>NC_090649.1:364272581-365017581 GCF_040937935.1 Hyperolius riggenbachi | reverse complement strand
TGCAATACTGTCAATCACCACTAAATTAGTATTTATTGTATTTATAAAGCACCAACATATTATACAGCGCTGCACAATAGATACATGGGGAGACAGACAACAAGGTACTAGATCATGTAACAGAGTATAAGTCTTAAGCCTTGTACACACTACCAATTATCACCTCCATGTAGTGTGAGGGCCAAAAGATTTTGAATACTATGAGCAGACTGTGCAGGTAAGCTCCCATACTACATGGAGGTGGTAAAATATGCCAAAGATTGGCCAATTATAATTGATAGTGTGTACGAGGCTTTAGAGACCACCTAATTTAAGTCCATGTCAGTCCACAGAAAGGTTACTTGATAAGTTGGATACACTAGGAGGAAGGACCCTGCCAGAGGCTTACCATGAAAAGGGAGATGATAGGGAAACATTACATATTACATATGGGTTGCATGATAGCTTCTCAGCAAAGTGAGGTATGGCATTGGTTTTTTTTTTTGGGGGGGGGGGGGGGGTCGATCTTGAAGAGGTGCATTTTTGTTTGAAGGATGGGGCGAGCCTGATGTGTGGTGGAAGGAAGTTCCAGAGAGTGGGGGCAGCTCTTGAGAAGTTTTGTAGTCTTGCATGAGAGTGGCAGATGCATCGGGTGGTCAGGTGCAGGCGGTTGGAGGATGGAAGGAGCAGCCGGGTGTATGTCTGTGGAGATGTAAGTTGGGCAGGTCTTGTGTACAGATTTGTAGGCAGATTATCCTGGAGCAGATAAGGAAGCCAGTGGAGGAATTTACAGAGTGCAATTGTGGAGGTGGGGTGATAGGAAGAATGGATCAGTGTGGCTGCCACATTCATGATCCGATTGTAGGGGGATTGATGCAGTTCAAAGGGAGGCCAGACAGAAAAGAGTTGCAGTAGTTGAGGCAGGAGATTAGGGCATGAATGAGGAGTTTGGTGGTGTCCAGGGTCAGGAGAGAGCAGATTTTGGAGTTGTTGCAGAGGTGGAAGTTGCAAGATTGAGCGAGGTTTTGAATGTGGAGTGTAAAGAAGAGGGAAGAGTCCAGTGTGACACCCAAGCATCAGGCTTAAGTGGGAGCTGGGGCAGATGGTTGTGTTATCAACCATGATATACATGCTCGGGAGTGGTGGTGCTGTGTGGGGCTGAAAAATCAGGAGCTCCATTTTGTCCAAGTTTAGCTGAGAAGCAGGAGGCGACCTTGTCCATTGTGGTGGTGGAGAGATCCGGGGTGTGGAGATTGTAATGCATGCAGTTGATAATTGAGTCTTGGAGAAGGTGACTTTGCACATGGCAGAGGTGTATAGTGGGGACAGTAGGGAAGCCAAGAACAGCCCTGTGGGATCCCAACTGAGAGGGGGATGGAAAAGCCGTTGAAGCAGGTCTTAAAAGGGTGATTGGAGATGTAGAAAGAGAGAACCAGGGCAGGGCTAGGTCGTGGATGCCCATGGACTGCAGAGGCAGAAGCGGGAAAGTGTGCCTGAGATGAAGGCCTTCTTCCAGCCCCCTTTAGTGCGTCAGCTCCCTCGATGTCTGTGCCACTTTCAACGCCGGCTGTCGTGAACTACTGCACATGCGCAGTCCCGACCGTGTCTCGCTGATCTCCTGTGCATGTGCAGTTCAATAAGACTTTCCAACCACAGATTGGACCAGAAGAACATCAAGGAAGCTGACAGACTAAAGGGGAGCTGGAAGAAGCCCCAGGTAAGTAAACATCCTCTTGTTCGCTACGTTATAGGTTAATGTAGAATGTACACGAGCCGAAGTTTGGGTCAAAAAGGAAAAACTTAAGAAGAGGGAAGCCTCTGGATCCTGTAGAGGCTTTGCACGGCATCCTCCAGTACCTTGTTGCCGATTGCGGACCCCCCAAAGATTTCTGACAAGGGCCCATTTAACTTTTTTTATCACGAGTTTTCTCCTAGGACCTAGGTGATATCTTCATACCTTGTCAATAAAATGCTTTTAACCCTTTGCGTGCCTTCAAGGACCAGAGACCACTAGTACAAGAAAACAGCGCCTCCCAATGAACTGCTGCAAATACCCATCGCTCTCACCGGTCACAACGTTCTTCCATCGCTGCAGGCCCCTCTCTCTGCCGACTATGGCGGCAGAGCGCTGTCAGCCGGTCAGGAGCCGCTTTAGACGCTGTCTATCAATGTGAGCCAATGTGATTGGCGCACAGTGATCAAGAAGTCAGGAGCCAATGAAAGCGGTTCCTGACTTTCTCAAAGAGCTTTGCCTTCTTATAGACGGCAGGGCGTGTGAATTGCGGCGGGTGCAGAACGGCGAGATCGGCGGTAATGGCAGGAACATGCGGCAGGTAAGGAGAAATCTACATCCTGTCAGAGCCGTGCAGCCATCTGCAGAACGTAATTTTCTACCAATGCAGTCCGAACCGGTTAAACCTCCAGCTTGCAAGAAAATACACAAAATCATTTTCAAAGTACTTTTTTGACTATTTTTGGTACTTTTTCAATTGCAAAATGCTGAATAGTTCTTTTAAAGAGAAAATGAAAAATGATCAACTAGGAGAAAAAAATGAATTGCATATGAGCCAAAGTCTTTAAGCTCTAGTTCTAGCGCAGCCATATTGCACAAATATTGCCGTGCCTGTGCAGTAAGCTGAAGCTTTTCGTGCATGAGCAGCTTCGTGATACTGTGCACATCCGTCTGTAATTGCGCAGATGCAGCACGGCTGCGCTCATTCTTGAAGAAGAGCGACAGCCCAAACCTTCTGGAGGGTCCCTGCGAGCAGTGACAAGAGCGAGGAGGACCGGGAAGCCACTATAAGTTCCAGAGACTTCCCTGTTAGGGCGTGAGCCCACTAACGCAGTTGTGCACAGTTGTGTCCACTTTTCAGCATCTCTAACATTGTGTTGCTGAAAAGCAGACACAACTGCGTACAACTGTGTTAGTGGGCTCAGGCCCTTAGGTAAGAATTTCATTTGTGACGCAAGCTTTGGCTCAGGTTCACTTTTTAAAGTACAGGTATATTAACCCAAGTCTTTCTTCTTTTTTGTGTTTTTAAGAGTTAGCATTTTTTAAGCGTTTGTTGCGGTTTGTGCTCTTGTCTAGTACTTCCTGTGCCATAGACATTACACAAATTTTCACTGCATGATTGCATTTGCGATTTCGACTCTGGAAAAAAAAGCACTTAAGTTTTAAATATGTATATTGCAATAAAAGTGCAAAGTACCATGTCTGCTATGCGATTTTCTTGCACTTCCATTGACTCAACCCAAATACAAATGCAGGAAAAATGCAGAATGCTGTGTTAGCATTTGGGCGAAAATCTAGTTGCACCAGTGGAGAAAGTGCACCACAATATATATTCTAACTGTGCCCTTACAATCTGCAAATTGTGTCAATACAGAAATCAGGTCGCAGCACTGCAAGTGGAAATAGGCCCTTAAAACTTTTAGAGCATTTACAGTAAAAACTGGCAACAGTAAACATTTTGAGTCAAAGTGGTTTTGACAAGTTGCTTGTTTGTAGACTCTTGTAGCACACTGTTTCAGTATGTAAATGATTATGATGTACTGTCGGTTAAAGAAACAAATGCTTCTACATTTCTCAAAGTTAAACAAACATACACACTACTAAAAATGGGCTCTGAATGTGAAATGAATCATAAGTATGCAGGCGTTTTCAGTCTCCTTTGTGCTTTAGATTTATATATTGTGTGTATAGTATTAATACTATCAGCAGAGCAGTGCTTTATGGTTGCCTAATGCTAGAAAGAAAGATAACTTGTTGACCCCACCTTTTTCATTGTGTTTTATTTTTTTTTCCATTCAACTTGATATTTTAATATGCTTGTATGACATCTAGCACACTGGAGACTGAATGTTTTGACAAGCTTTACATGTTTCATAATCTTTAATAGTCCATAGGGATTGTGTTTAAATGCAAATAATAGAAATGTGATACCGAATTATGATGAAAATGTATGCAGCTTGTGAATAAGCTAACCCAATCTTGGATGCATGGGACTGGTCCATTTTCAAGCTGCATAGATTTTCAACATTTGCATAACTTTGCATCAACGTATTTGTATATCTCTAGTCAACTTAGTCAAAAACGAAAAATGAAAATGGAAAAACAAAAAGCTGAAAATAAAAAAACAAATTCAGTCATTTTTGTGGAAAACGCCTTTAGACGTCGGCACAGTGCCTTTTGCGGAAACCTGCCTTTAGCTGAAAATCTGTTGGAGGCAGGTTTTTGTAGTTTTGCAGAAAACGTCTTTAGATATCCGCGGGATTTCGTCTAAACATGTCAGAAGCAGTCTAAGGGTTAAGACAATTATGCATTGTTTCAGCGATACGTATTTATTTTGCTTACTATGGACATCTTACAATGTAGCACCCAAACGGCAACCCTTATTCTATGATTTTGCAGTATACAGTTTGTTTTTTCTTTGTGCTGTTTACATTTCATGTGTAAGCAGAGTGAGGCAAGTGAAATGGTCCTGTGCATCTACACTACTGTTTGGTAACCATGCATATAATCTAACTTAACAAAAGGAACTTGAGCTGTATGAAGCCTTATATTTGTGGTTCCAGTGATTTGTAGACTGTGTATTGGGAATGATTGTTTATTAATGATCTATGAGTGATGGATTAGTTTACTGTTGATACTGTGCACCTTTATGTGTGCATATTCTGAGTTGACCTATTATAGCTAGGTAGTTACAGTTTTGTAGTTTAACCACTTTGTGATCACAGGTTATTGCATTCTTTGTGTACATCAGTAAACCTGGGTTAAAGCCTTGTTAAAGAGAAACTCTGACCAAGAATTGAACTTTATCCCAATCCGTAGCTGATACCCCCTTTTACATGAGAAATCTATTCCTTTTCACAAACAGACTATCAGGGGGCCCTGTATGGCTGATATTGTGGTGAAACCCCTCCCACAAAGAAATTCTGAGGACCGTGGTACTCCTGGCAATTTCCTGTCTGTGAACCTTGTTGCATTGTAGGAAATAACTGTTTATAGCTGTTTCCAACTGCCAAAAAAGCATGCAGCAGCTACATCACCTGCCAACAGTAAAAATGTCACCATGTAATAAATGTCAGAATGTAAATCAGGGATTTAAAAGATTTTACAATGGGGAAACACTGACTAAATCATTTATACATAATTATTGTAAGAATGAAGCACTTTTTTTATTACATGATTTACACTTTAAGGAGGAACTCCAGTGAATCTGAACTCTGGGGCCCATATGCAATTAACTTTTTCTCCTAGGAGATAATTTTTCATCATCTATTGAGAATAACTCTTCAGCACTTTGCAATGGAAAAAGTACTAAAAAGTAGGTGGAAAAGTACTATCAAAACTATTTTAAGAATTTTCTTGCTTGCTGGTGATTTAAAAGGCATTTTATTGACACGTTTGAAAAGATCACCCAGGAGAAAACTCAGAAGTAAAATGGAATTGCATATGGGCCTGGATGTTTTTGTTAAAGGACGCCTGAAGTGAGATGGATATAGTGGCTACCATAGTTATTTCTTTATAAACAATACTAGTTGCCTGGTTGTCTTGCTGAGTTGTCAGTCCTCAGTAGTGTCTGAATCACAGACCAGAAACAAGAATACGGCCAATCCAGTCAGACTTCACTCAGAAACATCTGATCTGCATGCTTGATCAGTATTTATGGCTAAAAGTATTAGGGTCCATTCACACCTAAAACCGCAAAACGCCGGCGATTACCGCTGGCGTTTACGGGAGTGATTTTTCCACGATTAACGCAGAAAAATCACTGGACACTGTAGCGGTTTGGGAGCGATCACGATTAGCGTTTCCATACATGCTAATCGCGATCGCTCCGGGAATCGTCGGCAAACCGCTGCATGTAACACGTTTGCGGTTAATGCTGACCACAAACGCGGCAGTGAGTACACTGCCATAGTGTTACATGTGCTAGCGGTTTGCCTTGAGTGGGAATCGCGCGATTCCCGCTCAAGTGACAACGAGCCCTTAGAGGAGGAGGATCAGCAGGGCAGCCAGGCAAATAGTATTGTTTAAAAGGAAATAAATATGGCAACCTCCATCTCCCTCTCACTTCAGTTGTCCTTTAATAAAAAGCTGTTTACATGTTCCCCACTGAAACATAATCAGCTGCATACCTTTATATTATCTCTGTAAAACTCCATTCTTCAGATATTCACACTTCAGAAAATGGGAACATCTCAGGAATAAATATCAATATGCTCTGCAGGCCTCCTCTAAATCAGCTGAGAGCCACCTGACACAAGAAGACCACCACTCCCCAAACAGTCTAACACAATACAGGAAGGACCATGGCTGAACCATGTAATGCTTATAGCAGATCAATGTTCATTTATACAATGGCAGAATACACAGACAAACACCGGCACTGCGTTTTGGGCAAACACTCAATTGCTCAAGTGCCCAGCTTTGGAATAGCAGTTGACACAAAGTAAATGTATTTGCAGGGCTGTGGAGTCGGTACAAAAATCATCCGATTCCTACTCCTCAGTTTAGGTTTCCACTGACTCCTTTAATTTGCATATAACAATCATGTTGATTGAAACATATGTAACATAAAAGGGGATTTTAAAACTATTTTAACTTTCCTGGCAGTTCATTTCTGTCTGGATTTATGGATCTAAAAGCAGTCCCTTTTTTTTTTTTTTCAAGAATTGTAGTCCTCCAATTCTTAAGTCATAACTCACCACAATATGTCACAATAAAGGTCATGTAGACATCACCCGTATAATAAAAGACTAGAACATAAAATTGTTGAAGTAGTTAAATTTATTAATAAACTTAGAGTGAAACTGTACAAATAAGGCACCAGACCATACAGTACAGTCCCGCGTGAGGTATATTTTGAAACCGAAAATAGCACAGAGGGTGACATCACAATCTGGGCAGTACAAGCGTAATTCGTTTTGGACTTTTTTTTTCCCTTTGCTATCAGTCTTAGGTGGCAGGCAGAGAGTAGTCAAAATCCAGGCAGAGGTCGGTACAGGTGGCAGGCAGAGAGTAGTCAAAATCCAGGCAGAGGTCGGTGCAGGCGGCAGGCAGAGAGTAGTAAAAACCCAGACGTGGATACAGGCGCATGACTATGCGAACGTTGCGCCGCAATAACGGCTGTCATGGTGGATCAGATGGCTAAGATCCCCGACGACTCCCGCGCAAAATACTGGTATTGCTTGAAGTCTCATTCGCTCCCAATGTGTAATGTCATGCATACCTGCCAGCAGGAAGAGGCGTTGCTGATGACCGTCATCAAGGGGACGTCGCAGGACATGTCGGATGGTGAGTATGGAGAGTACGGCAGATCAGCAGAAGCACTTAGTTCAGAAGCAGTTGGGAATCAAATGGCTATATTGTTAAGCTCATTTGAAAGCACAGGATATTATCACCTGTGGCAGTGAGGGAGAGATCAAAATTCAATTTGTGATTAGAGACAAAGAATTAGACAGGCTAAACTCTCTACATACATACTGGGTGCATTTCTGTTTCCTTCTGTCGTGTGCAATAGTTCAGGTCCACTTTACTTTTAAGCGCCACCACTGATGATGTAACACTCTGCCGCTGATTGGCCACTGGGATCCAAGAAGCAGAGAGGAGATGGGGATCCCGGTGGCCGGCAAGAGAGCCCTGGAGTCTTGCTGGGCAGCGCGGGTTGCACGCAAGACCCAGGTAAGCAGCAGGAGCTGCCATTCTTACCGCTCCTAGCCTCTAAACCTTAGCCCGAGCTATGCTCAGGAATACCGCCAGGGGGAGTAAGATAGCATCTGCTTCTTAAAAAGCTTCTGGCCAGGAAGATGACACTCTACCCTGTCAGCCATCCCAGCCTGCCATTGCCAACAGGTTTGAGGTTTTTAGCAAATCACAAACGTGGCTCCTGCAACATTTTCGCAGTTTGCAGATGCGTTTCTGCCTCAATGTAAAGTATAGGAAAAGCTCAAACGGCTCTGAAAAATGCTAGAACAGAGCGGTTTTCCAGGCGTTTTTGTTACAGTAGCTGTTCAGTAACAGCTTTACTGTAACAATATATGAAATCTGCTACACAAAAACGCTCCAAAAAACGCTAGGCATGTTTAGAAAACCTCTCTAAACATGCCTAGCATCGCTCTGAAAATCTGCTTCAAAAACCTCTATTAGGTTTTTGGTGTTGGCCTAATAGAGGATGAGTTCCCTAGTTTTCCCTGCAGATTTAATTTCCTTGCACAAAGTACCCAAAGTCTGATCAACAGATAACTTGGGTGCATTCCTACAGCCTGGCAGGAGGCATGCCTGCACTCTCTCACGAATATATTGCTAAACATCTTAACGCTGCTCATTACCTTTAGGGTCCCTCCCATTCCCTACTCTGCTCTATTGTACTATTCTACTCTGTACTACTCTGCCCACGTAGTTGAATACTATTCACCAGAAGCAATTGAGGCCACGCATGACCACATAGTTGCTGAGCATGCACAAGTTCTGAATGCGCATACCCATTAAAAGTAAGTGCTTGTGTCCACTGTCTCTTCATTGGGCAAGGAGGCTTCCTTTTCCTGGGCATGTGTGGTTCAGAACTCGACTCTGCCCTGTGACTATGTGCTCATGCACAGCCATGAACACCTCTGGCCAATAATATTTGACTACTAAAATAGAGTGGAACTGGGAATAGAAGGGATTCTGAAGGCAATAAGCGGTGTTAAGATATTTAGCAAGAAGTTGTTTATCCCAAAAATTATTTACGTATTATTATGTTCAGGAGTACTTTAAACTTAACTTTATGCTGTCTATCTATAGCTTTAGAACTATTGAGCTTTGACAGTGATAAAATGCCTTCTGAATGGAAGCAGGGAATTTGGGCTCTCGATAGCAGCAGAAGTTTGGGTGCCCATAGAAATATTGGCAATGGGTGGGGGAATTGAGTGTCTGGGCCGCCTGCTATTTATCGCCTGCTATTTGTAGCTATTTTGCTTTGCAAAGGGCCACAGCACCCAAGTTTCCCCCCATTTGCTGATATTTCTATGGTGCACCCGAAAATTTGCAGTTTTTTTTCCAGGGGATATGGGGGGGTGATGAGTTTATCTGTGAGGGAGAGGTTAAAGTTGGCTGTGGGTGGTTAAGGTTAGCTTTTTTTTTTTTGTGTACAAGGTGTGATTTACATACTGGTTATTTGCTAATATCTTTAAACTGTTCAATGCAACATTGATCAAGGGCTAATGTTTACATAATTTTAACCACATTGAAGTGTAGCTAGACTAAACTTCACTTTTATTATAAAATTGGCACAAATAAAAATTGGTGCTACATGAGTCTTTTTGTAATTAATTGTTATTAAAAATTGTAATATTTCTATTTGTAGCCAGCTAAGAATTTCAGAAATTGCACTTCTTCTTTGCGACCTTGGCAACAGTAAGCTTGCTCGGAGCTATGTTGCAATTAAATTATCCCATTGGCTACATAAGTAACTGCACAGAGCCAGAGATGTTATTAATTTTTAGCACCTGGTCGAATCTGTTCACTGGCAGCAGACATGTGCATGTCTATGTATCAGTGCTTTAGAAACATTGTGGAACAAATGTGTTTTATGCATGTAAAAGCAAAGTTATCAAGCTGAAATAGTGTTTGCCATTAATCCTTGCACTATATTGAGCCGAAAAAAAAAAAGCATGGAAGGCATTTTTCATGGAAAAGGATATTGTAGTGTGTGCTGATACTCGTGCATCTATGCCCCCACTAGTGTCTGTTTTGTACATAAAAAATAACGTTGATAATTTTCCTTTTAGTACAGATTTTCTTTAAGCCGACTACACAAAAAAATTCAAGGCATAATTTTTTTAAATACCAGCGTCAAAAAAGATTAATTTTTAAGCCGCCTTGATTCCAAAACGAGATCAAATCAGATTGGGTTAGAACATGTTAAGCTAGTCCAGCTTATTCTTGATGGGATTTAGATTGGATCACAAGATTGTTGGTGTGATCTTTAGCTGCTTTGCTGTTTTATCCACTAAGCAAATTGAATCATTTTGTAAATTGAACTAATCTAAAATGTTGTTTAGAAATCTTGCCATCTGTGACCACCGTTAACCTGTAGACAACTTTTTTTTTAACATTGGCTTCAATAAACATAATGATTGGAGTTCTGTGCAGCGTGCTCGGCTTAATTGCTCAATATGTCGTTAGTGTTTGTTAATCTAATTTCACAGCCCCATAAGCCAAGTAGCCAATTAGCTCAGAACTGTGTTCCGTTTGTCCTCCATCTGCTGTTTGCAATGGTAAACTTGAAATGCACATAACTTTTAATTTCAATAGCTTTTCTTTAAGTATTTGTATACAGTATGTAGAATTTAATTAAATTAAAATTAAAGACACTGTAGATTTCCTTTTCATTACTTATTTTAAACACCAATCCTTTTACTTCTAGGTGACACTGGGTCACCCATAGTAATGGTTATGGGGATGACAGTAACACCCTCGTGTAGTCTCTTCAGAACTGCATGTGTGAAATAGTTTTGCTTTTCAATTTTAGGGTAAAGGGTACCTGAGCTAACATTAGACATGTGAATGTACAGTGCAGAGCATACAAATGACTAGCTTGTGTTCATTTTTTTCTTTTTCTGTCTGAAAGAGTCAAATATTAAGGTATGCAAGTGCGTTTCTCTCTAGGCAGGACCTAGAGGACTATAGTGTAATGCTCATTCATAAGGAATTGCAGTCCTAAAACTCTTTCATGTAAGATAACATATTCTGAGTGGGTCACTTTAAAGTTTAAATTCAGCACAAATATTTGTTTCTGTTTGATCAGAACCAAATAATATTGATGTACAGGCTCAGTGGACGTTACTTTGGGTTCAGAAGGATCTTGGCAGTTCCCAAAGTTCATCCTTCAGATTTGGGAATTGCTTTATTTGGAGTGGGGTTGCCCTTAATATTTCAACCAGAGCCTTATTCAGACATACTGGCTGGCCAGGAAAGAGAGGAGCAAACATGCTCCACCTCCTACCTTGACCTTGCCAGGTCATGTTTTTACACATTTTGGAGTGACTTTATAAGGGATAGATGGTGGCAAATCATAACATCTAAACCACCTCCCTGCTTTCTTGTTCTTATGATTATCTGTGCCCCAGCACACATTATACGCAGGGGGCAGGGATTGCCTGTTGCATAAAGGCTATAAGTACTGTTGCCATGGTTGCAGATAAGTAAAATCTGAGCTTACTATCCGTTTTCAAATTATTAGTGGGCCATAAATCAAAATAGAAATTTGAATAACCTTAAATAATAAAAAGTTTAGTGCAGCACTGATCTAAGCAGTTCTGTGGAAGTTTTTGGTATCAAAGAAAGCTTTATTTAGCATGAACTGAACATATAAAGAACATTACATGTTTGTCATGTTACAACATAAAACAAAATCTGTATGAAAGCCTGGAATAAGTCCAATAATTAAACTGTGCCTGCAAAAATCCAGACTCATGATCTAATAGAGCATGTATCAAGCATGTATAGTAAGCTAAAGAGAGCCCCAGGCATTATTCTAAGTAGAAACACTTGAATTTTTGTATGTAAGCTGTTTGTCCCAGTCATACTGAAACATGTGTAATGTGTCTGTAACAGAGTAGCCTAGCCCGTTGATTGACATAATCAGATTCACTCTTTGCTCAAAATGAATAACTGGGAAGATCGGGTTTTAACTAGTTGAAAGTGATAACCCAAATTACTGCCAGCAGAAAAACATCATAAAACTCTTTGGCAGGTCTGAGAAGTAATAGTGCTGTACTGTGTTAGCCATCAGTAAAAGCAATAAGGTCTGTGAAAGGAGCCAGTATGGCCTTTGGCATGTTGCAGTACAGCTTGATTGTCCTCTTTCGAATAGGACCCACATGTCAAACCAGAACGTTTTCATATATGTGAAGTCTTAAATGTTTAAACTTTTCAAATTGACTACACGTCCTAAAAAATACATTGGAAAAGTCTGTGAAAACCCTTCTCTTTTTCTCCTAGGTGATATTTTCAGATAGTATTCATAAAATGCCTTTTAAAGAGGAGCTGTTAGGTATAAGGTCTCAGAGAAAATAAACACATATATCAGTAGCTAAAGATTGGCTGTACTTACATTACATATGCATTTCACTGTCCACGTTTGGATTTCACAGAATTTGTATATAGTATATGCAGAGATAGATGCTCCTGACAGCTCATGGCAGGCTCCATGTTTTTCTGTCAAATGTGTCGTCATGTCCTGCCTGCTTCCTGATCACAGATAAGCTCCTACTTGAACAACACAGTGTGCAGTGAATATTAATGAGCCATGTGGCTAGGAACAATAGCTGACTCCTGCAGAGTACTCTGCCCCGAGATTTATCAGTGCTACACAGCTAGACTGATTACAAGCTTCTGTAACGTCTCATTAGCAGCCGAGGGGAGGGCCCCAGAATGCTTTGCAGTTTAGCTGCGTCTTGCGTCTTTATGGGTCTATAACAGACTTGCTGATAAGCACACATCAAAGGTAACTGGGGTTTTTATCTTCACTAATGGCTTTTGAGCTTCCTTCTATACTGTTTAACACAGGAGAATAGAGGTTTAAATTAGCTTCTGCAGCCTGACAGTTACTCTTTAAGTCACAAGCAAGCAAGAAATACACAAGATCATTTTTACAGTACCATTTTGACAGTACTACTAATTTTAATACTTTTACTCACTGTTTGGATAGTAAATGCTGACCTGACTCAGATTCTGATGGCAGTATGTAATCTTATTTGGAAGGGGCTTTAAAGGGAACCTTAACTGAAAGAGTTTCACTTACCTGGGGCTATTACCAGCCCCCTGCAGCAGTCCTGTGCCCTCGGAGCCGCTCTGGAATCCTCCGGTCCCCCGCTGTCACTTAGTTTAATTTTTGACGACTCACCAGTCGGCCTACCGCCATGCGTATTATTGGACGCATTCCCTACTGCAATTAGCGCTGTTGCGGACCGCAACGCATACAAAGATACGCGTTGCCACATATCTATGCATGCGGAATGCGGCAAAGCGTATTTTTGTGCGCGTTGCGGTCTGCAACCGCGCTAATTGCAGTAGGGAATGCGTCCAATAATACGCAAGCCGGCCGGCCGACTGGTGAGTCGTCAAAAATGAAACTAAGTGACAGCGGGGGACCGGAGGATTCCAGAGCAGCTCCGAGGGGACAGGACTGCTGCAGGGGGCTGGTAATAGCCCCAGGTAAGTGAAACTCTTTACCCCCCGTTCAGTTAAGGTTCCCTTTAATTGTAACCAGCTGCTTATAGACTGCATTGGGGTTGATCAACTCAGAGGGCATGGGAACCTGAGCAGATGTTTGTGAGTAAGTTGTAGAAAACAAAATTATAGAAATATTCCACCATTCATGTGAACAGGTTCCCCCATATAGAGTGATGGATTCCAAGTCTCTGTGTGGGATTCAAATCTTGAGCTGCATACACACTTCCAAATTTGAATGGCCAATCACTGGCCAATTTTACCACCTCCACGCAATAGGCGGCAGGACTACAAGTTTTAAACTATAAACAGATTGTGTAGGTAAGCTCTCATTCTACATGGAAAGTGCAAAATTAGATGTGTGTATGCACTCTAAAGCCTTTCACCTGTCTTAGCTGCCAGCATTGCAATGGCATCATCAGGAGTCCCCATGTGTATCATCCTAGATTGGCCTTCCTTATAGCTTTTAGAGATTACGCTACATGTGTTTCCAGTGGCGTAGTGTATCTAATTAAGTGTCATTGTGGTCTGTCCTATGTTTGCCAGACCACAAGGGAGATCAAGACTAGGCTTAATAAAAACAAAAGCAATATACACAACCTGGAATCATTAGGAAAGAGGGGGTGAATGAAGAGGGAATATCCCCTGGCGAGATACTTCACTGAGTGCGGCAATAGTATCAGTCGATTGAGATGGCAGGTATTAGAAAAAGTACAGTAGGGAGGGGTTGAGACCACAGAAATACCCTTTTTAGGTGGGAGACCTGGTGGATGGACAGGTTGGGGATGCAGTTACCGGCCAGCCTGAATGAGGACTCTAGCCTTAAAGAGAACCTGAAAGACCTGCTTAGCTGCATTTTGGGAAGCCTCAGAATCCTATTTAGGCTTCCCTCTGCGTTCTACAGACCCCTTGCCAAGCGCAGGCCCCTGCATACAGTACTCTCTACTGCACCTGCACAGGACGCTACCAGTAATGGAAGCGGGAATGAGGCTGTGCGCGGCCAGGGCCGTGCAGTCACTGACAGCGAAACTGAGCCGTGGCGGGAGACCAGAGGGCTGTGCAATCGCTGTCAGCGAAACTTAGCCGTGGTGGGGGACCGGAGGATCGTTGAGTACCCATGCGGGCACAGGGCGACTGTAGAAGCCCTAGGTAAGTAAAACTGCCTTTTGACTTAAAGGTAAAAAAAAGAAACCAGATACTTACCTAAGGAGAGGGAAGGCTCTGGGTCCTAATGAGATTTTCCTCTCCTCTCCCGGTGCCTTCGGTGCAGAGCTGGCTCGCATGTTTGAATCCCCCACCGTGGGCGACTTCGGAAGTCTTCGGGAGCCGAGTCCTCTAACATGCTGAGGCTGGCTGGCTGCTCTAACACGCTGAGGCTGATGTCTTTCCTCTCCAGTACTTTTCCGCTCACTGTACTCCTGTACACTGCTTCCGGATCGTCGTCGGGCCAGGCTGTGATGTCACTTCCTGCTTGTGTCCCGGTGGTTCTTGCTGCATTCACCACTTGCCAAACTGATCTTACCTTTACTTCTCACGTGTTATATGTACAAGGCAAATATAGATTGTCAATCTGACAGTTTTCCTAATGCTGGGTACACACAATGCGTTTTTTTCTGTCGATTTTCCGTCCGATCGATTTCCGATTCAATTTTCCGATTAGATTCTGTTATCTTTTCTTATCTATTTCCATTCACTTCTATGAGAAATCGATCAGAAAAATGATCGAGAATAAGATCGGACATGTCGGAAATGATCTATTGAACCATCTATCTAACACAAAATTGTGTGGTGTGTACCTAGCATTAGATTAACATGTTTCAACGGTTGCGATAGTCTTCCTTTAGAATCTAATGCATTTAGCGTGATAGAGCAGCCGGCCGGTGCTCACACGTGCAGTATTGATCAGTCAGTGGAATGGATATACGGGAGTGTAACGTTTACTATACAGTATACAGCTCACTGAGAACTTTGCAGCGGTGACACTGAGATGTGCAAACTCTTATGATATTTAGTTGAGCTGTTGGATTTTTATGGAAGATAGAAAGTTATACATAGCTATATGAAGAAAAACTATTTTTATTTGTTTAAGGACATATTTTATGATTTTTATGCGCATATATATGTTTTTAATTTTTGGAATTTTTAAAGGGGCAAATCAGAGTGCTTCCACTATGAATGGGTGCATATAGAATGAATGTTATACTGCAGTTTATATGAATGGTTTTTGAAGGAAACTACTGTGTGTGTGTGTGTGTTTATAATTAATCTAGATTTTTAAATTAATAAAGAGAGAAATATATAGATTCTTCTTTAGCGCCACTCTCTTTTTATTTGATAGAAGGAAGTACTTCAATGTAAATCAACAAATGTGAACTATACTGAACTATATGAAAGGGCAGCATGTAGTGGGAAATGTTTGACTATTTATAATCTCCCAGGAAGTAAAACGGTCTCTGTCTTGCATGCTGTGTGCATTCTGCTCACTGGTAATTGTAAGTGCAAAGCAAATCTGTGAGCCAGTGCTTGGGTCACACCGTGCCTTTTATCCTACACATTCAGCATTTAGGTTTCTCCATATTAATGCATGTCGGTATTGCTATTTTTTGTGTGCAGTACAGACCATATACAGTGCTTTGTTCTAAAGGGGGGGATAGATGACTAATTTGTCTTGCAGTATTTTCAATCTGCAGTAGATTCATTCATAATTTGTAATTTAGATCACCCAGACTACTTTCAACTGACATTCAGAAAGCCCTCATTGTCGCTCATTATATCTGATGATGTTCTATAGTTCTAGCTTTGTATCTGATCTATTTCTATGTGGGCACTGAGAATTCACATCGATGACATCCTTTCTTTTATGCTTGTTTGGAGCGAGAATGTGAGGTTTTTTTTCTTAAAGTCTGCCTAGCGTTTTCTGGGCAAGCTTTTTTTTGCAGCCCTTTGCAAAACTGGATTTAGGGTCCCCCATTCTTGGTCCCACCATCACATTGTTGTATTTGTGACTACAGTCTTGAACGTATGTCATATATACCAATAAGCATGCTTATGTGTATTGAAATGATGTTTTAAATTGATAACTAACATTGGACATTAATAAAAATGATTCATTTAAAATTAACATCGGTGTTATGCAAATAACTGGGAATTTACAGACTTAAAAATTATTTTTAAAATTCTTTATCAGTAAGGCTCGTTCCACACTGTTTTTTTTCCCCTCAGTTTGCATTAAAATGTCCTTTACGTTTCCAGTCGGTGGAAACGTATCCCCAGCCCTGGCTGTGGGCCGTGTGTGTAGGGGGGTGCCGACCTGGAGGGGGAAGCAGCTAGGAGGGGCGGCAGCGGGCACAGCGGCGGAGAGGGTGATTGCTCCCCTTACCTGGGACCCTGCTCCCCCGGAGGAAGGAAAGAAGGTAAGCTCCCCAGTTTGCTGCATACATTACATTTGCGCAAATAGCTGAAGGGGTAGCGGGGACGAAGGGTCAACCCCCCTCCCCACCGCAGTGCCCACTACCCCTCGTCCTGGCTGCTTCCCCCTCTAGCCTATACCTGGGGACACCTACCAGTATGCTGAGGGGAGGAGCAGGCAGTAGGCAATCCAGATCTCCCTCCGTTTCTGTGTCTGTGTAGAGGGAGATCCATTTTTGCATTGCCTGCCACTACTCCTCCGTGCTCCGTGAAGTCCCAACAAGTCCGGACCCTCCATTCAGTTTTTCAACCCGGATTACCCGGATCGCCCACGGATAAGGTGTTTTTTTTTTTTATTCATTGAAAACTGCTGCTATTTTTAACATTGGTATCCGTGGCTCCGGTTTTGGTCTGGGTCCCAAAACGGAGCCACGGATATTTTTTTTTAAAACAAATGTGAACCGCCCCTTACTCTGGTGCACTTGTTGTATCTCAGACCTGTATGCAGTCCCTGAAGTATTTACATGCCTTCTATCTGCTGCTGTGGGTAAAATCTGTTGATCTGCTAAGGGCAAACCTATTTGGCCAAATAAAATTGATTGTGATTCAGATTTCTGTGTGTGGCCAGCACATTTAAAAGGGCAGCACAAGGAATGTGCATTGGTATCTGACATCCAGGCAAAAGTGTCCAATCAAAGCTATTACTTTAACATTAAATCCCCCTCCCGAGACAGCTAATATTGTGAGCCATTGGGGGAGTGTGAAGCATTGCTCACCTTCAGGGGCCTGCTCCCTAGCCCCCATCTGTATGCACTCTGCCATCTTCTCCAGACAGACCCGCAGCTGTAGCACTGCCCATAGTGGTGTCACACGTTTATCAGCTGTTGCAATACATGCGGGGAGATGTAGTCCTTAGATGTGAGTACATCTGCCGGCGGCATGCATTGCAGGAGTCTGGGCCACTGCAGGAACTTGATAGGGTGGTACCTGTGGGTCTGGCTGGAGAAGCGAGGGGAACGCATACAGATGGGAGAGGGGGTAGGGGTGCGGACTCCCAAAGTGATACCCCCACTATTTTGTTTTACATATGTTATCAAATAGGTGCTGAGTTGCCTTTGAGATTACAGTACCTATTCTGCCCTTTATATGACAAAATGTAATAGACCTTTTTTTTTTTCTTTCCCCAGGAAGAAGAAATGCCAGAAGTAGAAATAGACATAGATGATCTTCTAGATGCATCCAGTGAAGAAGAACGAGCTATCAAACTAAGAGTATGTGACTTTCATGATCTCTTATTAGTTAATACTACTAATAAAAAAGCAGGGAAAGCTTGAGAGTAGGAAATTATTGTGGGTTGTGCGGGTGACCAAAGTTCTATAGAAGACTCTAGATGAATTAGTGACTATGGAAGCACACAATACAAACCACCTAATATATAAATGAGATGCTGATTTGTATCCTGACTAGAATTGTCCTTTATATATAAGCAGTAATGCTTTTGTATTCTAAGTAGTACTATTATTATGTCCTTATCGATGTGATTAGATGAGATACCCTCCTACGTGTTTTCTTTTTTCTGAGTTTGCTTAAAAATAGAAATAATGAAGGAGATGACATAGTAGAACATGTATATAGAACCTGTTATCATTGCTTCTGTGCACTTCATACACCGTAGTTGGCCTTATATCAGGCAACAATGCAATCCATGCACACTAAGAAGGAAGCGCACACCAGAGCAACCAATCACAGGCCTCCTCAACATAAAGGGTGGGAATTTGGAACTGAGTGCGTAACCAGGCAACCTTGTGTCAAAAAAATAGGGAATGAAATGTCACAAAGGTGTGAGTGGCAGATTCTCCCATCCAATGAGAGAGACAAATGCATATGGTGAAAAACAAGCAAACGGTAAGAAACAATAAATGGATGGTAAATCAAATACAAAAACTAAGATCCTATGCGTGGTTTAGACCTACGGGCCAAATGTATTAAGAGTACGCATCTACCATGCCTTCCTCCTCAGTAGTTTTTTATTCTTGTCCAATTTACCCCTCCATCCCCAAGGTACACTGCCTATGTAGGTGGTTCCCTACTTACAGTATAAACAGGTCCCATTCCGGTAGAGTGATGGTAAGTTGAATTTCTTTGTTAGTTGAGTCCTGTGTTAAAAATAGTGAAATGTGTATAAATGATATACTTTTAGACAACTCTAAATTTGGACATACAGTATACACTGTTTTTGGTTGTTTTCAATGTGCTTTAAGTGTTTTAAACTGCCATATTTATTTTGCTCTATAAAACGCACCTGACCATAAGACGCACCAGGTTTAGAGGACAAAAGACAGGAAAAAAATATATTGTAAACCTAGTGCATTCATGGTACAGGGGTATGTTGTGGAGGGTCTGCAACCAAGATGTAGTTTTCACAACCGAAGCCCTATAAAACCTTTATTACAAAGGAGGAAAGAGAGTATGTATGCTAAGCTCTGTTCCATTCACTCAGCATTCTAGCCACTCTGCAGCTGTCATCTACAGAGCACACCACACACAAACACTATGTGACCAGCTACACAAGCAGCACAACACCATACACGAACATTACGTGACCAGCTTTATACACAGATCCCCAGCTTTAGACATGGATCCCTAGCTTTCGACACATATCCTTAGCTTTTAAACACAACCCCCCACGGCCCTGCAGAGTATAATGATATAATAGTGTAAGTGCCCACACCTCTCCAGCAGGTGCACTCAGAGTCCTCCATCTTGTGTCCCATATCCTGGCTTGTACATGCTGGGGTCACGGAGATGCCATCGACAATACAAACCAGGAAATGGGACACACGATCGGGTACTGCCTGATGGCTGCAGAGGCGAGAGCTATCTGCTGCTATGAGGGAAAGGGGTATATGTATTCTCCAGCCCATAAGATGCACAAACTCCCCCCCCCCCACAGGCACATTTGGGGGGGGGGGGTGCATTTAATGGAGTGAAATATGCAGTACTTATAGTTTAAACAATACTGTAACTTTTGAAAACACAAACCTAAAACATGCATTAGATGCAAGTTATTAAAGAAAAACAATTGATGGAAGACCAAGGTGATAGCAACACATTGTTAGCGATAGGGAATGTAGACTCCGCACTATAAACTACCAATAAATCGTAAGATAATTTGCATATGCAGCTGGAAACACAGTGTGCTGGAAGTGACATTACTGAAACATCCAGGAGTTATGTGCACATATTCAGTAAGTAGTATACAAATTCATTGATTTCTTCCAGACATCGCGCTACCAACATTTAAAGTTCTTGTGTTGATGGATTCCATTATTATAGTGATGCACAAATATGCACAAATGACGTAGAAACACTTCCTCACTACGCTGGGTGTACGCAACTTAAATCACAGGATCACAACACTTCTTTTCACGCAGCCGTAATTCACGAGTGCATCGTTGATGATCTCCCAATTCCTGTACACATTCTTGATTATGAACAATTGTCAGACGAAGCCAGGCAGAGGCCAAAGTGACCAAACGTTGCATATCATCTCTTTTAGTCGTTCAATTCCATTTTTTTAACAATAATTGGTTGATCAGTCATGCGTTTTGGACAACTTCCAAATTATGTGTCTGCAGAGCTTTAGCAAGTAAATATTTGTGTTATGTGGTAGTCTATTTACTGTTAACTGGCTGTATTGTGTCTCTTTCAGGAGTCATTAGTAGGCTGCTACAAACCAACAGAGGTAAGATTTTATTTCCCTGAATACTTATTGGGATTGGGTTTGCAGAGACTATAGTGCTGACAGAAATTGCTTGAAAAGTAAAGATAGATTCAGACCCTGCAGTTAACAAATTCATAGGAATAGGGATCATATAACTACTACAGAACTTTAAAGGTGGCCATACATCTAGTGATTTTGCTGTACAATCCGACAATTAATTTGAGTGTGCTTAATCGATTAAAACTCTCCGATATAATTTCAAAACTACCAATTTAGTGGATCAAGCAGGATGGGAGATATCAATCGATCGTACAGGAATCACCTAATTTTCAAAAATTTTTTAGATCGACAAGGAATCTATTTTTGGTTTCAGACAATGTGAAGGAGAATCACATAGGATCTAACTTGGGCTACTGGTCAATCGACTGTCAGTCAACCACACTGAAATTGATCGCCAAATAAAGTCAATCGCTTGGTCAATCGAAGCAAAATCGCTAGATTTATAGCTATCTTAAATGGAGTCTGAGGCTAAAATAACAGATATTAAACCCTCCTGGCGGTATGAAAAAATCCGCCAGGAGGGAGCGCAGCAGTGTTTTTTTTTTTTTTTTTTTTTTATTATTATATCATGTAGCGAGCCTTCGGCGATCTCCGATCCGATCAGGAAATCCCGTTCAAAGAACGGGATTTCCTGGAGGGCTTCCCCCGTCGCCATGGCGACGGGGCGGGATGACGTCACCGACATCGAGACGTCATTGGGAGTCCCGGGCCAACCCTCGGCGCTGCCTGGCACTGATTGGCCAGGCAGCGCACGGGGTCTGGGGGGGGCGCACGGTGCGACGGATAGCAGTGATCCAGCGCGGGGCGGCGGCGATCGGTGTGCTGACGCAGCTAGCAAAGTGCTAGCTGCGTTCAGCAAAAAAAAAATTAGACAAATCGGCCCAGCAGGGCCGGAGAAAGCTCTGGGTCGTATAGAGCCTTCCCGTTCCTTTCACAGTCCCCTCGCTCCAGGGCTGGCTTTTCCATTTAACCTCTTAAGGACCACTGGCTTAAACCCCGCTAAAGACCAGGCCTTTTTTACACAAAAAGGGCCACTGCTGCTTTAAGGCCTTAACTCAGCACACAAGTGATTCCCCCCCCCACGCCCCCTTTTCTTCCCACCAACAAAGCTCTCTATTGGTGGAGTCTGATCGCTCCCCAGGTGTTTATTTATTTTTATATAAATATTTTTTTGTTTTATTTTGAAATAAAAATGCCTATTTGTATATTTATTTTTTATACTCCCTCCCTCCCCCGCCAGCCAATCAGCGTGATCGGCTTTCATTGGCTTCAGCCTATGACACCGGATAACTTTTGTGCCACCCAGGGGGACAGCTGTGTCACATGGCTATCCCCTGTACAGTGCTGCCATAGATCGCAGCGCTGTACCGTGCTAAGAAGGCGGTTTTGACGTCTAACAGTCTCCGAGCGGCGAGACTGAAGGCGGAGCTCCATTATCCAAGCGGGGATGCGTGCACATCGGCACGCGCTCTCTCCCACAAACCACTGTTCCAGGACCTTACGCCAATCGGCGTTAGGAGGTCCTGGGGCTGCCGCCGCGGTCACGCCCATCGACATGACTCAGTCGGCAAGTGGTTAAATCTCCCTTTGTGGGAGGCTTAGGAAGTCTGAATATAGCGGCTCCGTATCGTGCGCGAGCGTGTTCGAGCAGTACAGAGCGGCCAGTCTTAGTGAGCACTCGGGCTCCCGAAGCCTACCACAGCGGCAGAGAGCAGACTCTAACCCATTGGTCAGATACTGCTAACGGGGGAGCCAGCGCTGGAACGAGGGGACCAGGAGAGGAACGGGAAGGCTCTATAGGACCCAGAGCCTTCCCTCTCCTTAGATAGGTATCTGGTTTCTTTTGTTTTCGCATCAGACTCACAGTAAGTGATTTTGTTTAACATTTAGGTGTTAAAGTGAAAGATTACCTTGATGCAAATAATTGTACCAATGTGGGTAAATGTTTAAACCATTTGTGGATTACTTGTAATTATTTCTATAAATGGAGCAGTCCTGTCATTCATAGCGGTCTTACTGCAACTGTTATCCCATTCAGACAGCACATGTAATGTTATACAAAAAGAAATGATCACAAAAAGAACTAACATTTCCATGAATCTGATTGGATCTTTGAAGAGAACAGACACTGAATATCTGTTTGTAGCATAAAACCTTTGAGATCTTTAAACGTGCCCTCAAAACTCGCCTTGTCCATCAAGCATACACTCTGCCTTAGACCAGTTCCCCTTTAGGCTCTCTCACCCTTTTGTGTCTTGGAATTTGTTACACATGTATTCATATTAATGTTGTTACTGTAATTGCCAATTCTGTATTTTGCACCGTTTCAGTAATTGCCAATTCTGTATTTTGCACCGTTTCAGTATTTTGTACCAACTCTGTATTTTGGTGTATTGGTGTATACCATTGTCTGTATTATTTTGTATCCCATGTTTGCTTCTTACTTTGTACTGCACCATGGAATATGTTGGCGCTTTATAAATCAATAATAATAAAACTTGGTACCTCTGAACACCAATGGTTTCCCCTCCAGTCACACTGATCCTACCCCTTGTGGCGTCCCCGGCTGACTTTATTGCATCTAGGGACACAGAGGAATTGAATGCTGAGGGGCTGTATTTTTTAATTAATGACAAAAACAAAGTAATGCAATTTTGTGATGTTGACATACCTTATGTCACATGAAGTATGATTTTAGGATTTAAAGGAGTTTTTTTGGAGACAAATTTTGCATGATAAAGCCTAGTTGACTTTTCTTTCTACATGCTGCTTTTATTTTAATGCCACAGATGATTGCAGAATATTTTGAAACTGCACTTGAGGCGAGTTATGTTTTTAAAAGAGGTAATTAAATGTATTTTATAAACTTGCTGGTATAACTTCCTGAAAGCCATCTTTATATTAGCACAGCGCCAGTCTGAGAAAGAGTAGGCAGCTCTGCATTGAGTCATGCTGGTTGCTCTGCATGTCACAGTGCAGTCATTCTGATTTACTTGTGACACTGAGGGACTGAAAGGGGAAGTGTTTACTGAATTTGAGAAAGGACGAGAACACAGCACAAACCTCAGCATTATTGTTATGTTTGTAAATGCCCGATTAGGTTTTATGTCAAAGGACAGCCATTCCAGGGGCCTCCTAAATACTGTCAGTGTAAGGCTTGGTGGTATAACTCTCGGAGTCAGCGTGTATGCCCCAGGCTAGAGGTCTCGCTCTTCACCTAGCTGTCCCTGCCTGGCAAACCACTAGCTGACACCTAAGCTGTCCCTGCCTGGCACACCACTAGCTGGCCCTAATTAAGGACTTAGGCAAGCAAGGCATACAAGCTGACGTAGAAGGCAGACCTAATACCAAGAGCCATTAATGAGGCTAGTAACACAGTTCAGCAGTATCACACAGGTTATTACCTAGATTCAGAGGAATGAAGAAATTAGTGTTGTGTGTTAGTAGTAGCAGAGATGTCTATAGCAGATTATCCAGTAACAAGAGAGAGAACAAGCAGTCCACAGGCAAAGTTCAGGTAGAAAGTAAACCAGGTATGATGCAGTTTAGAAAAGTCTTCATGCAAAGTTATTCAACAGTAATGATGATTGATCTGAGTTATGAAATAGTTCAAGCAGACTTGCATGCAACAGGTAATAGTTGATGCAAGTTATGACACAGTTGCTTTTAGTCTCCATGCAAAGTTATTCAACAGGTAGCAGAAGTTCCAGATGATGTCACAAAGTTTATGCAAGACTATATGCACACTGTTAGTTGGCTGATAAGGAAAGTAGGCTTATACTTATCGTCCAGTTCAAGCAGCATGCAAGGATTTTCCGGTAACAGTCCAAGGTCGGTCCAAGCAGCAAGCAAGGGATGTCCAGTAAGTAACAAATGTCAGTCCAGGCGGCAAGCAAGGGATGTCCAGTAACTAGCTGAGGTCGGTCCAGGCAGCAGGCAAAGATTTCCAGGAATCAAGCAGAGGTTAATCACAACAGAGAGAGCATTCAAATACAAGCCAAGGTCAATATCCAGAATATCAGTAACAATTGAGTGTGTACCCAGCAACTAGCCAAAGCTATGCTTATCACGGGCGATGACTGGGAGCACTCTGCAGGTTTAAATACAATACAGCATCCAATCAGTGGCCGGCCACACTCCACACAGCAAGGCCCCGCCTAGGTGTCGGCTGTAGAATCAGCTGACACCGCTCTGTCAGCTGACCGGAATCAGCTGACTATTGTTTACCTTTGCGGAGGGCATACTGGGAACGCGCCCTCCACCTATCAGAATGTGCGGCCTCTGTGAGCCACCGGTAGTGTCATCAGTGAGGAACAAGCGCCGAGACCCTGAAGCGGCAGATTCCAATCAAGGCTTGGCAGAATCAGCGTTAACAGGTATATTCCTCAAGGGGCCCATACACTTACCGATTTTCCTGCCGATATATAGCCGATTCGATCACTGTGATCGAATCAGCTGTGAAATTGTTGCGCAAACACTGACCGAACAATTGATTTCCGTCCAAAATCGATAATTCCCGTCCCTGTCTGTGCAGAAGATTTTGCTCAATCACCGGCGGGTCGGGAGGTCGTCGAAAGCGGCGTTCGAATGCCCAACGACTGAAGCTAGCAGCAATACATTACCTGCTCCGAGTCGAGTCCCCGCTGTCACCGTTGCTGCTTCTCCGCGCTGGGCTCGAGTCCGGCAGGCTTCACTTCTTCCTGTCCCGGCAGGAAGTTTAAACAGTAGAGCGCCCTCTACTGTTAAACTTCCCTGGACAGGAAGTACAGTGAAGCTGGAGCCCAGAGCGGAGAAGACAGCGGAGACCGGGGGACTCGCGCTGGCCGAATCAGGTAATGCATGCGGGGGCCCGGGGGACGGCGGCAGCTTTACAGATGGTGAAACGATTTCATGCTGAAATCGATTCACAATCTGTTTGCAGTAAAGGCAGCCATACGATCCCTCTCTGATCAGATTCGATCAGAGAGGGATCTATCTGTTGGTCGATTTGATGGCAAATCGACCAGTGTGTGGCCACCTTTATAGTCAGTTTGCTGATTGCACTAGATATGTAGAATGATGGGAGTATTGGGGTATTACTGGACTGTCTCTACTTTGCATATACCAAAGTAGTCAGGGGCGTATCTGGGTAATATAGGGCCTATGGCAAACACTGAAATTGCCCCCCCCCCTTCCAGTCAGAGCCCCCCTCTCATCTAAAAACCGCATCCTTTCTCGCATACATGTGTTATGGTTGCCTATGTTTTTTGCTCAGGATATTGCTGAAGTTACTTTTTTGGAAATATCTCTTCTTATTCCCTCTCTGTCCTCTTTTCTAACACTAAGCCAAGTGCACCCTACATATATACAGTAAATTAAGTACCCATGTTCCCCAGATAAGAGAATTAATCTAATATGAAATCTGAGTCACAGGGGCAGGCATAGCGGTGCAGCACAGTGGCAGGCATGGCGCCCTTGGTGCTGTGGCGCCCATGGCAAGAGCCATGCCTGCACCCCTCTAGATACGCCTCTGAAAGTAGTATTGGAGTCATGAATGGGATCAATGCAGTGTGACTTCTCAATGGGTTTTACACATTCATGGCTGCAATTGAAATGAAAAGATATGTAATGATGTCAACTTAAAAAATAACTTGTGTAGTACTGGTGTGTCAAATATTGTTGACAGCTGTGCTCCCCTACATGCTCCCCTCCGTGTATGAGCACGGCCGCAATGCGCAGGTGCAGAATACGCCTATTATTATTCTTTATTTATAAAGCTCCAACATATTCCATGGCGCTGTACAATGTAAGAAAACAAACAAGAGATACATAATGATACAGACAATGATATACATCAAATATGGATACTGGTACAAAATACAGAACTGGTGATTACTATAACAGATTTAACATGACTAAAATGTCTAACAGTGTGCAAGCTATTAAATGAATAACATTCCAAGACACAAAAGGGTGAGAACCCTGCGAGCTTACAATCTAAATGAATGGGGTGGAAACAAGAGGTGGGGGAAGTACACAGTATATATACAGGCAGTGCGTGATTCATATATTTACTAAGGAGTAAAACTAGACGCGAGGTTGAAGGGTGTATGGCCTAAGATAGAGCATATGCTTGTCGGAAAAAGTGGGTTTTGAGGGAGCCCATGCAGTAGAATGAAGCCACTCGTGCACAGCTTCTTCCTTTATGTATGAGTGACTGTGTGCTGCTGGCGCCTCCTGTCTGCGCAGTGCGGCCACG
This sequence comes from Hyperolius riggenbachi, assembly GCF_040937935.1. Classification (NCBI taxonomy): domain Eukaryota; kingdom Metazoa; phylum Chordata; class Amphibia; order Anura; family Hyperoliidae; genus Hyperolius; species Hyperolius riggenbachi. The sequence goes on along the minus strand of NC_090649.1, from coordinate 364,990,953 downwards.
CTTGTACATAAATGGAAGAGTAGCCATGTGGAGGAAGAGTGTCCCACAACGGAAGGATCATGGAGATCGGTGAAGCCTCAGGAGCATCTCGATGCAGCCCTCTACAGTGGAACTTTCTTTTTATGCCTTCAGGTTTGCTTTCAGTACCTCAATTTTGTGCACACAGAAATCAGCTGATCAAGTAGAAATAATATAAATTCTATCTCTGTGAACTTTTCAAATAAATGGCTCAAACTGCTGAATGTATACTATAAAATTGTAATTTTAATCTGTTATAAAAGGTGTACAATAGAACCAATCCACTACTTGTGACCTGTGAAAATCACAGTAATTTGAGTGCACTTCGATTCTCCCACATCATGATTTCTGGTCCTTGTAGCCAAGTGCAACCTGTTTGGGTTATTTTTGTAGGTTCCAAGCTAGTGTAAACACTCTGACTCATTAAATCTACACATTTCAACAGTTTCAGCCATAACCACTGAAACCGTAGCTGGAGCGGGCCGCTGATGCATTTGAGTTGTATTCCCTTAGCCTAAAACTCTGAGTTGGTAGTGTGTGGGATCCCATAAGTATATGGAGAGTGGCTGGACTTGTGTTCAAAATAGAAATGATCTGGAGAATTGTTAATCTATGCAATGGAGAATATTTTGAATAGTGGACTGTGACCTAGGCGTTATTTTGAATTCATGCTTCATAAAACAGAGTCTGCTTTGTCTCTATAGTGTGAGGACATTTTGTATGCAGTGCTGTGAACGAAGTGGCACATTTCCTCTGTGGTATATGAAGCAATGTTCTAGTCTAAGGATTAACTTTTATGTATATTTTGAAATGCTATCATTTTTACATCATCATCAAGTCATCATAAATGCATTCTCTTTATTAAAAGCCTTTTTTATGGTTGTTTAAAAGACTTTATTAAAGTGCTGTTGTAATGGCAGTATGTGTGCTGTAGGATATTTTTAGGAACCTGCTTCTGTGCAGCAGAGATTTTCCTGTTTGTCCTTCAGGGGTTACAAGCTGAAATAATGTTTGGCATGAATCCTGGCAGTTTATTACTGAGGTGAACAGGTGGATTGCTTTTTCTTCAACAAAGTGTAATTTCACTACAACGTGAAGCTGTACTCCATTGGCCTCTGCAGTTCCCGTGTCTTTTATATTTTCCCTGTGTTTTAGGTTGTCTGATTCCAACCTTATAAACGATGGTATTCTCTCCTTCAAAGCAGCACCTGTCAGTCACTCTGTCCTAACCTTTACAATCTCCTGACCAAGATTCTTTCTGTACTAACTGCTTCTCAAACAGAACTGTGTTTATAATGGCTGTGGATCTGCAGGAATGAGACCAGAATAAATACAGCACTTAGCTGCAGAGACCACACATGATGAATGATGTGTGACAGCTAGAGAGCACTTCATCACTTCAAAGTGTTGGGCTACAAGCATAGTTAGATTTCACTCCTGTCCTGCTAGCAGGCTTGTTTGGGTGTCTTTATTTTACTGATAAGTTCAAGGAAGGTTATAGTTAAGCTAAAATTGCTGTAATACTCCACAGTAACAGCAGCAGACAACTACCCTACAGAACTGTAGTATTGTCATCAACTCTTAAGGTGGCCATACACTTGCAGGTAGCCACCAGATTCGACCAAAAGATAGATCCTTCTCTGATCAGAGAGGGACCTATTACTGCCACAAACTGTTAATAGACAAGGCCCCCAGGTCTCCCCTTTTCTAAAATGTGCATCCCCGGGCCTGTGCAGTGTGTCGGCAGTGGAGCATGCACTCACCTGTCTTCTGGTGCACTCCTCCTGTGTCATAACATACATGCTGGTCACAGACAACAGGGGCCCTGGCAGGAATGGAGAGAGGACACAGGAGGAATGCAACGGGGAGAGGTGATTGCATGCTCTGCTGCCAAGACTCTGCATGGCGAGCACGTGGATTATAACGCAGGAGATTTGGGTGCAGCCGGTGCCACTATAGACCATAATAGGAATTACGTCTATAGCGGCGCACAGTGAGTACCTTCAGCGCCATCTTCTGACTGCACTGAAGTTACTTTTAAAACACTGTAATTCGTCCGTCAGCAATAGCTGGAAGCCGAATTACATCATTCCCCACCATCCAGTAATTAACGCCGCCGGGACTTGTGCAGGAGCAGGGTAAGCCGTATATCGGCTGTACCCTGTGCCAAAGTCTCCAGGCAGCTATTTCTCTTGTACGCCTGCACGGAGACCACATTTTAGATGAGGGGGCTACCTGGCGAGTCCATCTGTCATCACCAAATCTACTGCCACACACCTGACTGCCCCCTTTTGAATGAGATCTTTCCATCTAGAGCGATCAATAGTTTCAATTTCAAAAATAATTTGATTGAAATTAAGATCGGTCAGCCATGTTGCGTTATTGATCTCCAGCAGATTTGATCATTATGTTCAAATCTGCTGGAAAAAATCGCCAAGCGTATAGGAACCTTCACTGAACGTGAACCCGAGGTGGTGCGGGGAGGGAGGCAGATGGGACACAGAGGCATGTTCTCTGCCTCATGACATGCCTCTGTCGCCCCCCGCCAGGCTATAGCTCCCCGAAATTGTCGACAATATTTGTCGCCATCTCGGAGGGTTAGGGAGGAGAGGGATTCCTTGCTCAAAAGCCTACTGACCACTCCCCCACCTCCCTGTGCACTGGGAGAGATCTCTCTCTTCTTCCAGCGTCGTGACCCAGAGGTCAGGAAAGTAAAAGGGGGACAGTACAGGTCTCAGGAGCGGCGGGGATTGCGGCCACCTGATCCGCCCAGCCCCCAGATCAGGTAGCCTAGGGTTTTTTTTTAATTATATGAACCCACCTTGGGATCTCTTCAAGCATGTTCCGTAGAGCCAGGGAATTGTTTGAACAATAGCTGCCCAGGAATGCCAGCGATTCATTGATTCTTAGTACCAGTGTACAATATAACTAATCAACTTTTAGTGACCTGTCAAAACCTCATTAATTTGAGTGCACTGGTCAATGAAATGCTAAAAATTTGTGTAAATTGCATGCAATTTTATTCAGCTTGGCTAGTGTCAAGCTGCATACATTTACATTAAATTATCATAAATCAGCATCTCATGTTCCTTCCAGACCCCAGCTCACCAGAAGTGACGGCGGGCATTCTTCAAGTAGGGGACAGTGACTGCAACAGGCATGCGCATCCAAAAATACCTCAACAAAAAAAGGAATTTTAAAGATGGGACTTTGAATTAGCAACTTTTCTAAATATTTTTGTTTTGGGATTTTTTTTTTTCATTAGGTCCATTTTAAGTCAGTTTTGCACATACCTTAAAGAGCTCCCTTTTTAATCTTTCTGTTGCTGAACTTGTATAGGCATCTTAAGCAGACTTCTATAAAACTGTGTTAGGAAAAAAAAAGAGAAAAGAGAAATAAAGCTGTTATTGCAGTTTTGGAAAGGGATTCTAGTTACAGAATAACTTTTCAGCACCTGGCAAGGGCAAAAGTCACATTAAATAAGATGCCCCGATTTAAGTAAAGTTTGTTTACTTTTACACCTTATTTATTGTTTTGTTTTGCTTACCAGGTAGTTAAAAGGTATACAGATAAAGTGTGAAAAACATTAGGGATAAGTACGTTTACAAATCTGTCAGAGGCATTGGGGTTTTTTACATAGTAATTGAATAGAACATTCTGCATAAAATGTACTTGAGACCAGACTAATTGCATGCTTTATACTTACTTGGGGCGCCCCATTGTCCCTAGCCACTCCATTACCAAAATACGAGTAAAGACGCTTTCACATGTTGTACAGCCTAGGCTAAAGATCCATTGGATCTAATAATAATGTAAGATTGGAGTGCAAATCGCAGTCTGACCACAGTCTGTCTACAGCAGCAGACATGCATTCTGTATTTATGAAGGGTATTGCTCTACACTGGCAGCTCTTGTATAGGCATGTTATTGTTGCACAATCCAAGCCTATAAATGATTGGATCGACTGAGGCACAGCACTAATACAGAGGCTGCAGATGTAATCAGAATATATAGTTTTGCTGTCAATATAAATAAATTAGCATTAAAGTGGCAGCATATCTGGCATGTACATATTGGATGTATAGTTTTCTTGGAGCCATTCTGGTATGTATGACTGTTTGAACTAAAACATTATGGTTTAACTAAAACATTCACCGTATTTTATTATTATTATTATTTAGTATTTATATAGTGCCGACATCTTCTGCAGCGCTGTACAAAGTATATACATATAGTCTAAACACTAACTGTCCCTCAGAGGAGCTAACAATCTAATCCCTGCCTTAGTCGTATGTCTATGTATGTATTGTAGTCGAGGGCCAATTTTTAGGGGGAAGCCAATTGATTTATCTGTATGTTTTTGGGATGTGGGAGGAAACTGGAGTGCCCGGAGGAAACCCACACAGACACGGGGAGAACATACAAACTCCTTGCAGATGTTGACCTGGCTGGGATTCGAACTAGGGACCCAGCACTGTAAGGAGAGAGCGCTAACCACTACGCCACCGTGCTGCCCAGTATAACTTAAAGGGAAGGTTCAGGGAGGGTGGGTAAAAAATAAAAATCAATTTCCACTTACCTGGGGCTTCCTCCAGCCCGTGGCAGGCAGGAGGTCTCCTCGCCGCCGCTCCGCAGGCTCCGGTGGCCGACCCGACCTGGCCAGGCCGGCTGCCAGGTCGGGCTCTTCTGCGCTCCAAGGCCCGGAACTTCTGCGTCCCATGCCGGAGCGCTGACGTCATCGGACGTCCTCCGGACTGTACTGCGCAGGCGCAGAAGAGCCCGACCTGGCAGCCGGCCTGGCCAGGTCGGGACGGCCACCGGAGACCACCGGGAGCCTGCGGAGCGGCGGCGAGGGCACCTCCTGCCTGCCATGGGCTGGAGGAAGCCCCAGGTAAGTGGAAATTGATTTTTATTTTTTACCCACCCTCCCTGAACCTTCCCTTTAAGACATTCCACAGCAAAGGAGTAATTAAAGCTTCTGTGAATAAACCTCCATAAAATCGCAAAAAAATTACTAATTTACTTCCGCAATCATCTGATAAGATTTTGGGTTGCTATAATTCTTTCCCCAGTGTGCGTCATGAAGACTTGTTTCATTATACACTTACAGGCCATTATGTGTGTCATTATGCACCGCTATGCCAACTTTAATTTTTAGACTGTAAACAGGAACATGCTTTCCTAAACACAATGTGCATTGAAATCACTTGTTCTTATCACCTCAGTGCTATTTATATAGTGGAATGTGAAGAAGGCGTAGAGATACTGCCTGTTTTCATTAAGTAGTTAATGAGAATTTGAAGCTCCCTAACAACCTATGCTGCAGTTTGGTTATACTAATGTACAGTTTGCTGCACTGACCATTTTGAACAGGGAGTTGTGTATTTAGTGAACATTTGCTACCACCTCTACTTGCATCTCCCCACTCTTCAGTATTCCTGATAGATCTACATAACTGAGGGTGTGTAAACCAACCAAAATTTACCACTGACTTGCATGCAAATTATATGCAGCTTGGAATATGACCGGTCATAATCAGCAGGAAGTGCATTTGTTTGGCCCGGTTCCACCCTGCAGACAATTTGCATTGCATTTATGTGCAAGGCAGAATTATTAGTATCTTGACTTTTCGACAATCTCTAGTGGTAATCAAACTAGCATCATAGTGTAATGTAAAATAAGAATAGACTGTATTAGTACTAAAACAATGTATTATTCTACATATTAAATGGACATTGTATATTAACATGTTGTTTTACTTTTCAGGAATTTATTAGTGAGCTTTTGTCTCGGATACAAGGCATGCGAAAGCTGAATCCACCCCAAAAAAAGGATATATAAAGTTGCCATGACGACCCAACTTCAAGTGATACAGCAGCAAAAAACAAACTGCAAGACTCTTAAATTAAACTTCGACAAGAAAACTTCACATTGCTGTTTCATGAAGGGTGGGTGGTGTAGGTCTAAATATAATAGAGTTGGTTATTGTGGTAGTTTAATAAAGTTTATTTTTACGATATTACTTTATTTTGGGCTAAGCTTTAAGTCAAAAAGGTAAAATGCCCTGAAATGTTAGCACTAGGTCTTGAACCATTGATACGTTGCAGGCCCACTAGGCACATATCCACCTGTGTGCAGTTACATAAACTGTTACATACTCTGAACCTCAGAAGCAATGGGTTACTAAACAATTACCCAGAATTTCTCAGATTTTAATATTTATATACATTTGTGCGCATAGCTTAGAACTTACAAGAGTTTGTGTGTATGTTGCCTTTGTTCTACCAATGGCCAATTGTGGAACTATTTTGATTGCACAAGATGACATTAATATGCACTATTGCAGAAGTCAATCAAATACATTTTGGAGTCCAAAATATTGTACCTTAATTAACCCTTCCAGTTGTTATTATTTTAATTCTATGCAAGAATATCCCCTTATTGTAAGAACAGAAGTAACAAAATAAGCAATGAACAATAGCTTACATTTATCAAGGAAGGTGGATAGACAGATTTGCTATGTTTTTGTGACACAGAAAAATGTTATAGATATGAGAGAAAGTGGTTGTACCAGTAAGAAATGGTCTGGTGCAGATTTTATCTTCATACAGAGCTTTTCTCAAGGGAGATTTGAGCCAAGCCGATCTGCATAAACACCCTGCTCTTGTTTTACTTTCCTTGCTGTGCCTCAGCCTTGATATATGTCCCCAAGGAGGAGACAAATCTATAAGAACATTGCATACACCTCAGATCCCAACATAGCAGCAACATCATTTTTTTTCTCTTGGCTATTTAGGTGCACTTATACAGTATTTTCTCAGTGCAGCCCTCAGGGAGCTCTAAGAGCCTGTGTTCATTACAGGCATGTTAATTAATATATCTTGAAGATGAAGCACAGGCTAAATCCAAGGAATGGTTTGGAAATTACTGATCTAGCGGTTGGAAGGATTTTTTTAAATCTTTTAAGCAGATATCCCAGGCCAGGTCTAAACAATTTTGTGTGGGATACTATTGATGAATACCAACTCATTTTAGTTCTAGTACTTAATATTGAAACCTCTACCAGACATACAAATATCAATTGTGTGTTGTATTTTAGTCTTCTGATGTTAATAACATCAACATGACCCCTGTCTTTTGAAAATTTTTTGTGCCAAAGGGTTATCTTTTCTGCAGTTCCCTTTATATGAAGTGTTATTAACTTTGCAGTGGTTTAGCAACACAACCAGCACTTTATAACCTTCTGAAAGCGATGCTGACAAAGGTTTATCAAAAACTGAGCTATTTGTTTGACTATAGTCCCAGAACTTTGTTTTTGATTTGGCCATATTTAACAGTTTAATAGCACTGCATTTAAAAAAAATGAGCTTGTCATGTTAAAATAATGCTTTTATGGTTCTGCCAAAGTAAGAATGATTTTCCTTTTTATAGCAATATTTGCAAAGTTGACCCATAGTTAATCGTTTTTCCCCTCTCTTGTCTGGGTGTGAGTTAGTAGTAGAAGTAGTACAGTTTTTTCATATAGTATATTTCGCACAGCAGCCAATGGCTATTAAGAATTCTGTGTAAATGGTGCTCTGGACTCTTTTCAATTAAATACATTACTGAGTTTTAATTTCCACTGGCAAGGTCTTTTTTTGTTTTTATTTTATATTGTTAACATACTTTATTTACAAGATATTTGCTGAAATAAACACTGGAAAAAGAAGGTGATGTTGCCTGTTGTTTTTATTGCTTGCTGTCCAGTTAATGTCTGAATGTGTTGAAGTGCTTTTTATCCCAAACAGGTAACATTTCTGCAACATGCTTTAACCTGTTCTGGGGCCTCTAGCCACTTACAGCCACCTGATGAACATAAAACCTTTCTATGTTTTATGCCATATTTTTTTTTTTTCACTTCAGGATAGTGCTATCGAAATGTATGTCTTGTTTGTGGACGTCTGTCTTTGACACAAAGTAGATTTTTATAGCAATGGTTCTCCCGTCCCTGCTATGAAGATCTACATTTTGTCAGAAACTAACATCAACAAACATGATGTAAGTTTCCAATGGTGTAGTCCCAAAGTTGTTAAATTGTTTCTAAAATATAAAGATTTTGTGTACTCATACTTGGGTGTGCTTGTAATAGGGCCTTGATCAATAATGTAATGTACCCGCATTACTACAAGTCCGTATGAACAGTATAAAGTGATAAAATAGAAGGGCTCAAGGGGTGCTAAAATATTAATAAAATCAAGCTATAATTTGATGTAGACTATTACCAACTTCCCAGAGGAACAGAGGAAATAATTTATGTAGGGGAAAAAGTGTAAGTATACAGTATGATACATAATTCTTATACTGTAAAACTTTTAAAAATGTTCACACAGTAAGATACAAAAGGGTACATAAACCATATTGTATACAGAAATCTGTTTTGCAAACATTATTATTATTATTATTTAGTATTTATATAGCGCCGACATATTACGCAGCGCTGTACAGTGTATATATATATATATTGTCACTAACTGTCCCTCAAAGGAGCTCACAATCTAATCCCTACCATTGCCATATGTCTATATTATGTAGTGTAAGTACTGTAGTCTAGGGCCAATTTTAGGGGGAGCCAATTAACTTAGCCGTATGTTTTTGGAATGTGGGAGGAAACCGGGGTGCCCGGAGGAAACCCATGCAGACACGGAGAGAACATACAAACTCTTTGCAGATAGTGCCCTGGCTGGGATTCGAACCAGGGACCCAGCGCTGCAAGGTGAGAGAGCTAACCACTACGCCACCGTGCTGCCCACATACATATGAATATAATTGAAAATGATGCCAATATGGAACAATTGAAGGGAAAGGTGCTCAAAAATTCAGCTCCAAGTGTGGAGCTTGTATACAACTTCTTGATCACAATGGAGGCGCTGTGTCTGACTGAGATTCACACAAGTTACTCCTTGTATTGCCTGATGAAGCGGGTTGAGGCCTACGAAATGTGTTGCATTAATTCTTTGGAGTACTCTTGAATAAAGATATCATTTTCAGTGAATACAGACTGTCAAGTCTACTTGGGGAAGGTAAGGCCACCACTACCTCCCTATTTTAAATGGCTTTTAATGATTTTTCCTTATCTGGTGCCTCGGTTTTTCAACTATCAATTTTTTAATCACAATGAGCATTTTTTTCGTAGTTTAGTCTGGTGTATATGCTTGAAGCTGCCCAGCAGTTGAAATTTCAAAGAGACATTAACTGTTCATGAAACAGGACTAACAACCTTTGACTTGATTTCCTCTTTCTTTGGCTCATTTAAAAAGTAAATGGTGAAAACAGCCTTTTTGTTGACTATGCAGCAGGTGTGTCATCTCACCTTGTAGTCGGAGTCTGCCTATGCTGAGAACTGGGTTATGTCACTGACTCGTTTTTCTATTGCCACTATGAGAAACTTTGGCCCTGTAATGCCTGTATTGGATCATAACCAAACTATGCAATTTTCTTAGCAAGTGTGATGAAAGACAAAGTATCTGTGATGACAGCTGTAAGTTTACTGGATTCTTTGACACAGAAGGATACATTTCTAGCATTGCTAAGGGGTAGAGCTGCAAGGTTTCATGGTGCAGGTTAGCATTTTCATATATATATATATATATATATATATATATATATATATATATATATATATATATATATATATATATATATATATATATATATACACATCTATACATCATGGTATTTGCAATATACAATACCCAAAATAGTGTAACTGTATAAAAATTAGCATTTATATGGAGTTTTACCATATTATGTTTTTGCTTTAGATGCACATCATCCTTGCAGTTTATAATGCCGAATAGTGTTGCTGCTGACTGTTTGCAAGCTGTTAAAACTGTTCAGGCTGTCAGAGGATAATTTGGGAACTACAAAGAATTTAGTAACCGATTCCCACCCACCTCATGGACCTCATGATTTGTGGCCAGCTGTTATGATCGCTCAGGCCATGTACAATGCTTGTTCTCTTTTTTTTCTTCCAAAGAACTCACTAGCAAGCTACAAAGTGGTAAATGATGCTTTCAAACTCTGTGTCCATCACTGAGAAGCAAATATGGATTCTGTATATAAAAGCATTTTAAAAATGTCACTTTAATGGCAGAAACTGGGACTTGGATGTTACCTACAATGTTCTTTCTATTAAGCCCACTTAATAAGGACAGTGTTTAAAACCCCTGGAAAACCGCATATAGTTACATAGTTTGAGTGAAAAAATACTCCCATCCATAAAGTTAATTCTGGAAAGAACAAAATTTAAGGACAACTGTAGTGAGAAGAATATGGAGGCTGCTGTATTTTTTTCCCTTTTACCAATGCCAGTTGCCTGGCTCTCCTGCTGAACTTTTTGGCTGCAGTGGTGTCTGAATAACACCAGAAACAAGCAGGCAGTTTATCTTTTTTTCAGCCTGCACAGATAGCCATGAGGCTATGATGCAGATTATTTATTCTTTTTGTTGATGTTGCACTGTTTATGTTTATGCACTGTATAGGACTTGCACTTTATATGTATTCCTGACAAATCCCTTTTTGTTTTTAGGGTAAAACATGCTGGGTTTAAGTAGTGTGATGTGTTTAAAATAATAAGGTTCAATTCAGTCTGGTAGTAAGGGATTAGAGCTTTTATATATGTAGGGTATGTTGAAAGCCCATATGGTCTACATCTGACTGACAGTGTCCCTTCCCAGAAATAATGTATCTGCATATTCAGGCTTTTTAAATAGTCCTATTAAACATTATGTTTTAATGTCTCTTTATAGTATAACTTATTGTGAAGTGCTTCTCATTCAGGTTGTGTTGATTAGGCAGCTAATATCAGAAACACCTGATCTGCATATGCTTGTTCAGAGTCTATGGCTAAACGTATTGGAGACATAGGATCAGCAGGATAGCCAGGACACTAGTATTGCTTAAAAGTTAATAAATATGCCAGCCTCCCTATATATCCGGAAGACCTTGAAGCTATCCTTGCATATAAAGGGACCCTGAGCAGTCAATAAAAATGAAATTGGTATTTGCCTGGGGCTTCATCCAGCCCACCATAGGCCGCGAGGTCTACGGTCATAGGGAATTGACCCATTAAAAAAATCACAGAAAATAAGATAAAGTGGCCTATCAATAACTAAACTCAATTTCGCCGAATGGCAGCGGTTGTAACACCATGCGTTTCAAGCGCTGACATCCGGCAATGTTGCACATAAAACCATCTCATGTCGCGTCTAAGCATGGCATTTTTCAATTGTATTGCTGCGCTCTCCAGTCCTGTAATGAAAAACAAACTCCACATAGGGCAATATTGTTCAGTCTGTTTTTATGCTATTCCAGCTCCCAAAAGGCCACCAGTGACTTGTGCTCCCCAGGTGATTAATCTATCTGTCTCCCTTGCCCCTCTCACTAAATGCTCACCATATTATGGCCACCCCAATCTTCAGGTGGGTCTTAGGCACAGCTTAATAGCCAAATCCAGTTATTTCTGAAGAAAAAGAGAGGAACTCCACATAGGGTAATACAGTTCACACAACAGAACAATTCAGGTACTGCAAACAACGTGCCTCTGTGTTAACACCCATCAAACATGCCACTCCAGCGTATTACATGCCACACTGCTCACCAGATGTAGCCCACCTCTCTTGTCACAGGTGGAAACTGCGCTTTATGTTATAACCAATCAAAAGTACGATCCTCAGTATCTTGCAAAAGGCCTCTCACAAGGTCTTTCTTTTATTCTTACTGTTAAAATTTGCTCCATAAAAACATAAAAGAGAAAAAACGCATATAGCGTAATACTGTTGATATTGCCTCTGTGCGCAAAAAACAATCTCACTTACGCCTCCAGAGGTAGTACACACATATCTTATACATGTGGATGTCCAATGCCCATCCGTCTGGCTCCTGGGTGCGTGTTGGCACGTCCGCGCTCCCTCGTTCCGCCTCCTTACTCAGTCGCAGGGTTCCGTCACGTGCGCTCCTGGATTGACCGGCCGCTCCGTGCGCTTCCTGGTTTCGTACGACGTCAGACGTCAGGCATTTGCATGGGGCTGCCAATCCGCCGTCCGTGCCAAGCACTACCAAGTGCCCGGTGGATAGGAGCAGCTGACAGGCTGTGAATTTACTGCCAGTCAGATGCTCATGAAATAGAGGCCTTACTGAGGTGGCCAAGAACTACTGCTTCAGCCAAATTTAGTAAAACGTGTGTACACACAGTTACATGTGTATACAGTGAGTGGCACAATGTGTTAACATTGCAAAACAGAACCAAAAGCCCAGCCATTAACAGATTAAAAAAAAATCAAATATTTTTGTAATTAGAGTGCTTAAAGTTTCTACAGCTTGTCTTGAAATTATGATCACTTGATCAGAAGCAACAGAATGGAGTCAGTAACTGTGGCCTCAATTCATAAAAATGAGTGCGGTAGTTAAGAGACGGGCGGGAAATTACCGCTAGCGGTAAATTAGGGTTTTTGCAGTGAATTCATAGAAAAAATTCCGAGTGCGATAGCAGGCGGTAAGTGTGCGGCAAGTGTGCGGCAAGCTGTCGGTAAAATTTGCTGAGTGCGGTAGTTTGCCGCTGACTTCCCAATGACAGGGTGCATGCTGGGTAGAAGTGGGCAGTTTTAGACATGTGACTTATTTTTTATAAATTACTATATTTTTTATATATATATATATATATATATATATATATATATATATATATAATTATTCTTATAAATTATATAACTGTACGTTTTCTAACCCTTCCTCCTCTGTATCCTTAAAAATTCAATAACATTAAGCTGCAAGGGCTCCATTTGTCACCTAAAATGCTACTGTGTTGAGCAAACTCGCCCGGTCGTTGCTGGGGATAACAAGCTGTTATTTATCGCTTCCTTACTCCCGCTCTTTTTTTCCATGCATACACTTCATTCACTTTACCGCCCCAAACAACGTTTACATTACCGCACCATTACCGCACTAATACCACACTATTACTGCATGCGGTAAACATGCAGTAAACATGCGTTAAATTTTATGAATCCACTAACAAAACATACCATGTGGTAATTTACCGCTTGGGCGATAACGCATGCAGTAATGCTTTATGAATTGAGGCCTGTGTGTTTCTGTGGGTTTGTCTGCTCCTGGTGTCTAGATTGAATCAGCTCCACAGTTTGAACTGCAAGGGGGATAGCAAGGTCTGAATTTCTCTCAGAAGGTTGTAGCCTACAGAACAGACAGTCAATAGCACAGGAGACACTCAGTGTCTTGACTACTCTCGCCAAATATTTTATAAATGATTTATTTGGCATCATCTAATCGAGAAGCTTCCACACACACACAAGCTCTGCAACTGAATACCTTCACAGGTCTGAGAAAACTGGTGCTTTGTGTTCATTTTTGACACAGGTTTGCTTTAACATGAAGGTTGAAGGAGGAGGCTGAGAGTCTGAGAAGCGGATCCTATTAGTAAGATGTGCTGTTGTTTTTAGTAAGCTTTGCTGTTGCTTTTAGAGCTGTACAACTAAGAAGTAAAGCAATGAAACTACTTGTTGTTGTCATGACCCTTTTCTCTTGCATCTTTTTGTTTGTTAAAAGCCTATTCCTCCTGTCAGTGCTTTACAATATTTTAGCATAATAATGGCACTCACTGTATAAAATATTTTAATCTCTTCTATGGAAGCCTGGCTCTCCCACTAAGCATAACAACTGTAATTTACTTGACAGTTTGCAGATGGAATTGGGATTCAAGGATTTTTACTTTTAGAGAGGAAGTGGAAGCTTTGGCTGTTTCCATGACAACGGTGTGCTGGAGTGACACTGCTTTATGAACAGAAATCCCTGAAGTGGCAATGCTGTCTGTCATATAAGGAGAGTTCCTTTCTGTGTGCCCCCGGCAGAAATATACAGTTTGCCTTTCCTTCATAGAAAACATGAAAAGGTTCTATTACTTTCTAAATGACTGTAAAATCTGCATACATCAATAAACGGATAATGACTGGCAAGCAGGAACGATACAGATGCTGATATTTCACTGGTGGAGAACTGTGATTTGATATTTTTGCCTGCTCTATATTCATTTTTCATTTTGTGCCAAGGCAGCTATGAAAGCATCCTTTGTTTGGCTCATGAGATTGAAAGGATATGCTAGTTAATTCAATGTATTAAAAAATGTCACTGCTGGATAAAGGGGGTCTGAATCTGTGTGGAAAGTGCCTGGGGGCAGAGTAAGACTGTAGGCAGTAAGTATTATTGTTTAATTAAAATGAGACTTCAGTGAAATGTCCTTGTGCAGAAATGCTTCTCTACAAGTGGGAGGGACAGTCAACTGGGGAAATTTATTCTTAAAGGGACCTGAGTAGAGGTATAAAATGCAAATCTGAACTTACCTGGAGCTTCCTCCAGCCCCCCGTAGCACTCAAGGTCCCTAGGCGTCCTCTGGGTGCCTCCGTGGTCCCGCTGGCGGCTCTGTTAGGTGCACATCTTCGCCAGAAGGAGGAAACCCCAGGTGAGTTCAGATTTGCATTTTATACCTCTGTTCGGGGTCCCTTTGAAGGCATTTCAAGCCCAAATTTCAAACTACCTTATGGGAAAAAAATACTGCTAAACAGTAAAACCTGTTAGGGCCCGTTTCCACTAGTGCGGTGCGAATCGCTGGGATTCCACCGCTGACAAAATCGCATGCGGATGCGATTCCGCATGCGATTTTTGCCGCGATTTCGCATGCGATTTCGCATAGGCAGGCTATCAGCGATTTTAACCATGTCACTGCCTGGCTCAATGTACATTAGTTTTAGTGCGAATTCGCACGCGAAATCGCGGCAAAAAACGCATGTGCGATTTCCCCTATTAAATACATTGCCTGCGAATCGCCTGCATTCCACACGCAGGCGAATTCTGCAGGCCCTACCATGCAGAAAAATCCTGCACAGAAAAACGCACCAAAAAACTGACAAGTGGAAACAGTCTCATCCACTTGTATTGGTTATGCGAATCCGCATGCAGACAACGCATGCGGATTCGCTCTAGTGGAAACGGGCCCTTAGACGTTGATCTAAATAGAGCATGCTTCAGTAAAATGTGAAAATTGTATATTATATCTGTCTTCCTTCAGGCAATCTTTGCCTATTACAGGCTCAGCACCACTACCACAAAATATTGTAAAATTTAAAAAACATTCACCGAATATGTACATTTGTCCTAGAATAGGATTTTCTATGTTGCTTACAGTAAGTACCGTAGTTAAAATCTGCATAGGTGGCGGTACGGGAATCTTACTTCTTCCGGTGTCCTCTGTACACCGTTCATCCATCTCTGCTTCAGCCAAAAGAAGAGGGTGGCCAGCGGCAGCAGAGGAGAATGGGCAGTGGACAAGATGCTGGAGGAGGTGCTATGCTTCTCTGCATGGTGGAGGATGAGAGGGGCTATGGGTGGGCACAGGAGTGGCACCCTAAGAGATAGAGGGAAAAAAATTAAGGCCCACCTCCCTGTTCATGGTTTTGGGCACTACTTCCCTAATAGTCACTGCTGTATTTATAAAGCTGCAATTAGTATTATTGTTTTCTTGAACTAAACTGAAATTGTGTCACAATCCTAAAGTTTAGGGAAGGTCATTGAGATGGAAATAATTCCGAGCTGATGCAGGATATTGCATATTTTGTATGGATAGTTATGCAGCTTGAAAATTGACTAATCAAATTCCACTTTGGCACATTTTCAAGCTGTGTAATTTTCAACTCAAATTTTATCATCCTGCAACTCATTTTTTGTATCTCATTGATCATCTCTACACAAACAATAGTTGTCAAAAAATCTTCGGTCTGAAGGTACTTACAGAGTCTCTGTATGATGTCATGATGTCAATATGATTGACATGATGTCAATACAATTTCTCAGAAGGTGACCTGGTTACACCCCAGTTTGTCCGTTGCTGCCATTCATAAATGAAAGTCTAAATCTGTTCTATGGGTCCTGACATTGCAATGTACAGTATATTCTTTATCTACTGCAGTCATAGACACACATGATCCTGCCATGGTCTAAGCTAATTTTCTTATAGAAGAGACAATTAAACTACCTACCAGTATGTTCTGGGGATTTGTGAGGAACCCACCACGACCAGGAGGAAACCCACGCATACTTGGTGAGAGCATAATGACTTGATACAGGTAGTGCCCAGAAAGGAAAGTGAACTTGAGACTCTAGCTCTGCAAGGTGAGAGCACAAGCCCTTGCAATTTCAGTAGAGGTCAATGACAATACAACCTTGCATAATCTAAATACCTATCTGCAAGGAGTTTGTATGTTCTCTCCGTGTTTGTGTGAGTTTCCTCCCACATCCCCAAAACACAGATACGTTTATTGGTTTCCCCTAAAATTGGCCTTTGAGTACTGTGGACATATGACTATAGTAGGGATTAGATTGTGAGCTTCCCTGAGGGACAGTTTGAAACATGACTATGTACTCTGTAAAGCGCTGCAGAAGATGTAAGCGCTATATACTAAATAATAATAATACCTTTTCAAACTATATTCGCCCAGTTTGCCCTTCTACTACATAGATTTGGTAATGGAGACTTTATGACAGAGTAAACACCGCTACATCCCACTGCTCCTCTGACAGTGCACGACCTGGTCAGCAAATCCAAAAGGTAACGAGAATAGAAGAAGGGGCCGCACTTGTTCAAAGGAACGACCTTTATTAAATGGACTTATCCATAGACAGCCAAGGCAACATTAGATAGCGCTTTATAGATTTGGTAATATTGTCCACTATAGAGTTTCCCATTGATGGGAAATACAGTATAACCTGTGGTAAAGAGGGACAAAGTCCTGAAAGAGGGACAAATGAGGAGGAAAGAGGGACAGGGCTCCCAAAGCGTGAATGTCCCTCCGAAAGAGGGACAGTTGGGAAGTATGGGTATTCCTCAATGCACAGTCATGTTCAAAAAGGAGGCTTACCTGGCTAAATAACTGCAGTCCATCCCCACACAGTACCTAGATCAGGAGTCCCCAAACTTTTTTGGTCAAGGGCCGGATCAAAATATTTCAGACTGCTGGGCGGCCGGAGTATACATAAAATGATGTAGAAAAACATTACATTGAACCAAGATATTGCAGACAGCACCTACTAATGTCTTAGCATGTTCAGATAGTATCCCCCCCCCCTCCCCCCAACTCAGCAAGTGCAGTTATTATGCCACCAACACAGCAAGTGCAGATAATTGTGACCCTAGCATAGCAAGTCATATGTGAGCCCTAATGTCATCCCACCTCCCCCCAAAACTACCCCATCTCCAGTAATTGCATAAACTACAAATTATCCACCCCTACACATGGCTAGCCTCTGGGCACACACATTCATACGGTTCCCAATGAAGTGTTTGTGCGCCAGACAGTGAAGCATACCTAGGATTGGAAGCCAGCGAATGACTGCTTTCTGGCTTCCATGTGGAAGGGCAGTGCCAACTATGCTATTCTATATTCACCAATATTTAAAGATGCAGCAGGCCACATATATATGTAGTACATTTTGTGTGTGAAGGGCCGGTAAAAAAGCCTCAGGGGGCCGCATCCGGCCCGCGGGCCTTAGTTTGAGGACCACTGACCTAGATTCTTAGCTTGTTTGTTTCTTCATGTTTGTGACGTTGGATGTGTCCAAGGTTTTTCAATTGTCTTAACTAGATTTATTTCAAGTTGTTTTTTTTTCTGTTTTATTGATATTTAGGATTGCATTTTATTTCACAACTGCTGTATTTATGTTAATTTTTTACTTTACGACTACAGGGTTGCGCAATTGGCACTGTAGTTACTGCTAACCACAGGCTGACCGTGTTAGTCAGAACAAGTGACGTGGTGCTTTAGATAAAAGGAAAACATACTTAGGGCTCATTCACACTAGTCAGTGAGTGAAAATGCATGAATAAAACGCTCATGAATGGGTGTGAATGGGTTTTTGAGCTTCCATATATTTTCATGAGTTTTAACTCCCGGCGAGTTCATTTGCACAGCACAGCAACTCACTGTTGTAGTGTGAATGGTAAAATGAAAGTCTGTGGACTTTTATGATCCCATGAAAAATGCACACTATGTGCAGTGAGTTAAAACTCACTGCAACTCCCTCAGTGTGAATGTGCCCTTATAGTGTAAGGGCTGGTTCACACGGACGTTTTGCTGGCAATAAACATAGCGTTTTAAAAGTAGGGATCTACCGCTGTCCTATGCAAGTGAATGGGAGCTTTAGTACAAGCTTTTGCAGGCTTTCATGAAAGCTTGGCAGTTGATCCCGGTGTCTCGTCTCGTCTCAAAAACAACATGCAGCTTCTAGAAGGCATTTGAAAGCCCATAAAAGAAAACACACTGTGATTGAAAAACAATCCCTAATTGGCCCTTTTAACCGGTACTATAGTGTAACGATTGCGGAATAATCTCTGTGATCAGCGCACAAGGCGTGCGCTGACACGGCGGAAATCTTCCACAAGCGTATGAAGGGGGGAACCCAGCTTTGGTGCAAGCACCAGTAGAGGGCAATTCCCACCGGCAGATGGCGCTGTGGAGTGCAGACGAGTACAACTGCTGCACGGCCACAGATGCCAGATGATTGTACAGATCAAGACAATGCGGGGCTGAACAGCCCTTAAAGAGAAAGAGCACAGGTACAAGATGAATGCGTGTTCACCAATCTAGTCGCGACCCTGCGACAGTGAACACACATCAGCAGAAACAAAAGTAGGAACGCGATCGCGAGAAAGGCGATCGCCAGAAGTGACACAAGACAGATTAGAACAGAACACGAGAGGAGCAAAGGCACAGCAAATAATACAATGAGAATGATAAAGAAAATAACAAATGCTAACTAAACGCGAACATCGCACTCAATCGCAACAGCGAGCGCGTTTTCTGCGCGGTCTCCGCACGTTAAGCGCAACAGAGACAAGCACGCCTAACTAACCACCGACAGACCAACATGAAACAAAGAACGCGAGCGCTTGCTTAACGGTTACCTCACCGAGCCTACAGCAAGCGTTCGTATCAGACAAGACAGACAAACGGAAAACAGGAATACGAGAGGAAAGGTCCACTGCTCTTTCTGTCAGAACGAGTGCGATCCGAGCTCAGGAACAAGAAAGCAGATCAGAAGGATCCACAGCCGCTACCGCTAGGGGCTAGTGCGATCCAAGCACGACAGACAGATGAGATAGCAGGGAGCAACCACTGCTCCAGCTTACACTCCAAGAACAAAGATCAGAAGGACCCACAGCCGCTACCGCTAGAGGCTAGTGCGATCCAAACACGACAGACAGATGAGGTAGCCGGTAGCAACCGCTGCTCCAGCTTACACTCCAAGAACAAAGATCAGAAGGATCCACAGTCGCTACCACTAGAGGCTAGTGCGATCCAAGCAAGATAAACAGAAGGGGCTACCAGTAGCAACCGCTGCTTTGGTTAGCACCCCCAGACAGACAATTTCTTGACGCCCACCGTTGGCAACAGGACAATCGCAGCAGAGAGGCAATACAGACAAAACAGATAAGCCTAACTGCACTAGGGAAGCTGCCTAGTGCAGTCCCAGGAATTACTCTAAGATAACTTTGACAAGAAATAGCATGGCTGACACTCTAGGAGTGTTTCAACAAACCCTGAAGGAATGACCAGCAAAGGACTCTGGGAAAAACATAGCTTCTTATACTGCCAGCCCACCAAGGAGGCAGCTAGGTGATTTGCATAACCAATGTATGCAAATCCCTCAGCAGCAGAGCAGATCAGAAACTTGCAAAGAAAAGAGAGGTCTCTCTTCCAGAGACCTGCAGCCCACAAACTAGAGGAATGGTCAAACAGCTGTCTGCCTGTGCAGCCAGCTGAGCGGATCATTACATATAGTACCTAGAACGTAACTTTTATTCATTCATAGGAGTAAAAGTAAAAATGGGCCATAAGCACCCACCACCAAATTACTATTATGGGGAAAAGATACTAAATGCTTATAATTGTGGAGACTGTAACCATGCTGTTAAACCATGCATACATCACTGTGGAAAATTGCAGACTGGGGTGAATGCAAGTAGTAACTATCAGACATCCATTCCAGTCATTCAGTGCAAACAAACATCCACACTGAATGTAAACCAGATTCAAAAGATCTACCAATAATTGGATAATAACATACAGTGGAGGAAATAATCATTTGACCCCTCACTGATTTTGTAAGTTTGTCCAATGACAAAGAAATGAAAAGTCTCAGAACAGTATCATTTCAATGGTAGGTTTATTTTAACAGTGGCAGATAGCACATCAAAAGGGAAATGTGTTCTGGCTTACTGCAGCACGTTCTACTATCACCATCTCTGTAATAAATCAACTTATCTCTCTCTTGTCAGACTTGTCAGCCTGTGTCTGGAAGGCTGCCAAGTTCTTCAGTGTTGTGGTTCTGTGATGCATCTCCCCCCTCCAGGCCCCTCTCTGCACACTGCCTGTGTATTATTTATATTAGGGGAGCTTCTCTCTTCTCTCTTATCTTTTACAAGCTGGATAAATCCTCCTCTGAGCTGGCTGGGCTTTCACATACTGAGGAATTACATACAGGCAGAGCTGTCTGCACTCTGCAGGAAGAAGCAGCCTGACACTTCAGTGGAAGATAGCTGCAGGGAGAAAGAAACACACAAATGATCTCTTGAGATTCAAAAGGAAGGGTGTATACAGCCTGCTTGTGTATGGATGTATTTTCTATGTGTGGACATACTGTACATCAACCTACTTCCTGTTTTGGTGGCCATTTTGTTTGTTTATAAACAAACTTTTAAAAACTGTTTTTAACCACTTTTAATGCGGCGAGGAGCGGCGAAATTGTGACAGAGGGTAATAGGAGATGTCCCCTAACACACTGGTATGTTTACTTTTGTGCGATTTTAACAATACAGATTCTCTTTAAATAAAAGATAGCAACTGATTTGCATTTCATTGAGTGAAATAAGTTTTTGAACCCTCTAACAATAAAAGACTTAATAGTGGAAAAACCCTTGTTTGCAAGCACAGAGGTCAAACGTTTCTTGTAATTGATGACCAAATTTGCACACATTTTAGGAGGAATGTTGGTCCACTCCTCTTTGCAGATCATCTCTAAATCCCTAAGGTTTCGAGGCTGTCTCTGTGCAACTCTGAGCTTGAGCTCCCTCCATAGGTTTTCTATTGGATTAAGGTCCGGAGACTGACTAGGCCACTCCATGACCTTAATGTGCTTCTTCTTGAGCCACTCCTTTGTTGCCTTTGCTGTATGTTTTGGGTCATTGTCGTGCTGGAACACCCATCCACGACCCATTTTCAGTTTCCTGGCAGAGGGAAGGAGGTTGTCGTTCAGGATTTCACGATACATGGCTCCGTCCATTTTCCCGTTAATGCGATTAAGTTGTCCTGTGCCCTTAGCAGAAAAACACCCCCAAAGCAAAATGTTTCCACCCCCATGCTTGACGGTGGGGACGGTGTTTTGGGGGTCATAGGCAGCATTTTTCTTCCTCCAAACACAGCGAGTTGAGTTAATGCCAAAGAGCTCTATTTTGGTCTCATCAGGCCACAGCACCTTCTCCCAGTCACTCACAGAATCATTCAGGTGTTCATTGGCAAACTTCAGATGGGCCTGCACATGTGTCTTCTTGAGCAGGGGGACCTTGCGAGCCCTGCAGGATTTTAATCCATTGCGGTGTAATGTGTTTCCAATGGTTTTCTTGGTGACTGTGGTCCCTGCTAATTTGAGGTCATTTACTAACTCCTCCCGTGTAGTTCTAGGATGCTTTTTCACCTTTCTTAGAACCATTGACACCCCACGAGGTGAG
This sequence comes from Hyperolius riggenbachi, assembly GCF_040937935.1. Taxonomy (NCBI): domain Eukaryota; kingdom Metazoa; phylum Chordata; class Amphibia; order Anura; family Hyperoliidae; genus Hyperolius; species Hyperolius riggenbachi. The sequence goes on along the minus strand of NC_090649.1, from coordinate 364,969,106 downwards.
ATCTTGCGTGGAGCCCCAGAGCGAGGTCGATTGATGGTCATTTTGTGCTCCTTCTATTTTCGAACAATCGCACCAACAGTTGTCACCTTCTCTCCCAGCTTCTTGCTAATGGTTTTGTAGCCCATTCCAGCCTTGTGCAGGTCTACAATTTTGTCTCTGACATCCTTGGACAGCTCTTTGGTCTTTCCCATGTTGGAGAGTTTATTGATTCTGTGGACAGGTGTCTTTTATACAGGTGACTAGTTAAGACAGGTGTCCTTAATGAGGGTGACTAATTGAGTAGAAGTGTCTAACCACTCTGTGGGAGCCAGAACTCTTAATGGTTGGTAGGGGTTCAAAAACTTATTTCACTCAATGAAATGCAAATCAGTCGCTATCTTTAATTTAAGGTTATTTTTTCGATTTTCCTTTTGATGTGCTATCTGCCACTGTTAAAATAAACCTACCATTGAAATGATACTGTTCTGAGACTTTTCATTTCTTTGTCATTGGACAAACTTACAAAATCAGTGAGGGGTCAAATAATTATTTCCTCCACTGTATATGTTCTAAAAAAAATAGTTCCTTGATTTGGATATATTTGCATCGTCGAATATCCAATATCAATCATTAAAAGATTACTGAATTGAGAGGGATACAGAGGCTGTCATATTTATTTCCTGTTAAACCATACCATTTTCCTGGCAGCCCTGCTGATCTATTTGGCTGCTGTGGTGTCTGAATCACACAAAAAACAAGCATACAGCTAATCTTGTCAGATCTGACAATAATGTCAGAAACACCTGATCTGCTGCATGCCTGTTCAGGGTCTATGGATAAACGTATTAGAGGCAGAGGATCAGCAGGATAGCCAGGCAACTAGTATTGGTTCAAAGGAAATAAATATGGCAGCCTCCATATACCTCTCACTTCAGTTGTCCTTTAGCTATACTTGGTATCCAGCAATCAAAAGTTGGGTTTGGTTAAGATCCAGACTTGCCCAGCAGTTATCCAAAAAGCACAATATTAAGGGCTTGTTCACACTATGAGCCTTTGCTGATTTTTTTTTTCTTAAGCGCTGGTGTTAAAAGCGCTTGTGCAATCATTTTCTACGTGAGTGTTCACATTTGAATGATTTCCCAAGCTTTTTGATGAATCAATACATAGTATTTATTTAAGAATTCACTTACTGACTGACGTCAAGAAGTGAAAAAACAATCACTTCGCAAAAGCGCTTATAAAAGCGCTTTTCTAAGCCGAAATCACTCTGAAATCGATTTCAAAATCACCCCATAAATGGCCAGCACTTGCGATAGCGCTGGCGATTTATAATGTGAACAAGGCCTAAATGCTTATAATTGTAAGGACTTCAAAACATGCTGTTAAAGCGGAATATAACCCAGCATTTCTTCTTTGCTCTAAAAAATTATTTACAACATATTATATACAACCAGCATTTTTTTTTACTAGACCAGCATTTAAAGGGTTACCCACAGAGCTTGAAAGTTCAGTGCAGTGAAATGTGGACGCATCCAAAGTTGTAGATAATGTTATCTTGTGTTTACTTACATGTATCAAGTGAGGAATGTGACACATTCTTTGACTGTGGACAAGCTGCTGGACACAGACAGTTATTAATAAAATGCAAAGTCAGCTCACAAAGCAAAAAACTGTACTTTTGGGAACGTATAATTTCTAATTGAATAATAATACTTATGCACAAATGCAAATATGATAACTGTATGGAATATAAAAGGTAGGAAAACATGTTTTTATTGAATATTCTGTCAGGGTTTTAAACCGCTTTAAACCATACAAACAGCACTGTGGACTTATGCAGACTGGGCTAAATGTAAATTGTAACTATCAAACGTCCATTCCAGTCACTCAATACAATCAAGCAGTCACGCTGAATGTAGATCAAATTCAAAATATCTACACGATAGTTGGATAATAATATATACTGTATGTTCTAAAAGATTGTAGATTGATATTGGATATATTTGTATTGTCAAATATCCAATATCAATCATTCAGTATACTTGATATCAAACAATCAAAAATTTGACTCGGGTAAGATCCAATATCAGACCTGCCTGGCAGTTATCCAAAAAGCACAGATCTATAGTGTCAGGAACCTGAATAGGTTTTGAAACAATCAATCAAGCAGTCACACTAAATGCACATCAGATTAAACAAGTCTACACAGTAGTAGGCCTAAGATATAATAAACATCTATGTTCTAAGAGATTGCACATTGGTTTGGATAAATTAGCATCGTCAGATATCTAATATCAATCATTCAGTATACTTGGGATTAAGCAATCAAAATAAGCTCGGGCAAAATACAGGATCAGACCTGCTCAGCAGTTATCTCAAGAACACAGAACAATAGAATTTGAAACCTAGATTGGTCTCAGAGACCAGAATCTGAACATACATAATAGTACCTATCCCCATACAAAAACACAATCACCCATACAATATCGACTAGTTCGCCTCCTAAATTGATCAGTTTAAAAGAAATCAATAAAGGTTTCTTCAGGAAAATAAATAAAAAGGTGCAGTGCTATAAAGTGCATAGTATTAGTGACATAGTGTATAGCCCTAGTCAGAGCTCTGACTCCCAGCATCTAAATATAACAATTTTTTACATATATTAGCACTGCAATCTCCGCAACTCGCTTCTTTTTTCGTGGGGGAAATCAGAATCTGCGCACCTACTGGTAGTGCTGCAAGGCCAGTGTGCAAACGCCTTGGCCACTGTGCTGCTCAAAGGTTGGGCAGTTTTTTATCTTGCGTAAGCATGACCCGATTAACAAGGCCATGCTACCATCTCTAACATAGCTTGCCCCCTTTTATTTCCTCCCCCCCCATTCTTCGATAGACCCCTAATTTGTCTTTTTTTAAGATATGCAGGATGCATTTTTAAAATGATAAAACCTTAAACAATTTTCTTACATCAATTTTTCTAAGCTTTATGGATTATGAATGCTGATGTCAAAAGTGACATCGTGAGGTGATGGAAGTTATTGGCTTGCTTTAGCTATATTTGATGTGTTTCACAAAGGAAATGACTTGGATAAGGTGTCAGGTACATCATTGTCTCAATGTAAAGAATGGAAACAGATGTTTTTCTTTATTTGATCCATTCAATGTTTTGGGAAATAGTAGCAATATATTTTTGTATCTTATTTGTGAGACAATTTCCTACAAAACTGTTTAAAGGCTACCAGCAGAAGTTTGAACAACAATACATTAAGTGATATTGAATGGCGATGAAATCAAATGTTTAGTCAAGCAGAGACTAAGCAATTCAAAGATAAGTGCTGTATTCTTGTCCAATGGAGACCACTTAATTGAGCTTTTTGTAGTATTCCCAGAGCAATTAGTTTTATAATCAATAGGGCTCAGGGGACATTTCCTCTCCTACATCAATTTCATTATTGACCTTGACTTACATGTGTTTCATTTTTTGTTTTAACAATAACCATGCCACTTGTTATCAACACATCTGTCAGGAGGCATGTTTGTACACCTGATTCAAGCTTCCATTCTTCAACTTTCTGTTGCAAGATGTACTCTCTGATTTCTGTTGATGCTTCATAAATAAAACATGGCATTAACAAGAAGTTTCACCCTTATTAAAAAAAAAATTAAACACTTCATTTCTGGTCTATACATCACAAGGGTTTGTCAACACATGATTTTGAAATTGTTACCTTTGTTGTATCATCAGAGACAGCCTAATGCACAGCTCAGCAGATCTCTTTTAATTATTTAAAAAAAAAAAAAAATGAAACTGCAATCCGATCCCACCAAAATAATAGTGGGAAGAAAAGGAGGTAGAATTAATTTGGGTGGTAAGTTGTATGACCGAGCAACTGTTAAACTGTGAAGTGCTGAATTATAAAAAATCGCCAGGTCACTAGGGGAGTATTAGAGCCTGTTCTCAGTCACTACGGCAATTAGCAGGCGATTCCCGCTAATCGCCAAAGCGCTAGCGCTAGTCTAATCCTAAGACAGTGATCTTATTGCTGCGATTGGCGTCAATCGCAAAACGTGTTACCTCCTGCAGCATTTTGCCACGATTCTGGAGCGATCGCGGTACATTACAATGCTTAATAAAGCGCTGATCATGATCGCTCTGAATCGCAGAAGTGTACATCGATTTTTACCACCCTAATCGCGGTAAAATCACTTGCGCAAAAAGGTAGCACCCGGCATATATGACGACCCCCAACTTTTCAGAAGATTTCCAAGGGGTAAAAAGTAGTCTTGTACGCTAAAATATACAGTACATCACTCGGCTTAATGTGCAGTGAGTGTTCCAATCTTGAAACTTGTACAAAAGTGAAACAGCATTAGTCCGTTTCAGGCTATTCAAGCCTAATAAGAGGTAAAATCGAACTGTAAATGATTACAGATGGTGCACGCAAAATATTAACAAACATAGCCAAGTGTATATCAGAGCACATCTGGGCACTGCACCGGAGCCGCAAGTGTATGCACCTGTGCAGTGTCCAGGAATGCTCCGAGATTGACTTGGCTATGTTTGTTTTTAAAGGTACTAATTTAAAATCATTAACCTGGAGCGAGTATATTCGTCATGTGTTCTGACTTTGTGATTTGCATGTAATTTAGTGAAATAAGTATTTGAATCCCTAAAACTGAGCCCAGTGACTGGTTATGTGGCTGACCATGTGGCACACAAATTACAATCAACTTGTTATGTATACTGTATAAAGCACCCCTGTCCACGAATCACTTTCTTCCATTGCAAGTTCTCCAGCGCTGCGTAATATGTTGGCGCTTTATAAATACAATAAATAATAATAATAATAATCACTATGGGCAAGGCCAAAGAGCTGTCACAGACTGTCTGGGACAAGATTGTAGAACTGCAGAATACTTGGATTGGGTACAAGACTATTATAAAGAAGCTTGGTGAAAAGGTAGGTGACAACTGTTATTGTTACGGTTTCTGGTTATTTTGAAATGGAAGACATGACCATCAATCGCCCTCAGTCTGGAACTTTATGCAATATTTTGCCTTTTAGGTTAATGAGGATCAGGAGAAAGGTGAGACATCAGCCCAAAACTACATGGGAGGAGCTGAAGGCAGTAGAGACCGCAGTCATCAAGACCCTCACTGATCATGCACTAAGCTGTAATGGATTGAAATAGTATGGCATGGTCTCACTGCTCAAGCATGCATATGTAAGCATTGCCAGGCCAAAGCAGAGGCTGGTAGCGCCTCAGCCTTTGGACGCACATCTTTCGTGCCCCGCCAAGTGTCTCCTTTCACCCGACAATATGCAGAGTCATGTCTCCCTTTAGTGGTGTCTCTCAGTACATGCATCACTAGAGGGAGACGGTGGAGATTTTGCGAACTGGTGACAGGCTGAAGATCCAAGCACAGAGAGAACAGTTCAGAAGCACTTCTACAGTGCTCTGCTCGTGACTCTGCATGTTGGGGGGGATTGTCTAATACAGAAGGTACATCTAGCTATCTAAACTGGTGAGGAGGGCTGCCTAATACTAAGAGTACATCTGGCTATCTAACTTGGGGATGCAGCTACCTAATAATAGAGGCTCATCTGACTATCTAACTTGGGGAGGGGGGTGGGGGGCTTTCTAATACTGGGGGATCATCTTGCTATCTAAACTGGGGAGGGGTCCTACCTAATACTGAGGGCACATCCTGCTATCTAACTGGGGTTACATCCATTTCAACATTCTTCAGGTGTTCCTTCACAAATAAGCCCAGACTAGGCTAGATGAGAGGCCATCACACAATAGTTTTGAGAAAGCACCTGGCCAGATGGACATCTCTCCCCCACAAACAAGTTTGACATTACAGTCCAATATATTATGGTTGCATTACATTTTATCCTTCGCATTTTATCCTTCTTGCAATGACAATGAGGAATTTCCTTTTATTTAAAACAGACATACATCTACTGTATAACACTTACATAAAGATGATGCAAGTCAACGTTGCAGGAATTGTGCTCTGCCAAGCATCTGTGATTGTCAGCTTTTCCACAGTGTGGTGGGATCTACAGCCTCCTCCCCACTCCACCGCCTATCCATAGCATCATGGCAAAAATAAAGTTAGAAGGTCCCGGGAAATTGATAGGTGTAACAGAGGTGCCGAGGGGATACATAACAGTACAAGAGATATCAATTGCTGTTACTCCTCCATGCATATACAGTATATTTGTTTAGAGTAATCCATAATTGTGGATAAATGTTTAAAGGGACTCCGAGCTCAAAATAAAAAGGAAATCGGTACTCACCTGGGGCTTTCTGCAGCTCAGTGTAGGTCGGGAGGTCCCACGGCATCCATCTGGCTCTTCTCCCATGGCCTGGCCAGAAATGGCTCCCCGGCAGCTCGACACTGGGCCCGAGTGTCGGGCTCCTTCTTCCTGAAACGTCACATCTGTCGTCGCCACACCGGCCGCTTCGCGTCATCACGGCGGCCGGCGTGACAGTACTGTGCATGCGCGATTTCAGTTGTGTTCAAAATTATTCAACTGAGTGTTTTGCCCAGTTTGACATTGATTTTGATCATTTCAGTCATCTTGTTTACAATTAAATCAAAGAGGCACTTGTAAGTCAGACAATATAACATAACATTTATAATGAAATAACCACAAATGTCTTTTCTGTGCTCACATCATTATCAGTTTTATTCAACCCCCAAGTGACATTCATTCTTAGTACTTAGTACAACATCCTTTTCCAGTTATAACAGCTTTTAAACGTGAAGCATAGCTTAACACAAGTGTCTTGCAGCGATCTACGGGTATCTTAGCCCATTCTTCATGGGCAAAAGCCTCCAGTTCAGTCACATTCTTAGGCTTGCGCGCTGCAACTGCTTTTTTTAAGTCTCACCAGAGGTTCTCAATCGGATTTAAGTCTGGTGACTGCGATGGCCACTCCAAAATGTTCCAGCCTTTAATCTGCAACCATGCTCTAGTGGACTTGGAGGTATGCTTGGGATCATTATCCTGTTGAAAGGTCCAACGTCTCCCAAGCCTCAGGTTTGTGACGGACTGCATCACATTTTCATCCAATATCTCCTGGTACTGAAGAGAATTCATGGTACCTTGCACACGCTGAAGCTTCCCTGTACCTGCAGAAGCATAACAGCCCCACAGCATGATTTACCCCCTTGCTTCACAGTAGGCAAGGTGTTCTTTTCTTCATAGGCCTTGTTCTTCACCTCCAAACAAAGCGTTGATCCATGGGCCCAAACAGTTCTAATTTTGTTTCATCAGTCCATAGTACACTATCCCAAAACTTTTGTTGTTTGTCCACATGACTTTTAGCATACTGCAGTCGACTCTTCTTATTCTTTGGAGACAGCAAGGGGGTGCGCCTGGGAGTTCTGGCATGGAGGCCTTCACTACGCAGTGTGCACCTTATTGTCTGAGCTGAAACTTCAGTACCCGCATCTGACAAATCTTTTTTCAGTTCTTTAGCAGTCACTCGGGGACTTTTCTCCACTTTGCGCTTCAGGTAGCACACAGCAGTCGAAGTCAGCATCTTCTTTCTGCCACGTAGAGTTTCAACAGTGCCCTTTGCATTGAATTTGCAAATGATGCTTCCTATGGTGTCTCTTGGTATGTTTAACCTCCCCGGCGTTCTATTGAGATCGCCAGGGAGGCTGCGGGAGGGTTTTTTTTTAATTAAAAAAAAACTATTTCATGCAGCCAACTGAAAATTGGCTGCATGAAAGCCCACTAGAGGGCGCTCCGGAGGCGTTCTTCCGATCGCCTCCGGCGCCCAGAATGAACAAGGAAGGCCGCAATGAGCGGCCTTCCTTGTTTTGCTTAGATCGTCGCCATAGCGACGAGCGGAGTGACGTCATGGACGTCAGCCGACGTCCTGACGTCAGCCGCCTCCGATCCAGCCCTTAGCGCTGGCCGGAACTTTTTGTTCCGGCTACGCTGGGCTCAGGCGGCTGGGGGGACCCTCTTTCGCCGCTGCTCGCGGCGGATCGGCGATCAGGCAGCACACGCGGCTGGCAAAGTGCCGGCTGCGTGTGCTGCTTTTTATTTGAAGAAAATCGGCCCAGCAGGGCCTGAGCAGCAGCCTCCGGCGGTGCTGGACGAGCTGAGCTCGTCCATACCGCTCAGGAGGTTAACATCTTTGCAATCTTCTTATAGCCATTGCCCTTCCTGTGAAGAGAAATCACCTCTTCTTTTGTCTTCCTGACCCATTCTCTTGACTTCACCATGTTTGTAAACACACCAGTAAATGTCTAGAAGGAGCTGAGTATCACAGTCATTTTAAATCTGCCTAATTGGTGCTTCTTATGCTTGATTGCTGCTCGTTAACATCCATAGGTGTTTTCAATACCTGATCGAAAACACTTGAATGAACCTCTTTTCTTAAAGAGAGTCTGAAGCCAGATTAAAAATGGCTTTTTAGCTTATATTCAGCAGGGGCATGTTTGCCCCTGCTAAAACGCCGCTATCCCGCGGCATAATGAGGGGTCTTTATTTTATTATTATTATTATTTTTAGTATTTATATAGCGCCGACATATTACGCAGCGCTGTACAGTGTATATATATATATTGTCTTGTCGCTAACTGTCCCTCAAAGGAGCTCACAATCTAATCCCTACCATTGCCATATGTCTATATTATGTAGTGTAAGTACTGTAGTCTAGGGCCAATTTTTAGGGGGGAGCCAATTAACTTATCCGTATGTTTTTGGAATGTGGGAGGAAACCTGAGTGCCCGGAGGAAACCCACGCAGACACGGAGAAAACAAACTCTTTGCAGATAGTGCCCTGGCTGGGATTCGAACCAGGGACCCAGCGCTGCAAGGCGAGAGAGCTAACCACTACACCACCGTGCTGCCCACCAACTTGGTCGTGGATTTTGCTGCCCCTGTGCGCTTCCGTGTGAGGCAGGGCTATGGGCTGCAGCCCTGCCTCACACGCGTCTGTCAGCGGCGGATCTCCGCCTCTCCCCCGCCCCTCTCAGCGAAGGCAGACTGAGAGGGGCGGGAGAGAGGCGGAGATCCGCCGCTGATAGACGCGTGTGAGGCAGGGCTGCAGCTCATAGCCCTGCCTCACACGGAAGCGCTACCCGGAGGTAGCAGGGGGGATTTGGGGGGTAAAGACCCCTCGTTATGCCACGGGTTAGCGGCGTTTTAGCTGGGGCAAACATGCCCCTGCTGAATATAAGCTAAAAAGCCATTTTTAATCTGGCTTCAGACTCTCTTTAAGAGTTGTAGTCTTTAAGGGGTTGAATAATTGTGTCAATGAAGAAATCACAAAAAAAAATTAATACTGTAGTACAAAAACAATTGATATCATTTTAGTTGCATTTGGTTCTTTAAAAAGTCCTTGTAAGATTTCATTCTGAACACAATTACAAATTTACACTAAATTCCCTAAAACCCTTTACAGCATTGGGGGCTGAATAATATATATATATATATATATATCAAAAAATATAAATGTGCACACCCATATTTCAAACCAAAGCATATTTGCCCCTCTGAGGCTTCATTTCCACTACTACTGTGTGATTCTGTTGTGGAAAACACGTAAACAAATTCACATGCAGATATGAATTCATACATGTTTGTATGCAAATTTTAACGGTATTTTTGTAAGTATGCGATTTTTAACCATGTCAGTGCCTGTGTGCTTTTACATTAATTTTACACGAAACCGTACGCGAATTCGCATGGAAAGTTCGCATGGCGAAAATGCATGCAGCTTTCCTATTAGTTACATTACATGCGAATTGCACACTAGCTTTGCGGTGTGCGAATTCTGATGGCTATGCTGTGCAGATTTTTTTCTGCACAGCCCAGCGTGCAGTTTTTTTTGATAGTGGAAACGGGCCCATTGATTTGTTTTGGTTATGCAAATCTGCATGTAGAAAATGCATGCAAATTCTTGTTGTAAAACAGTTGAGGTTGGCCCCATATTTCAGTTATTCGGCCCTCTTTTTGTATATCTTCTTGGTTTTTTGGCATTTCTCAGCTTGATGGGGAAATATAGTAGGTGTTTGTGGGAAAATCACACTGAAAAAAAAATACAAAGCACTGCATTCATATGGAATTTGTGTTTACCTCAATTAACTTTAATACAAATGCAATTGGTCCTAAAATACAGCAAGTAGTCCAAAGTGATTTGGGCAGACTCACAATGTACTTGTGCAAATGATTTACTGTAACTTATAATATATGGACAGTCTGTTTTCTATGGCAAGCATTCCGAAACCAGAGCTGGATTGTTCATAATGGGTACAAGGCCTAAGGAGCTGCTTTCTTACCACATATGAAGCCCCTCCTAGGCTTGATACACAGGAGGGCAGCAATTTACAACACACATTGGGGTCAGCATATTATTATTACTGTTTAGTATGTGTGTGTATATATATATATATATAGATTGATAGCGCCAACATACACAGTGCTGTACAGAGTATATTGTCACTTAAGTTATTGAAAATGCTTTCTATCTCCAACTTCAAGCCAAGGCTCTCAAGAAACAGCATCCTTGACCCTCTTCAATCTGGCTTCAGAAAACATCACAGCTGTGCAACAGCCCTCACCCAGATCTGCTCAGGGCAAGAGACAGAGGCCAATGTTCCATCCTGATTTTCCTCGACCTCTCAGTGGCATTTGACACAGTTGATCATGAAATCTTGCTTAACAGACTACAAGGGTACTGTGGCATAGACAACTTAGTTCTCCAGTAGTTCGACTCTTTCCTGGCTGGCAGAACAAAAAGGGTAGCCTTGGAGCCCTTCCTCACCAACCCTGTACCACTAAAATATGGTGTACCCCAGGGCACAATATTTCCCCCTTTGCTGTTCACCATATACATGCTGCCACTTGGAAAAAACATGGCCTGACATATCACTGCTATGCTCATGACACCTAGCTATATTTATCATTCAAACCTGGCATCACAGACCCTACCGCAGAAAAAAACGCGTGCTTAGCTGACTTAGCTGAGCTTCATTCAAGAGTGGGTGAATAATAACTGCCTACAACTAAATGCTAACAAAAATGAGGTTCTTGTTATCGGAGGTCAGCACTAGACAGTAAATCAGCTCCAGTGTCAGCCAGAACCACTAAGGATAGGAAGCTCAGACCTGAACAACTCAGGCTCTGTTTGCAGCCTGGGTGTACTGATTTATGGGGAATGAAGCTTCAGGAATCAAATCTCATGATTAAACACCTCATACCTCCAACAAATCTTCCATCCTAGTTCATGCCTTCCTCACATCAAGGCTGGACTACTGCTTGTCCTCTATACAGGCCTTCCAAACAAAGACCTGCACTTAGTACAGAATGCTGCTGCAAGTCTGTTAACTAGCCAACCCCACCATTGCCACATAACACCAACCCTTCACTCACTCCACTGGCTGCTGTTAAAATTGAGAATTCTGTTCAAGATTGGCTTATTGGCATTCAAATCCTTGTACAATCTGGGCCCTGGATAAATGAAGGACTTGCTGCAACTGCACCCCCCCCCACACACACACAGTGTTGCCCATTATTTATCAGAGGAAGTAATGTGTACAATAATTACAGCAGTCCTTATCTGCCTGAAATTTCTGTGTTCCTGCAGGCCTCATGTAAAGGATAGCGGAGATACCGCCGCATGGCCAAGCGGCATGGCGGCTAACTCCGCGTATCAGCCGGCAGCCTCTGCTGCGCAGTTACATGCTGCTGTTTTGCCTGGTCCTTCTAGTGCACATAGATTGAGAGCTACGCACGCGCGCGCCAGGCGACAGGACCTTTATGCAAGCAAAAGAGGAGTCAGCTGATCAGCCGGTCAGCTGACTCCAGTAGTGCTCCGGATTGGCTGAGTGACTGGGACGGCGCTGTGGAGCGCTCTGAGTATATATAGGACCTGCCTGTCAGTTGCTGGTTGTCTGCGGTTGCAAATGCTAACATCTTAGCGCTCAGACCCTTAGTCAGATCCTACAGTGTGCTACGACCAGCTGGAGCTGGGGATCCACACTTAGCCAGTTTCCGTTGATAGCTTAAAGTACTAATTGCATTGTGTTATCTGTGTACTTAGTCTAGATCCCAGGTGTTGAAACCAAGGACTTCACACCTAGACTAGGATATTGCTACATTGCTATTGTTTATTTGTTATGACCTCCTGCTTCCTTGACTACTCTCCTGTTTGCTGATTCGGTACCTCTGCCTATCTGATTATTGTTGCCGACTCTGCCTGAACCTAAACATCGAATCAGCCTTTCGTCTTTGTACTTTATTTGTCCGTACGTTGCCTACCCTACTTGTCTGACCTTCCTGTCCTCACTAGTGGGCCTAGCCATTAGTGAGGAATCTCTAAGAGCTGTTATCTACTCCTTAGGTGATTAGCCCTTGCAGCACTGTCTGTAACACCTGCTCCTCAGGTGATCATCCTTGCAGTACAGTCAGTGGTCCCTGCTCCTCAGGTGTCCACTGGCTGCAGTACAGTCTGAATCTCCTGCTCTTTAGGGGATCCTGGGCTGCAGTATTGTCTGAATCTTCCGCTCCTCGGGAGATCTCCTCTTCTCATTACTGTTGCACCAAAACACATCCCACATTGGTTGTCCCGTGTCTAGCTATACTAGCATTATTGGTGATTCTGCAGATCACCACATAATCAGGTATAGTATCTGTATTATTGGTGATGCTGCAGATCACCAATAATCAGAAAAATCTGTGTTGCTGACACCAATCGTTACAGAACAGCAGACCAAACATTATGGACGCAGTGCGCCAAGTTGAAGGCCTGACTACCTCGGTGAATAACCTCATCAGAGTGATTGATACCCAACAGACTCAGATCACACAAGTGGCTGGGTCAGTATAGGTCCTTTAAACTGCTGTTAATACAGTGCGATCCCCTCCAGTCACGGACCTTCGCATGTCCATACCTGAGAAGTATGAGGCCTAACTTGTCAGGAACTGAGCGTCAGAGGGTAACATTTATAAAGACCCTTTTGTCAGGAGATTCACAAACCTGGGCATATAGTCTTCATTCAGAGCATGAGGCGTTATCCTCAGTTCAGGAATTTTTTAAGGCCATGGCCATTATATATGATGATCCGGATATTGCTTCCACTGCTGAAAGGAAACTAAAGACCCTCAGGCAGGGTCGTGATCCGGTGGAGGTTTACGCTGCGGAGTTCAGGAAGTGGGCTGTGTCAGCTAGATGGGGAACATACGCTCTATTAGACTGTTTTCTGTCAGGTTTATCTGATGCAGTTTCTGATTTGATGTTAGGACATCCTGAGCCCAAGTCCATAGATGATGCAATTTCTTTAGCAGTACGGGTAGATCGTCGCTTACGCTATCAGAAACAGACCCGTGGCATAAATGTTGTAAGATATGTCTCCTACGCCTCCTCTCCACCCTCGTCACCTCCGCCTGAGCCGATGCAAATTGGACATTCTAGGTTAACGCAGGTGGAAAAGAATCGCAGAAAATCAGAAAGACTCTGTCTATACTGTTCTGAGGAGGGTCACATGGTTCAGAATTGTCCTGCGAGGTCGGGAAAAGCTGCTGCCTAGATGTAGTCAGAGGTAATACCCTAGGCGAGCAGTCTTTACCTCTAAACAATAATCGTCTGCTCCTTCCATGTTCCATTACATGGGAAGGTCAGACCATATCCACAGAAGCCTTTGTGGACTCCTGCTCTGCAGCCAATTTTATAGATTATGATTTTGTAAAAAAATTGGGGATTCCCTCACTCCCCCTAGACCGGCAGATTCTGGTCACAGCGGTGGATGACTCTCCGTTACAGAGTAGACAACCTCTTTCCCAAACCCCCTTATTATTGTGTAATATAGGGGTGTTACATAAAGAGAATTTACAGTTCCTTGTCCTGCACATGGCAACCTCTACCATTATCCTTGGTATGCCCTGGTTGCAACTCCACTCCCCAGATTGACTGGGCTTCAGGTCAGCTACAGAGCTGGTCAACCCATTGTCATCATCATTGTTTGGAGAGAGTTGCTGTTGGCGCTACCAAGATACAGGTAAAAGGGGTGCCAGTACAGTATGCAGAATTCGCTGACATGTTCTGTCCAAAGTCTGCAGATAAACTCCTGCCTCACCGGAGTTTTGATTGTCCCATAGAATTAAGAGCTGGTTGTATGCCTCCTAGAGGTCATCTTTATAATCTGGCAGGACCTGAGAAAGTGGCAATGCAGGAATACATTAAAGAAAACTTGGCCAAAGGCTTCATCCGTGCTTCCTGGTCACCGGCCGGGGCTGGCTTCTTTTTTGTACAGAAAAAGGACGGTGGGCTTAGACCCTGCATTGACTATTGTGGTTTGAATAAGATCACAGTAAAAAATCGTTATCTGTTGCCTCTGATTGATGATTTGTTTGCTCAGGTGACCAATGCCAGTATCTTCTCCAAGTTGGACCTGCGAGGAGCATACAACCTGGTACGCATTAGGGACGGTGACGAATGAAAGACGGCATTCAACATGCCCGACGGGCATTATGAGTATTTGGTTATGCCCTTCGGGTTGTGTAATGCCCCTGCCGTCTTCCAGGAGTTAATCAATGAGGTTTTCAGGGAGGTACTGGGGAAATTTGTGCTAGTTTATCTAGATGACATACTGATTTTCTCTCCTAATTTAAAAAGAACATCGTAAGCACGTCAAGTTTGTTTTAAGAAAATTAAGACAGAATTCACTGTACGCAAAGTTAGAAAAGTGACTCTTCGAGGTCACTACAGTTCCTTTTTTGGGATATATTATATCCACTTCTGGTCTCTCAATGGATCCAGAAAAAGTCTCTGTGTAATGGAACGCGGAAAATCTGCCGCGTGTACTGACAGCAAGGCGGCTGATTCCGTGTCCAGCGCGGCGGTTTGCACGCAGCAGCGTGCGTCTGGTGTGGCTGGGTCTGATAGTTCACACCAGGGGCGTTTCTAGGGTCCTTGGAGATCGGGGGCACCTGTGGGCACCAGGCGGGAGGTGGGCGTGGCCATGCGGTGAGTGGGCGTGGCCATGGGTGGGGCCAAATGTACATGAACTTAGCAGCGGTGTAAGCTACAGATAACGGGCCTGCCCATCGAAATATTGGATGGAGCCCCCTGTCCTTTATTTGGATAATTTACAATCAGTATAGGCATAGATCAAAGATGTATACGCACATACAATTTTGATTGGTCAATCACTGACCCCCAATTTTACCACCCCCGTGCAGTAAGTGGGCCAACAGACAATGAATTTTATGAACAGAGCTAAAATTGGCTAATCAAAATTGTATGTGTGTACCAGGCTCTACAGCTAATACTGTACATACTGAAAGTAGCAGGGATCAGCATACAATATAGCTGGTTTACAATCAGTAAAGGCACAGAGTAACACCTTACACTGTACACACTGGAGGTAAATCAGCACACAGTGCAGGCACTAGAGAACAGCGTATACTGTACATACTGTAGGCAGCAGAATTCAGCACACTGCAGCTAGCGTGCCAAAAATATGAGGATCACGTTGTGCGGCGTGCTTATCGTGCTGCACCGAAAAATGGGTGGGCCATGGACCAGAATATAGGTGTGGTAACGGCCGGGTGGAGACAAATTTACATGAACCTAGCAATGGTGGGACATTTGATTATGACAGTGGTGGCGAACCTTTTGGAGGCCGAGTGCCCAAACTGCAACCCAAAAGTCACTTATCTAACGCAAAGTGGCAACCGCAATTTAAACTAAATACTGTACAAACGTTTTAACTCATACATGAACATTATGGAAAATTCAAGTTGAAAATAAACTGTGAAGATAAACAATTTCATCCATCCTACTCCTGAAAAATGTATTCAATTTTTTAGAACCTCCCAGTTTTATTTTCTGTTTTAAAATGCTAAAAAAGTAGGTTTAATGCTATTGTCTCATATGATAAGGATTCAGCTTTTCCCATAGTCTCGCAGTTAGCATCATGTGACCCCCAACAAGACAAATTCAGCAATCATGAGGCCCCCAACAAATCATGAGGCCCCCAACAAGACAAATTCAGCAATCATGAGGCCTCCAACAAATCATGAGGCCCCCAACAAGACAAATTCAGCAATCATGAGGCCCCCAACAAATCATGAAGCCCCCAACAAGACAAATTCAGCAATCTTGAGGCCCCCAACAAATCATAAGGCTCCCAACAAGACAAATTCAGCAGTCATGAGGCACATAAATAGACAGCATTTCACATAAATAGGCAGAATGCCCCCTTAATATGGTAGCCCCCCCAAGTTAGGTAGTGAGTGACAGGGACCCCCAGGTTAGCTAGTGAGTGACAGGCGCCTCCAGTTAGGTAGTGAGTGACAGGGACCACGATAGTGAGTGACAGGGAGCCCCTTTAGGTAGTGAGTGAGTGCCAGGGAGCCCCTTTAGGTAGTGAGTGAGTGCCAGGGAGCCCCTTTAGGTAGTGAGTGAGTGCCAGGGAGCCCCTTCAGGCAGTGAGTGCCAGGCAGCCCCTTCAGGCAGTGAGTGAGTGCCAGGGAGCCCCTTTAGGCAGTGAGTGAGTGCCAGGAAGCCCCTTTAGGCAGTGAGTGAGTGCCAGGGAGCCCCTTTAGGGAGTGAGTGAGTGCCAGGGAGGCCCTTTAGGGAGTGAGTGAGTGCCAGGGAGCCCCTTTAGGGAGTGAGTGAGTGAGTGAGTGAGTGAGTGAGAGGGAGGCCCTTTAGGGAGTGAGTGAGTGACAGGGAGGCCCTTTAGGGAGTGAGTGCCAGGGAGCCCCTTTAGGGAGTGAGTGAGTGCCAGGGAGCCCCTTTAGGGAGTGAGTGAGTGAGTGAGTGCCAGGGAGCCCCTTTAGGCAGTGAGTGAGTGCCAGGGAGCCCCTTTAGGGAGTGAGTGAGTGCCAGGGAGCCCCTTTAGGGAGTGAGTGAGTGCCAGGGAGCCCCTTTAGGGAGTGAGTGAGTGCCAGGGAGCCCCTTTAGGGAGTGAGTGAGTGCCAGGGAGCCCCTTTAGGGAGTGAGTGAGTGCCAGGGAGCCCCTTTAGGGAGTGAGTGCCAGGGAGCCCCTTTAGGGAGTGAGTGCCAGGGAGGCCCTTTAGGGAGTGAGTGAGTGCCAGGGAGCCCCTTTAGGGAGTGAGTGAGTGCCAGGGAGCCCCTTTAGGGAGTGAGTGAGTGACAGGAAGCCCCTTAAGGGAGTGAGTGAGTGCCAGGGAGCCCCTTTAGGAAGTGAGTGAGTGCCAGGGAGCTCTTTAGGGAGTGAGTGAGTGCCAGGGAGCCCCTTTAGGGAGTGAGTGAGTGAGTGACAGGGAGGCCCCCCCCCTCCAGCCGCCGCTCCCCCCACCCTTACCTCGTAGCAGACCTCAGGATCAGCGGCGACCTGACCAGTAAGAGCGGGCGCCGGACGCACCCGTTCGATATGCGGAAGTGATGTCACTTCCGCATATCAGTGCGGGCGCTGGGTCCTAGCGCCCGCATGATTGGTCGCCGGCTCGCCGCCTGATCCTGAGGTCTGAGTGACGCGGCGGAGGCGGCTGGAGGGAGCCGCTGCCAGAGGGGGCGGCCGGGCGGAGATCCGTGGCACCCCAGGACAGATTGGGGGCACGTGCCCCCCCAAAATAGGGCTAGCGACGCCCCTGGTTCACACAGATTGAGAAATACGCGCGTACGCGCTGAGAGGCAGAACCTTTATGACAGCCGAGGAGGGATCAGCTGACCAGGTTGGTCAGCTGACCTCAGAGCAAGTGGTCAATCACTGATGGGTGGCGCCGGAGAGCGCTGCTCTATATATAGTTGCTACTGGTCAGTCTCAGGTTGTCTGCCGTTGCGAACACTTACGTGGAAGCACTCAGACCTTAGTCAGATCCTACAGTGTGTTACACTGAGCCAGATTACTTCTGTTTATCATTGTGTTATACTTCAGACTAGTTCCAGGGTGTCGAGACCAGGGACCTCACAACCAAGATTAGGGACTTTGTGTTATCATTGTGTTATACTTCAGACTAGTTCCAGGGTGTCGAGACCACGGACCTCACACCCAAGATTAGGGACTTTGTGTTATCATTGTGTTATACTTCAGACTAGTTCCAGGGTGTCGAGACCACGGACCTCACACCCAAGATTAGGGACTTTGTGTTATCATTCTGTTATACTTCAGACTAGTCCCAGGGTGTCGAGACCACGGACCTCACACCCAAGACTAGGGATACTGTGTACCATCATATTATACTCCAGACTAGTTCCAGGGTGTAGAGACCACGGACCTCACACCCAAGACTAGGCATTGGTTGATATCTGTTATGACCTACTGCTTTTCGGACTATCCTTCTGCTTTCTGATTCGGTACCTACGCATATCTGATTATCTGTTGCCAACTCTGCCTGCCTTTGGATACTGAATCAGCCTTCTGTCTCTGTACCTTGTCTGTCCGTGTGTTGCCGACCTGGCTTGCCCGACCTTGAGAGCTATTTCTCTCCTTAAGAGATAGTCTCCAGACCTGCTAGTGACATCCACCTTCAGGTGTCACTCACTCACAGGTCCTTCCTACTTTCAGCCTGGGACTCCACCCCTTTGGAAGTCTAAGGCTGCTGGAAGGTTTTTGCACTTCTCAGAAGGCAGTATCGCCCATACTGCCAAAGACCACCTGCTCCTCGGGTGGTCTTACTCAAAGTCATTACTGTTGCACCAAACACTCACACTATATAGGTGTCCAGAGGTTAGTTATACTTGGATTATCAGTGATTCTGCAGATCATCAATAATCGGGTATATATCTGTATTCTTGGTGATACTGCAGATCACCAATAATCAGATTATCTCTGTGTGCTGACACCGGTCGTTACATTCTGCTGTTTTGGAGTGGCCCCAACCTGTAGGATTGAAGGCACTCCAAATATTTCTTGGTTTCGTCAATTACTACAGAAAATTCATCAAGGGGTTCTCCTCGGTAGTGTCACCCCTCACCAACCTTACTAAAAAGGGGGCTGACACTTACCACTGGTCGTCAGAGGCACAGTCCACCTTTGCCACACTGAAAAAATTGTTCTGTTCTGCTCCCATTCTGAGACATGTGGATGTCACCTTCCCCTTCATTGTTGAGGTCGATGCATCAGAAATTGGGGTTGGGTCTGTACTGTCTCAGCGCTCCGGTCTGCAAGGCAAACTACACCCATGTGCCTTCTTTTCTCGTAGGTTCTCTCCTACCGAGAGGAACTACGATATTGGCAATCGAGAGCTCTTGGCCATTAAATTAGCCTTTGAACAATGGTGCCATTGGCTGGAAGGGGCAGAACATACCATCACAGTCTATACAGACCATAAAAACTTGGAGTACATAGAAGGGGCTAAAAGACTTAGTCTCCGACAGGCCCGTTGGTCCTTATTCTTTTCAAGATTTAGATTTGTCATAACGTATACACCAGGTAGTAAGAACGTCAAAGCAGAC
This sequence comes from Hyperolius riggenbachi, assembly GCF_040937935.1. Taxonomy (NCBI): domain Eukaryota; kingdom Metazoa; phylum Chordata; class Amphibia; order Anura; family Hyperoliidae; genus Hyperolius; species Hyperolius riggenbachi. The sequence goes on along the minus strand of NC_090649.1, from coordinate 364,949,732 downwards.
GCCCTATCTAGGTGTTTCGAGCCAGAGACAGTTCAGCCTTCAACCCCTGAGACCATCCTACCTCAAAAGGTGGTGTTGGCAGCTACCGAAACCTGGGAGGACTGGACGGTTACTCTAGGGCCCTATCAACAAGACATTCCAGAAGGAAAGCCTGAGGGGGTTATGTTTGTACCACTTCCTTTTCGCCTACAACTTTTACAATTGTTCCATTCTCATAAGAATGCTGGGCATCCCCGGGCTGCTCGAACTCAGGATCTATTGGCCAGATGTGTATGGTGGCCTTCGCTGGCACTTGATTGTAAAGAGTTTGTGAGAGAGTGCTCAGTTTGTGCTAGAAGTAAGCCCTCTAGCCAGGCACCAGTGGGTACATTACAACCCCTACGAACCCCTATGAACCCTGGACTCATTTATCAATGGACTTTGTAGGAGAACTCCCCAAGTCTGAGGGCAAGACGGTCATTTGGGTGGTAGTTGATAGGTTCAGTAAGATGGCTCATTTCGTCCCTCTGAAAGGACTCCCCTCGGCCCAGGAGTTAGCTGATCTCTTCATTCAGCACATTTTCCGGCTGCATGGCATTCCGGAGAACGTGGTGTCAGATAGGGGAGTCTAGTTTGTGTCAAAATTCTGGAAAGCCTTTTGCCATCAGTTAGGTATCGACCTATCGTTTTCATCAGGCTACCACTCACAGACCAATGGTCAGACCGAAAGAGTTAACCAGTCCCTTGAACAATTCCTCAGATGTTTTGTGGCAAATGCACAGTGAGATTGGGTAAAGTTCCAGCCATTCGTGGAATTTGCACATAATAATCTGAAGAGTTCCTCTTCAGGATTTTCCCCTTTTCAGGTAGTTTTGGGAAAATCTCCCAAGTTTTCTCCATTACCTGTGGCATCTACCCCGTTTCCGGCCCTGGAGGATTGGCAAAGGGCATTAAAGGAGATCTGGGTGTTGGTTAAGAGGAATTTGGGAAAAGCTTTCCAGACTCAGAAGAAACAGGCAGATAAGAGACGGTCTGTAGAGTGGAAGTTTTCCCCAGGGGACATGGTGTGGGTATCTACTCGGCATTTAGCGTTTAAACAACCGTCACCTAAGTTAGGATTTGTAGCCCCATACCCAGTGTCCAGAAAGATTAATGAGCTCACTTATGCGATTGATCTCCCAGCCAGCATGAGAGGTGTGAGATCATTCCATGTTTCCCTGTTGAAGCCTGCAGTGCATGTGGATTCCCCCCCCCCCCCCCCCCGTGATGGTTGAGGACCAACCTGAGTATGAGATTGAGAAGATATTGGATTCTCGATTAGTGCAAAATTCTGTACAGTATCTGGTCCACTGGAAGGGGTATGGTCTGGAGGAGAGAACTTGGGTGCCGGATTGTTGCATGCATGCGGAGGAATTAAACAAAGAGTTTCATGACTTACACCCTGAGAAGCCGGGTAGGAAGTGTCCGGGGTCCACTCTTTAGGAGGGGTACTGTAAAGGATAGCAGAGATACCGCCGCATGGCTATCTCCGCGTATCAGCCGGCGGCTTCTGCCGCACAGTTACATGCTGCTGTTTTGCCTGGTCCTTCTAGTGCACATAGATCGAGAGCTACGCGCGCGCGCCAGGTGACAGGACCTTTATGCAAGCAAAAGAGGAGTCAGCTGATCAGCCGGTCAGCTGACTCCAGTAGTGCTCTGGATTGGCTGGGTGACTGGGGCGGCGCTGTGGAGCGCTCTGAGTATATATAGGACCTGCCTGTCAGTTGCTGGTTGTCTGCTGTTGCAAATGCTAACATGTTAGCGATCAGACCCTTAGTCAGATCCTACAGTGTGCTAGAACCAGCTGGAGCTGGGGATCCACACTTAGCCAGTTTCCGTTGATAGCTTAAAGTACTAATTGCATTATGTTATCTGTGTACTTAGTCTAGATCCCAGGTGTTGAAACCAAGGACTTCACACCTAGACTAGGATATTGCTACATTGCTATTGTTTATCTGTTATGACCTTCTGCTTCCTTGACTACTCTCCTGTTTGCTGATTTGGTACCTCTGCCTGATTATTGTTGCCGACTCTGCCTGAACCTAAACATCGAATCAACCTTCCGTCTTTGTACTTTATCTGTCCGTACGTTGCCTACCCTGCTTGTCTGACCTTCCTGTCCTCACTAGTGGGCCTAGCCATTAGCGAGGAATCTCTAAGAGCTGTTACCTACTCCTTAGGTGATCATCCTTGCAGTACAGTCAGTGGTCCCTGCTCCTCAGGTGTCCACTGGCTGCAGTACAGTCTGAATCTCCTGCTCCTCAAGAGATTCTTGGCTGCAGTACAGTCTGAATCCCCTGCTCCTTAGGGGTTCCTGGGCTGCAGTATTGTCTGAATCTCCCGCTCCTCAGGAGATCTACTCTTCTCATTACTGTTGCACCAAAACACATCCCACATTGGTTGTCCCGTCACGTGTCTAGCTATACTAGCATTATTGGTGATTCTGCAGATCACCACATAATCAGGTATAGTATCTGTATTATTGGTGATACTGCAGATCACCAATGATCAGAAAAATCTGTGTTTCTGACACCAATCGTTACACCTCAGAGGTAGGAGGAGGTAGGATAAAAAAGGCCTCTGATAAACTTTTAAATGTAAAAAGAGGTAAAATTGTTTTTTTTTTACAATGAGCCACATTGCTGGCATGCATGTTTAATGTGCTATTGAGCTGCTCTGGTTGCTAAAAATGGTGCTTGGTTCACGTTAATCACTAAATCTTTTTTAGTGCACCTTATTTATTAATGAACTTTATGAATAAGGTTTGCTCTCAATTTACATCAACTGCGTGTTATTTCTGACATGCAGCTGGTTATTCACACTTAACCGGTTTATCAGATGTAATACATAATACACATGATAATATAGTCCGAGGTAAAGAGGTAAAAACTGATTGTCTGACATGTCTGAGGATCAAAGGAACGTATACGGAATAATAGTGCTGCAATTAATATACTATAAATATCACTTCCCTGGCATCATAGAATGTTCCATGTTCAGTATTATGAAGGTTCAATGTACTGGTTTAGTGCCGAAACCATCATGTGTCAGGCATTTCATATGCCAGATAATAAATTATTCATATAACAGTTCTAAGTTGAACATAAATTTGATGGATATATTAAGTTCAGTTGGGACAGTGATGCCCTTTAGGCTTGCCTTAGCAATACTTCACAAGATGAACATCAATCCTGTAGCAATTACTTTCTCTGTATAAGTTTTGTTGACCTTGGACAAAATAGGATTGGTCTGACTTTTGTCAGGTCCAATATCTGGTAATGTTCTCATTAGAAATAGTCTCTTTACTTCCTTTTGCTGTTGATACTGTAAGAGATGTGAGTAATAATCTACCTAAATAAAATAAGGCAGGAATATGAACCTGACAAGGGTTATGACACTCTCCTAAACAAAAAGTTTCTCTCTTGCTGCCTTGTCTTCCTAATGAAATGTCCTCCCTTCCATTTGCTAATGGCAAGATATTAAGTGAGGGAAAGCTTACCAACAGAAATGAACACATAATGAAACTAGAAAAGAGTTTCACGTTTCTTCAGAATGTTGAATTTTATTTCCTTAGATTTAAAGACCCTCTGGTCCTCCATCTCTTATGAGGGAGATTTGAACCAGCTAATTGGTACTAATGAAACTGATTTTTTTTTTAATCAATAATGGATTTTTTTTAATGTTTAACCACTTCCCCTTCCCAAGGACGTGTAACTACTGCTCTGCAAAATCACCTCTTTGCAAGGACGTATCTACTACGTCCCTTTCCGCCCGGCCCCTGCTCTCCTCCTGCGTGCTCCCACGATCATTACCGCCGCCAATCGCTAGCCGGGAGATCAATAAATGGGAACATGGGAAATCAATGAGACAGCGCCGCCATTCACAAAAAATGATACTTACACATCCACGCTTTACTTCCTCTTTGCGTAGTAATACTATGCATAGGGGAGTTATGCGCAAGGACATCTTGTGGCCAAATAGTAAAATTGCATCTACACACTTTTTTTTCATTAAAATACATTTTTTTACATTTAAAATTAACCCCTTACCTCCCATACTCCCTAATAGCTACCCCAAAAACTTTTGTATATATATATATATATATATATATATATATATATATATATATATATATATATGTGTGTGTGTGTGTGTGTGTGTGTGCAGCTGCATATGTGCAGCTATGGGGTCCACTGTGGTCCCATCGTATGCAAAAATATTGATTTCTGGATTTGAAAAAATTATACATTTTCATGAACTTTTACAGAGGTTTTCATCACTTTGGTTTTTCTTTATCCCTGGTATTTTCAATTGGAGAATGGGGCCACATGCAATGCTTTGATCATTTGTATAGTTACTCAATCAATGAGATGATAATAAAATTAGTTACTTTTATGGACATTTGTGCACATTTGAACAAGACCAATCAAATTAGGAGCCTAATCATTTTATTTGCCCAAATTCAAGTTGTTTAAAATTAACTCAAAATTGTTAGCATCTCACTGACCACCTTCTCTAGTATCAAAGTGCATTCTGGATGTTAGTTTTCAATTACAAGAATTGCAATCCTCTAAGGTTTGTTACTTGTAAGATCATCAACCTGGAATTTCCAGGAATATGCCAACTTCTTGCAGAATCCTGAGATTAGTCATAATGGCTGCGAATTAAACAATTTTTATACCATGAACTATTATCATATACATCAAAAAGAGAGGAAAAACAAAAATGGAAAGACTCATATACTACAATTTCTACAAGTAGCTATAATGTTTTGGGACATAAAGTGACTTTACTCATAAGATAATTTAGGCAACTTCACCTTCCAATGATGCCAGAGTTTAGTAGCCTCCCTTTGATGGCTTAAAAGAATTTGGCAATCGGTCACTGATAAGCTGGTAAAGGCAGTCACTCAATGTAAAAAACATTATAAACGGGTGAACTGAGGATTTTATAGTTGTATATTCATATGCTTGTGCTGCAGTCATATACAGAAGATAGTGTAGTGTACTATCCTCATAGTGCAATAATGATTATTATTTGTGGTCATTTTGACAGCAACAATACATTTGTAATTTATTTTATTAGATTTCTTTGTGGATGTAATATTTCACATTGTAAAGACTTGCCCGTGTATTGAAAATTTAACGTATGACACCGTACATGGGAACCCACAACAGTGGGTTGCAAAAGTATACGGCCCCCTTGAAGTTTTCCACATTTTATCACATTACTGCCACAAACATGCATCAATTTTATTGGAATTCCACGTGAAAGACCAATACAAAGTGGTGTACATGTGAGAAGTGGATCGAAAATCATACATCATTCCAAAAATTTTTTACAAATAAATAACTGCAAAGTGGGGTGTGCGCAATTATTCGGCCCCCTGAGTCAATACTTTGTAGAACCACCTTTTGCTGCAATTACAGCTGCCAGTCTTTTAGGGTATGCACATCTAGAGACATTCTTGCCCATTCTTCTTTGCAAAACAGCTCCAGCTCAGTCAGATTAGATGGACAGCGTTTGTGAACAGCAGTTTTCAGATCTTGCCACAAATTCTTGATTGGATTTAGATCTAGACTTTGACTGGGCCATTCTAACACATAGATATGCTTTGTTTTAAACCGTTCCATTGTTGCCCTGGCTTTATGTTTAGGGTCATTGTCCTGCTGGAAGGTGAACCTCCGCCCCAGTCTCAAGTCTTTTGCAGTCTCCAAGAGGTTTTCTTCCAAGTTTGCTCTGTATTTGGCTCCATCCATCTTCCCATCAACTCTGACCAGCTTCCCTGTCCCTGCTGAAGAGATGAACCCCCCGAGCATGATGCTGCCACCACCATATTTGACAGTGGGGATGGTGTGTTCAGAGTGATGTGCAGTGTTAGTTTGCGCCACATGGCTTTTGGCAAACGGGACTTCTTATGCTTTCTGTTAACAATGCCTTTCTTCTTGCCACTCTTCCATAAGAGCCAACTTTGTGCAGTGCACGACTAATAGTTGTCCCACCTGAGCTGTAGATCTCTGCAGCTCGTCCAGAGTCACCATGGGCCTCTTGACTGCATTTCTGATCAGTGATCTCCTTGTTCGGCCTGTGAGTTTAGGTACACGGCCTTGTCGTGGTAGGTTTACAGTTGTGCCATACTCCTTCCATTTCTGAATGATCGCTTGAACAGTGCTCCGTGGGATGTTCAAGGCTTTGGAAATCTTTTTGTAGCCTAAGCCTGCTTCAAATTTCTCATTAACAGCAGCTATTTGAACTGAAATTAGATTACACGCAGGTGCACTCTATTAAGTCATTAGCACTCATCAGGCAATGTCTATAGGCAACTGACTGCACTCAGATCAAAAGGGGCCGAATAATTCTGCACACCCCATTTTGCAGTTATTGATTTGTAAAAAAATGTTGGAATCATGTATGATTTTCGTTCCACTTCTCATGTGTACACCACTTTGTATTGGTCTTTCATGTGGAATTCCAATAAAATTGATTCAGGTTTGTGGCAGTAATATGGCAAAATGTGGAAAACTTCAAGGGGGCCGAATACTTTTGCAACCCACTGTATGTATGTATGTATGTATGTGTGTTTGTATGTATGTATGTATGTATATATATATATATATATATATATATATATATATATATATATATATACCCTATGTGCACATACTAATAGTCATGTTCCTGGTAAGTGCACTCATATAGAGGTAAATCTTTTGGCATGACCTTGCCTACATTTTGTCCTGCAGGATGATAGGTTCACGTCTACACTTGATTAATTGTACTTTTTTTTTTTCTCAATGACATTTCATTTCAGCAAAAACAAACAAGAAAAATTGATTAAGCAGCTAGCATTGTACCACTTGCAATACAACTCTATGCAGTTGCTGGTCCCTTGAACCTCCATCCCATCTCCTCTCTCCTTCGCCATCCTTCTCTCATTGTTTACAAATTTTTAATCACCATTTCAATCCATAAACTGCCCAAAATCAACATAAAGTTGATAAATCAAACATGTTTTGGGCACAGGTCCCCACTAGTTTTGATCAATGTGATTGCATGCCCCTTAGCTAAGACCACAGTAAGTATGTCTATGGTTAACACTCAGTATGTTTTTCATCTGATTTGTAATTATATATCGCCACCTTGTGGATGATATTGAAGCTTCATTTGTACTGTAGACCTTTTTCACTGCTGTAATCTTGAACTAGTTCTTCATGATCAAATAAGCAGGCTTTACCTTTGAAGCTGACAGTCTAAAAAGTTTTATCTTTAAGATGATACAGTACTTTAAGATTAGATAACTTTATTCTATCCCTTTTTGTCCTGCTTCTTAGCAGACAGCCTCCTTGGTGTATACAGGGAGATCATATGCTATGGATTTTGAAGGAGGAAGATGAAATTGATCTACATACCGACTTGTTTCTCTAACCTCTCTCAAGGCCCCTTCTCCAAAATATAATCTACATTTACAGTTATGTTTTACGGAACCATGGAGAATGCATTACCTTAAAACAGACTAGGAACATTAGACTATGGTTGGGGAGGATAGTAAGCGCCTCTAGGCAACAGTCAGGCAGACACAAGAATTGTTCAAGCAACTGGTATTATTTTAAAAGGAAAATTCCATATCCTTCTCAGTTAGATAATGTGGTCAAAAAATGCACATGAATCTATAGACATGACTATCATTTTCAATGCGGAGCCATCGTTTTATGTGAAATCTGAGTTACACTAACCCATCTTGGAAAACATGTAAAATGAGGACCCCTTTATAACAAAAAGTAATCGAAAAAAAACGATTTACTCAGTCATGGAAAAAAGAAACCAGTGATTTCTAAGAAACCAGTAATCTAATAAATATACCCCCTTTTTGTTCAATATGCCTTCAATAAGTGCCTTCAGCACTTTCTATTTAGCACTTCATTGGCGGAATGTACTCTTTGCCTGCCGGTGTCTTGGATGTAGCTTTGTGTAAGGAGCCTCTAGGCATAGGCAGTACAGACAATTGCCTGGAGTGCCATTGGTCCTGGGGGGCGCCATGTTGCTGGATTAAACCACGCCCCCTAGACAAAGCCACACCCCTCACTAAGCCCCACCCCCACAAGTGTTCTATTACTTGCTTCTAATGCATCTGCTTTGCGTAAGTTGCAGGCAGCTGCCACTGTGTCCCTCTGTGCCTTGTGCATCCTCCCCCCCCCCTTGTGCCTCCTTCTGTCCCTTTTGTGCCTCCTTCTGTCTCCTTGTGCCTCCTTCAGTCTCTTGTGCCATGTCTCAACCCGTTTGTCCTTCTGTCTCCCTTTATGCCTCCTGCTTCCTTTTGTGCCTCCTTCTGTCTCCATGTGCCTCCTTCGTCCCCCTGTGCCACCTCTGCCTCCTTCTGTCCCCCTGTGCCTCCTTATGTCCCCTTGTGCCTTTCTTTGTCCCCCTGTGCTACCTCAGCCCCCTATTCCTCCTTTAGTCACACTCTGCCTCCTTCTGTCTCCATGTGGCTCTTCAGTCCCCATGTGCCACCTCTGTCCCCTGCACCTTCCTCTGTCCCCCTGTGCCTCCTTCTGTACCCCTTTGTGCCTTCTTCTGTCTCCCTGTGGCTCTGTCTGCCCCCCTCTGCCTCCTTCTGTCTCCCTGTGCCTCCTCACCTCCCCCTCTACCGTCTTCTGTCACCCTTTTATGTCTCCTTCTGTCCCCCTTTGTGCATCCTTCTGTTCCTCTTTGTGCCTCCTGCTGTCTCCCTGTGCCTCCTTCTGGCCCCTTTGTGCTTTTTTTCTGTCCCCCATCATGCCTCCTTCTGTCCCCTGTGTGCCTCCTCCTGTCCCCTGTGTGCCTCCATCAGTTCCCCTGTGCCTCCTTATTTCCTCCTGTGCCTCCTTCTTTTCTCCTGTGCCTCCTTTTGTCCCCCTTTGTGCCTCAATCTATCCCCCATTGTGCCTCCTTCTGCTCCCCTTTGTGCCTCCTTCTGCCCCACTTTGTGCCTCCTTCAGTCCCCCTGTGCCTCCCACTGTCCTTTGACTGTGTGCCTCATTCTGTCCCACATTGTGCCTCCTTTTGTAGCCCATTGTGCCTCCGTGTGCCCCCCTGTGTGCCTCCTTCTGTTCCCTTGTGCCTCCTTCTGTCCTCCTTTGTGACTTTTTCTGACCCTCATGTCTCCTTCTGTCCCCCTGTGCCTCCCTATGTCGCCCTGTGTGCCTTATTCAGTCCTACTGTACCTTCTTCTGTCCCACTTTGTGCCTAATGAAAGTGGAGCCTTGCCTATGTGCATTTTCTGGTGAAACGCTGCCGCATTGTGTTTTTTGGTGAAACGCTGCCGCATTGTGTATTTTCTGGTGAAACGCTGTCCACATTGTGTATTTTCTGGTGAAATGCTGCCGCATTGTGTATTTTCTGATGAAACTCTGCCACAATAAGTGTAATTTCTGATGAAACGCTTCTGAAATACGTGTATTTTCCGGTGAAACACTGCCACAGTATGATTATTTTTTGGTGAAACATTCCTGCATTACGATTATTTTCATGGGGGGTGGGGCGACTAGGGGGGGGGGATGGAGGTGTTGCGCCACAGGTTTTCTCGACTGGAGTGACAAAATGGCTAAAGGCGCCCCTGTTTGTGTTATTGCGAAGCCGATGTCCCCTCATATTTCACTAACAGCACAGTTTTCAATGTCACCTCAGTTATGACTGCCAAGACAGCAACTACAAGAGCTAATTCACAGAAAGTAGAGCGATCTCTCATTGTCCCGCTCACACAATGCTCCTGCATCTATCATCTTATTTGCAGAAACAGTAACTGTGGGGCTTATAATAAATCACCCAAAACCGCTGTAATATAGTTCTAGAAGTTTCACTTTTATTTTTCTTTTACTTTGTATTCCTGTGTCCCAGCAATTCCATAAGTACAGCGTATCAGGTGTACATTCCTCTTTTTCAGTGTTATAACAGTTTATTGATTCTGTTTAAGTGAATCTCAAATGTAGCAACCTCAGGGAGTTTTCATTTTATTCTTATTATGCAGCTTGTGTAAGAAAAACCACAGTAAACTTTGTTGATACAAAATATATCTTTTTCTTATCAGAACTTTATTGTATATACTTTGGCAAAAGACAGCAAATTACAAATTAAGGCCTCTTGCACTACATGCAATTCCGATTTTTTATACGATCCGAATTTTGATTACGATTAAAATGCGTAGCAGCATGCAGTACTTTTTTAAATCAGAATCCAAAATCAGATTGTATAAAAAATCGGAATCGCATGTAGTGTGCAAGAGACCTAAAGCTGTTTTTTGGGGAAGAAAAAAAACATACATCCCTGACTCTTATCGCTTACCTTATCTTTGTAAAGTTTAACCAGGGCAGGGCCAAGGCAGAGGCAACAGAGGCCCCAGCCTCAGGGCGCTGTATAGGAGGGGGCGCACATCTCACTCAGCTATCATTCCCCTATTGTGTTTAAAGCAAAGAGAAATAAGAAAAGGGTTACATGGCAGTGACTGCAAGCCAGATAACTAGAGATTAAGGTGTTGGGGGCCCTGGGCCATCTCTTAGTATAATAGCAATCAGTGTGTGACGGCTGGGGTGGGAGGGATGGGGGGCGCACTTTAGTGTCTCAGCTTTGGGTGTTGGAGGACCTTGTCCCGACTCTGAGTTTAACTTTAGTATTGTCTTGGATAGAATAAGGAGTTGGAACAATGATTGGTTGTTATTGCCGCCTCTGCCCTGTTTTGAAAGACGTAAATCATTTTTGTTCTTCATGACCAAGTAACTGGGGTAGGAAGTGAGATGAATCTGCTCAGTTGGGACACATAAAGCAGGGAAAATATCACAAGCTATTCACACTATTAAGTTATGGGTATTTATAAAATGGGGAAGATTAAAATGATGTCCAATGTTTTATCCTCTTTTCTAAATCTGCTTACCACTGGAGTAGAAACTTAGTGTTTGCAGCTCTTTGCAGCACTTTATATGTGGAGAACAGAAGTGTTTGAGAAAAAGATCCGCATCATCCCCCCTCCCCCCCCCCCCCCCCACACACATATACACACTTAATTTATTGTGAAATTCTCTACTATCAATGTGGTAAAAATGAGCTCCACAATGTATTAGTGAACGCACCTGTTCCACTTTTTATAAATAAGGAGACATTTAGGCCCCGTTCACACTGCACACGTTGCCGTCCAGATTTCGGCAACGTGTGCTGGAGGCCGACACGAACGACATCAGAAAGTGCACTGTCTGATGTTCACACTGCATGTGTTCCGCACCAGTGCGGTCCGGGAACGCATGCTGCATGCATTTTTTAACAAAACGCACGGCTGACCCATTCACTTTCAGTGAATGGGATCAGCCACGCAATGAATAGAAACGTAGATGGCGTGCGTTCGTACGCGTTGCGTTCCGAACGCATGGCCATCCGCATTTCATAATGTGAACGTGGCCTTAGAACCAGTCCTGGCGTGTGTGTGTGTGTGTGTGTGACTGTGTGTGTGTGCATGCGCGCGCGTCAACTGCAGGCTGGTCAGAACAGAAGGTAATACCATATATACTTGCATATAAGCCGACCCGTATATAAGCCGAAGTACCAACTTTTCCCTCAGAAACCAGAGAAAAGTGATTGACTCACGTATAAAATGCCCTCCCCAATAGCCAGATTTTCCCCCAGTACATGTCAGCCTCCCTCCCCATAGCCAGATGTGCCCCAATATCATACAGCTGTGTCTCAAGAAGCCACTAGATGGGGTCATAGATATGAGACACAGAGATTGCCACACAGGAAGAATCCCCAATCACTGCACCGCTGACACGTTGCTTGCACGCTGCGCTCCACAAACCTGCACACCATGTTGTAGGGGATGGGGGGCACAGACACAGCAGGGCGTAAGCTGGTAAGAGCAGGATCACTAGTGCAAAATCCTTATGCTTCTCTGTCAGTAACAAAACCTGCTCCACCATCTTTTTTGCTCCACTGACTCGCATATAAGCCAAGGGGTGCAACTTTTCAGCACATGTTTTATGCTGAAAAATTAGGCTTATACACGAGTATATACAGTAAGTACTAACAAAGCAACAATTTGAAATTACGGTCAGCTGCAGTAAACTAGCGAACTAGCCCTGCCTACTCTATCCGAATCCTCCCTGTGTGATACATTACTTTTTAATATGGCTACATATTTGAGTATTTCACTGCTAGTTCCTTTTCTTTGTTCTTCTTCCCTAAAGTCATTGTTTCACAGGGCCACTGAAATCTACCTTTTGTTAAGGGGAGACTGACATTCTGCTGAGTGTAACTGGCTGCTGTTCAGGTTCACACAGCTTCACTGGTGCATTATGGGGATTTACATTGGTTTTTAGTTAGCAGAAACAGCCAAAACTGCAAATACGAATGAAATATCAAAATTCTTCTATAAACTCTGCTCTGAAGGGAACAGTAGTTTGATTAATATTCTACTGTGATCACCTCCTCCTTGTTATGTCTTTCAGTGTGTCAGTCTTCTTATTTGATTGGAAAGGATGATTTGTTAGCAAATCTTAAACTTGCTATCTACCAAGGATTTCTTTGACGTTGAGAATATTATTTTCTTAGAGTAGATTAACTGCTGACACATATTAGGCTTAGAAGAAGGTATTCAATATTTAAGTCAGTTGAGAGTCCTTACAGCGTGTCTGCAAATGCCTATTGAAGACAGATCAATTCAATGAGACACTAAGCTTCAGAAAACCATACATGATAAATGAGTAATCAGTCATTTCGTTTTAGGTTCAAAAACCCATTATACATTTAATATCCATATTTATTGGAAATGTAATTATTATGAGGCAGCATTCAGTAAACAGCTCTTGCATTCATGTTTCTTATACTTAAAGGGATTCTGAAGTGAAAATAAACTTATTAAATAATGAATTGTATGTGTAGTACAGCAAACCACTAGGAATGTATAGGGGGATAAAAGAGACCGAAAAGCCCTCTTACTAATAAGCAATGCTTGGTGAAATTTGCCTTCTTAAAACAGAAGGAAATTTGCAATAATTTAGCTATAAGTGAACATGTGTGGTTACCCACAATGCTCCACTACTGAATATGCAAATTATGCCTTTTCGTCCTTGTAAGCAAGGCTAGCATCCAGAACTGCTGATGTATAGCAACGCGTATAACTTTGAATATTACACAGCCACACCAATCCCACATGTAGACAGCCTGTTTTGGGCTTTTGGCCCTCATCAGTACATGGCAGGGATTGATATGGCTGTATGGGATAGGGCTTGGACCAGTAAAACAGAGTAACCAAGCAGCTCAGGGTGACCCAAAGCACTAGGAATGCATAGGGGCGTGGGCGTTCGCAGAAAACTTTCCAGGGGGGGCAAAAAAGCAGGGAAGCGCACCCCGCTCCGAAGACTCCAGTGAAGTTGTGCGCCGAAAAATATGACGGTTACGTTGTGCGGCGCGCATAGTATAGCATAGACAAATGGGTGTGGCCATGGACCAGAATGTGGGCGTGGCCATGGGTGGAGACAAATTTACATGAACTTAGCAATGTGGGACATTAGATTAGGACAGTGGTGGCGAACCTTTTGGAGGTCGAGTGCCCAAACTGCAACCCAAAAGTCACTTATCTATCTATCTATCGCAAAGTGGCAACAGCAATTTAAACTAAATACAAACGTTTTAACTCATACATGAACATTATGGAAAATCCAAGTTAAAAATAAACTGTGAAGATAAACAATTTCATCCATCCTACTCCGGAAAAATGTATTCTTTTTTAGAACCTCTCAGTTTTATTTTCTGTTTAAAAAAGCTAAAAAAGTAGGTTTAATGCTATTGTCTCATATGATGATGATTCAGCTTTTCCCATAGTCTCGCAGTTAGCAATCATATGACCCCCAACAAGACAAATTCAGCAATCATGAGGCCCCCATCAAGACAAATTCAGCAATCATGAGGCCCCCAACAAGACAAATTCAGCGATCATGAGGACCCCAACAAGACACATTCAGCAATCTTGAGGCCCCCAAAAAATAATGAGGCCCCCAACAAGACAAAGTCAGCAATCATGAGGCCCCCAACAAGACAAATTCAGCAGTCATGAGGCACATAAATAGACAGCATTTCACATAAATAGGCAGAATGCCCCCTTAATATGGTAGACACCTCTCACCTGGCTTCTCAATTATCTACTGGCTGCTGTGCCTGGCAATACTGTTTTTGGCTGGATTGGGGATGATGTGTGGGCTGAAAGGCCTTGCGGTGATGCTGTGGCCGTGCTGGCGGTGATGCTGTGGCCGGGCTGGCAGTGATGCTGTGGCTGAGTTGACTGGGGGTGACGCTGTGACCTGGCTGGCGGTGATGCTGGGCTGTGCTTGACTGGTTCAAGTAAATGCTGGCCTGACTGGTGGTGATGCTGTGGCCTTTTTGACAGTGATTCTGGGCTGGGCTGACAGGTGCCCCCCAGGTTAGGTAGTGACAGGGACCCTCAGTTAGGTAGTGACAGGTGCCCCCCAGATTAGGTAGTGACAGGGACCCTCAGTTAGGTAGTGACAGGTGCCCCCCAGCTTAGGTAGCGACAGGGACCCCCAGGTTAGGTAGTGACAGGGACCCCCAGGTTAGGTAGCGACAGGGCCCCCCAGGTTAGGTAGTGACAGGCGCCCCCAGGTTAGGTAGCAACAGGGACCCCAGCTTAGGTAGTGACAGGCATCCCCCAGGTTAGGAAGTGACAGGGCCCCCCCGTTTAGGTAGTGACAGGTGTCCCCCAGGTTAGGAAGTGACAGGGACCCCCCCAGGTTAGGTAATGACAGGGACCCCCAGGTTAGGTAGCGACAGGGACCCCCAGGTTAGGTAGTGACAGGCGCCCCTAGGTTAGGAAGTGACAGGAACCCCCCGTTTAGGTAGTGACAGGGACCCCCAGGTTAGGTAGTGACAGGGACCCTCAGGTAGTGACAGGTGCCCCCCAGGTTAGGTAGTGACAGGGACCCTCAGGTAGTGACAGGTGCCCCCCAGGTTAGGTAGTGGCAAGGGCCACCAGGTTAGGTAGTGACAAGGGCCACCAGGTTAGGTAGTGACAAGGACCCCCAGGTTAGGTAGCGACAGGGACCCCCAGGTTAGGTAGTGACAGGGACCCCCAGGTTAGGTAGCGACAGGGACCCCCAGGTTAGGAAGCGACAGGGACCCCCAGGTTAGGTAGTGACAGGGACCTTCAGGTTAGGTAGTGACAGGCCCTCCAGGTTAGGTAGTGACAGGTGCCCCCCATTTAGGTAGTGACAGGGACCTTCCGCTTAGGAAGTGACAGGGACCTCCAGTTTAGGTAGTGACAGGGACCCCAGGTTAGAAAGTGACAGGCGCTCCCAGGTTAGGTAGTGAAGGGGACCCCGTTTAAGTAGTGACAGGGACCCCCAGGTTAGGAAGTGACAGGCCCCCCCAGGTTAGGAAGTGGGTCGAGTCCTGCGTGAACGCAGATGAACGGCGTCCACCCACTTTTTCTTCAAAGTGAACGCCGTTCACACTGGCTTGTGTGGAGGGGGGCAGAGCAGGGAAGGCGAGCTATGGGGACAGCGGGGATGGGCGGACATCTCCCCCCCCCATCCCTCACCTTTGTGCTCCCCTTCCTGCCTCTCCCCTCCGGCGTTTTTAAGTGTCGGGCCCGGCGGCGAAAGTGGGCGGAGACTTTCTGCGTTCCAGTCACATGGGACGCTCCGCTCTGTGTGCGGCTAGTCTGGTCTTCTAGCCGCACACAGAGCGGAGCGTCCCATGCGACTGGAACGAGGTAAGTCTCCGCCCACTTTCGCCGCCGGGCCGACACTTAAAAACGCCGGAGGAGAGAGGCAGGAAGGGGAGCACAAAGGTGAGGGATGGGGGGGGGGGGGGGAGATGTCCGCCCATCCCCGCTGTCCCTATAGCTCGCCTTCCCTGCTCTGCTCCCTCCAGGTGGGGGCACACCTGGCTACCTGGGCACATATACCCCTGACTACATATACTGGCCACATATACACCTGCCTACATATACTGGGGACATATACCCCTGCCTACATATACTGGGGACATATACCCCTGCCTACATATACTGGGGACATGTACACCTGCCTACATATACTGGGGACATATACACCTGCCTACATATACTGGGGACATATACACCTGCCTACATATAATGGGGACATATACACCTGCCTACATATACTGGGGACATATACCCCTGCCTACATATACTGGGGACATATACACCTGCCTACATATACTGGGGACATATACACCTGCCTACATATACTGGGGACATATACACCTGCCTACATATACTGGGCATATATACCCCTGTCTACATATACTGGGCATATATACCCCTCGCTACATATACTGGGGACATATACACCTGCCTACATATACTGGGCATATATACCCCTGCCTACATATACTGGGCATATATACCCCTCGCTACATATACTGGAGACATATACACCTGCCTACATATACTGGGTATATATACCCCTGCCTACATATACTGGGGACATATACCCCTGCCTACATATACTGGGGACATATACCCCTGCCTACATATACTGGGGACATATCCCACTGGCTACATATACTGGGTAGTGTTGGGCGAACAGTGTTCGCCACTGTTCGGGTTCTGCAGAACATCACCCTGTTCGGGTGATGTTCGAGTTCGGCCGAACACCTGATGGTGTTCGGCCAAACCGTTTGGCCATATGGCCGAACTAAGAGCGCATGGCCGAACGTTCCCTGAACGTTCGGTTAGCCCTGTGATTGGCCGAACGGGTCACGTGGTTCGGACCCGAACGCACTCTGATTGGCCGAACGGGTCACGTGGTTCGGGTAAATAAATACCTGATCCACGTCATTTCTCCGCCATTTGTCTGTGGGTTTAGCTTTGGGTAGGCAGGCAGGGTAGTTCTCTCTCCAGCCAGGCTAGCCAGGGTCCCCCCAGTCATTGTGTCGCTGCTGGGAACAGTAGTACACTGCTCA
This sequence comes from Hyperolius riggenbachi, assembly GCF_040937935.1. NCBI lineage: Eukaryota > Metazoa > Chordata > Amphibia > Anura > Hyperoliidae > Hyperolius > Hyperolius riggenbachi. Next base: position 364,932,755 of record NC_090649.1, on the reverse strand, counting down.
CCCACACTATATAGCATTGTGTTTACTGCCACTCTGTGTCTCTGCTGGGAACAGTAGTACACCGCTCACCCGCCACTGTATAGCATTGTGCTCTGTGTCGCTGCTGGGAATAGTAGTACACCGCTTACCCACCACTGTATAGCATTGTGTTTACTGCCACTCTGTGTCTCTGCTGGGAACAGTAGTACACCGCTCACCCACCACTGTATAGCATTGTGCTCTGTGTCGCTGCTGGGAATAGTAGTACAACGCTCACCCACCACTGTATAGCATTGTGCTCTGTGTCGCTGCTGGGAACAGTAGTCCACCGCTCACCCGCCACTGTATAGCATTGTGCTCTGTGTCGCTGCTGGGAATAGTAGTACACCGCTCACCCACCACTGTATAGCATTGTGTTTACTGCCACTCTGTGTCTCTGCTGGGAACAGTAGTACACCGCTCACCCACCACTGTATAGCATTGTGCTCTGTGTCGCTGCTGGGAATAGTAGTACACCGCTCACCCACCACTGTATAGCATTGTGTTTACTGCCACCGCCCTCCTCCTGTTCCATCACGTGTGCTGCTGCTGGGTTAGCGTTACCGGTCCCTTTTCCTGGAACCTCTCATCTGTATTACATTTATGACTGCATGCCGACAAAAAGCAAATTGCTATCCGCACGCTTCTTGTCCTCATGCAAGGCCTGGGTTGTTGTGTCTCAAAGCGTGGCCTTCTCCTCCTGCGCCTCCTCCTGTTCCATCACGTGTGCTGCTGCTGGGTTAGCGTTGCCGGTCCCTGTTTATGGAACCTCTTATCTTTATTACATTTATGACTGCATGGCGGCAAAATGCATGCTACCTGTGCAAAGAAAACAGACATTTCCCGCATTTAAAAGACAGTTTTCCCTTTGAAACTTTAAAATCGATTTTCTCAAAAACTATAAGCTCTTTTTGCTAATTTTTTTCCCTCTTGTACCCACTCCCAAGGTGCACATACCCTGTAAATTTGGGGTATGTAGCATGTAAGGAGGCTTTACAAAGCACGAAAGTTCGGGTCCCCATTGACTTCCATTATGTTCGGAGTTCGGCGCGAACACCCGAACATCGCGGCCATGTTCGGCGAACGTTCGCGAACCCGAACATCCAGGTGTTCGCCCAACACTAATACTGGCACATATACCCCTGGCTACATATACTAGGCAACTATACCTCTGGCTACATATAGTGGGGACTACTATAGACCTGGCTACCTGGGGGTACCTATTTTGGGGGAACTGCTGTCAGATTATCTGCATTTTTGTGGAATCGCTGTTATGTATTTTGGGGAACAGCTGCCAGATTATGTGTATGTTAGGGGAACGGCTGCTGCCAGATTACGTGTATTTTGGGGAACTGCTGCCAGATTGTGTATGTTTGGGGGACCACTACTGCCAGATTATATGTCTTTTGGGTGTTACGTGTATTTTGGGTGATCCGCTGCCAGGTTTCGCGTATTTTGGGGAACTGCTTCCAAATTATGTGTATGTTGGTGGAACTGCTGCTGCCACATTGTCCATTTTGGGGGAACCACTTCCATATTATCTGTATTTTGGAGGAACTTCTACCAGATTATGTGTCTTTTTGGTGAAATGCTGTCAGATTACATCAATTTTTGGGGGATACACTACGGCAGAGCTCAAACTTCCTTGGCAGACCTTTTACATCACTGCTAAGGTCATGTATATTTGGCCCCACCCATGACCACGCCCACGGTGTGCTTGACCACGCCCATTTTTTGGCGCGCCGCAGAGGTTCTCCAGGTGAGTCCACTCACTTCTTTTCCCAGGACTAGACCCCTGGACAGGGACCCCCCGTTTAGGTAGTGACAGGGACCCCCAGGTTAGGAAGTGACAGGGACCCCCAGTTTAGGTAGTGAAAGGGACCCCCAGATTAGGAAGTGACAGGGACCCCCAGTTTAGGTAGTGACAGGCGTCCCCCAGGTTAGGAAGTGACAGGTGCCCCCCTCACCTCCCAGCAGCAGCTTCAGACCTCGATCAGCGGGCGACCCGACCAGTTAGAGCGGGTACTGTCACTTCCGCATATCAGTGCGGTGTGCTAGGTCCTAGCGCCCGCACTATTGGTCACCGCCTGATCGAGGTCTGACGCTGGGACAGGAGGGGGAAGGGAGGGAGAGCAGCCGGGGGGGGGCGGAGGTAGCGAGCGTCCAGGGCAGGGCAGATGCCCCAATTTGCCCGACGTGCGGACGCCCGTGCATAGGGGGATAAAAGAGACCGAGAAGCCCTCCTACTAATAAGCTTTGCCTTACACCAGGTACCGAACTACAGATCACCCCACCAGTTTAAACAGAAGCTGTGAAGATGGAAATTAAAACCAGTACAAGGGTGCAAATTCATGCTTTAAGCTGTTCAAATCTCTTTGTTGGCTTACTGTATGCGCCATAAGATGTTATATTCAAATTATATTCAGAATAGCCAGTAAAAATGTATATTTCAGGTTCAGTATTGTGTATAACATGTACTTATGTTTACTGGTGTTTTGTTCAGCTGATGCTGTGAATTTTTTGACATATAATTAAAAACTGGCCTTTATTAATACTGTAAAAGAAGAAAATTTATTTATTGGCTTTATTTATTAAAGTCAAAACTGGTGGCTGGGGAAAAGTAACCAATGGGAACAGGGGTGCTGCTAGCCATTTTGTCACTCCAGGCAAGAAAAACCAGTGGAGACAGGAGGCATAAAGTGAGATAGAAGGACAAATAGGGGGTCAGACATGGCACAAGGAGACAGAAGGAGGCACAAAGGGGAAGAAAAGGATGCACAGAGGAAACAGTGGCAGCTGCTGCAACTTACGCTAAGCAGATTCAGCAGAAGCAAGTAATAGAACACCCATGGGGGTGGGGCTTAGTCAGGGGGTTGGGCTTAGTTCAGGGGGAAGGGCTTGATACAGCAACATGGAGCCCCCAGGACCAATGGCACTCCAGGCAAAGGCCTGTACTGCCTATGCCTAAAGGTGCCTCTGAATGGGAATGGAGCCATGTGATAGGATGTCAGAAGAATCAAGTGCACAACTAGCTGCCATGGGCCCCATGGCAAAGGCATTATGGGGCCACCAGTTGTCTTATCTGCAGTTCAGAAGCTGCCCTGGCAATGAGATTCTTATCTTTCTAAATCAATGGCAAACCCTGCACAGTACGCTAATTGCTTTCATGGCATTTTTTATAAAAGCATTCATTATCTTCACCTTTTTGTCAAATCCAGTTTTTCGGCAGAAATAAAAATGCAAGCAAAAACTGTGGGGAGCCCTGTAAAGCAATGGTCATACTTTAATTTTAAAGGGAAATTCACACATTTTTTCAACTTATTATATATACTGAAATATAGACCAATATTTGTGGTCCAGCTGCAGGACCAGAGTGCTTGTAGAACTGCAGAGTTGCAGGAAGAACATAAGGGGGGCACCAGTATGGCAGTAGGAACCAGTATGGGAGTGAGACCAGTAGCAGTGGAGTAAGCTTCCTCTGCTTGTAGCTAAGTAGGTCACTTTTACCTTTTTTCTCAGCTACAAAGACCTTGGGTTATACTTGAGTTTATGTCTGAGTATAATTAACTGTATATGTTAATACAGTATGTACAGTACATCTTTTTCTCTCAGTGTGTTACAACTTGTACTGACTTTGTTGAATGTTGTCCATGTGTAATTTTGTGTAGTTGCTTTATATTGTGCTTCTCTATTTATGTCCATTTGTGTAAGGCCTCTTCTCAAGCATTAAAGTGAACCTAAAGTCACAAAAAAAAAAAACGAGATGAACTCACCTGGGGCTTCCCTCAGCCCCCGTGCAGACGATCGGTGCCCTCGCAGCCCTGCTCTGATGGCCCAGGACCCGCCGGCGAACACTTCCGGTTTGGCCGTCACCGGTTGACAGGCATGGGAACGCGAGTGATTGTTCGCCTTCCCAGCCTGTATATCGCCCCCTATGCTGCTATTGCGGCCAGGAGGTCACAATAGCAGCATAGGGGGCGATCTACAGGCTGGGAACGCGAACAATCACTCGCGTTCCCATGCCTGTCGGCCGGTGGCGGCCAAACCGGAAGTGTTCGCCGGCGGGTCCTGGGCCATCGGAGCGGGGCTGCGAGGGCACCGATCGTCTGCAGGGGGCTGAGGGAAGCCCCAGGTGAGTTCATCTCGTTTTTTTTTTTTTTTTTGTGACTTTACGTTCTCTTTAAACTAGGGATGTGACAAGGTTTCAGGAACTACGGACTAGTGTTTTGATTAGTTTGTTCGCTGTATGGAGGAAAAAAGAACACTTCCCACTGTTGTTCTACGTACCCCTAATAGTAAAGCCACTCTAAACCCTCTGTTACCACTGTGTTGACTGCCAGTGACTGTCCAAGAGTTATGCTGAGGGGGGAATCAGGAAACAGTACTGCAGACAAAACCTGCTGGAGCAGCAGTGAACATAATTATTTCTTGTTCAGAGTTGCCTTAAAGCGGTATCGTCACCATAAAAATCAAATTTCAACAGCAAATGGTCTGAGTGTATTAAGTGATAAAGAAGCTAATCCTGCATTCAAAACTTTCAAAACTTTTTCTGCTGTTATGATTTGGAGTTATCACATACTTAAAGAACACTGGCCCTTTAGTAGTCGTGCCAAAGAATTGCATGCTGGGGGTCCACAAACCAGGGGACACAGGAAGTCTTGAGCTCTGCACACCATGTTGTAGGGCACAGGTGTCGAACTCCAGGCCTGGAGGGCCAGATCCATGCCAGTGTTTAGGATGGACTGAAAAAGAGAGAAATGTGTTCTACCTGATGGACCACACCTTTCCTGATTCAAACCCATCAATTAATTTAAGCTGTGTCAAAAATGTGTGAGGACTTCGGCCCTCGTAGGACCGGTTTGACATCTCTGTTGTAGGGGATGGGGGGCACGGACACAGCAGGGTGCAAGCTGGTAAGAGCAGGATCACTAGTGCACAATCCTTATGCTCCTCTGTCAGTAACAAAACCTGCTCCACCATATGTTTTGGCCCACTGACTCTCATATAAGCCGAGGGGGGTAACTTTTCAGCACATGTTTTATGCTGAAAAATTAGGCTTATACGCGAGTATATACAGTATTTTAATGTAAAATTTCTCTTAAAACATTGACTTGTTGTTTTATACCAGCACAGTGTGATCTAAGTCTTAATTTTAGTGGGCCATTCGAACATATATCTATAAGTTTCAGTTTTAGGCACTTGTTATTGACCTGAGGAAGTGGGCCAGCACCCGTGAAATGCGTTGTCTTATTGTGCATCATTAAAACGATATATCTACCCACGTGGTTTGTTCTTTTATGGAGGTAAGCTTTATCTACTCCTATACAGTATAATTTAGAGATTATAATATATCTTTGGGCGCCTTCCATAGTTCTTTTTAGCATTAATTCTACCCTTCAGGGTTGAGTATTGGACACCACGTGTTACAATAACCCAAGGAGAGTAACCGACCAGCACCTGCATAGCAGACCTGGGATACCGAATGGGAACGGTCAATTTCCCATAGGCTCTGTCGGTGGTTGCAGGAGTGCAACCCACCCTTATGAGTATAAATCACTACACTATCCTCGGCCATATATTCTAATGATGCTGCACCATTGGGCTCCTGGTCTCTCTCATTGCAGAATCTAGGCGGTTGGAAGCTCAACCACCAGGAATCACCTTGAATCTTAATGAGTTAAAGGACAACTGAAGCAAGAGGGATATGAAGACTGCCATATTTATTTCCTGTTAAACAATACCAGTTTCCTGGCATCCTGCTGATCAATTTGGCTGCAGTAGTGTCTGAATCACACCAGAAACAAGCATGTAGCTAATCTTGTCAGATCTAACAATACTGTCAGAAACACCTGATCTGCATATGCTTGTTCAGTATCAGCAGGATAGCCAAGCAACTGGTATTGCTTAAAAGGAAACCAATATGGCAGCATCCATATCCCTTTAACTTCAGGTGTCCTTTAAAAACCATGCTGACTTCCTGCCAATGTATTACATGCAGATAGCACTGATTTAATGCTGTACATTTAGAATTATTTGTCAGGGGTGTAAAAAGGAGTTTTGTCAACTCTACCAAGCCACGGCTAACTGAAGTCAGATGGCCCCAGGGATGAGGGAATTTTGGTAAGTAGTATAGTCAAAGCTAATCAGCATGGAGGTGGAGGTAGCCTGCATTTAATATTTATCATGACAATAGAAAAGTGCTCTGTATACAGATTAAATCTACTGGAAGTGCTACAGGCATAAATACAATATTATACAGGTATATCATAATGTGCTCATATAGCTCTGGTTGTAACACAAACTGCTCCCTTAAAAAAATGCCATTTGATACATCTAGAAAAGAAGAAATGTGTTATTTGCAAATCATTGTAAGTTATGATGCTGTATCCAGCTAGATCAACTCATTAATCCTTTCAGTATTAACGTGCCCTCATATTGTTAATGCAACAATGAACAGCCACTATGCATCACCTCACAGTGAAGTGAAATAGGAGTTCTCTTCCCCTCAGCAGTGATCAAGCAGAACAGACTTGTATGTACAATACTTGTCAGCATATTCTGGCCACAGTATACCGGTATGTAAGGTGCTGAAGGTCATGCTGAACACATTTACACTTAAAGAATCTGTATTTAAAACTTTAGATTAATTAATGAAAAACTGAGCAAATCATTATCATTTTAATGGTATTGCTTCAGTGATATTACACTTTTCCCTAACTGCACTGTGACTGATCTCCTGCACTGTTTATATGTTGCTTTAACTCTCATTCTGAGGGGCGTTGCTAGTCCCTAAGATCAGTGGCACGTGCCCAGGATCTATTCTGGGGTGCCCTGAATGTCCCCCAGGCAGAGCCAGCTGTGGTGCTTCAATGGCGGGCATGCTAGGAGCTGTGGTGCATCAATCAGGGGTATGTCGGTTGCTATGTCGCTTCTCAGTAGGCACACTGGGTGCTGGGGTGCCTTGCTGGGTGCTGTGATGCCTTTATGGGGGCAAGCAGGGAGCTTCTATGGGGGCATTCTGGGAGTTGTGATGCCTCAATGGGAGGCCACTGTTAAGTTCATGTAAATTTGTCTCCACCCATGGCCACATTCTGGTGCATGGCCACACACATTTTCCATCTGGAGTGCCCAAAAGTGACCCGGATCTCTTAGGATCCGAGCAACGCTAACTGTATGAATAGCAGATTGTACAGCCAAATCACTAGATGTATGGCCACCTTTACACTTTGTTTCAGCAAAGAAGCCAGTAGATAGTGACTAGGGATGGTCTATGAGATGCAAGTATTTCTGATGCAGTATTATACAAGCTTTTATGCAAATATATGCAGCTTGAAAATATACCAATCAAACTCTGCCCATGTGAAATTTGATTAGACCATTGGTCAATTGGTTGAGAGTTCATTAAGAATTTTTTTTATTTACAGTAAATATTTTTTTCTTAGTGCTTATGTTCTTTAAACTTTGAACTCATTGTGGAAATGGGCAAAGGGTACTAATGTGTCCTTATAATAATTTGATGTGGGGTGTAGCAGGTATCTGCAGATTAAGTAGCCCCATCCAAGCTATCTTGTTTGGGATAACTTGAAGCAGGGCAGCTGCAGCCGGCTGTACTCAGGCAGCCCAATGCAGAACGGGCACAGGGAGTGCTTGATATTTACCTGCTCAGGATGCAGGATGTCAGCATTAGAGCACCATTTGGTGGGGGAAGAGAGAGACAATCCTGTGTCCAAAGCGATGAATGCAGCATCTTTTGCTCAACCATGGAGCAAATCACATTCCTTCAAGATAACCCCATGAATCTTGCCGAAAATCACAGTGTTTAATCAAAAAGCACTTGTAGTAGGCCCTGTGCCTACAGGCTGCCTGTATATTCAGTGTTTGGATTATGTCGCAGTACGACAGATGCTTGAATGTGTCATACCTCGACACTGCTGTATACGCCTACACAACTGTGTGTGTATTAGCCTTCTGTACACCACTGTATCTGTTACTTTACATAATATTAGGACATACATTACTGACGGGAAACATATTAGTCAGTGTTGATGTACTGACATTGATTACCCCCAAAAAAACCCCATCCATGTACAAACAGCAGCACACATGTGAAACAATACTGCAATATGATAATTACCATATTCACACTGACCATGACAGCTGTTTTATGCAGACTATTTTTTTTTATTTTTTTTTACTGCAACTGGGTGAGAAAAAAAAAAAAACAGTCAGCATAAAAAATCTGCCTCAGACTGGGTGCACACTTGTCAGTGCATGAAAGGTCGCGTTTTCTGTCATGTGCGGTTTTTTGCATTTGTAGTGTGTTTTTAGTGCGTTTTTTGTGCGTTTGCCCTTTTCTGCACATGCATCTTCCTTGCGTTTTGCATGCGTTTGCGGTTCGCATATACAAAATGCATATGCATTTTCTATTCTATTTTTCTATTGTGTTGTGGAAATCACTAGGAAGACAACAGGATGTGGAAATACATCAGAAAACATTTTTTTAAAAAGAAAAACATATGTAAAAACGCATTACATTGTGTCACCATTGACTTTCATTATGTGCGTTTTTGATGCCTTTTATTATGCAACAAAACCAGTGTTTTTAAAAATGTATATTATAAAATGCATACAAAACACATATGCGTTTTTTATATGCGTTTTTATGCTGCCTATTAACTGCCATTGCAGGCAAAAATGCTGCGTTTTTTGCAACGCTAGTGTTTCTGCTAAGTATGTTCCCAGCCTTAGTGAGTAATTTGAAAGAAGGTTGAGTTGTAAATTGCCAGTTCAGTGGTTTTAGCACTGGAAGGGATGTGAATCTAGCATTTACTAAAGTGGATGTTTGCAAAGGGCTAGTCAGAAAATATCAATTCAATTCCTAGCAACCCAGAGGCGTCACTAGGGTTGGTGTCACCCGGTGCGGAAACTCATGGTGTCACCCCCTCCTACCCCATGAACCTCCAAACTTCACCAGGTAGTAATGTTGCTCGTTATAGGGGGTGTTAAAATGATCACCATGTTGCCCTGGTGGCCTCTGAACTCTGTTATAAGCTCAACAGGGTGCAGCCAGAAGGGAGGAGAGCAGGAGAGAGAAGTCTATCAGACAGTAGCCTGGTTTGTATTTACATAGCCTTCTCCACTCTCTCTAAGCCTGGAGCTTGGTGTCACCCCCTCTGCTGGTGACACCTGGTGCGGTCCGCACCTACCGCACCCCCCTATTGACGCTATTGTAGCAACCCCATTAGCCCCATTTGTAAATCTGACAAATAGAAATTCTTAACCTTTCCAAATTATATGGGTCCTGTGCATAGATTTCGTTTAAAAATGGGGCTTTTCATGTTTGAAGGAACACTTAAGCCAACCTAAAAAAATGAGTTTTACTCACCTGGGGCTTCTACAAGCCCCCTGCAGCTGTCCGGTGCCCATGTAGACTCGCTCTGATGCTCCTGTTCCCGCCGGCAGCCACTTCCGGTTTCAGCAACAGGAGCCGACAGGCCTGGGAGCGCAAGTTCCTGGCCACAATAGCAGTAATGAGTAAAACTCATTTTTTTAAGTTGGCTTAAAGGACTTACGAGGCGAAAAAGTCACAAAAAGTTAAGTACCTGCATGTAATATCAATGCATGGAGGGCGCCGTCCGCGCCCTCCATGCCGTTCCGCCGGGTCCCCGCAGCTCAATGTGCCCCCCGGCGGGTCCCGACCCCCCAGCCCGGGTCGGGCTCTCCTTCCTCCACTAAGATGGCCGCCGGAGCTGGCCACGACTGCGCAGCTCTAGAGCCTCCCCCCCCGATCCACGCAACAGGAGACGGCCTGTAGTGTGGATTGGGGGGGAGGCCCTAAAGCTGCGCAGCTGCACTCGCGCATATGCAGACTGCGCAGCCGCGGCCAGCTCCGGCGGCCATCTTAGTGGAGGAAGGACCCGCCGGGGGGCACATTGAGCTGCGGGGACCCGGCGGAATGGCATGAAGGGTGCGGACGGCGCCCTCCGTGCATTGATATTACATGCAGGTATTTAACTTTTTGTGACTTTTTCGCCTCGTAAGTCCTTTAAGCCAACTTAAAAAAATGAGTTTTACTCATTACTGCTATTGTGGCCAGGAACTTGCGCTCCCAGGCCTGTCGGCTCCTGTTGCTGAAACCGGAAGTGGCTGCCGGCGGGAACAGGAGCATCAGACCGAGTCTACATGGGCACCGGACAGCTGCAGGGGGCTTGTAGAAGCCCCAGGTGAGTAAAACTCATTTTTTTAGGTTGGCTTAAGTGTGCAGGTATTTAACTTTTTGTGACATTTTCGCCTCGTAAGTCATTTAAGTGTTCCTTTACGTCTAAGCAAAAAAACTTGCTTCTCCTACATCTGTATTTTAACAATTGTTACCACTTGGAACTTTGACATGTTACCACTTGGAAAATTAATCCAAAGACACGGCCTGACATACCACTACTATGCTGATAACACCCAACTATATCTTTCCTTCAAGCCTGGTGTGACAGACCTAACTCCAACTATAAATGCCTGCTTAGGCGAACTACAGCAATGGATGAGTGACAACTGGCTGAAACTAAATGCAGGCAAAACTGAAGTCCTTCTAATCGGAGGGCAGAGCATGATAACAAAACAACCTAACTTGCAGTCTTCACCACTGGGAATAGGAGGCACGGATATACACAGCTCTGATCATGTGCGTAGCCTGGGAAATCATCCTATTTTCACCTGAAGAACATCACAAAAATCAAGCACCTCATCCCCCCAGAAGATCTACCAACCTTAGTTCATGCCTTTATTACATCCCAAGCATCCCAACTGAAGTACTGCAATGCTCTCTACACTGGCCTGGCCTTCCAAAAAAGGATTTGTACTGCCTAGAGCTGATACAGAATACTGCTGCCAGACTGTTAACCAAGCAACCCCATCACTGCCTGTTAAATAGAAGCTTTTGTGAATTTTTCCAGCAATGTCTTTGTTCTCCAGTCAGAGATAGGCGTTGAACAAAAATCACCTTTTAATGAGGTTTATTGTTTCAGCTTATAAATATACAAAGTCCATAGTACAAGTCTTCTAAGTAAAATAAAAGAGTTATTAAAGATCTTAAATAAAATAAGAATTAAATAAAGTTTCTTTGTCTTGAAATGTTTGTGAGAATAGTAGGACTTAGGTGTGTGTGCTCAGTCCAAAGTCCATCTAAGAATGACCAGCGTGTGTGTGCTCCCTCAACCCCCCTTCTCCTTATTTAAATAACAACCCGAACTTCTGACGTATCAGATTCCAAGCTGCCTTCTGATTGGTTGATTCAAATGATACTTAGTTCTATTTGCTAACACATATAAGCTTATACTAAACAAATGTACTCATTATAAACTATCTACTCATTACTAACTATATATATGTTCTTACATATAACTCACTATTCTAAAGATGCTATAGTTATTGTACAAATACATTCTTGTTAGAATTCTTGGGTAACTCCTATTCAAGGTTTGAAAGAGTTAAACAGGCTGCTTTGTCCAGTGCTGGCAAAGGAATTTCCCATCCTCCAACCCTCAATAATAGAAGCCAGATGGCTAGCTACCTTGTGGGGGAGACAGTATCTCCTGTTACCATGGGGGGTTGGAGTGGCATAACAACTTTTAAGACAGAGAAATGATGACAAAGATTCTTGTACTAGACTGGAAGCAAAACCATATCCCCATACAACCCTGGTTCACCTTCTAATATTTCCAAATGGGAGATTACTTCCACTAATTAAATAACCTCAGACATAAGTCTAATCAACAGGATCCTTGTCAATTAAACTTTATCAAAATATAATATTTCATATCTCCCCCTTGAAAATATTATAATATTTTAAAATCATACATAATTCCCATTCACGTCACATTCGTATCCATTCATACTGGTCTATGAAGATTTGGCAAAGCTCCTCTATCTACAAGATCTCTGTCCACATTAATCAATTGTCTTAATTTCCTTTGAATTATAGTTCTGATATACAATTCCATTTCCCTAATTTCTATTTTGATTAGTCTATAAAATTTCCTAATTCTAAATGCTAAAAGTATTTGACATATAATACAAAATATTATTATAATAAACAAAAGGAATATAGGATGTAATAATAAATTTCCTGCAGCTGATAACACTGAAGTATTCCCTAAAGTTCTTATCGATTTTTTCAAACTATTCCAAAAAGACGTACTAGAAAATGTGATAAAATCATGTTCTACATTTTCCAATATTCCTTGCTGATGGTTAAATTTAATTTCTGCCGCATGCAACTCTTTAGTCAGGGTTAACAACAATCCTTTGTCTTTAATTATTTCTTGTGTCCATTTATCCCAGGGAAATTCATTTATTTGTGAGACATTATATTGTATAGGGAGACTATCAACATCTTCAGATATCAAAGATGTGATATTAATTCTTAGATCATTTAAACTAACTGCATTTATGTCCCCTTCTACACAGTACAAACCTCTAACTAACTTCTCTGAATGAACACACGATTTAAAATGCCCTTTAACCATTTCTTCACTGGACATTACTTGAAAACATATCTTTCTTTGTTCCACGTGTGTGATTAGATCAGTGTGAGTGTTAACCCTTTCAATCCTTGCAGTACACAGACTCTGATTGTGATAACATGAATGATAAATAGATTTTCCCTGATTAGGCAAACAAATAACCTTTGATTGAAAATGCAAACACGATGATAAATCTAATTGATCAACATTATCACTGTTTTCATCCATGGCAAAATCATTATAAAACATTTGATAATACAATAATTGTGTATTACTCACTGGAACCCCTAATATAGTCACAGGCACTAAAATTTGTTCTTTCCCCGCTATTGGTATCATCGATGTACTAATGCATTCATACTGATTGCATCCGTACCATTTATTAATCCACAAATCTATATGATTTAACGCATATTTATATTTCTTAGGTAAATTTCGTAGTATTCCTAGAGGTGTTATTCCTCCTTGGAAAGCCTGTGCTATAATTTTAAAATTTGTTGAATATTCAGTTTGGGTTTCCAAACATATCCTTGCCAACTGTGATTTCTGTTCACTATCAATCAACATTAAAGCTATATCTTGCAAATGTGAGAACCTAATACAGATGCAGTTTGTATTATCATATGCTCCATCAATTGGTTTATATTCCTTTGCACCTTTAATCCTTTACCTCCTAACAAACCCACTGTTTCCAAATCAGATTTCAAAGTTTTTACATCCAAGCTGTTAGTTATGGCACCAATGGTTCCTGCGCCTCCTAAAATACCTTCTAGAATACCTCGTTTGTTCCTAGGGAAAGTTTCAAAACTATTTTCAAACCATTGTTCCATTCCATGTATCGAATTTGCAAGATAATTTTGGCATATTGGATATCTTGTGGAAATTTTCCAACTTGAAATATTAAACTTCCAAACAATTATCACAAATCTACCTTCTCTTAACAGTGGCTTGGTCTGGAAATGATTGAATTGAAAAGGACTTGCCTTGTAGAATTTTTTATCATTACAAATGGTCCTTTCAGGAGATTTTACTGTGATTTGAGTCATATCACATTTAGTAGGAAATCCTTGTAAACTAATACAACATTTATAGGTTCCATTATCCTCCATAGCCACTTCATTAAAAGAATAAACCAATTTAGAATTTATCCATTTTACACTACCTTTAGCACCTTGATTAATCACATGGATATTACCCTTATAAAAATTTCCTAGAAATTCATTATTTTTACTCCATGTTAAAGTTGCATTTGGAGGTAACAATACACTAGTATTGCATATCAATTGTATATCCTTATATCCTTCTCTGATTTCTAAAGAACGTGGCATAACTTTAATCTCTGGATACTCTATATTTGTCACGGTCAAATTAACTTTTATATTTGCTACTACCTCTCCTCTGGATATTTGAAATCTCCAAAATCTATTAATATCTCCTTCAGCATCACTTTTAATGGCATTACTATCAGGAAATAAGAATACCATTACACCTTCGGACAATAAAACATCCTTTTCCCCATTTTCCCCTTTCATATACTCACTTCCAGTTCCTTTAGTAAAATTTCCAGACCAAACTGCTGAGTCATTGCCCTTGATTTGTACATACCAGAAATTAAATTCAGTTAAACTACAATTCATATTTCCTGTTATTTCATTATGGATATATTGTCCTGTCAATTTAGTGAATACATTTCTAGATTCTATCACTGCTTGGACACCTATATTTGTGTTATGTTGGAAAAACAATTGTAAACAACAATCATTATCTGACCCTAGGCCAAAACATCCTACAATGTCATTTGTGGTATCTACAGTGCTTTCTTTAAAAAACTCTTCATAAGAATAGCCTTTTCCTCTGGATAGTGTCTTTTCCTTCATCGAAACTTCAGAGTTTAAGTTTGTTTCTTCAGCTTGCACTGTCACTGTCAAACAATGGATCACCGAAGTCATCAAAGTCACATAAAAAATAAACAACAAGAAAACGTCTGTTGCTTTGTCTTTCAAGGCATCCCCCTTTAATCCATTCTTTGGATTAATCTTCTTCCATTTGGATTTATGCCCAGACATGATACCTGCAAAACAAATGCAGCATCATTATTTTGTAACATACAATTTGCATTGATCTACATGAACCCACATTTCCTGCTGCCTACGAATATTTTTAGCAGAGATCTGAGGTCTCTTAATTTTAATCATCACTTGGCCCAATGTATCAATAATTTCAAAAGGACCTTCCCAATTACTGTGCCATGGTCCTGGTTTTTTAAACATTTTGACCATCACTAATGCCCCTTTCACAAATTTTGAATTATGAGGTGGCACCATTTTCTGCATATGAGATGCAGCATGTGGCAAAATTGCATTCAAATTTTCCTGCAACAACTGTAACCATTTAGTTTTTTCTATAGCCTCTCTCTGTGGAGTAGACAATCTTGGCTCCTGAGGAAACAAAAGTGGCATTTTCCTTCCTGTCATCAATTCAAAAGGAGTGTATTTAGTAGTTGCATTAGGAGTGCTCCTAATACCCATCAAAACAAAAGGAATGGCATCTACCCAAGTATTTCCTTTTTCCATTAGCATTTTAGCAATTCTTTGTTTAATTGTCCTATTCATCCTTTCCACAATGCCTGCTGACTGTGGGTGATAAGGCACATGGAATTGTTGCTTAATTCCCATGATATTACACATTGCTTGCATCACTTTTCCTGTAAAATGTGTACCTCTATCACTGGATAAATTTTGTGGAATTCCCCATGTTGCAAACACATGACTGACTAGAGCCCTAGCCGTACTCAATGCATCATCTTTTCTCAAGGGAATAACTTCTACCCATTTTGAAAAAACATCAACCACTACCAATGCATATCTCAAACCTTGTTTACCCATAGGCAATGGACCTATAAAATCAATTTGCAATGTAGACCAAGGACCATCTGCAGGTGGAGTTCTCTGCAGAGGTGGCTTCTGTCCCTTTGGCCTGGGATTTATCTGTGCACAAATCAAACATGATTGAACTACATTCTGCACTGTTTCTTCCATTTTCTCCCAATAGAACTTCTCCTTCAAAACTTCTAGCAACTTTTCCTGGCCCAAATGTCCCAAACTACTATGATTGAATTTAACAAATTCCACTTGTAAATGTTTGGGAATTACTGGATACAGAATTCCTCTCAATTCGTAAAACAACATTTGATCCTTGCAAACAAAAGGAGATTTAGGATCTGTCATTTGAGCCACTAAAGAAGGATCTTTAGCCTGCTCTGCTGCAAAAGATACCTTTGTGACATCATCATCTTTCCTGACAGCTGCGACAATCAATTTAGACTTTTCCTGTTCTATCTCTACGCCTCTCATTGCTGCTTCTTTGGCCAACATATCTGCCAAATTATTACCTTCAGACAACTCACTATCATCTTTCCTGTGAGCGGGAACCTTTATAATCGCATAAGCTAAAGGATTTCTTTCTGCAATCTCGATAATCGATTGTAACATGTCTTTATACACAAGAGCCTTGTTAGATGAATCTACAAAACCTCTTCTCTTCCAGATTGGCAAATAATCTAGCAATGAACGTGTCAACCAAGAACAATCAGTGTAAATCACTAAAGGATTCTTATTCTCCTTTTCATCCAATTCCAGCACTGTTTTGACAGCTTGCAATTCTGCTCTTTGTGCTGAGTAATGACCAGGTAATTTATGCTGGATCGCATAACCTCTCTTAGGATACCAGATCGCATAGCCTGTACAATACTTCCCATCAACTTGATGTCGAGAACCATCTACAAACACTGGTTCATCAGACCTTTGCTCCTCCCGCCGGAAGAGAGAAGGAAAAGTTTCTGAACCCTCACAAGGACATACATGTTCTTGCCCTTGATAATCCATAAGTTGAGGAAGAATGTACTTAGCATTGTGATCTACCTGGATTTGTTTTGTCGACAAAGCTAATAACCACTGATTGAATCTTTGGTTAGTCACGCCTGGCAAATTCCTCTCTAGCAAAAGTTTCAAAGTAGAATGGGGAGTCTGCAAAATGATGTTATTAAATCCCACAATATGTTCAGTTGCTTTCACTGCATAATAAACTCCTAGCAGATGTCTGACACAAACATCAAATCCTTTTTCCACAGGTGTCAACAGTCTAGAGAAATATCCCAATATTCTCCAGTTTCCACTTTGTTTTTGTAAAAGAACCACTGATATGGACACATCTGAAACATGCACTTGAATAGCAAAACTAGCCTCTGGTGACTTATCAATTGTTGCTAGTGCTGGTGCATTTTGCAAAGCCTTTTTCAAATTTTCAAATGCCTGCATGTGTCGATCTTCCCATGGGCCAAAACAATCTTTACTTTCTCCTTGCAACAATTCATACAAAACCGCTGCTTTTTCAGCAAAGCCTTCTATGAATTCTCGCGAGTAATTTACAAGACCAAGGAATTGTCTCAGTGCTTTGTGATTGGTTGGAATGGGAAGTGACATGACTGCTTTAACCCTTTCCTGCAATGGCTGTCTTACACCATGGGCTATTTTCACTCCCAAGAATTCCACTTCAGTTTTCAAAAGTTTTACCTTGCTGGTATTTAATTTCAGACCTGCTTCTGACAAAATCATGAACAATTCATCTAGCAGTTGCAAATGCTCACTCTCTGTCTCACTAAAAAGTAAAATATCATCGATGTAGGATATAATACAATCTGGCCTCGAAAATTTTGACAAAACCTTTGTCATCGCTTGACAGAAAATTGAACTTGAAGAATGAAAACCTTGAGGCAGACGTGTAAATACAAATTGTTCGTTGTTGTAACTAAAAGCGAATTTGTATTGACAACTTCTTGCCAATTTAATGGAGAAGTATCCATTGGCTATGTCCAGACTTGAAAAGTATTTGGCATTAGCTGACAATTTTGACATGACATCAGGCGTGCTCGAAACTATCGTCGTAATGTTTGGAGTATATTTATTAAGCATACGTAAGTCCAACAGAAATCTATACGTTTGATCGCGCTTGACAATACTCCAAACCGGAAAATTACATACAGAATTTGCCTTTCTTATAACGCCTTGATCTAATAGATCTTTAATTAGTTTCCCGATCGGTACAATCGCATCTGGCGGCAATTTGTACTGCTTTTGAGGGGGAGGATCTCTGCCCTCAATATTCACTACAACATCTTTCATTGTCCCCACTTCACTTCGAAACTGAGCCCATAACTGAGGATACCTTTGTATGACAGCTGTCAAACTTGGATTGTCATCCACCTCAGGCCATTTACGACAGGTGGTTTTGACTTCTGTCATGCAAATGCTACTCACTTCATGGAAATCGTTAGGGTCTAGCAACACAGGTTTACGGTTGATAGAATCTTTCCAAATTACTGCATTGCCCAGGTCCAAAACCCAGCCTCTTTTCGTCATTTCATTTGAACCAATTATCGACTCCGCCCCTTTATAATGCCAAATATCAATTTCAGTCTGCACATAACCTGGAATTTCAAAAGACACATTTTTGCACAAAGTAGCTCTGTTACCTGTCTTCCCATCAAAGCCCACAACTGCGCATGTATTTGCCCCAGGCTGTAATGGCAAATCTTTTGTAGTGACACTGATCTGAGCGCCTGTGTCTAGCAAAAATAAAAATTCCTCTCCCTCTAAAATGGCTTTTACAAATGGTCTCCCACAATTGTCTAAAAATAAAGGTGCTACAAATTCCAAATTCCTAATCGGTTTAACCTCTGCTAGTCACGGAGTTTTTAACAGCCCCACTGACTGAAACCTGTCATGATCATCATTACCATCATAGCTGATCTTGATTTCATGTAACTGTTTGATCAGAGGTGCATATGGTGAAGATGTCTGAACTTCTACCTCTGCAGCTGGTGCAGAAGGTTTGGATTGAAAATTGACCAATCCATTTTCTTTGCCAAAGTTCTTCCGCATTTGCACATCATTCAAAAATCTATAACATTTCCATTTAATGTGTCCAGGCTTATTGCAATAATAACAAACCATTGGAGATCTTTGGTATGACTGCTTCTCCTTCTCATTCCTGCAGGGGGCAGCATCAGCTGGTTTTGTAAAAGAGACCTTACCCAAATCTCCTCCCTGCATTTCAACATTTTTATTAGCAGAAATTTTAGCTTTGATATTCTTAGTTCTGATCTGCCTGCGAATTTTGTCAATAAACGCAGCTATTTGATTCAGATTCTCTTTTTCTACCGCGATAGTAGCTGAGATAGGGTCTAAATACTGAAATTTCTTAACAAAAGCTTTCCTTAAAGCTGAATCTGACTCATCCTCTACTGTAAACAGCATGTTATATATCTTTAAGAATTTCTGTTTGAATTCAAAAGGATCAGTTTCAAGAGTCGCCTTTAATGACTCTAACAAATCCAAATTTGGAACGTCATCTCCTGTCATAAACTTTAATAACTGTCTTAGTCTATCATCCTCAGTGTGGTGTCTTTCATCACCTCCAGCTGATAAAATAACACTTGGTTCTAACCGTTTACTCATGTGACTAGGTAACCACAAACGGAACAAAGTGTTTTTCTGTAATTGAGATAAATTAAAACGGTCCGTGAAATCCTCAAATATTGTGATCAATTCAACGGCATCCAAACTTTTATTAAAAGGTGGAAGCATCTTAAATATCTTCATCAACTGATCATGTATTTTTAATTTTAATTTTCTAGCTCTATCTAGCATTTCTTTTTTAATTAATTGCCTGGGAGTAAGTGCTTCTTCTTCTTCATCTTCATCCTCTTTATGTTCAGCATTCAGGCTGCTATCACCCTCAACACATGTCAATGGATCTGGAAATACATGCTGTTTACTAGGACAACCACTAGGTGGAGCCCTTAATGGAGAAACTGATGGGTCTGTAATTGTGCCAGATTTAGTAACCACAGAAATATTTTTTCTCTGCATTTCTAGCATTTGCTGTGTCCTAAATTCTAATTGCTTCTCCAATTCTTCTAAATATGCTGCTAAAATGTCGCAGTTTGGACAGCCCTCTGACTTTTGCTGAACCGTACAAATCTGAGATGCAGATTGCACGTCTGTTGTAACTTGTGACTCCTTTGCCTCACCAATAATTAAAGAATTAAACATCTGTACTAACTTCATTACATTTTTCGTTTTCTTTTTAATCTTACACAAAGTAAATCTAGAAGAATCTATTTCTTCATTAGCAGCCATGCATTGGCTATACATAGAAATCCACAACTCAGAATCTTTAGTACATGTCCCTAAATCCTTAAACACCAAATTACTCTTCTCTGCGGAAAAATTAATAAAATCCATACTTATCAGACTCTAGTCGATGGCCTCTGGAAAACCGTCACTTTAAGCCTCTGTAGATTCTCTTGGAAAACTTCCAACACTTTCAGAGATAGGAAGATTTTTTCCCGCCAAAATCAAAGTTCAAAAAAAAATGAATAAAAATTCTTCCAAATATCAATCTTCCCCCGTGATGAAAGTGAAAATATTGTTTTCCAAGTCCTTTGTTGGCTCGCCACTATGTTAAATAGAAGCTTTTGTGAATTTTTCCAGCAATGTCTTTGTTCTCCAGTCAGAGATAGGCGTTGAACAAAAATCACCTTTTAATGAGGTTTATTGTTTCAGCTTATAAATATACAAAGTCCATAGTACAAGTCTTCTAAGTAAAATAAAAGAGTTATTAAAGATCTTAAATAAAATAAGAATTAAATAAAGTTTCTTTGTCTTGAAATGTTTGTGAGAATAGTAGGACTTAGGTGTGTGTGCTCAGTCCAAAGTCCATCTAAGAATGACCAGCGTGTGTGTGCTCCCTCAACCCCCCTTCTCCTTATTTAAATAACAACCCGAACTTCTGACGTATCAGATTCCAAGCTGCCTTCTGATTGGTTGATTCAAATGATACTTAGTTCTATTTGCTAACACATATAAGCTTATACTAAACAAATGTACTCATTATAAACTATCTACTCATTACTAACTATATATATGTTCTTACATATAACTCACTATTCTAAAGATGCTATAGTTATTGTACAAATACATTCTTGTTAGAATTCTTGGGTAACTCCTATTCAAGGTTTGAAAGAGTTAAACAGGCTGCTTTGTCCAGTGCTGGCAAAGGAATTTCCCATCCTCCAACCCTCAATAATAGAAGCCAGATGGCTAGCTACCTTGTGGGGGAGACAGTATCTCCTGTTACCATGGGGGGTTGGAGTGGCATAACAACTTTTAAGACAGAGAAATGATGACAAAGATTCTTGTACTAGACTGGAAGCAAAACCATATCCCCATACAACCCTGGTTCACCTTCTAATATTTCCAAATGGGAGATTACTTCCACTAATTAAATAACCTCAGACATAAGTCTAATCAACAGGATCCTTGTCAATTAAACTTTATCAAAATATAATATTTCACTGCCACATGACGCCAGTCCTGCACTCCCTTCACTGGCTACCTATAAAATGGAGGATCCTATTCAAGATTGGCATACTGACATTTAACCTCCTTGCCGGTTATCCCGAGCTCAGCTCGGGGTAACCTGCGTAGGAGTATTTCTCAGGCCCCGCTGGGCCGATTTTCAAAAACAAATTTCCCTACACGCAGCGAGCACTTTGCTAGCTGCGTGTGGTATGCGATCGCAGCCGCCACCCGCCGATCCGCAGCTACCCACGACGCCGAGCCGCATCCCCCCCCCAGACCCCTGAGCAGCCTGGCCAATCAGTGCCAGGCAGCGCTGAGGGGTGGATCTGGATTCCCTCTGACGCCCGACGTCCATGACGTCGGTGGCGTCATCCCGCCCCGTCGCAATGGCGACTGGGGAAGCCCAGCAGGAAATCCCGTTCTGTATGGGATTTCCTGCTTACTCTGATCGCCAGAGGCGATCGAAGTGGGTGGGGGGATGCCGCTGCTCAGCGGCTAATGATTTAAAAAAAATAATTAAAAAAAAGTGCTCTGCTGCCCCCTTGCCGCGGGAATTGGACCGGCAAGGGGGTTAAATCACTAAATAATCTGAGCTCTGGATACATGAAAGAAATGTTACAGCTGCGTAGCAATCCCCGCAATCTCAGATCCACAGGTTTTAATAATCTAGTCATACCCAGAGTCCACTTGGAAACTTTTGGTCCCAGAGCCTTCTGTCATGCTGCTCCTACGTTTTGGAACTCCTTACCTCAGCAAATCAGGACAGCTCCATCCCTATATTTGTTTAAATCCAGACTCAAAGCCCACCTGTTCAGTTTGGCATTTCATCCTCCTACTAACTATTGAATCTGAGAGAGCCTAAGCGCTTTGAGTCCTATGGGAGAAAAGCACTATAGAAATGTTGTTGTATTGTATTGTATTGTATTGTATTGTATTAAGCCCCATACACACTTTTACATTCTTTTGTACATATCTTATGTGGTGCTGTACAATACAGAATACAAAGGATATAATTATGAAACAATATGATACAAATAATACACAATTGGACAGGCAGTGGTGTAGCTAAGGAGCATTGTAGCAGGTAGAAAGAGGGGGGATCTATTTATTTTTATTCTTATATTATTACCTGGTCAGCAGCTTTAAATAGAGGCGCTGCTGACACAGGTTTGTTAAGTAAGGGCATTTTTCCCTTAGTTGTAATGTGTAATGTGTGGGTAGGCAGAGCTGATGGCTGAGGGAAGGTTGCTAAGCAACCAGACACACAAGCAGGGGAGCCGTTAGGGAAGATATAACAGCTTTCTGAGGGGTTGAGTTGGCAGTTGGAGCAGACAGGAGAAGGGGAAAGATGCAGCAGGCCAGACGATGCGATAGCTGACATTTTGGGAGAAAATTACTGAGCCATGATGATTCTTCAATCCTCCATAAGATAAGCCAGCCATCAGTCCTGTAAAGCTGACAAGGAGTGGGAAAGCCAGGAGAGAGATTTCAGACAGAGGAAAGAGAGCCAGAAAGATGATAGGCAGTGATTCTTGACACTGAAGTGCTGGAAAAGAAATCGTTCAAGATGACACGTATGAAATGTGATCAATGTGTTGATAAATCAGCATGCCACAAGAAAGATTTTTAAACATTTAATTTAATTACAGTAAATTTGGCTCTGGTAATATCCCCCACTTCTGAAGTGTAGTGTTAGGAGGCTGAGAATTGAGAATTATCCTCCCTACTGTGATGAATATAATCTCACTTGTATTTTATTTTGATTTTTATAAGTGGCCTGAATGGTTGCTGTAATGGGAAAACAGTTGTGTTATGGAAGACAGAAACTGCATATTACCCATATACTAGGCCTGAGACTAAGAGATAGTGAGATTGAGAGGAAAGTGAATCTGCTTAAGGAAATGAGCTACTGTCCTGTCCGCTAGAGGCCTATCTTAACCTCTTATAGCTTACTGACTTTACCAAAGTAATAAATGCAAGAAACCATTTTGTTTTGGTTATTTTATGTGTGGTGCACAAGATAGTGTGAAGTTATATTGGAAGAAATACTTACCTATGGGAAGAGTGGTCCGACTGGATTCCTGTGAAAGAAAGGAGAAATGATTAATATGTCCATTTACCAGTAGTGTTGAAAGATTTAGAAGAAGTACCTGTTAATAGACTATTTTTCTGGCAATAGACTGGTCCTGCAAAAGAACAGAAGAGATTACATACAGGAGCGGCAGAAGCTGAGATTTATAAAGAAACTGTTGTGCTTTTATTTTTCTGCTGTTTTTTTTGGGCAAGCATATTGAGTAGTTTTGCTCATAGGAACAAGTGACGGAGTTATTTTCTTCTTATTATTTAATTCTAGTAACCTTATTAATTTACTAAGAATTTAGTAATTCACTAACCAATTTTATTTCTGTTATTATTTATTATTAACTTATTAACCAACCAATTTATTAACCTTTAACCATCTAACTTATACATTTATTATTCTGGCTTTTCCTAAGAAACGGCTGAACTATTGAACAAGAAAAATAGCCAGAATAATTGATCAGACTGAGAACAAAAAAACAAGAGTACTCTATTTACTATTGAGTTATGAAAGATTTTGCTGATCAGCAAACTTAGAGTTTAAAGTACTATATAATGGTTTTGTCAGGGAAGCATTAAACTGAAATTTCTTTAGTACTCAGGGTTTAGGAAATCCAAATAAGGTCCATTTTTCATTAAAGTGGGTGGGAACGCTGAGAAAATACTTACCGGGTGGGAAGGTTATGTGTTGTTGTTAACCAGTTGTTTTCCTCCTAGCTTCCGGAAGTGTTCTATAGAAAGAAGACCAGAAGATAATAAGAAGACTGTGATATTAGATTGTGTTGTTTGTAATTCTCATTGGTTACATGGAGTAGAAAGTGTATTTTTTATCTTTTATTTTGAATAAATCTTTTAAATTTTACAACCTGCATTGGTGTTTGTGGAGTTCTCCTTCAGTTGGCGGTTTGAAACAGTTTATATAATTTTGGCGTAGTCGGCAGGATGGAGGCGGAGTTACAGTCAGAGGGCCAAGGCCCCACTCCAGGAACCAGTGCCGCTGCGGGGGAAAGATCCCACTTAAAGGGATACTGTAGGGGGGTCGGGGGAAATTGAGTTGAAGTTAACCGGGGCTTCTAATGGTCCCCCTCAGGCATCCTGTGCCCGCGCAGCCACTCACCTATGCTCCGGCCCCGTCTCCAGTTCACTTCTGGAATTTCTGACATTAAAGTCAGAAAACCACTGCGCCTGCATTGCCGTGTCCTCGCTCCTGCTGATGGCACCAGGAGCATACAGCGCAGACCAAAGACCATACTGGACTTGTGCAATACACTCCTGGTGACATCAGCGGGAGCGAGGACACGGCAAGGCAGGCGCAGTGGTTTTCAGACTTTAAAGTCTGAAATTCCAGAAGTGAACCGGAGGCGGGGCCGGAGCATTGGTGAGTGGCTGCGTGGGTACAGGATGTCTGCGGGGGGCCATTAGAAGCCCTGGGTAAGTTCAACTCATTTTCCCCTGACCCCCCTACAGTATCCCTTTAACACCCTCTGCTTATCAGATGACACCTGTTGGGCTCCTGGCCACCTATTTACCTAAATTTAATAGCTATAATATGTTGCTAAGAGATTGGATTGAACGAATCCAGAGTGCTGTTAAGGCTTATAAAGTCCCTGTGGAAATTCAACGAGAAATAGCCATCCTAGCTTTGGAGGGAGATGCACGTAAGACTATCGTCACCTCTGAACTCCCTGAACCTGCTCCAGTAGAGGCAATTATCTAAATTTTTGAAGAAATATATGGAGACCCAGCTGATCTACACATATTGCGTAAGAGATTTATTGACCGTATTCAGAAACAAGAGGAGACCATTCCTCAATTTGCAAATGCCCTCAAAGAACTAATGAATGCCCTGACTCAGAAAGAAATGGAAGATGATGAGATTTCTACTGTAGATGCCGAGGCTTGGTTGGTACATCAGTTTTTGTTGGGTTTGAGGAGTGGAACCACTCGACAACATCTTAAGGTGAAATTAGAAAGAGATCGAAAAATTGGATTTCATAAATTGCAAAGTTTAGCTGTGAAATACCAGCAGGAAGAGGAGGCTATGCAGGTTAATCACTTCCAGATGAATGTACAAGTACCTAACCTTCAAAACAAAGAACAGAAAGAACCCTACAAAAGTGAGATAGAGACTTTGACTGAGGTAGTCCAACAACTGACAAGGGAGATAAAGAAGTTGAAAGAAGAAAAACGATCCTTGTCTAGTAAAAACTTTCCTTCCAGAGTAGAAAACGAACGAGAACCACCATTTGTCTACTGGAATTGCAGAAGAGAAGGACACATGGCTAGAAACTGTACTGACCATAGGCGGATGGAGAGAAGACCATATTTAAACTGAATGATCCTGCAGCCGAGGGTCAGACTGCAGGATATATCCAACAGACCCCAGATAGAAGTAAATCACCCTTGATGAAAAGTATAAAGACACAGACCCATAGGAATTTCTGAAAAAATTGGAGTAATGGCTCCTTTCAAGAAAAAGAACATAATTGTATTTAAGAAAATGATAGGTGTAGTGAAGTGGTTCAACGATAAAAAAGGCTATGGTTTTATATCTCCTGGACACAAAGAAAGAGATGTGTTTGTACACTGGACGGCCATAGGGAAGAATAACTCCAGGAACCAGTTTCACAGTTTGAGAAATGGGGAGACGGTCGAATTTGATCTTGTAAAAGGAAATAAAGGTATGGAGGCTGCCAATGTAACTGGTTTGAATGGTACTCCAGTTCAAGGCAGCAAGTATGTGAAGCATTTGAGACCCCGCAGGCATTGTGCGATAGATCTTGATTACTATCAGAAGAAGTCTCTGTTGTATCAGAAACTGGGAGAAGCAAGGTATCCTGAACCATCCGCACTGCACAAAGAGTTTAAACGGAGGTGTGATTCAGTTTCATCTGATACTCAATCCGGTAAGGTGAGGGAACCTAGAGATACCGGAGACAAAAAAGATAAGCAAATTCAGGAAAAGCCAGTTATTTATGCACAAAGGGAAACTGTAAAAGACTTAAGTACACAGAAAATTGAATTATGTGAACCGAGAAAAGAAACAGACATTTCTTCAAGAAAGGACTGGGAAGATTACTGGAATCCAGTGCCTAAACCTCAACGACACAGACGTAGTCGAAAAAGATATGGTTTATCCGAAACCCCTCGGATACAATCCATCAAGGAGGAAGATCTTGATTACCTGGCCAGGACCTCTCCAGATGACCAAATAAGAAGAGTAGAAACAGGGCCTGAATTGGAGTCTACCATTGTTTCTCAAATTGAGATCCACGATGAAGTAAAGTGGCCTGAGTTTGATAGTAGACGTAAAGAAGAACAAGTGTTAATACCACAGGAAACTGTGGTTCAAATTCAAAATGGGGAAAATAGTTCTGAATTGAGTAAAAAAGCTCTGACATTTAATAAAAAAGCATCTGAAAGTTTAGATTCACAGCCTCAACGATACAGGAGGAAAAAGAAAGGACAGTGTTGGATGGAAACGCTTCAGGCGATAAATGAGCAGTTACAGGAAGCTTATCTGAGGAAGCAATTGTTTGATGCTTCAGTAGATAAACCATCCTTCAAGATGGATATGGTTGTCTTATAGCAATGATATATCGCTTTACCAAGGTTGCGGAATTGGTATGTCTCAGGTGAATGAAATTGCGGAAGTATGGTGGACTCCCCCAAGGAATGCATGGTGTTCTGCTCCAGGGATTTTGGCTGATGACTGTAGCTTCGTCTCCTGGCCAATGCCGATTTTGATTCTCCAGGGAGAATCCCAAATTTTGAACAAAAAGAGGTAAACGCTGCTTTGACTGGGGAGAATTCCATAGACCTCGCTGAGGTGGGGGTGGAAAATTTAGACTGTATTAGAAAATCTACTCGAACTAACCAAGGAAAATTACCTGATAGGTATATGCAAGAGGATTTCCTTTGGTATTGATGTATGATTTTAGTGTATAATTGTAGAGGACTACAATGTTCAAAGAAGGGGGGAATTGTAGCAGGTAGAAAGAGGAGGGATCTATTTATTTTTATTCTTATATTATTACCTGGTCAGCAGCTTTAAATAGAGGCGCTGCTGACACAGGTTTGTTAAGTAAGGGCATTTTTCCCTTAGTTGTAATGTGTAATGTGTGGGTAGGCAGAGCTGATGGCTGAGGGAAGGTTGCTAAGCAACCAGACACACAAGCAGGGGAGCCATTAGGAAAGATATAACAGCTTTCTGAGGGGTTGAGTTGGCAGTTGGAGCAGACAGGAGAAGGGGAAAGATGCAGCAGGCCAGACGATGCGATAGCTGACATTTTGGGAGAAAATTACTGAGCCATGATGATTCTTCAATCCTCCATAAGATAAGCCAGCCATCAGTCCTGTAAAGCTGACAAGGAGTGGGAAAGCCAGGAGAGAGATTTCAGACAGAGGAAAGAGAGCCAGAAAGATGATAGGCAGTGATTCTTGACACTGAAGTGCTGGAAAAGAAATCGTTCAAGATGACACGTATGAAATGTGATCAATGTGTTGATAAATCAGCATGCCACAAGAAAGATTTTTAAACATTTAATTTAATTACAGTAAATTTGGCTCTGGTAATATCCCCCACTTCTGAAGTGTAGTGTTAGGAGGCTGAGAATTGAGAATTATCCTCCCTACTGTGATGAATATAATCTCACTTGTATTTTATTTTGATTTTTATAAGTGGCCTGAATGGTTGCTGTAATGGGAAAACAGTTGTGTTATGGAAGACAGAAACTGCATATTACCCATATACTAGGCCTGAGACTAAGAGATAGTGAGATTGAGAGGAAAGTGAATCTGCTTAAGGAAATGAGCTACTGTCCTGTCCGCTAGAGGCCTATCTTAACCTCTTATAGCTTACTGACTTTACCAAAGTAATAAATGCAAGAAACCATTTTGTTTTGGTTATTTTATGTGTGGTGCACAAGATAGTGTGAAGTTATATTGGAAGAAATACTTACCTATGGGAAGAGTGGTCCGACTGGATTCCTGTGAAAGAAAGGAGAAATGATTAATATGTCCATTTACCAGTAGTGTTGAAAGATTTAGAAGAAGTACCTGTTAATAGACTATTTTTCTGGCAATAGACTGGTCCTGCAAAAGAACAGAAGAGATTACATACAGGAGCGGCAGAAGCTGAGATTTATAAAGAAACTGTTGTACTTTTATTTTTCTGCTGTTTTTTTTGGGCAAGCATATTGAGTAGTTTTGCTCATAGGAACAAGTGACGGAGTTATTTTCTTCTTATTATTTAATTCTAGTAACCTTATTAATTTACTAAGAATTTAGTAATTCACTAACCAATTTTATTTCTGTTATTATTTATTATTAACTTATTAACCAACCAATTTATTAACCTTTAACCATCTAACTTATACATTTATTATTCTGGCTTTTCCTAAGAAACGGCTGAACTATTGAACAAGAAAAATAGCCAGAATAATTGATCAGACTGAGAACAAAAAAACAAGAGTACTCTATTTACTATTGAGTTATGAAAGATTTTGCTGATCAGCAAACTTAGAGTTTAAAGTACTATATAATGGTTTTGTCAGGGAAGCATTAAACTGAAATTTCTTTAGTACTCAGGGTTTAGGAAATCTAAATAAGGTCCATTTTTCATTAAAGTGGGTGGGAACGCTGAGAAAATACTTACCGGGTGGGAAGGTTATGTGTTATTGTTAACCAGTTGTTTTCCTCCTAGCTTCCGGAAGTGTTCTATAGAAAGAAGACCAGAAGATAATAAGAAGACTGTGATATTAGATTGTGTTGTTTGTAATTCTCATTGGTTACATGGAGTAGAAAGTGTATTTTTTATCTTTTATTTTGAATAAATCTTTTGAATTTTACAACCTGCATTGGTGTTTGTGGAGTTCTCCTTCAGTTGGCGGTTTGAAACAGTTTACAGCTGTGGGCCCCGAAGCAAGTTTAACATTGGGGCCCCCCAAGCACTCAATACATAACAATTGATACAGCGCACCAAAACCTGCCAATGAAAACTACTGTACATTGTCAGAAGTGCAAGAAGGGAATGGGGAGCAGTTTTTTAATGATTATCTGTCAGGTCTGGCTAGTATTAGACTCTGATACACAGTCTATGTGTATGCGGCCGACTAACTATCACTTCCAAAGAGTGTCCTAACCACACACACAAACTCTGTGTAAGCAGATTCCGCATACGATGTGAAGCGCAGAGACTATACCAGCAGACTTCTGCAAAACAGTAGGCAGGGTGCAAGAAGTGAAGTAAGAACTGATAATAGTCACCTGAGATTTAGAGGCAGCAGCAATCCAGACGAATGAGCAGAGTGCACTATTAGCAGCGAAGTCCAGAGAAGAAACTTATGGACATGCCGGTAGTTTGTCCTATAATGATGAACTTATGGGTATGTAGATTCCAGGGTAGGATGAGACAACAAGTCCAGAAGGCATATAACTTAATGACAGTGTGCTTATGGGTATGCAGATTCCGAAGCAAGGTACAGGAGAGGGCAAGGCAAAAGCGTAGTTAGTGAACAAGCAGATATGGCAACAAATATCAGTCAGTAATAAAGTGAAACAGGGATTAACGAGAGCTACCCAGTAACATGGAAACTGTTACTATCACGGGCACTGACTGAGGGCACTCACCTGACATTTAAACAAGAGATAACCAATCAGCATAAAACAGGATCAGAACCCACCAATGAACAGTCAGTGCAGATCCATGCTGCGGAAGCACCTGTCATTGTTTCTCCGGGCGCAGGGCGTACTGAGAGCGCGTCCTCCGCCTATCCAATTCCCTCTCAGTCGCCTGCTGCACTCCAGTGACGTCATTGGAGCGCCGAGATGCGGAAGTGTGCGTTCCAGGTCACATCTTGGCGTCTCCCGAAGCTGCCGCCTTTACATTACCACTATTCAAAGTATCTATAGAAGTGATTATTATGAGCACAGGACCAATAAAGAGCTAATACTGCAGTTGAGGGAGGGCCCAACGGGGCCCCTCTGGCCCAAGGGCCCCGATGCGGTTGCAACCTCTGCACCCCTATTGCTACGCCCCTGTGGACAGGCCAGCTAAATGGTTTGTACATAGAAGTGGACAATTTTACATATTACACAGCAGAGAAAACAGACGCAAGGGGAAATAGAAACCCATTTGGACTTACAGTCTACTGCTGGGCATACACGAACCGTTTTTGCGCCGGTATAGAGCCAGCGGCTCGATGGCGGCACCTCACCGCTCGTCTACGCGTGCACGCGGATCGATTGCCGCTCGTCCCCACTGGAGAGGCTAATGAGCCACTCGTTTCTTGCCATTGTTCTCCCCGGCAGTATCGAGCACAGTATCGATCCGGCGGGGTATCGGACACGTCGGATATTATCAATCGAGCCATCAGGCTCGACTGATAAGCCTCCCTCCTGTCCGTGTATGCTCAGCATTAGACGCTTGCTGTAATTATTCTTTATCTTTTCTCTCAGTCTTTCTTTGTACAAACACACAATGCATTTCTCTGCCATTGCCAGTTAGCATGTTCTGCTCCATGGAGAGGAGAGTGAGCTATCTGCACCCGTAGCAGGTAACAATAGAGGTTGGGCATGTCTGAAGCGTACGAGAG
The DNA here is from genome assembly GCF_040937935.1 of Hyperolius riggenbachi. NCBI lineage: Eukaryota > Metazoa > Chordata > Amphibia > Anura > Hyperoliidae > Hyperolius > Hyperolius riggenbachi. Next base: position 364,902,125 of record NC_090649.1, on the reverse strand, counting down.
GAATCGGCGCAGGAGACAGCCGGTATGGCTTATCCTGCTCCTGCACAAATTCCAATCGACGTTAAATACTATTCCCCCTCCAGGCCGCCATAGATGGTGGGGAATGAAATTATTCAGCTTCCAGCAATTGCTGGAGGCAGAATTATAGTGTTTCATAAGTAACTTGAAGTTACTCACTGCTGCGCCCAAGTCTCCTGCGCCGGAATGAAAGTTTTCATGTCTGTTATCAAGTTGCTGGTTGGTGTCAAAAGTTGAAGGTTTTTTTTTTTCGGTGCCAAAATGAAGTTTTAGTGTGTATAGGCCTTTAGAATAAAACTATATAATCATATGAATGGTATTTGTAACTTTAGCCAAATGTACTTTAAATCAGAATATACTGTTCATAGTAGAGGCTATGGAGGGTCCATTATTCTTTCTAAAAACAATGTAAATATAATGGATTTTTTACACTTATATTGTAAAATAGTTTTTCTTAATTTCTTATATACAGTATTATATGTAGTATCTCATAAAAGTGGCAGTGTTCAAAAGTTAGTTCAACCCTAAGTGAGGAATGCCCAATTTCTGACTTAGGTGTCAATATTTTTGTGTGCTAGCCACTGTTTTCCAGAACTGCCTTAACTCTCTTGGGCGTGGACTTCACAAAAACTTCACAGGTTGCCGCTGGAATCATCTTCCACTCCTCCATGATGACATCACAAACAGAGGAGTAGATAGACTTAACAGGGCCGCCCTGCAAACGTGATAGCATGGGACCCCCTTTGTCCTCAAACTCCACAGGTTTGGGAGCAGGCAAATGGCAGCAGTGAAGCAGCCTCGGGAAGCAGGAAAAAAGTACACATGCTCCTGCACACAGTTTTTGTGAGTGAATGGGGAGGTTTTTTTTCGCTATTGCCTGCACTTGCAGTTGGGGAGAGGGAGGTGGAGGGGCCCCCAAAGCCTCTGGGCCCCCCTGTGATGGCAGGGGTCGCAGGGGTGATTGCTACACCCATGATCACAAAGCTGGTGGATGTTAAGAGACCTTTTGCTTCTCCACTCCACCTTTCATTTAAAGAGGAACTCCAGTGAAAATAATGTAATTAAAAAGTGCTTCATTTTTACAATAATTATGTATACATGATTTAGTCAGTGTTTGCCCATTGTAAAATATTTTAAATCTCTGATTTATATTCTGACATTCATCACACGGTGACATTTTTACTGCTGGCAGGTGATGTAGCTGCTGCTTTTTTTTTTGGCAGTTGCAAACAGCTGTAAACAGCTATTTCCCTCAATGCAACAAGGTTCACAGACAGGAAACTGCTAGGAGCACCATGGTCCTCAGAGTTTCTTGTGGGAGGGGTTTCACCACAATATCAGTCATACAGCGCCCCCTGATGATCAGTTTGTGAAAAGGAATATATTTCTCATGTAAAAGGGGTATCAGCTATGTGCTGACTGTTTTTTTGGTAAATAGAGGAGGTAGTGGTGGACTTACCTCCTCCAAGTAGACACACAATGACTGTAGTAAACACAGCAGAACCAGCTCTAAAAACAAATGTTATTTTTCAAGGTTACCAACAGCAATTCAACTCATAGTTTCATGGTCTGGTAAGACTGGCATACATCTGAACCATTGATTTAGAGCACAAATACATAATTTACTTTTACTGAGTTATTTAATGCTCTACTTCTTCCTTTGAGATTTTTCATTGGTATTAAAGGTAAATAGAGGATTAGGTCATATAATCTCACAATTTTGCTGTTTCAGTCATTCACATGACCCAAACAACTGTGCACAAAGTAAAAAGCTGCCAGGAGAGTGGAAGTTTCTTCCTCTGCACAGAGGCATCCTTTCACTGCACCCACCTCCTCCCTCTGCTTTTTCCTGTGGACCACAAAGTGGAGGTTCAGCTATGTATTCAAAGGAATAGACTGGTTGGTGCCACCTTCCTTGCTACCTTCTGTGGGTAGTATTGTAATAGGGAGGAGATTGGACAAATCACATACTGTTTTCAGTCCAGCTTAGCAGTATCTGGCATTAGAACAGGAACTCATCATTGTAAACCCTGTCAGCTGGGCAATAAAATAATTTAAAATGGTTTATGCACAAAATGAAATTCACTGCAATCTAGCATGTATTGCACACAATACACATTAAAATAGAGCCTGAACTTGCATTTAAAGAGACACTGAAGCGAAAAAAAAATATGATATAGTGAATTGGTTGTGTACTATGAATAATTACTAGAAGATTAGCAGCAAAGAAAATATTCTCATACTTTTATTTTCAGGTATATAGTGTTTTTTTCTAACATTGCATCATTCTATAATATGTGCAGATTACACAACACTCAGCATTCAAAATGAGTCTTTCAGAGCAGTCTGTGAAGTAATGACCTCTCCTCTAGCAGAGAAAAAGTAAACAGTTCACTTACAGTTGAGATAATAAAAGTCAGATAACAGCCCTCTCCTCAACTAAGACTTAGTCGGAGAGTTAATGGCTTGTTTGCATAGAGATAACAACTGGAGTTTCTTAACTCTTCCTGTACTGGAAACAATTAGACTGATGTATCTGATCTTAATGTTTTATTTCTTAGCTGTACTACACATACAAATCATAATATCATATTTTTTTTTCGCTTCAGTGTCTCTTTAAAGCCAGTTGCTTTCAGCAGACTCCAGTTTTGTTAGCATTCATCTTTGCATTGTATGGATTTTTATGGTTTTGTTTGAGTTTACTTTAGACATAATAATTTATTAAGCTAGGTACACACTTTAAATATTTGTTAAGGATCACTTCAGGCAGAAGTTTAGGGATGATCACTGTATAGACACACCACTTGCCAATCAGTGTGTAGTGCTCTATAGGGACACGAAGGGGTGTGGTATCTTAACACCCTAGAAAAAAAAAAAGAAACAAGAGTCAAAAACAGGAGCCTAGATAGTGTAGTATGTTTTTTATTGAAGAGAGGAATTTGTAAATAAAAAGAGTTACTCATAAAGGTAAGTTGCAAGGGGGGCAACCATCCACTTGAAGCAGGTGAAGACAATTAACCCTACTCCACTCAGGATGTCCAGGCTGGACTGGATGTGTTCGTTCTCCTTGATAGAAAAGAATAGCTTTCACAATTGCTTCCACCATGTGAGGCCAGAACGGACCCACACAGCAGTTTGTGTAGGGGTATCTGTAAGCACAATAGGGGTAAAGAGGCACCCAGGTATGAATACAATTGAGTTAAAACCAATAATAAAATTGAAAGAAGGGGTGAGATGGCTTACATCAATGACAACAGTCTCATAAGACAAGAAGAGTTTATTTAGCACAGGCAACACATTTCACACGCCCAAGCCCACTTCCTCAGGCCAATAAAAGTGCCAGAGTATGGGAGCCAAATAGTATTGAGCGCCTCCTGCATAGAGAGGGGAGGGGAGAAGAGGCATAAGTGGCGCCATGCTGAGTTTTTTGACATTTATGCTGGCAGAAAGCACAGCGCACGAGGGAGATTGATCCTACTCAGTCACTGAAGTGAATGCCAGTGACATCGATGGACAATTGTGAATAGTTTAAATCTCTGTCTAAACCAATCAGAAATAATTGTTTCCAGGAAAGTCTAATGTGTATATAGCTGTGACCACCAATGCTCTTTCAAAACTGTGGAACATATGCATATGATCAATGACGGACAAAGCAAACAGTGGGCCCCTTTGCAGAATGAATGTGGGGGGCCCCATGAGAGTGGGTGTGGTCAGATCAACGGTGGATATAAAAATTGGCAATGACAAAAGTATGCATTCTGTAGGCACTGAATTAAGCACATATTTTCTATATATTCATTATGTCTCATACATGACCTGGGTTACAAGCAACTATCACTGTTCCTCTTGTAGCAGTGTCACAGATGTCCCTAAGAGAAAAATAAAAATGTGTAAAAATGTAAATGTACATGCCATTATTATTAATATTATCATGTATGTCATGTCTTTCACAGGAACCTACAATCTAATCCCTGCCATAGTCATAGTCTACATACTCTCTACCATATCATTATTATGTATTTATAAAGTATTATTATGTATTTATATAGTTCTGCTGCCCTCTTCTGCAGCACTTCACAATATACATATTTATAAAGAGGGACAGCCACAAGGGGGACAGCGGAGGGAAAGACAACTACATGGAAGGGAGAGACAGCTTCTGAATGGGCTGGGTACTGACACATACATGAACCTAGATGGTAATCTGGTCTTTACTGTAGTTCAGCTGCATGGGCCTCAGAGGATATAGGGCCCATGTGCGGCTGCACGGTCTACACAGGCATATGTCCCCCTCTGCATATGATTATCAGTTTGTTCAACCTATGCTGTGACCAGCAAAGTCAGAACTTACAAATCTATCACCTGATCAAACTAAACATGCCTCTCCGAGTTCTAGTACACAAAAGCCAGTCAACGTACCACAATCCAAAAACACTCTGAAATGCTAGACCAGCACCTAACTAAACTGGTCCTGGAGCAATAGATTGAAAGCTGATCTGAAGGCGGTGACATTACTTTATATACTCGACTATACGTCTAGAAATTTAGGTCTGGCTCACTTAATAAAAGTTTAGGGGTCGACTTATACACAAGTCACAAGCAACACTGAGTAATGCGCGTACTATTAGTGACATTCACATTTGCAGCAATTTACCCAGTGGTAAGTGACATTTTCTTGATAAAAGAAATGCCAAGAAAACACACGTCTGAATGCCCTGGCCACAACAATTAACAAGGAAAGGGGTAGGGGAAAATATTGGGCTGCAGGAAGAAGGGTGAATAATTGCTGCACTTGGGGATCTGGGGGAGTTATTTGCTGCACTTAAGGGACAGGAGGGGTTAATGACTGCAATACTGTATGCAGTTCAGACAGTAACCCCTCTGGTCCCCAAGTGCAGCCATTAACTTTGCTGGGTAGACTTATACTTTAGTCAATAAAAAAATCCAGCTTAAGAGGGTCAAATATTGGAGTCGACTTACAGTGGGTTGCAAAAGTATTCTGCCCCCTTGAAGTTTTCCACATTTTGCCATATTACTGCCACAAACATGAATAAATTTTATTGGAATTCCACATGAAAGACCAATACAAAGTGGTGTATACATGAGAATTGGAACGAAAATCATACATGATTCCAAACATTTTTTACAAATAAATAACTGCAAAGTGGGGTGTGCATAATTTTTCGGCCCCCTTTGATCTGAGTGCAGTTAGTTGCCTATAGACATTGCCTGATGAGTGCTAATGACTAAATAGAGTGCACCTGTGTGTAATCTAATGTCAGTGCAAATACAGCTGCTCTGTGAGGGCCTCAGAGGTTGTCTAAGAGAATATTGGGAGCAACAACACCGTGAAGTCCAAAGAACACACAAGACAGGTCAGGGATCAAGTTATTGAAAAAATTTAAAGCAGGCTTAGGCTACAAAAAGATTTCCAAAGCCTTGAACATCCCACAGAGCACTGTTCAAGTGATCATTCAGAAATGGAAGGAGTATGGCACAACTGTAAACCTACCAAGACAAGGGCATCCACCTAAACTCACAGGCCGAACAAGGAGAACGCTGATCAGAAATGCAGTCAAGAGGCCCATGGTGACTCTGGATGAGCTGCAGAGATCTACAGCTCAGGTGGGACAACTATTAGTCATGCACTGTACAAAGTTGGCCTTTATGGAAGAGTGGCAAGAAGAAAGGCATTGTTAACAGAAAGCATAAGAAGTCCCGTTTGCAGTTTGCCACAAGCCATGTGGGGGACACAGCAACCATGTGGAAGAAGGTGCCCTGGTCAGATGAGACCAAAATGGAACTTTTTGGCTAAAATGCAAAACGCTATGTGTGGCGGAAAACTAACAATGCACATCACTCTGAACACACCATCCCCACTGTCAAATATGGTGGTGACAGCATCATGCTCGGGAGGTGCATCTCTTCAGCAGGGACAGGGAAGCTGGTCAGAGTTGAGAAGATGGATGGAGCCAAATACAGGGCAAACTTGGAAGAAAACCTCTTGGAGACTGCAAAAGACTTGAGACTGGGGCGGATGTTCACCTTCCATCAGGACAATGCCCCTAAACATAAAGCCAGGGCAACAATGGAATGGTTTAAAACAAAACATATCTATGTGTTAGAATGGCTGTAACGATCGGTGTAACACAGAGAGGATCTGATTACCGGTGATCTGCAGTATCACCGAGAATGCAGATATATACCCGATTATTGATGATCTGCAGTATCACCGATAATCAGATATATCTCTAACCTCTGGACACCTGAGTAATATGAGTGTTTGTGCAACAGTAATACTTTGAGGAGAGCACCCGTATATAGGGTGCCAGGCAGTAAGAGATACTGTTCAGAGAACATGTTCCTTCCAATGGTCTGATGCTCCCCAAGGGGCGGAGCCAGGCTGAGAGTGGGAAGGACCAGAGAGTGAGTGACACTAATGGTGAAGTGTCACTGACAGGTCTGTGAACTATCTCCAAAGAGGGAAGATAGTTCTCGAGGTCGGACAGGCCAGGTCGGCAACAGACAGACAGATCAGATACAGAGACAGGAGACAGAATCGGAATCTAGAGACAAGCAGGGTTCAGCAACAGAGTATCAGATATAGCGAAGTACCTAATCAGAGATCAGAAGAGTGGTCAGGAAAGCAGAAGGTCATAACAAATAATCAACAATGCCTAGACTTGGATGTGAGCTCCAAGATCATCAACACTGCGGAACTGGTCTAGATAATAATACAGATGGTAACAGGATTCCTAGACTAAGGTGTGAGCTCCTTGGTCATCAACACCTTGGAAACTGGTCTAGATAATAACACAGATAATAACACAGATAATAACAGGATTCCTAGACTAAGGTGTGAGCTCCTTGGTCATCAACACCTAGGAAACTGGTCTAATGTAACACAGATACTGACAAGGTCTGAGTGCTACCACGTAGTGATCGCAACGCCAGACACCAGAAGAATGACCAGCACCCAGTATATATACACCAGCGCTCTCCTGCGCCTCCCCTAAGTGCTGGACCAATGAAAACTGAAAGAATTGTCAGCTGACCGGCCTGGTCAGCTGACATTCTTCTGGCTGTCATAAATGCTCTGCCTCTCCGCGCGCGCACGCGTCCTTCTGAACCTGTGTGGACAATCAGTCTCAGCCACACCAGATGTGTGTTGTAATGCCTCTACTGTTTTGGATGCGGAATCTGCCGCATCGCTGTCCGAGCGTGCGGCGTTTTCTCCGCGTTCAGCAGTACTGACAGAAGTAGGCCTATGCGTGCAAACCGCCGCGTCGGACGCGGAATCCGCCGCCCTGTTCTCTGGGCATGCGGCGTTTTTTCCGCGCTCCGTCCAGCCTGTGAATGCAGGTCTCTGCGCGCAACCTGCCATGTTGAACGCGGAATCAGCCGCCTTACTCTGAGTACTAGCGGCGGCTTTTCTGCGTTTTCTCACAGTACCCCCCCCCCCTGAGGAGTGGACTCTGGACAGCTAATACCCGGTTTCTCAGGATATAAAGCGTGGCATTCCCTTCTTAATTTGTCCGCATGCATGCGACACCCAGGTACCCATGTTCTCTCCTCAATACTATACCCCTTCCAGTGCACTAGATACTGTACCGAGTTCTGCACTACACGTGAGTCTAAAATCTTTTCTACTTCGTACTCAGGTTGGTCGTCTACCATCACAGGAGGAGGAGGAGTGGTACCCACATGGACTGCTGGTTTAAGCAGAGACACATGAAAAGATCTTACACCACGCATGCTGGCAGGAAGATCAATGGCATAAGTAACATTGTTGATCTTCCTGGTTACAGGAAAAGGGCCCACAAACCTGGGACCTAACTTGGGCGAGGGTTGTTTCAGGGTCAAATGACATGTGGACACCCAGACCAGGTCTCCTGGTCGGAATTTCCACTCCAAAGATCGTTTCTTGTCAGCTTGACCTTTCTGACTTTGAAAAGCCTTCTCCAAATTATTTCTCACGATTCCCCAAATGGCTTTAAATGATTTTTGCCAAGCCTCCAGAGCTGGAAACAGAGTGGAAGCTACTGGTAATGGGGAGAACTTGGGCAACTTTCCGGTTACCACCTGAAACTGAGAAAATGCAGAGGAAGAGCTTTTCAAATTATTGTGCGCAAATTCTGCATATGGCAAGAACTTGACCCAATCATTTTGCGCATCTGCAACATAACACCTTAAAAATTGTTCCAAAGACTGATTAACCCTCTCCGTCTGACCATTGGTCTGTGGGTGGTAGCCCGACAAAAATGACAGTTCCATGCCCATTTGATGACAAAATGCCCTCCAAAATCTAGAAACAAATTGGACTCCCCGATCTGACACTATGTTTTCCGGAATGCCATGTAGTGGGAAAACGTGGATGATGAAAAGATCGGCAAACTCCTGGGCCGAGGGGAGTCCTTTCAAGAGCACAAATTGGGCCATTTTACTGAAACGGTCGACTACCACCCAAATGACCGACCTGCCTTCAGACCTTGGAAGCTCACCCACAAAATCCATGGACAAATGGGTCCACGGTTCACTCGGGGTGGGCAAAGGCTGCAACGTTCCCACAGGTGCCAGACGGGAGGGTTTGCTTTTAGCACACACTGCACACTCTCTAACATACTCCTTGCAGTCTGTTGCCAGAGAAGGCCACCAAGCACACCTAGCAACCAAGTCTTGTGTTCTGGAGGCCCCCGGATGCCCAGCATTCTTGTGCGAGTGGAACATCTGCAAAATCTGGAGACGAAATGGCAGTGGTACAAACATAACCCCTTCAGGCTTTTCCTCAGGGAAATCCTGCTGGAAGGGACTTAAAGTCTCCGTCCAGTCCTTCCAAGTCTCTGTGGCTCCCAGCACTATTTTCTGTGGGACAATGGTCTCTGGGTCTGAGGGCTGTGCTGTCTCCGGCTCAAAACATCTGGACAAGGCATCCGCCTTAATGTTTTTACTACCCGGAGTGTACGTAATTACAAATCTAAATCTCGAGAAAAACAGTGACCACCGAGCCTGACGGGGGCTTAATCTCTTAGCCCCCTCAATGTATTCCAAATTTTTGTGATCAGTGTAAACTGTAATCGTATGTTCTGCTCCTTCTAGCCAATGACGCCATTCTTCAAAGGCCAACTTAATGGCTAGGAGCTCCCTGTTGCCTATATCGTAGTTTTTTCTCTGCTGGTGAAAACCTCCGAGAGAAATAGGCACACGGGTGTAATCTTCCCTGCAGCCCAGAGCGTTGAAACAGTACAGCCCCTACCCCGACTTCAGAGGCGTCAACCTCTACAATAAATGGATAAGAGGTGTCTACCTGTCTCAAAATGGGTGCAGAGCAAAACAGTTCTTTCAAAGTGGAGAAAGCAGCCAGAGCTTCGGGGGACCAGTGGTTGGTATCTGCCCCTTTCTTTGTGAGACAGGTGAGGGGTGCTACGACTGTGGAGTACCCCTTTATGAACCTTCTATAGTAATTAGCAAACCCTAAAAATCTCTGGAGAGATTTGAGTCCTACTGACTGAGGCCATTCCAGGACAGTAGAGACTTTGGCAGGATCCATAGAAAGGCCCGAGGTGGAAATTATGTATCCCAGAAAAGCGACAGATGTCACCTCAAAAATGCATTTCTCCAATTTGGCATAAAGCCTGTTTTGTCTAAGCTTGTGCAGCACAAATTTGACATGAGACCTGTGCTCAGAGAGGTTGTCTGAGAAGATTAATATATCGTCCAGGTATATTAGGACAAATTTACCCAACACCTCCCTGAAAACTTCATTGATGAGTTCCTGAAAGACGGCCGGGGCGTTACACAACCCGAAGGGCATCACCAGGTACTCGCAATGCCCGTCGGGTGTGTTAAAGGCTGTCTTCCATTCATCGCCCTCTCTGATCCGCACCAGGTTGTATGCACCCCGCAAATCCAATTTCGAAAAAATCTTAGCATTGGTGACTTGAGTGAATAAATCGTCTATCAAAGGTAATGGATAGCGATTTTTAACTGTGATCTTATTCAGTCCCCGGTAATCAATGCATGGCCGAAGGCCTCCATCTTTCTTTTTTTACAAAAAAGAAACCTGCTCCGGCAGGCGACCGGGAGGGGCGAATTAATCCTTTAGCTAAGTTTTCACGGATGTACTCTTGCATGGCCACCTTTTCTGGCCCAGACAAATTGTAGAGATGACCTCTAGGGGGCATACAACCTGATCGAAGATCAATGGGGCAATCGAAAGGGTGATGTGGAGGTAGTTTATCGGCAGCTTTGGAACAAAACACGTCCGAAAACTCAGCATATTGTTCTGGAACTCCCTCCACATGAATCCTGGTCTGGCCTAAGGTCACCTTCACTAAACAATGATGAAAACAATGGGCTGACCAGCTCGTTAGCTGACCAGTAGCCCAATTTATCTGAGGGGAGTGAAGGTGTAACCACGGCATGCCAAGGATGACTGCGGAGGTTGTTATACGCAACACAAAAAACTGCAATTTCTCTCTATGCAGCACCCCTATAGTGACTTCCACCTCTGGTGTCTGGGACAGAAAATGGTTACGCTGCAGGGGTGAATCATCCACTGCCGTAACCTGGAGGGGTGGTTTTACCGGGGTGAGCAGAATACCCAATCTCTTAGCAAATTCGTAATCCATAAAATTAGCCGCTGAGCCTGAATCAATGAAGGCCTCAGAGACTTCAGATTTATTATCCCATGTAATCATACAAGGAAGAAGTAATCGCTTATCCTCTAGGTGTAAAAGTTGTACGCCTAGGGTATTACCCCCAACTACTCCTAGGCAGTAGCGTTTCCCGATTTCTTAGGGCAATTTCGCCTCTCTTAAGGCAATTTCGCCCCCCCTCTGCACAATAAAGACACAACTGCTCAGAAATCCTGCGTCTCCGCTCCACTTGAGACAGTTTTGACCGACCAATCTGCATTGGCTCGGGTGGAGGTGAAACGGGAGGAGATGGAGTCACAGGAGGCGCAGCGTAGGACACCATTTTAACATTGCTCCTACCCCGGGTCTGCCTTTGATAGCGTAACCTGCGATCAATCCTAATGGCCAATGAAATGGCCTCATCGACGGTTTTTGGTTCAGGCTGACTTAACATAAGGTCAGAGACCTCATCTGATAATCCTGATAAAAAACAGTCTAAATGGGCATAGGTGTCCCACCTGGCTGAAACTGACCACCTCCTAAATTCGGCGGCATACTCCTCGACCGGACTCTTGCCTTGACACAACAACTTGAGCTTCCGCTCAGAAGTCGAGACAAGGGGCTTGATTCACAAAGCGGTGCAAAGTGTTTGCACGCCTGTGAAAAGCCCTTTATCACGCCTAAACTCAGTTTAGGAGTGATAAGAAGAAACTCGCGCGATCTCCCGCGCGCAAAGTTTTGCGCGCGTAGCGCACCGCGCTGCGCGCGCAGTGTGCCGTGCTTCGCGCGCAGCGTCCATTGAGCCCTATGGGACTTTGCGCGCGCAGCGCGGTGCGCTACGCGCGCAAAACTTTGCGCGCGGGAGCTTCGCGCGAAGAGCAGCACAAATCGGTGATAACTCAGCTTTGCACCGCTTATCACGCCTAAAGTCTTTTAGGCGTGATAACTGAGTTATCACCGCTTTGTGAATCAAGCCCAATGTCTGGTTCGTCGTAAATTACTGCCATAGCTTTAAAAAATTTGTCTACGGAGGTTAAGGCTAAATCTCCGGTGGGCAGACTGTATGCCCAGGTCTGAGAATCGCCTGATAACAAAGTCTTAATAAATGTGACCCTTTGGGTCATGGTTCCTGAAGATCTAGGTCTCAACTCAAAGTATGACAACACTCTACTCCTAAAATTTCGAAAGTCAGATCTGTGACCAGAAAATTTTTCAGGTACAGGCATACGTATGTCTGTGCTAGGAGGGGATCGCACCTCATCCACAGCCGTCTGAAGGGTTTGTAAAGAACCGGACAAAGCGTCAATCATCGCTTTGTGATTACCCAGCACTTGGTTGATGGTCTCCACCGAAGTGGTAAGTGCGCCCAGACGGTCAGTGTGTGCGTCCATTAGTATTTTTTGGTCTGGCGTTCTGTAATGATCAGTGTAACACAGAGAGGATCTGATTACCGGTGATCTGCAGTATCACCGAGAATGCAGATATATACCCGATTATTGATGATCTGCAGTATCACCGATAATCAGATATATCTCTAACCTCTGGACACCTGAGTAATATGAGTGTTTGTGCAACAGTAATACTTTGAGGAGAGCACCCGTATATAGGGTGCCAGGCAGTAAGAGATACTGCTCAGAGAACAGGTTCCTTCCAATGGTCTGATGCTCCACAAGGGGCGGAGCCAGGCTGAGAGTGGGAAGGACCAGAGAGTGAGTGACACTAATGGTGAAGTGTCACTGACAGGTCTGTGAACTATCTCCAAAGAGGGAAGATAGTTCTCAAGGTCGGACAGGCCAGGTCGGCAACAGACAGACAGATCAGATACAGAGACAGGAGACAGAATCGGAATCTAGAGACAAGCAGGGTTCAGCAACAGAGTATCAGATATAGCGAAGTACCTAATCAGAGATCAGAAGAGTGGTCAGGAAAGCAGAAGGTCATAACAAATAATCAACAATGCCTAGACTTGGGTGTGAGCTCCAAGAACATCAACACCCCGGAACTGGTCTAGATAATAATACAGATGGTAACAGGATTCCTAGACTAAGGTGTGAGTTCCTTGGTCATCAACACCTTGGAAACTGGTCTAGATAATAACACAGATAATAACACAGATAATAACAGGATTCCTAGACTAAGGTGTGAGCTCCTTGGTCATCAACACCTAGGAAACTGGTCTAATGTACCACAGATACTGACAAGGTCTGAGTGCTACCACGTAGTGATCGCAACGCCAGACACCAGAAGAATGACCAGCACCCAGTATATATACACCAGCGCTCTCCTGTGCCTCCCCTAAGTGCTGGACCAATGAAAACTGAAAGAATTGTCAGCTGACCGGCCTGGTCAGCTGACACCCTTCTGGCTGTCATAAATGCTCTGCCTCTCCGCGCGCGCACGCGTCCTTCTGAACCTGTGTGGACAATCAGTCCCAGCCACACCAGACGTGTGTTGTAATGCCTCTACTGTTTTGGATGCGGAATCCGCCGCATCGCTGTCCGAGCGTGCGGCGTTTTCTCCGCGTTCAGCAGTACTGACAGAAGTAGGCCTATGCGTGCAAACCGCCGCGTCGGACGCGGAATCCGCCGCCCTGTTTTCTGGGCATGCGGTGGTTTTTACGTGCTCCGTCCAGCCAGTGAATGCAGGTCTCTGCGCGCAACCGGCCATGTTGAACGCGGAATCAGCCGCTTTACTCTGAGTACTAGCGGCGGCTTTTCCGCGTTTTCTTACAATGGCCCAGTCAAAGTCCAGATCTAAATCCAATCGAGAATCTGTGGCAAGATCTGAAAAATGCTGTTCACAAACGCTGTCCATCTAATCTGACTGAGCTGGAGCTGTTTTGCAAAGAAGAATGGGCAAGGATTTCAGTCTCTAGATGTGCAAAGCTGGTAGAGACATACCCTAAAAGACTGGCAGCTGTAATTGCAGCAATAGGTGGCTCTAAAAAGTATTGACTCAGGGGGACGAATAATTACGCACACCCCACTTTGCAGTTATTTGTAAAAAATGTTTGGAATGATGTATGATTTTCGATCCAGTTCTCACATGTACACGTGGAATTCCAATAAAATTGATGCATGTTTGTGGCAGTAATGTGACAAAATGTGGAAAACTTCAAGGGGGCCGTATACTTTTGCAACCCACTGTATACACGAGGTCGACTTGTATTTGAGGATTTACAGGTATATTTATGCACCTATGTACTCTTCAATGTGCTGCATGTTTGTCAGAAAATCAGAAAATCCCATTAGAAAATGCACTGCAGTTTTGTATACTTAGAGTTTGCTAGATTATTATTGATTTAATTGTGCAATTAGCTGTGCAGTCTGCGTTCTGAAATATATAATTGTCACAATTTTAACACAAAGTCCACTTGCTACTGGAAATTAAAAAGTGCTTTGTGTGGGACAAAGTACACTTGGAAACATAATTTGCCAAATGTCTGCAAAACACTTGGCTGCTTGTGGTATACTCCATCACAAGGGAAATTACAGTGATTGCCTTGGCTGCAAAAAACACACACACACTAGGGGTCTCCTGAGGAATACAATGTGTGGTAGTTCATTATGAAGTCTATTCATCTTCCAGACATTTATTATTAGGATTTCTTGGTATTTATGTGTGTCTTGTCTATAGGACAAACAGCTTTAATCATCTGTGATATAGCTTGATGACTGATAACAGGAATGAGTCATATATAATGCTAGGCAAGTATTGCAAAACAGTAGAAAATTAATAACAGTAGCAGAAATCATATTAAACCCCTACCTAGGGCACAGGACCCCTCTTTCAGTTATTCAAAATGGATACACCTAGTGTGCATACAGGCCTCGGAAGAAGCTAGGTGCACACCACACGAAATGGTCGTAAGGTCGTGCACCCCCTGGTGCCCACAGCTGCCACCTCCACCTCCGCATACCACATACTATAAGTATACTCTAAAATTGTCTATACCAGGATTGCTGCTTGCACTGGATTTGCACTTTATGTTCGTATGCAGATTTCATATTAAAGCTATATTGCCAGACTATTTCAATTCTTGGATTATTTATTTTGCACTTGCACCCTTCAAGTCTTTAGCATATACAGTAGCAAGAAAAAGTGCATGAACCCTTTAGAATTATATGGATTTCTGCACAAATTGGTCATAAAATGTGATCTGGTCTTCATCTAAGTCGCAGCAATAGACAATCACATTCTGCTTAAACTAATACCCTACAAACAATTAAATGTTTCCATGTTTTTATTGAACACATCATGTAAACATTCACAGTGCGGGCGGAAAAAAGTATGTGAATCCTTGATTTTAATAACTGGTTGAAACTCCTTTGGCAGCAATAACTTCAACCAAACGTTTCCTGTAGTTGCAGATCAGACGTGCACAATGGTCAGAAGTAATTCTTGACCATTCCTCTTTACAGAACTGTTTCAGTTCAGCAATATGCTTGGTATGTCTGGTGTAAATCGCTTTCTTGAGGTCATGCCACAGCATCTCAATTGGGTTGAGATCAGGACTCTGACTGGGCCATCTCTCTGGTATCCTCCCATGAACTCCAGTCTTGTTTAGTGTTTTTTACATATCGTAGATTCGCTAACATGGATGTTAGCATATGCCAGAGACTTTTGTAAGTCTTTAACTGATGCTCTAGGATTCTTCTTCACCTCGTTGAGTATTCGGCGCTGTGCTCTTGCAGTCATCTATACAGGACGGTCACTCCTAGGGAGAGTAGCAGCAGTGCTGAATTTTCTCCATTTATACACAACTTGTCTTACCATGGACTGATAAACTATAACCCTTTTGCTTTATGCAAGTCAACAATGTTTAATCATAGGTTTTCTGAGAGCTCTTTTGTGCAAAGTATCATTCACATCAGGCAATGCTTCTTGGGAAAAGCAAACCCAAAACTGGTGTGTGTTTTTTATAGGGCAGGGCAGCTGTATCCAACACCTCCAATCGCATCTCATTGATTGGACTCAAGCTGCCTAACACCTCACTGCAATTAGCTCCTGGAGATGTCATTCCTCTAGAGGTTCAAATTCTTTTTCCACCTGCACTGTGAATGTTTACATGGTGTGTTCAATAAAAACATGGAAACATTTAATTATTTGTGTGGTGTTAGTTTAAGCAGACTGTGATTGTCTATTGTTGTGACTTTGATGAAGATCAGATCACATTTTATAACCAATTTGTGCATTAATCCATATAATTCCAAAGGATTCACATACTTTTTCTTGCTACTGTAGCTGTTTTGTTGAGGTGTATCACTGCAGCATGTTGTGGATTGATCCATTGTTATAACAACTGTTGTCTGACTGCCTGCCACCCTCTTTCCAATGGTTAGGAACAGGATAGTAGGAGGTGTGGGGAGGTAGTGGGGTTAGGGATACATAAAGGGAGCCAAGGAAGCAAATAGTTAAATACTGGGCCATATCCACATACTGAATCCACATGTACAGCAGAGAATTAATCAATGTTGAATAATTAACAGATCTATTTTAAGTCAGGATACATGCTGCCGGCTTGACTAGGGGATGATTGATATGCAGGGTCGGACTGGGACACCAAGGGCCCACCAAGGAAGTTTCAGCCTGGGGCCCACCCCCCTCTCCTCCTCCTCCCCCCCCCCCCATTTTGGGCTCACATACACATGTACTCTAGAAATTTTGCATGACTGTATGGTAGGGAATAGATTGTGAGCAATTCTGAGGACAGTCTCCAATAGGGATATGTCTAAATGCGAAACTAAATGGGTGTCACCATGCACTGGAACATCGGCGTGGTCATGATGAGTCATGGGCAGACTTAAAAAAAAAAAATACAAAACACAAAATAAGTAGCGGCGTTATTCACAGAGATTAGGTCCGACCAGATACATTGTATATTCAAGTAGTTACATGCCTCATGATAATTCATCAAGTAGTCAAATGGCAGCAGATACCCCCACAAAATGCAATCAGGTTAACGGCAGATACCCCCACACAATGCAATCAGGTTGGTGGCAGATACCCCCACAAAATGCAATCAGGTTGACGGCAGATACCCCCACACAATGCAATCAGGTTGACGGCAGATACCCCCACAAAATGCAATCAGGTTGACGGCAGATACCCCCACAAAATGCAATCAGGTTGACGGCAGATACCCCCACAAAATGCAATCAGTTTGGCTGCAGATACCCCCACAAAATGCAATCAGTTTGGCTGCAGATACCCCCACACAATGCAATCAGTTTGGCTGCAGATACCCCCACACAATGCAATCAGGTTGGCTGCAGATACCCCCACACAATGCAATCAGGTTGGTGGCAGAGATACCCCCACACAATGCAATCAGGTTGGTGGCAGAGATGCCCCCACACAATGCAAGTCCCCCCCAGCTTGGAAGGGGGGGCAGAGGGCACAGATCAGCGGGGAAGCCTCCCCCCCTCCCTCACCTAGGGCCCCCCCTTCCGCGCACCCCCCTCCTCGAGAAGTGCAGCCAGCAGCTAGCGGAGTATAGCTTACCAGCTTCAGATGATGCTATCTCCGCTCCGCATGCCGCTGCTGCCCTGCTGGTCTCTGTCTCCTGTAGTGACGCTGTCCAATCACGCTCTAGCAGGAAGTACTGCGAGAGCGTGATTGGACAGCGTCACACACTACAGTCAGAGACCAGCAGGGTAGCGGCATGCGGACTCGGAGCGGAGATAGCATCATCTCTGTAGCTATTCTCCGCTCGCTGCTGGCTGCACTTCTGGAGGAGGGGGGTGCGCGGAAGGGGGGGGCCCTAGGTGAGGGAGGGGGGACGCTTCCCCCCTCCCCGCCGCTCTGTGCCCAATTCCCCCCCTTCCAAGCTGTGCCCCCCTCCAGTGGCGTAGCTAGGGTGTTTGACACCCGGTGCGGATAATTTACCAACACCCTCCCCCAAAAAAGCAAAGCGCGCAGCGACAAAAAAAATGGGTGTGGACATGACATCACATGGGTGGGGGGTAATTGTAATGTAACTGTAACAGTAAGGCAGTGGGCTAATATAGGTAGCCAGAATAGTTTCCCTCAGCATAGGTTAGATAGGTAGGTGCCCCCAGTATAGGTTAGTTAGGTAGGTGCCTCCAATATAGGTAGCCAGTATAGTTGCTGTAGGCTTAAAACTTATCTTAAACAAATATAAAACAATTATAAACTAACTTTAAATTTGATTAGTCAGATAATTTGGTCAGCACATGGCATGCCAAGTGATTCTGACTATATGAATTAATACACAGACAAGAGCGGTCAGGTATCAATAGCCAGAATGAGGTTTAATAGGAAGGGGAGCAGTATATATAAAGTTTCTCAAACCGCAAATTTGGAACATGCGCAGAAGCTACAGTATACATCTTATAGGGAAACTTATAGGGAAACTTATAAAAAATCTCTAAACCTTTTGTTACAGGAAATCAACAAGTGTGAAATTGTTTGGCTGTGCGCCCAGAACATGTGGTGGGAAATGTATCATAGGTGTGACAACGGATATAAGCTTGTGGTTTAGGCTTCAAAAGAAGTTATCTGCTTAGCGACATTCAATATAATGGCCAAATCATACTATTACATCCCACCCTATCATATGGAAATACAAAGTATATGTGATTAACTTAGGCTGGACAATATGGTGACCTTAGGCCTATGAATCACCCTCTGCTAAGCCTCAGTACCAATTACCTTAACTAACAGTTCCAGCTAATACAGCAGATATCATAGTTTCTTATATATGTGTTTTAATATATGAAGATACAAAATGGAGGATGCTATGCATGTACTGTCCTATTTCTGAACTATTGACAGGATGCATGGGTTGGTAGGGGTTTTATTGTTGGGTGTGTTACTATCAGATAGAGGCAAGAAGAGGCATTGTGGTTTGTGTTACAGGAAAGAGCTTTTGCAAAATTACCTTTAATATCAAGATCGTATAATGTTGTTAATATATGTCCTTATATGTAACTAATATAACCAATATGGACGCCTCTGAACAACATGGCGTCTGACCAGTTGCTAAGCACTGCAAAGCCTTATGATATGCCTTGCGGTTTACAGAACTAAGCAATTCCTAACACTATGTTTATATGAGTATATGTTCCTGTCTATCTTACTATATGGCTATAGTATGAGCAAGCAAAGGAATATGTGTTAGATATATTAGGTATAGCAAATGAGTAATAAGGGTCCCCAAGGGTCACTCCCACATTCCCCTCTTTCCAGTTATGCCAATAACTGGACATCCAATCAGACCTCTATAGGTGAACTTCTCGTTAGAACCCTGTAGGTCCTCCCTCTTTTCTAATAGTGAGATGCTCTTGAGCCCTAAGGGCTAAATACTGCACATAAATGTGGGTAGGAGTAGGTGTGGGTGATGTACACCTTTGAATACAGCACATGAGCAGTCTATATCCCAGGTAAATGAATAAAATTGAGGCTATGATACACAGGATGAATGTCAGCAGCTTCTTAACCCATCCAGTTAACCATGAAAAATTAAAGAAGTCTGCCCAGGAGGTATCTACACCAGAGTTCTGAGGGTCCTAAATCATAATGACAACTTGCTATTATCAACAATCAATTGACTGGATGGGTCAATGATAGTTGATAGCAGGATAGGTAATAAAAACTAATTATTAATAAGAAAAGCAAACAGGGGCCCGGGAATATCCTCCCCCTGGCTTCTTCAGGCTCTAGGTAGCCGGTCTTCAAGGACTTTATAACTGATTCACCTCCTTTGTTCGTGGCCTGGCTACCACCTTTGCCGTTGATCTCCTCAACCTCTGATTGTTCGTGGCCTGGCTACCACCTTTGCCGTTGATCTCCTCAACCTCTGATTGGAACCTTCACTTTGCTCGCATGGACCCAAGTGGGTGTCCCCTCCATCAGGACAGCTGTCACAGCCACAACCTTGGTGAGTGGCCCATAGGGGAAATGGTCAGACTTTCTCCCTCTGGTCAGGCTCTGTACCACTACGACTACTACCACATCTCCAGGACGGAACCCTTCGGTTGGATCCTGTGAACAAAAAGGAAAAGTGCGAGCAAACGTTTCTTTCAATTTAGCCAAAATTCACAATCATCTTTTTATGGTCCTATTCATCCTCTACACCACCCGAGCCTAACCGAGACACGGCGAATCTGATTCTCGACGATACTACGCGACATTCCGTTCATGTGACGTCGCTGCCGGCGAGTACACGGCTTTAGGGATTGTATAGAGGACGACATTTCCACCAGGTTCATTTTGAGATTATGTTCTAATACCCATGGTTCACGAGTAATATAATCTTCATTCTTACACATTCACATCTACATCAGGTTTACATTGCTAACACACATCATCATACTCAGCATCATACACTCATACACAAACACAAAACTAATCCTGTGGAGTGATTCTAACATCTCTCCAGCATTCCCTCCCCTCTTTGCTCAAGTATTAAATTTTTCCATGTTGATGCCTATATTAGACCAGATACGTAATAATTTTAGGTGATATTGGGGCCTATAGTTTTTCAGAACCCCCCAAAAATAACATAAGTGAAAAATAATAAAATCAAGTACCCCAAAAGAGTATGTATATATGTATGGAGATTTTGAAACTGCAGACAATCTACACCGCGATTGTCAACACAAAAAAAAACAAAAACAAAAAAACAGCAAAAAACGAAATAAGCTCAATTAAGCGTCACTAATTCTGCAGCCTGTATCAATATTATATGTGGTAAATACATAAGGAAATGTGGTATGAGAAACACTAACAATATTTTAAAGGAAACTATGCTTCAGGGATGGGAATGGTTTATCATTATATATCACTACCTGACAGGGATGATTTTACTTCTAAACTGAAAAGATTTTTAACTAAACGCATAGAGCCTTATAGTAGACTCAAAATTCAGAAAAATTGGAATAATGTCCTAACTTGTAAGCAATACATGATATGTGATACTAACAGATAACAATGTGACCCAAAGGTACATGCGTTGCCTTAATGATCTGCTGTAAGTGCATGCAGCAAGCTGCATACCCTGTACAGATATTCTGTGTAGCCTCAATGTTTCTCCATCATTTTTCAGATGAATATGGCTTTCACGGTTTTACAACAATCTCTAAAATACAGTACAAACAATACACAATGTAATATTTCCTCAGCAGTGGCATTTAGATATATTGATGTTACAATAGCTGTGCTTTATCAGTGTGGCTTGGAGGAGCAGTTCCTTTATCAACCTCTGGGTGGCGCAGAGGGGTGTGGCAGCATTAAAGAGAGCTGTGGCAGCAGGGTGAGGCATTACACTGGTGGAGCAGGCCAGTAATTTTTTATATTTGTGGAGCATCAGAGTCAGACATAGTACAATTGCAAGACACATAGCATTTTCAACAATTACTTTGCAGTGACTCTGCATGCCTATCTGCTGGGATCTGTGACAGGATTTAACAAAAATACAGCCTAACAACCATGTTACAATATTCAAAAAGAAACAATTCATGGAGCACCATTGAGTAATAATGTATGAATCATATACCTCCAAAGCATAAACTGCATCAGGTATATAAATTCTGTTCAAAAATGAACACTTCTATTGACTTCATTTACCTATCAACAATCACTGTGGCAAAACTGTACTTTAATCACACGCATTATAGGTCTGGGTGACAAATGCTACCTTATTAATAACTGACAAAGGGTTTCATTAACAGCTCTCAGATACGTATTTATATGTGAAATATTTTGACAGTTGAATTGACTGATGCTCTATTATTTATTTTTATTTATTTTATACCGTTTTTTTTTTATATCAGTAGGTGCAAAAACATGCTACTCCAGGAAAGAATCTTTATAGAAAAATACAAATAATCGTAAAACAATATTTTTATGACTAGGGCAAACCCCCCTTTTTTTTAAAAGATCACATAAAGACCACACACCCACCTTATTGTAGGACACTAGCCAAGAGATAAAAAGAAAATATAAAAATAATATGCAAACCAACCACTGCCTCAGAACGGTATCTATACTATTATTCCTGGATTCTATCAAAAAGTTTATCTCTAATACCTAGATTTAGCACAGAAACCTGCACATATTGTGGAAGGAATATTTAAAGAAACAGCAACAATATATGGGTAGCAGTAACAATATTTACCCTAAAACTTTAATGAGATATTTTACTATTTTTTTTTTTTAAAAGCATCTCTTTCTAGGCATACCTTTCATGGGTTCTACTACTTTTAAATAGGATTTTAAGCTACAGTTGAATTTGTGGTTTTACAAAAGTTGCTGATCATTCAAACCTTGGCTAAATGTCAGAATAAATTTATTACACTTTTAGACTAGGCTCACAGAGTTTACTTGCATAAAGCACAAGTTAAAATGAGTGTGAACTTGCAATGGAGATTGGACATAGAATTTAATACAAAGACTGCATGCAGCAAGTTAGAATAACACGATCCATTACTGTGAACAAGTCCATAGAATATTATGGGCAGTAAGTTGACATGCAGAATTTTCTCAACCGAGCACTGTGAACCCGGTCCCAAACTCAATGACTAAATCTTCCTAATCTGTAAAATTTACATACCTCTGAACTTTCTACACCTATTTAATCAATCTTAAATAATCTGATACATTTTCTAACTCATTAGATAAGTAAAAACATTTGCAATACAGCTCAACTAATAGACAGTTTCACTTTTGATGTAAAAAAACTCAGAGTCATCAGCGCTTAAAAAGGAGACACTCTGAATAAAAACCCTCACCTCAAACATAAGTCATAAAATATATTTGTACTCTGCCATTAGCAGAATAGCAATTAAATGTCACTCACTATTCTGAAAAGGAAAAAAAACTATCACTAACTAGGCTGAAGCTCAAACCACTACGTAACAAGCTAAGTTTCACTTTCAGGTGACCACACGTCTCCCAGCCTGAGAAAGAATCTTCCCATCTATTTACAGAGACTGCTGCCCAATAATAGTTAAAATTTAACCCTACCTAATATAATACTGAAGACACAAACAACAGAGCTCTCTCATAGCCGGCCACAATCTCTCATACACAATACGTGATGCCCTTAAAGGACCAGACATACCATATTTTCATATGCCCACTCAGCCTAATACTAATCCACATTCTCAGTAAACAATACAACAAACAAACATGCAACATGTTTTTTTTCTAATGACATTTCCACTGACCTCAATCTTTTAACCAACAACAATCATTCAACCCACACACGCTATTAGTGGTGCTCAAATACCCCTTTTCAAAATTCGAGTTAGGTCGAATTCGAATAGTAAATTATTCGAGATCAGTCGAATATTCGAGTCGAATAATTTTTACTATTCGATTCGACCTCGGACTTCGAGCTCACTATTCGAGTCGGTATTCGAGCTCATTATTCGAGCTGACTATTCGAAATGGCCTTAAATAGCTTCCAACACTTGTTTTGAGGGTGAATGATGCAAGAAACCTCTTTTTTTCCAAGTAACAACAGCAAGTGATTATGTGGGGATGTTCCTTTAAAAAAAAAAAGTTGAAAAGAGAAGTTGTGTCCAGAAATTTGTTCAGTACTGTATATACTTCTTCTTCTTCTTCTTTATCTTCTATATCTTCTTCTTCTTCTTCTTCTTCTTCTTCTATATCTTCTTCTTCTATATCTTCTTCTTCTATATCTTCTTCTATATCTTCTTCTTCTTTTATATTGTCTTCTTCTTCTTCTTCTTCATCTTCTTCATCATCATCTTCTTCTTCTTCATCTTCTTTTTCTTCATCTTCTTCATCTTCTTCTTCATCTTCTTCTTCATCTTCTTCATCTTCTTCTTCATCTTCTTCATCTTCTTCATCTTCTTCTTCTTCTTCTTCTTCTACATCTACTTCATCTTCAACTTCTTCATCTTCTTCTTCTTCTTCATCTTCTTCATCATCTTCATCTTCTTCATCTTCTTCATCTTCTTCATCTTCTTCTTCTTCATCATCTTCATCTTCTTCTTCATCTTCTTCTTCATCATCATCTTCATCTTCTTCTTCTTCATCTTCTTCATCTTCTTCATCTTCATCTTCTTCATCTTCTTCTTCTTCTTCATCTTCATCTTCTTCATCTTCTTCATCTTCTTCTTCATCTTCTTCTTCTTCTTCTTCATCATCTTCTTCTTCTTCATCTTCTTCATCTTCATCTTCTTCATCTTCTTCATCTTCTTCTTCTTCATCATCTTCATCTTCTTCTTCATCTTCTTCTTCTTCATCATCTTCTTCTTCTTCATCTTCTTCTTCTTCATCTTCTTCTTCTTCATCTTCTTCATCTTCATCTTCTTCATCTTCTTCATCTTCTTCTTCTTCATCTTCATCTTCTTCTCCTTCTTCTTCTTCTTCTTCTTCTTCATCTTCTTCTTCTTCTTCATCTTCTTCTTCTTCATCTTCTTCATCTTCTTCTATATCGTCTTCTTCTTCACTTATTTCTCTTTTCAATTTTTTTTTTTAAAGAAATGCAGCTATTTTTGAGCGTAACAAATAGCTGGTGGCGCACGCATGTTGGAAGCGCCATTGTATGTGCTCCCTGGCAGTGGAAACACACAGACAGCAGGAGGTAAATTCAGCAGCAGGAGGAGGAGGATGAGTGTGTGGCAGCAGGCAGTCAATGAGGCAGGCAGCGTGACATAATAGCCCTGGTACCTAGCGGTGATACCAGGGCTGTAAATAAACACAGCAGGCAGGAGGTCCCAGACAGCGGTCGTGCAGCCCACATTGTGTCCAATACACAACTGGGACAACACAGTTTTCAACCCGGGCACCTCAGAAAAATTAAACCTTTTTTTTTTTTTTATGGTTTTGTAGTTTTGGTTTTACAACCAATTACACAGATATAGCTATTTTTTTTTTTAAATATTCAAAGCTTTATTGGAAAATGTTTAACGCAGTACAAAGACATATGTAAATACAATATCACATACACTGCACCAACTTATGCATCATCTTGTCTTCACTTTGTTATGATATACGGAGCTAATATTGTCTCACTTTCTTATCTTTTCCATAAGCATGGTGTCTGTAAACTAACATAATCTCTTGTTAATCCAATTAGAGCTTCTAGATTATATAACCAATATGAAAGTAACAAGAAGAATAAAACCATACAAAATGACGAATGGGATTTAACCTTTTCTCCAAGAAGTACGCCCACCTCAACTATGTGCTGCCGCTCTGTTGCTAGAGATATAGCTATTTTTTGACGTAATAGCTGGTGGCAGAGTGGCAGCAGAAGGTAAATCTGTGTACCCTGGCGTTGGGAAACACAGACAGACAGACAGCAGCAGCAGCAGCAGGAGGAATGGAGGAGTAATGTGAGCAGCTATTGTTTGACGTAATAGCTGGTGGCAGAGTGGCAGCAGAAGGTAAATCTGTGTACCCTGGCGTTGGGAAACACAGACAGACAGCAGCATCAGCAGGAGGAATGGAGGAGTAGTGTGAGTGTGGCAGCAGGCAGGCAGCGTGACATAATAGCCCTGGTACCTAGCGGTGATACCAGGGCTGTAAATAAACACAGCAGGCAGGAGGTCCCAGACAGCGGTCGTGCAGCCCACATTGTGTCCAATACACAACTGGGACAACACAGTTTTCAACCCGGGCACCTCAGAAAAATTAAACCTTTTTTTTTTTTTTTTTTATGGTTTTGTAGTTTTGGTTTTACAACCAATTACACAGATATAGCTATTTTTTGACGTAATAGCTGGTGGCAGAGTGGCAGCAGAAGGTAAATCTGTGTACCCTGGCGTTGGGAAACACAGACAGACAGACAGCAGCAGCAGCAGCAGGAGGAATGGAGGAGTAATGTGAGCAGCTATTGTTTGACGTAATAGCTGGTGGCAGAGTGGCAGCAGAAGGTAAATCTGTGTACCCTGGCGTTGGGAAACACAGACAGACAGCAGCAGCAGGAGGAATGGAGGAGTAGTGTGAGTGTGGCAGCAGGCAGGCAGCGTGACATAATAGCCCTGGTACCTAGCGGTGATACCAGGCCGTAAATGAACACAACAGGAGGTCCCAGACAGCGGTCGTGCAGCCCACATCGTGTCCAATACACAACTGGGACAACACAGTTTTCAACCCGGGCACCTCAGAAAAATTAAACCTTTTTTTTTTTTTAATGGTTTTTTGGTTTTGTTTGTAAAACAAATTACACAGATATATAGCTATTGTTTGACGTAATAGCTGGTGGCAGAGTGGCAGCAGAAGGTAAATCTGTGTACCCTGGCGTTGGGAAACACAGACAGACAGACAGCAGCAGCAGCAGCAGGAGGAATGGAGGAGTAATGTGAGCAGCTATTGTTTGACGTAATAGCTGGTGGCAGTGTGGCAGCAGAAGGTAATTCTGTGTACCCTGGCAGTGGGAAACACAGACAGACAGACAGCAGCAGCAGGAGGAATGGAGGAGTAGTGTGAGTGTGGCAGCAGGCAGGCAGCGTGACATAATAGCCCTGGTACCTAGCGGTGATACCAGGCCGTAAATGAACACAACAGGAGGTCCCAGACAGCGGTCGTGCAGCCCACATCGTGTCCAATACACAACTGGGACAACACAGTTTTCAACCCGGGCACCTCAGAAAAATTAAACCTTTTTTTTTTTTTATGGTTTTTTGGTTTTGTTTGTAAAACAAATTACACAGATATATAGCTATTGTTTGACGTAATAGCTGGTGGCAGAGTGGCAGCAGAAGGTAAATCTGTGTACCCTGGCAGTGGGAAACACAGACAGACAGCAGAAGGGCAGTACACAGCAGCCCACTGTAGGTGTAAAATGTGTGGCTGCAGGCGACGTAATAGTCAAAGTGAACCAGGCTGGCTTAGTGAGCAGGAGCCAGGAGGTGGTAAAGGGTGGTAAGGCACATTAACGATGGTTCTTAGCCAGTTCATGTCCCCCTCTCGCCGACAACAGGGGCCAGGAACTCGCCTTCCACCCACGCCTGGTTCATCTTGAGAAACGTCAGTCTGTCCACAGACTTGTGAGACAGACGTGAGCGTTTCTCGGTGACCACACCACCAGCTGCACTGAAGCAGCGCTCGGACAGCACGCTGGAAGGGGGGCAGGACAGCACTTCCAGGGCGTACTGCGCCAGCTCGCTCCAGATCTCCAGGCGCTTGACCCAATACTCCATGGGATCAACAGGGGCATCGCTGTCAAGCCCGCTGTAGGACCCCATGTAGTCAGCCACCATGCGGGTCAGGCGCTGGCTGTGACCGGTGGAGGATGCTGCTGCATGCACCTCCTCTCTAGTCACTGCTGCCGGAGCCTCTACAGTCCTGTAGAGCTCGTGGCTGAGAGACAGCAGGTCTGTGGGGCGCTTGCTGCTGGATGCAGGCACCTGCTGCTGCCTCTGTGCTGGCTGCTGGACAGTGGGGGTGGAAGGCTGGGGGAAGGCTTCCTCCAAGCGCTCAACAAGGGCCTGCTGCAAGCTCCTTATTTGTTGCGCTGGGTCTCCTCCTGCAGGCGGCAGGAACTGGCTCAACTTCCCCTTGAGGCGTGGGTCCAACATCATGCTGATCCAGATGTCCTCCCTCTGCTTCATCTGGATCACCCTGGGGTCTCTGCGCAGGCACGTCAGCATGTGCGCTGCCATTGGGAAGAGGCGGGCCACGTCTGCTGGCACATCGACGGCAGTGCTGCTGTCCTCATCCTCCTCCTCTGCCTCGTCAGCCTCATCCTCTCTCCACCCCCGCACCAACTCAGCTGCACTGTGCTGATCCCCCTCATCAGCAGCAAGGTCAGGGACCTCCACCAAGTCCTCCTCCTCCTCCCCCTCAGAGGTGGACTGTGCAGCTGCTTGCCGCTCCTGCTGGTCCAAGGCTGCCGCTCCCTGTTCCAGCAAAGCATCGAGGGCCCTGTTCAGCAGACAAACCAGGGGCACCCACTCGCAGACCATAGCATGGTCCCTGCTCACCATGTTAGTGGCCTGCAGAAAGGGAGCCAGCACTAAGCACACCTGCTGCATGTGCCTCCAGTCATCATCGGGGACGATGGACGGGATGTTGCTGGTCTTGTCCCTTCTCTGAGCGGCGGAAACAGTGGCCAGGGCAAGGTACTGTTTGACAGCGCGCTTCTGTTCAACCAGACGCTCCAACATCGCCAGGGTGGAGTTCCAGCGAGTCGGAACGTCAAGGATCAGCCGATGGCGTGGCAGATCCAGCTCCTTTTGCACGTCTTCCAGGCTCGCACAGGCTGCAGCCGAGCGCCGGAAGTGACGCACAACGTTCCTTGCCGTTTCCAGCAGTTCGCCCATCCCCTGGTAGGTGCGCAAGAACTTCTGCACCACCAGGTTCAGCACGTGGGCAAGACAGGGGATGTGGGTCAGGTTTCCCCTGTCTATTGCGGCAACCAGATTGGCCCCATTGTCGGCCACCACCTCTCCGACTCTGAGGCCTCTGGGGGTCAGCCAAATCCTCTCCTGCTCCTGGAGTTTGGCCAACACATGGGTTGCCGTCAGCTTGGTCTTCCCAAGGCTGACCAAGTGCAGCAGCGCTTGGCAGTGGCGGGCCTTCACGCTGCTGCTGAGGCGGGGGGTTTGGCCAGGTGTGCCGGAGGATGGCAGAGGATCGGAGGAACCTGCTGCAGTTCCCCTGACCCTGCGGGGTGGCACCACCCACTGTGTTGCTGCTGCTGCTGTGCCCGCTGCTGCTCTCCCATCCTCACCCCCTTCCACCAAGCTGACCCAGTGGACAGTGAAGGACAGGTAGCGGCCTGTCCCGAAGCGGCTGCTCCAGGAGTCCATGGTGACGTGGACCCTTTCACCAACCGCGTGCTCCAGCCCTCGCTCCACATTGGCCATCACAAAGCGGTGCAGTGCAGGAATGGCCTTGCGGGAGAAAAAGTGTCTGCTGGGGAGCTGCCAGTCTGGGGCTGCGCAAGCAAGCAGCGCACGAATGTCGCTCCCCTCCTGCACGAGCGTGTACAGCAGGAGTTGGGAGCACATGGCCCGTGCCAGCAAGCCGTTCAGCTGCCGCACGCGACGGCTGCTGGGAGGCAGAGCCCTAACCACCCCCTGGAAGGAGTCGCTCAAAAGGCTCTGGCGTGGCCTTTTGCTGGCACGGGAATCAGCAGACACAGCGGAGGAGGCCACTGAGGACTGGCTGCCAGAACAGGCCTCAGTGTCGGCGGCAGGAGTTGCAGAGGGGGGAGGAGCAGTGCGTTTCCGCACTCCTGCTGGTGCTGCTGGAGGAGCAGGAGGGCGGGTGGCTGCTGTTGCTGCTGCTGCTGAAGGCTGTGCAGTGATGGGTGTGGTGCCACTGCCAGCACCAGATGCCTTCAGCCTCTGGAACTCCTGATGCTGGTGGAAATGTTTCGCAGCGTGGTGGTTGATGAGCGAGCTGGTGCAGAACTTTAAGGGGTCTGCACCTCTGCTCAACTTCCGCTGACAGTGGTTGCAAGTGGCGTACTTGCTGTACACTGTGGGCATGGTGAAAAAGCGCCAGATTGGTGACAGAAACATCCCCCTACGGCATGGAAGCGCTGCTGCCTGTCTCCCTGTGGTGGTTTGGGGGGGGGGGGGCTTGGGGGGCTTGGGTGCGGCTGGTGGTGGTACTGGCAGATGCTGCTGCTGCTGCTGCTGAGCCTGAGACACCAGCAGGCTGTGGGACCTGCCTACTGCTGCTGCCAATGCTTGCAATGATGCGCCTCCTTGCAAGGCCCACAAGAGCATCCTCCTCCTCCTCCTCAGAGCTGCTGAGGACGACATCCCCTGGAGGTGGTGGCACCCAGTCTCTGTCTGTCACCGGGTCATCAACATCCTCCCCCTCCTGAAACATGTCCTGCTGGGATGAGGACCCCCCAAACTCCTCTCCTGATGCATGGATGGGCTGCTTGACTGTCGCCACAGTCTTGCTGTCCAATCCCTCATCCCCCAAAGTGCCCATCAGCATCTCCTCCTCAAGATCGCCAACAACAGCAGACAATTTACTCATGATGCCTGGGGTCAAAAGACTGCTGAATGACAGGTCGGCGAGTGACGGTGAACTGGCCTCCTCCCCAGACCCTGCTGGGCGGCTGCTGCGAACAGGGGTGGTGGTGGTGGTGGTGAGGGTGGAGGCCTCAGATGCAGAGCTGATGGCGGGCTGCTCATCCTCCGTCATGAGTTGCACCACAGTGTCTGCATGCTTTTCCTCAATGGGACGTTTCCGACCCGGCTGGAGGAAAATCGGAGCAGGTGCTACACGCTGCTGCTGCTGTGTCTCTGCAGCGTGAGTTGCAGATGCTCCTGCTGGGCGGCGCCCAAGGCGTCCACGGCCAGTGGCTATGGGAGGAATGTTAGCCACTGACGCTGCTGCTGCTGCGGAACTGTGCATGGTGGCGCGCCCGCGCCCGCGGCTTGCCACAATGCTGCTCCCTCTCCTCCTGATTCCCTTGCTGCCCTTCCCCTTGCCCAAACCGCGCTGGCTGCCACTTCCAGACATCTTCGATGTTTTGGGCGTATAGACAAAAGTTTTTTAAAAGGGCGGGTGAAAAGTGGGGTACTTTAATGGAGTGGGTTGGTGGGTGAGGTGACTGAGTGAGTGTCCCTAGTACAGTAAGTAAGTAGTAACAGTCAGGAAGTACAACTAGCAGTTACAACTTACAATAATCAGTAGTAATCACAAGTAAATTTAGTGTGTGTACACTACAGACAGTGAGTGCACGCACGCGCAAACACGCGCAGGAGCTAGCCTATGAACAGTGACTGAGTGAGTGTCCCTAGTACAGTAAGTAAGTAAGTAGTAACAGTCAGTAAGTACAACTAACTAATTACAATAATCAATCAGTTATCAGAAGGAAATAGAGTGTGTGTAGTGTGTACACAGACAGTGAGTGCACACACGCAGGAGCTAGTAGCCTATGAACAGTGACTGAGTGTCCTAGACTCCTAGTACAGTAAGTAGTAACAGTAAGTACAACTAACTAATTACAATAATCAATCAGTTATCAGAAGGAAATAGAGTGTGTGTAGTGTGTACACAGACAGTGAGTGCACACACGCAGGAGCTAGTAGCCTATGAACAGTGACTGAGTGTCCTAGACTCCTAGTACAGTAAGTAGTAACAGTAAGTACAACTAACTAATTACAATAATCAATCAGTTATCAGAAGGAAATAGAGTGTGTGTAGTGTGTACACAGACAGTGAGTGCACACACGCAGGAGCTAGTAGCCTATGAACAGTGACTGAGTGTCCTAGACTCCTAGTACAGTAAGTAGTAACAGTAAGTACAACTAACTAATTACAATAATCAATCAGTTATCAGAAGGAAATAGAGTGTGTGTAGTGTGTACACAGACAGTGAGTGCACACACGCAGGAGCTAGTAGCCTATGAACAGTGACTGAGTGTCCTAGACTCCTAGTACAGTAAGTAGTAACAGTAAGTACAACTAACTAATTACAATAATCAATCAGTTATCAGAAGGAAATAGAGTGTGTGTAGTGTGTACACAGACAGTGAGTGCACACACGCAGGAGCTAGTAGCCTATGAACAGTGACTGAGTGTCCGAGACTCCTAGTACAGTAAGTAGTAACAGTGAGTACAACTAACTAATTACAATATTCAATTACAATAATCAATCAGTTATCAGAACTTGGAAATAGAGTGTGTGTAGTGTGTACACAGACAGTGAGTGCACACACGCAGGAGCAGCTAGTAGCCTATGAACAGTGACAGTGAGTGTCCTAGTACAGTTACAGTATATAACTACAATACTAATACAATCAGTAGTAAAGGACAGCAGAAATACTGGTATAGAATAGAGAGAAATAAACAGAGGACAGGAGGACAGCTGCCCACACAGGCAGGCCCTGAGGCCTAAAGCTGTAAGCCTGCAGCAGCTGGCCTGTCTCTATGTAACACAAAAGCTACTAACTAAAATACAATGTCTAACTAACTAACAACAATATAGGTGTGTATAGGAGGTGTATGTGAGCAAAAACGCTAGGTAAATGACCACAATAAAGCTCTTGCTAAGCCAAAGCACAAAGGAGCAACTCTCTCTCTATGCAAGTCTCAGGCAAGGACGGAGAAACGTAACATGGCGGCCGCTATTTATAGGGTAGGGCTGGCCAGGGTCCCCCTCTGTGATTGGCTGCCGTCAGAGGGCCTGGGAGCCCTCTGATTGGCTCTAAGGACATCAATCTGGGCTATGACGCTATTCGAGCTCGGTACCGAGCTCGAATAGCGCCGTTTGCTCGAATAGCTCGAATAGTGAATGGGCTATTCGAGTGTACGCGAATAGCCCATTCGAATAGCTGCAGCTATTCGGAGCTCGAATACCGAGCTCGAATAGCTGAAAAAGAGCTCGAATATTCGAGCTACTCGAATATTCGAGCTCTGCTGAGCACCACTGCACGCTATGTACAAATCCAACATACAGCTAATATTCATAGCCCATCCACATACATTCCTCATCCAATACCAACAATTACACACATATTCACAGGTGACTAGTTTTACATCGCTTCACAAACTTCAAAACTATCAACAAATATTTATATAACAAATCAATATATACATGTAATATACAGTTACTTTTCCTTGACATCTTTACCATGATACATTCTATTTACCTTCCCACTTACATTAATGAAGATTTATAATTATTTTTACTTCATTTTCGAAATCGATACGAGAAATCATATGACACAACACAAGAAACCTGACCAGACAAAATGGCAGTCCCAGTACAGGAGTCCAGTGTGACAGGATATCCATTTATGTAGCTACATTTTTCACACTGGTCACTGTCCCGCTCTAGACTGCACCGTCTGTCCAAGCCTCAAGGGTACCAACACATTAATTCTACTAACAGTATCTCTCTCGAAAATGCAGTAACCCCAACACTTATCGCTGCGCAGGAAATACTATGTTACATCTTTAAATAACAATCTCTTCTGTACAGATAACACTATACAACAAATTTATAAATAAGGATTTTGAGTGCAATAATAATAAAGGGTTCTCCTATATTATTATCCCTTGGTGTTTGTCCCACTTTTTATTATGTTATGTTTTTCCTTGTCTTTTCCCCTCTTGGTTACTTTGGGAATGGGTTTATTTATTGGAGTTCCCGTGTCAGATGTGGATGGCAACCCAGGAGATTCTTTATTTAACTTGGGATCTTTTCCCGGAGTCAGGTGTGATGTGTGTCTGCATACCTCAGCACTAGGCGGAGGGGAAAATATTTCTACAACTTTCTGTCCATCTGGTCTACTTATCAGTCTATAATATACTTTTTCCATTTTACTAATGTATCTGTGGGTGGAAATGTATATGACTTATTATGGTAATTTCCAAGAAAGAACTGAGTAGTATGTAATAAAGTGTCCTGTATATTTGTCCTCTAAAAGGACCCCCTCTTTTGGGAATTTAAACTTATCCTATGTATTTAGTGGCCACACACTATCCAAGTCAGTGAATGAGGTCTAGATTATACGGATCAGGAAACTTGTGACTTTTAGGTATCTAAGGATTCTTTCTATAGTCGCAACCTGGGGACACTTATAAACGGACTCAGTTGGAAGTTAATATGAACTTCTTATATTTTGGGCGGGAATTTTAAACCAGCCGGGACACCCATATACTGAGATCATTAACCTAATTATTTCTACTATATTTCAGAGGTTGTAATATCGGCACTCTGGTATTATTGAGGAAACGATTTCTAGTGACACTAAAATCAAGCCTAACCGTGGCCTTGATTTCAAATTCCCTCCGATGGATTTAACAGCTGAAATAGCATTAAGCCTGCTTCTTTGGGGTCCTTCTGACTGAACAAAAAAGAAAAGAGAAGAGCCTCTTTAGTCAAATACCAGAGTGTCGACTTGTCTAGTGCAAAGACAACAATATACAGCCGACCTGTCGTATCCTACCTAATACGACAGAGTTGAACGGCACGAAAACAGATTATCTTATTGACTTCTATGCGATAGATAAGATTCAAGCAAAGTAGAAAGAAGATTGTGACCAAATTATGTGACCAATCTCTATATTAAAACAAATGACAAACAAAGACTACTAAACTATTACATATACCCGTCCTATCTTTCAAGAACGGCCCACTCCTCACACCCGGGAGCGTCTCTTGTGGGGTGATCAAGCCCACTCTTTATTATAAACCCCGTCCACTTTAGTAGGAGGCCACTATTCCAGTCAAATATGACTGACACTATAAACAAAGTATTATAAACCCCGTCCACTTTAGTAGGAGGCCACTATTCCAGTCAAATATGACTGACACTATATACAAAGTATTATACAAAATTTAGACAGACAGTACTGGGAAAGCAGCAAAAATGAGTTCCCTAAGGGCGGGAAAAATTCTGTACTTACCCAGAACTGGGCTGTCGGCCTCTCAGCTCTCCTCCGCAGCAACTTCTACCATCCGAGTCACGGCACCAGCTGTAGGCTTAAAACTTATCTTAAACAAATATAAAACAATTATAAACTAACTTTAAATTTGATTAGTCAGATAATTTGGTCAGCGCATGGCATGCCAAGTGATTCTGACTATATGAATTAATACACAGACAAGAGCGGTCAGGTATCAATAGCCAGAATGAGGTTTAATAGGAAGGGGAGCAGTATATATAAAGTTTCTCAAACCGCAAATTTGGAACATGCGCAGAAGCTACAGTATACATCTTATAGGGAAACTTATAGGGAAACTTATAAAAAATCTCTAAACCTTTTGTTACAGGAAATCAACAAGTGTGAAATTGTTTGGCTGTGCGCCCAGAACATGTGGTGGGAAATGTATCATAGGTGTGACAACGGATATAAGCTTGTGGTTTAGGCTTCAAAAGAAGTTATCTGCTTAGCGACATTCAATATAATGGCCAAATCATACTATTACATCCCACCCTATCATATGGAAATACAAAGTATATGTGATTAACTTAGGCTGGACAATATGGTGACCTTAGGCCTATGAATCACCCTCTGCTAAGCCTCAGTACCAATTACCTTAACTAACAGTTCCAGCTAATACAGCAGATATCATAGTTTCTTATATATGTGTTTTAATATATGAAGATACAAAATGGAGGATGCTATGCATGTACTGTCCTATTTCTGAACTATTGACAGGATGCATGGGTTGGTAGGGGTTTTATTGTTGGGTGTGTTACTATCAGATAGAGGCAAGAAGAGGCATTGTGGTTTGTGTTACAGGAAAGAGCTTTTGCAAAATTACCTTTAATATCAAGATCGTATAATGTTGTTAATATATGTCCTTATATGTAACTAATATAACCAATATGGACGCCTCTGAACAACATGGCGTCTGACCAGTTGCTAAGCACTGCAAAGCCTTATGATATGCCTTGCGGTTTACAGAACTAAGCAATTCCTAACACTATGTTTATATGAGTATATGTTCCTGTCTATCTTATTATATGGCTATAGTATGAGCAAGCAAAGGAATATGTGTTAGATATATTAGGTATAGCAAATGAGTAATAAGGGTCCCCAAGGGTCACTCCCACAGTTGCCACCAGTAAAGGCTAGCAAGGTAGATGCCCCCAAGACAGGTTACATAGGTAGCTGCCCCCAGTATAGGTTACATTGGTAGGTGCCTCCAGTATAGGTTAGATAGGTAGCTGCCCCCAGTATAGGTTAGATAGCTAGCAGGGTGAGAGGGCGGGCAGATAGCTAGCCGGGTGGGCAGATAGAAAAAAGGGGGAGGGGAAAGAAGTGGTGCGGTCATGGAAGAATTGGGTGTGGTCATGGACCAGAATGTGGGTGTAGTCATGGGTGGAGACAAATTTGCATGAATGGTGGGACATTAGATTAGGACAGTGGTGGCGAACCTTTTGAAGGCAGAGTGCCCAAACTGCAACCCAAAAGTCACTTATCTATTGCAAAGTGGCAACAGCAATTTAAACTAAATAAAAACGCTTTAACTCATACATGAACATTATGGAAAATCCAAGTTGAAAATAAACTGTGAAGATAAACAATTTCATCCATCCTACTCCTGAAAAATGTATTCTTTTTTTTTTTTTTTTTTTAGAACCTCCCAGTTTTATTTTCTGTTTTAAAAAGCTAAAAAGTAGCTATTGTCTCATATGATGATGATTCAGCTTTTTCCATAGTCTCGCAGTTAGCAATCATGTGACCCTCAACAAGACAAATTCAGCAATCATGAGGTCCCCCATCAAGACAAAATCAGCAATCATGGGGCCCCTAAC
Organism: Hyperolius riggenbachi; assembly: GCF_040937935.1. Taxonomy (NCBI): domain Eukaryota; kingdom Metazoa; phylum Chordata; class Amphibia; order Anura; family Hyperoliidae; genus Hyperolius; species Hyperolius riggenbachi. The sequence continues at coordinate 364,866,286 of NC_090649.1, read as the reverse complement.
AAGACAAATTCAGCAATCATGAGGCCCCCAACAAGACAAATTCAGCAATCTTGAGGCCCCCAACAAGACAAATTCAGCAATCATGAGGCCCCCAACAAGACATTCAGTAACCATGAGGCCCCCAACAAGACATTCAGTAACCATGAGGCCCCCAACAAGACAAATTCAGTAACCATGAGGCCCCCAACAAGGCAAATTCAGCAGTCATGAGGCACATAAATAAACAGCATTTCACATAAATAGGCAGAATGCCCACTAAATATGGTAGACACCTCTCACCTGGCTTCTGAATTCTCCTCTACTGGCTGCTGTGCCAGGCAATACTGTTTTTGGCTGGATTGGGGATGATGTGTGGGCTGAAAGGCCTGGCGGTGATGCTGTGGCCGGCCTGGCGGTGATGCTGGGCTGTACTTGGCTGGTTGAAGTAAATGTTGGCCTGACTGTTGGTGGTGATGCTGTGGCCTTTTTGACAGTGATTCTGGGCTGGTTGGCTGGTGGTGATGCTGGGCTGGCCTGGATAGTTTAGGTAGTGACAGGTGCACCCTAGTTTAGGTAGCACCAGGAGCCTCCCAGCTTAGGTAGTGACAGAACCCCCAAGTTTAGGTAGCGACAGGAGCCCCCCAGTTTAGTTAGTGACAGATACCCCCCAGTTTAGGTAGTGACAGGAGCCCCCAGTGTTTGTAGTGACAGGTGCCCCCCAGTTAAGGTAGTAACAGGTGCCCCCCAGGGTATGTAGTGACAGGAGCCCCCAGTGTTTGTAGTGACAGGTGCCCCCCAGGGTATGTAGTGACAGGAGCCCCCAGTTTAGGTAGTGACAGTGCCCCCCAGTTCAGGTAGTGACAGGTGCCCCCAGTTCAGGTATTGACAGGCGCCCCCCCAGTTCAGTTAGTGACAGGTACCCCCAGTTTAGGTATGACAGGAGCCCCCCAGTGTATGCAGTGACAGGGACCCCCCCCAGTGTATGTAGTGACAGGAGCCCCTAGTTTAGGTAGTGACAGGGCCCCCCAGTATAGATAGACAGGTCTATAGGTGTCCCCAGTTTAAATAGCCAGATCTATAGGTGTCCTCAGTGGCAGCGGAGAGAGAAGAGAAGCGGTGGGGAAGGGAGGACGTTTCCCCCTCCCCCTTCCCTCACCTTGGGGCTCCCCCTCTCTCGCTCCCCCCTTTAGAATTAAGTGATGCGGCAGGCAGCGCCGCTGTGCCTGCCGCTTCTTTTCTCTCTCCGCTGCCACCCCAGGGCGGGCGGGCCAGCCACGTCCGGGTAGCTAGGGGGGGCAGCAGCTAGCCAGGGGAGTGCGCATGCCCCATTTTGCCCTATGTAGGGACGCCCATGGCATGGTAGGCAGATAGGTAGCCGGGTAGGCAGTTATGTAGCCGGGTGGGAGGGTAGGCAGATAGGTAGCTGGGTGGGCAGTTAGGTAGCCGGGTGGGAGGGTAGGCAGTTAGGTAGCCAGGTGGGCAGATAGGTAGCTGGGTGGGCAGTTAGGTAGCCGGGTGGGCAGTTAGGTAGCCAGGTGGGAGGGTAGGCAGATAGGTAGCTGGGTGGGTAGATAGGTAGCCGGGTGGGCAGATAGGTAGCCGGGTGGGAGGGTAGGCAGATAGGTAGCTGGGTGGGTAGATAGGTAGCTGGGTGGGTAGATAGGTAGCCGGGTGGGTAGATAGGTAGCCAGGTGGGCAGATAGGTAGCCGGGTGGGAGGGTAGGCAGATAGGTAGCTGGGTGGGTAGATAGGTAGCTGGGTGGGTAGATAGGTAGCCGGGTGGGTAGATAGGTAGCCAGGTGGGCAGATAGGTAGCCGGGTGGGAGGGTAGGCAGATAGGTAGCTGGGTGGGTAGATAGGTAGCCGGGTGGGCAGTTAGGTAGCCGGGTGGGAGGGTAGGCAGTTAGGTAGCCGGGTGGGCAGATAGGTAGCTGGGTGGGTAGATAGGTATCCAGGTGGGCAGATAGGTAGCCGGGTGGGCAGATAGGTAGCCAAGTGGGAGGGTAGGCAGTTAGGTAGCCGGGTGGGCAATTAGGTAGCCGGGTGGGAGGGTAGGCAGATAGGTAGCTGGGTGGGTAGATAGGTAGCCAGGTGGGAGGGTAGGCAGTTAGGTAGCCGGGTGGGCAGTTAGGTAGCCGGGTGGGAGGGTAGGCAGAAGGGTAGCCGGGTGGGAGGGTAGGCAGTTAGGTAGCCGGGTGGGCAGTTAGGTAGCCGGGTGGGAGGGTAGGCAGATAGGTAGCTGGGTGGGTAGATAGGTAGCCGGGTGGGCAGCCAGTTAGGTAGCCGGGTGGGTAGATAGGTAGCCGGGTGGGAGGGTAGGCAGTTAGGTAGCCGGGTGGGCAGTTAGGTAGCCGGGTGGGAGGGTAGGCAGAAGGGTAGCCGGGTGGGAGGGTAGGCAGTTAGGTAGCCGGGTGGGCAGTTAGGTAGCCGGGTGGGAGGGTAGGCAGTTAGGTAGCCGGGTGGGCAGTTAGGTAGCCGGGTGGGAGGGTAGGCAGAAGGGTAGCCGGGTGGGAATGTAGGCAGTTAGATAGCCGGGTGGGCAGTTAGGTAGCCGGGTGGGTAGCCAGTGGGGGCCCCGACTCCTATGCTCCCCCTCACCTGGGTGTCCCCCCTCCTTACAAGCCGCGGGGAGGGCAGCCCGACTGGTTTTTTTTTTTTTTTTTTTTTTTTTCCCTTAAAAAAAACTATTTTCCCCGGGGGGCCCCCTCCTATCCTCCCCCCTCCCTCACCTCGGAGGGCCCCCCTCCTGTTACGAGCGGCGGGAGAGCGGCGGGTACAGCAAACTTCCGGCGAGGTAAAGCAGAAGATAGAGGTCCAGCTGCCTCCCAGTCGCTGTCTCCTTTGTAATAGCCGCGCACTAAACCAGGAAGCAGTGCGAGCGGCATAAAGGAGACAGCGTAGCCCGGGAGGCAGCTGGACCTCTATCTTCTGCTATACCTCGCCGGAACTTTGCTGTACCCGCCGCTCTACCGCCGCTCGTAACAGGAGGGGGGCCCTCCGAGGTGAGGGAGGGGGAGGATAGGAGGGGGCCCCCCCGGGGAAAATAGTTTTTTTTAAGGGACATAAAAAAAAAAAAAAACAGTCGGGCTGCCCTCCCCGGCTCTCCCCTCCAGCGCACCCCTTCTAGGGGCCCCCAGGAGGAGGGGCAGTCGGGGCCCACCGATGGGACCGTCGGTGGTTCGGCGGCTCTGTCCGAGCCTGTCTTAAGCTGAATACCGACCACAAGACCTCGGAAGATGGATCAGAGGATATGCAGCGATGAAATATGTGATGAACGATCATTCCCCGATCCATCTTCCGCAATTGCGTATCGCAGGAACAAATGACAGCACAAATGCAACTTTGAACGATCGTGTTAATTAGCATGGGGGTCAATAGGGATTTGAACAAACGTCCACAATAGGATCCATCACTGAAGCAGAGATTTTTATCCGGTCATTTTCTAGTTGGGGCAATTAGACAGCACCATAAGCCCCACCCTTTAATTTCCAGGACATCCTACAAGGCTAAGAGGTATAAAAATAGCCCACATGCACACCTGCTGTATCAGTATTGCTGTATGGATAGGAGGTTTATTTCTGTCTTTCCTTGCAGAGTGCCTCTTTACTTTTTACAGACATCGTAGGCTGATAACTAGAGCTGAGGGGGACCTACACCATTTCTATGGCTAGGTGTGGGACTAATACAGCTTCTGAAATTAATACCCTGTGTCATGTTTATCTCGTTGAAAAACTTCTGTTCTCTGGTAATTGAGTTGTAACGATTGGTGTAGCAACACAGACGTCTGATTATGTGTGATCTGCAGAATCACCGATAATACAGACGCTATACCTGATTATGTGGTGATCTGCAGTATCACCAATAATGCAAGTATAGCTAGCAGAATGCAAGGTGTATAGTGCTTGGTGCGACAGTAACTGAATAGTTTAACTAGACCTCACCAGAGGAGCTGGTGGGTACTATTTGTACACAGTAATTGAATAGTTTGGCTAAACCCCACCAGAGGAGCTGGTGGGTACTATTAAAGAGCACCTCACCAGTGACAAGGGCTCACTGGTGAGTAGAGAGGTCAGACAGGCTAGGATCAGTAACAGGCGGGCAGATACAGTACAGAATCGACAACAGAGTAGTAAGATATCAGGCAGGGTTCAGCAACAGAGTCAGATGGGCAGAAGTACAGAATCGATTAGCAAGAGCAGGGTCAAAGGATAGCCAAAGTCATACACAGAATATCAAATTATACAATAATACAATAATCCTAGTCTTGGGGGAAATCCCTGGTTTCCTCCCAGATCAAAGCACACCGGATACTATCTAAGGTCTGAGCGCTAACACATGAGTATTCACAACAGCAGACAGGTTGCGAGTGAAGACTGAAGGCTTTTGAAGCAGAGGAGACCCCACGGCCGCGCCCGCCACCAATCAGCCAATCCGGAGCGCTGTGAGTCTCCTCTGACGTCAGCCGACTGGCTGGTCAGCTGACGCGCCTCCTCCCTGCATAAAGGTCCTGTCTCTGCGCGCGCGCGATACAGCAACCCTATGAGCAATGGACAAACCCGTCCTCGGCGTACTAGACGCCAGAGGAACGGCCGAAGTCCCAGAGCAGGGAAGCGAGGCGGCTGCGGAGACACCCTGCGTGCCCGCAGCCGCTGCTTCCATGGATGTTACAGTACCCCCCCCTTGAGGCGTGGACTCCGGACACGGTCCACCTGGTCTGTCAGGATGCAACCTATGAAACTCCTCCCTAAGTTCCTCTGCATGCATGCGACAACCCGGCACCCTAGATCTCTCCTCCGGGCCATACCCCCTCCAGTGAACTAGGTACTGTATGGAGTTATGCACCAGCCGAGAATCCAATATCTGCTCTATCTCATACTCAGGTTCCCCATCAATTACCACAGGGCCCCCCCTTGAAGCCTGCTGTGCATGTGGGTTCCTCTCCCCCCCCCCCCCCCGGGGGGGAGAGGAACCCACATGCACAGCAGGCTTCAAGAGGGTCACATGAAAACATTTCACACCTTTCATAGTGGGCGGAAGTGAAACGACATAAGTGTTTATCATTGATCCTTTTGGACACCGGGTATGGGCCTATGAATCTGGGACCCAGTTTTGCAAAGGGGTGCTTTAAAGCCAAATGCCGAGTAGACACCCACACCATATCACCTGGTGCAAAGGCCCACTCTATAGATCGTCTCTTATCTGCCTGCTTTTTTGAGTATTCGCAACAGCAGACAGGTTGCGAGTGAAGACTGAAGGCTTTTGAAGCAGAGGATACCCCACGGCCGCGCCCACCACCAATCAGCCAATCCGGAGCACCGTGAGTCTCCTCTGACGTCAGCTGACCGGCTGGTCAGCTGATGCGCCTCCTCCCCGCATAAAGGTCCTGTCTCCGCGCGCGCCCCCGCGATACAGCAACCCTATGAACAATGGACAACCTCGTCCTCGGCGTACAAGACGCCAGAGGAGCGGGCGAAGTCCTAGAGCGGGGAAGCGAGGCGGCTGCGGAGACACCCTGCGTGCCCGCAGCCGCTGCTTCCATGGATATTACATGAGTCAATATAATATACAAAGGTGATTACATCAAACAAAGAGATGTGCTGACTGTACACTTCCCAGAGCAATGTAACCTGAGAACTGTCTGAAGTCACACAAAAAATCTTACATTTATGGCCACAACATAGAACTCCAAATGACCACTAAGACAGCTTCCAAAATTATTATTTTCAATTTCTCCCTTAAAGGGAACCAGAGAGGAATGGAGCCTGGAAATAGAAAGAGCTTTTATACATACCTGGGGCTTCTTCCAGCCCCATAAGCCTGGATCGCTCCCACGCCGCCATCCTCCGCTTCCTGGAACCGCCGGTACCAGGCCCGTCACTTCCGGCGGACACGGCCAATTGTCCGCATCACAGGGGCTCCCTCCATACCCGTACACATGCGGCTGCGCAGTAGGCAGCCTCATGCGTACTTGTATAGAGGGAGCTCCGTGTGATGCGGAGAATCGGCCGCGTCCGCCGGCCGACTGGCCGACTCGCGGCAATGACGAGACCCGGTACCGGCGGATCCAGGCAGCAGAGGACGGCGGCGTGGGAGCGATCCAGGCGAATGGGGTTGGAGGAAGCCCCAGGTATGTATAATAGCTTTTTTTGAACCTCTCTGGTTCCCTTTAACGGTACTCATACATGATACAATAAAAACATTAAATTTTCCTATTTATTTGACCAAAACGAGCAAATCGAATAAAAATAAATCAAGAAAAACTAACGATTATCCAGGTTTTTTTTACAATAAAAATCCACTCGAACATGTTGGAAAAATCTTTAAATTTGATCTAACACGGGGGGTCAAGAACCTTTTTTGCTGAGAGAGCCAAAAATGCCACATATTTTAAAATGTAATTCCGTCAGAGCCATACAATATGTTTCAAACTGGGACATTGCGCATGCACAGCAGAGGGCTCAGGTCCCTGTTGCCATGGTGATGTGTACAGAGTTGATCCTTCGGGCAGGAGAAGTGTCAGACACTCCTTCAGCTTCTCTTGGTATCAGCAATTTCCCTGAAAGCCAGACAGGAGGAATACAGACTTGTACAATTAGCTAGCTGACTTGGGAGTTGATTCACTTTGTAGGACGAGATCCCCGCACTTCGGCCCAACAGGCTGTCTGTCAAGTGACAGACAGCCTGTTGGACCAATCAAAGTGCAGGGATCTCGTCCTACAAAGTCAATGGACCTGACAGGATCCAGGGTGGGACAATTGGAGCAGCTGTTAGTTTTGGGGGGAGCTTGAGTAAGTTAGTAGTGCATGCTACAGCAGTAGCGTGCTTACTCTGAAAACTACTTGCTCTTCCACACTAAGCTGCGCAGCTTGAGCAGTGTAGCTTAGTGAATCAACCCCTACTGATTTGTCTGTGAGTCAGATGTAGCTATCAAAAGAGCCACATCTGGCTCCTGAGCCATAGGTTCCCTACCCCATTTTTTTCGATTAGATAATTTTGTTTGATTATTCCGTACCGGAATAATCAAACAAAATTATCTAATCGAAAAAAATTGTACCATGCATGGGCACCATAAGTCAGATATTTTATGGAGACAGGTAATCAACCTGGCAGCACATGGGATTGCCACCCAAGTTCTTGTTGATACAATGAAGGAGTTTGGTGTTCCCTTAGCGGTTTAAAAAAAAAAAAATTCTATTAAATTTTGGGTATTACTATTGACACAAACAAGATGTAGTTTTGTTTACAAATTGAGCTTTGTGAAATCCTTGCTGAATGGAATGCTAATTAAAGAAAAGGCCACAGGGAAGGAGATACAAACCTTGCTGGAGCATTTAGTTTTCGCATCTAGGATAAGGCCCATGGGGAGGGTATTCTCCATGAGGCTATCGAAGGTCATTGCTGGGTTTCTCCCCCGATGCATGTGTGCTTAGGAAGAGATGTGAAAAGGGATTTTTATCTGGTATGAGTTCTTATCATGTTACAATGGTAGGTCAATATAGCTGCAGGATTTTATTTTAGATGCAAAGGTGGTAGCCCTGGTAATTTGGGTATACCTTTGTCTGTCAGCTAAATCAGAGTTAGTGTTGAGACATCTGGTGTTACTTTGCCTTAAGGTAAATATTTGGCTAAAAGATTCATAGTTACCTGGTAAAAGAAATGTAATTGTTGACTCCCTTTCTCAGTAGTAGTGGGATCAATTCAGGTTGTTAGCCCTAAGGCGAACCTAGTGGGAGAAATCTGCATGGAGCACTTTTGGAACCTCATCTGGTCTTGATCATGGAAATGGTGAAGAGATCAGTAGCAGTCAGGGCCAGATTTGGGGAAAGGCCTACAAAGCCCGTGCCTAGGGCACCAGAATCAATAGCATCTGAAGGGCGGCGAGTGGTGACAAGTTGACTGCACTTGTCACCAGCTCCGAGAACCGCTCCGCGCTCGGCAAAGTCCTCAGCTGCCCCTTCACTGACGTAGAGAGTGAGCCTGAAGCAGCCAGTAGTAGGCTGCATCCAGACTCTCTTCAGAAAGCGCTGAGCGGCTTCCTGAGACGGAAGAAGCAGCTCTCAGCCGCCGCCACCGCCGCCGCCAACCAACTGATCTCCCCACTATATTTCCCCTGAGAGCAGCAACAGGAGAGAGCGATGCATGGCGGCGGCTGACAGAGCAGGGACATAGGAAGCTTCGGCGCTGGAAGCCTTGTGAGAGGTGAATGGCTCTGTTCCCGCTCGTTGTGTGTGTGTGAAAAGGGGGGGGATAATAGAAGACATCTGCACCGCCTCCTGCTCTGCTGGGGGAGGTGACACGGGACAGCACCTGACTGCCTATAAGGGGGGGGGGGGGCTCAGCATCTCACTACTTATAATAGGGAGGTGGGGGGTGGCGACAGTATTTTGGCTACTTCGGGGAGGGGGGGGGGAGGGGAGGACAGCATATGATTATAGTAAAGAGAGGGCTACAGGAGTCAATATCAGGCTCTTATACTAAGGGGGTACAGCATTTGGCTACCTATACTGGGGGGGGGGGGAGCATTTGGCTTATCGGCTACATATACTGAAGGGGGGGCAAGGGGGCAAAGTATCTGACTCCTATACAAAGGGGGGGAGGGAATATGCAGCATCATGCTACCTATACTAAGGGGAGAAGCATTTGGCTACCTATACTAATGGGGGGAAGTGACAGGAGACAGCATCAGGCTACCTATACTAGGGGGAGGGGGGCAGCATTTGGCTACCTATACTAAGGGGAGGGGGCTCAGCATCTGACTACCAATAGTAATGGCGGGGGCATATGGGACAGCATCAGGCTACCCATACTAGGGGGGGGGGGGGCAGCATTTGGCTACCTGTACTAAAGGAGGGAGCAGCATCTGACTGCCTAGACTGGTGTGAGGGGGGGGGGGGGAGAGAAAGGGCACCTGTCTACCTATACTAAATGGGTGAACAAGATCTGGCTACCTATACTGGGAGGTCATAACATACTTAGGGGGAGGGGGCGGCTTGTGACAGTGAGCCTTGGGCGGTAAAAGGTACAAATCCGGCCCTGGTAGCAGTACATTCTTGGAATGATTATGAGAAGTCATGGAGCAAATGGTGTCGGTTTGTTTTTATTTATGATTTACACCGTGGCAGATTTGGCTGAGTTGTTCTTGTCTTTCATTTGCCAAGAACTGGAAGTCGGATCCTTGCCTAGTAGGGTTATCAAAATGTTGTCTAGGATTTCATTTTTTAGACGATTGGCCTGCAAGTAACTCCTATCCAGTTGTGAGGCAGTTTCCAAAGGGTTTGAACAGAGTCTCTCAGAAGACTGATGATCGCAGGCTTGTTTGTTTGTTGGGATGCTTATGAGTGCTTACTGTTTAGGGCAGCATTTGCATTAGCCTTCTTTAGTGCGTGGAGAATTTCGGAGCTTGTGGCTGTTAACAAAGGTGGCCCGGCCCCTAGCAATTCTGATGGTGTCAAAGTTTTGGATGATTATTTGGAAGTTTTATTAGAAGGTCAAAAACAGCTCACTTGGGCAAAGGATTTGGGGTTTATCTGGGTGCTGTGGACGGCACTAGCTGTCCTGTTATATGGTAAAGGAATTTCTTCGGGTTAAGCCTTCCTTGGTATCTTTTTTTGGTTCATAAGGACGGGGTTTTCGTCTCAATGTTTCAGTTCTCTTCTGTGCTTAAGAGGTGTCTGACTCATCTGGGACTTTAATCCTTTAAGTTCACTTTTCACTCCTTCAGAATTGGGGCAGCCACTGAGGCTATGAGAATGGGTCTCCATGATGAAGTTTTGCAATGTATCGGACGTTGGGATTCGCATAGATTTCATTTATATGTTAGGCCTAATTTGTGTGTTTATTAATGTTCTGTTTCAGGTCACAAATCCGTGGTTTGGATATTAGGTCATTCCTATGTGTATCGGGCACAAAAAAAAAAAAAGAGCCAGGAACAGACCCGAAAACTGAAAACCTTTACTTTGATTTAGATGAACACCAGAATTATGGCAAGGTACCTGGGGACTCCGATGAGATCCACTTTGGTCTTTAATACTGTATATAAGCAATTACATTATTGGCCTGCCCCATATAATTTGGGTGGTGGTAATGACATTGGGAAAATGAATACATTAGAGGTGATGTTCATCAGCTAGTGGAGCAGCTTTGTAATACTAAAATCATATTTTCTGAAATAATTCCAAGACTGGTTTGGTTTAGAAGTTGGCAGACTGTCTATTTGCCATGTGGACCTGGAAGAGGTGGAAGTGGGCCTTTTCAGGAGGGAAAGGGTCCGCTCGTCCCCTGTTGGACTTGATAGTTGAATGCTAACTTGCATTTGGTTATTGGAGAGGCCGCGGTTTTGGGGGGCCAGTCCAGTTAAGCTGGACTGCCTTTTGGGTAATGTCACCCTGTTGGGCGGACATTATTGTTCATTTTGGGGGGCCAGTCCAGTTAAACTGGACTGGCTTTTGGGTAATGTCACCCTGTTGGGCGGACATTATGGTTCATTATGGTTATTATCATGTTTTCAGTTTACTTTATATGTGGTGTTAATAAACATTTTGGTGATTCTTTTTTAAAAAATAAATCAAAGTTCTGCTTAACTTGGTTACCCCAATAAAAATGGCCGCGGCCTTTCTCCATTTGGTTGTCTTTCTATTTAGTATCCTAATTTGGTTGGTAAGTGGTTAATGAATGGGGTGTGCAATCCCATGTATGGAGACAGGTAATCAACCTGGCAGCACATGGGATTGCCACCCCTGAAAGGGTTAATTTGTGCAAGTCTCCTGGCTGTCTCCTCTCTAATTACAGGTGCAGGTGTGGGCCCAGGTCCTAAGCGAGACCATCTCGCAGTGGGAGACGTCCCTTCCGGACTCACTGTTCATCATAACGGGCGATTTCAACAGGGCCAACCTGCGTCAGGAGATGCCACGCTATCACCAGCATGTAACGTGCCCCACCAGAGGACCGAACACCCTGGACCACTGCTACACAGCACTGAAGGATGCGTACATAGCGGCTCCATGGGCAGCCCTGGGTTCCTCGGATCACTGTCTTATCCACCTTATCCCTACCTACAGGAGGCGCCTAGAATCAGCTAAACCGATCAGTAAATCTGCCAAGGTGTGGTCAAACGAGGCCATACTGAAACTGCAAGCCTGCTTTGAATGCACTGATTGGAGGTCCCTGGAAGCGTCAGACCTGGATGAATGGGCAGATAACGTCGCCTCATACATCAGTTTCTGCGAGAATTCGTGTGTACCAACGAAATCCTTCAAGGTGTACCAGAACAACAAGCCATGGTTCACCAACAAGCTGTGGAAACTACGGAGACGAAAGGAGGCTGCACACAAGTCCGGCAACCAGGAGGACTATAGGAAGGCAAGAAACTATCTTAAGCGGGAGCTGGGAGCGGCCAAAAAAGAGTATGCCGAGAAAATCAAACTCAGTCTGCGCTCAAATTACTCACGTGCTGTATGGAAGGGGCTGAAGGCCGCCACAAACTATAAGCCACAACCACAGCACGCAACACCCAGCCCGATACTAGCAGAAGAACTCAGCAGATTCTACTGCAGGTTCGAGAACCAGGAAGAACCGGAGGAGACTCAGGTATCGGCTACCCCTCCTCCATGCCCTGCTGACAACACCCTAAGTCTGCCCTCTCCCATGGTGGTGAGTGAGGCCGAGGTCCTGCGCCTCCTATCAACCCTAAATGCCAGGAAAGCCCCCGGCCCGGACGGAGTATCTCCAGCATGCCTGAAAAACTGCGGTAGGCAACTTGCTCCAATTCTCTCTGCTATCTTCACCAAGTCCCTGGGGGAAGGCAAGGTCCCTGCGTGCTTCAAGAGGTCTACCATCATACCTGTGCCTAAGAAACAAGGAGTCACCAAACTGAACAACTTTAGGCCCGTGGCCCTGACGTCCGTCATCATGAAAACCATGGAGCGTGCGGTCCTGGCCTACCTCAAGCTCTCCACTTCGCCCCTCCTTGACCCCCTCCAGTTTGCATATAGAGCAAACAGGTCCACTGATGATGCAATCAATATCTGCCTGGAGCTCATCAACGACCACCTTGACAGGCCGGACACATACGCTAGAATACTACTCCTGGACTGAGGCCGAGGTCCTGCGCCTCCTATCAACCCTAAATGCCAGGAAAGCCCCCGGCCCGGACGGAGTATCTCCAGCATGCCTGAAAAACTGTGGTAGGCAACTTGCTCCAATTCTCTCTGCTATCTTCACCAAGTCCCTGGGGGAAGGCAAGGTCCCTGCGTGCTTCAAGAGGTCTACCATCATACCTGTGCCTAAGAAACAAGGAGTCACCGAACTGAACAACTTTAGGCCCGTGGCCCTGACGTCCGTCATCATGAAAACCATGGAGCGTGCGGTCCTGGCCTACCTCAAGCTCTCCACTTCGCCCCTCCTTGACCCCCTCCAGTTTGCATATAGAGCAAACAGGTCCACTGATGATGCAATCAATATCTGCCTGGAGCTCATCAACGACCACCTTGACAGGCCGGACACATACGCTAGAATACTACTCCTGGACTTCAGCTCGGCCTTTAATACCATCTGCCCACGCATTCTCCAACAGGACCTAGCTGCACTGGAGGTCCACCCTAGTCTACAACTTTGGATCACAGACTTTCTTACCAACAGGTCCCAAGTCGTCAGACAGGGCGATATCCACTCTCAAGCAGCGGCCACAAACACAGGAGCTCCTCAAGGTTGCGTACTGTCACCATTGCTGTTCTCCCTCTACACAAACAATTGCAGGTCTGAGGCAGACTCTGTCAAGGTCATCAAGTTCGCTGATGACACCACCATCGTTGGCCTTGTCACCAAGGATAATGTCCGAGAGTACTGGCAGCAGGTGGAGAGAATTTGCAACTGGAGCAAGGAGAACAGGCTGGTGCTAAACACCGAAAAAACCGTTGAGTTAATCATTGACTTCAGGAGGTCTGCTCCCTCCCCTCCTCCAATCTACATTGGTGGCAGCGAGGTAACCAGAGTGTCCTGCGCCCGGTTTCTAGGTACTACCATCTCCTGTGACCTAAGCTGGAAGCCCAACATCACTGCCACTCACGGAAGGCCCAACAAAGACTCTTCTTCCTCCGCCAGCTGAGAAAGTTCGGCATGACTCAAGAAATTCTAACCAGATTTTACTCCGCCACCATTGAGTCGATCCTCTGCTCTTCCATCTTGGTGTGGTATGCTGGCGCCACTGTCAATGATAGGGACAAACTACAGAGAGTTATCCGGTCAGCTGAGAGGATCATTGGGTGCCCCCTCCCCTCACTTGCCCTACTATACAACAAAAGACTTAAATCCAGGGCATTGAGGATTGCAAATGATTCCTCACACCCAGGCCATCGCTACTTCAGCATCCTGCCCCTGGGCCGGAGACTACGAGCCATCTCCACTAAGACCACGAGACACAGGAACTCGTTCTTCCCCTCGGCAGTCAGCCTCTTAAACTCCCTCCACATTCTGCCATCAAGCAAGCTCTAACGTACGGCGAGGCCGGCGGCGCTACCGTTGAACAGCCGACCAGCCCACAAGACTAACTATTAGATATCTCAGTGACACACTGGGAATGTGATGTGTATTACAATGTAATGTTAATCTGATGTCTGTTGTGTGTCTCTCTCTATGTATTCTTTCTGAGCTATTGTACTGTGCCAAAAACAATTCCGGGCATGACCCCTCATGCTTGGCGAAATAAAAAATGATTCTGATTCTGATTCTGATGATTCTGATTCTGAGGTAGCTGGGCGAAAAATCCAGAGCAGCAGTGGATTGGACAAGTGATTGGCAGGCATTTCTCAGCAGCCAATCGAAGATGAAGAGAACAGATAAAAGCTGGGGAGTGATGTCAGCAGCAGCTGAAATCAAGAGCATTTACAGCGCCCCTGTCGCTGGCCATGGTTATTGGGGTTCAAACTTGAGTTCTTGGGTAATGTCACCCTGTTGGGTGGACATTATGGTTCATTATGGTTATTATCATGTTTTCAGTTTACTTTATATGTGGTGTTAATAAACATTTTGGTGATTCTTTTTAAAATGAAGGCATTGACCGGCACCATCTGTAATTAATGCTCTTTTATTTCAAATAGTCATGTATAGCCATATACATCAGCGACGTTTCGGAGTAATCTCCTTTCTCAAGCCTGGCTAATACAGACTACACATATTGCTGTCAACTTACACAGTTATATAACAAACATGGTAGGCAGTTGACCAATCCTGATTGTTTCACCTTACACCAATCAGCAGGACCGGCTATCTCCGTGGACCTGATGGGGAACTTAACTAGTTTTTGCCTATTGGTCGCTTCAAACTGAGCTCCTCCCTGCCCACACCTGTACTTACGTGTCTCAGAGCGCTGTCAGCGCATTTCCGCATATGCGCACAGTGTCCAACATCCGCGCCGCCCATCGCCGTCAAAGACGGACCTGATGGGAAACCGCAGTGTGGTGACGTGGGAGGAAGGCGGAACATCGCCGCGTATCGTCCCACTCTGCTGCAGCCAATAGGAGAGCCATGGGGAACCCGCCCACCACGTCTGTAATGACGTGGTTTGTTGCCGGTAGTCGCCATGCTATCCTTTGACAGTTGTTAATGCGCGGAATGCGGAAACAGAGCCCCACAGACATTACACATGTTACAATACTGTATTAAAGAGAAAGCTTTTAGGAAACACATGGATTGCCACAGGGTTTAAAGAGGTACCTACTATAATAACTGTCAAAACTGTAAAAAGCGATTTATGATGCACATCAAAATTTATATAAAAAGGGATAAGATCCAATTCTCGATTGAGCCCTTTTGCTTCCATGGTGTCCAATTGCTTGATCCACCATGCCTCTCTATATAAAAGTTTTTTTAGTCGATCCCCACCTCTCCTAGGAGGCAATACCTCCTCTATTATTTGATATCTTAGCTGACTAACATTATGTCCTGCCTGGACAAAATGATATGGTACTGCTTGCTCTATAAGGCGTTCTCTAATCGCATGTTTATGCGACGAGAGGCGCTTTTTGATTTTTTGCAAGGTCTGGCCGACATAGATCAACCCGCAGGGGCACTTCAAAGCATATACCAATGTTTTCGCTTTGAACACTATATCTCGATACAAATGGTATACGTCCAGAGATGCCCCTGTCTCGTCTGACAATTGTCAGACGAGACAGGGGCATCTCTGGACGTATATAAATGTCCCTGTCTTTTCTTATAAAAAAGCCCCTACACTCAGAGACAAGTTGGTACATGCAGATATGAAGGTTGTGCGGTCTGGCCGGCGGGGATTGACCCACAGGGGCACTTTTCCATGCTTGAATTGTGTTCATTGCAGCTCTGTAATCAGAGGGGATGAAATTCGACATCCCCACAGAGGCACTAAATTTAAAATTAGAGATTGTTTTACTTGCGATTCCACATATGTGGTATATGCTATAGGCAGGACATAATGTTAGTCAGCTAAGATATCAAATTATAGAGCAGGTATTGCCTCCTAGAAGAGGTGGGGATCGACTAAAAAAACTTTTATATAGAGAGGCATGGTGGATCAAGCAATTGGACACCATGGAACCAAAAGGGCTCAATCGAGAATTGGATCTTATCCCTTTTAAATAAATTTTGATGTGCATCATAAATCGCTTTTTACAGTTTTGACAATTATTATAGTAGGTACCTCTTTAAACCCTGTGTCAATCCATGTGTTTCCTAAAAGCTTTCTCTTTAATACAGTATTGTAACATGTGTAATGTCTGTGGGGCTCTGTTTCCGCATTCCGCGCATTAACAACTGTCAAAGGATAGCATGGCGACTACCGGCAACAAACCACGTCATTACAGACGTGGTGGGCGGGTTCCCCATGGCTCTCCTATTGGCCGCACAGCAGAGTGGGACGATACGCGGCGATATTCCGCTTTCCTCCCACGTCACCACACTGCGGTTTCCCATCAGGTCTGTCTTTGACGGCGATGGGCGGCGCGGATGTTGGACACTGTGCGCATATGCGGAAATGCGGTGACAGCGCTCCGAGACACGTAAGTACAGGTGTGGGCAGGGAGGAGCTCAGTTTGAAGCGACCAATAGGCAAAAACTAGTTAAGTTCCCCATCAGGTCCGCGGAGATAGCCGGTCCTGCTGATTGGTGTAAGGTAAAACAATCAGGACTGGTCAACTGCCTACCATGTTTGTTATATAAATGTGTAAGTTGACAGCAATATGTGTAGTCTGTATTAGCCAGGCTTGAGAAAGGAGATTACTCCGAAACTTCGCTGATGTATATGGCTATACATGACTATTTGAAATAAAAGAGCATTAATTACAGATGGTGCCGGTCAATGCCTTCATATTGATGTGAGTCTGTGGTGCTGACAGACAGACCAGGCACATCAACTATACAAGCCATAGAGGAGTGCTCCACCACAGATATTTGCGATGATTCTTTTTAAAAAAATAAAACAAAGTTCTGTTTAACTTGGTGTCACAGGAGCCCTAGTGGCTGACCGCACTTAGCCTTCTAAACGGTGCCAGCGCACAGATCGTGCGAACTCTGGTCGCAGTCAATGCGCAGGAACCGTTAAGAATTAGCCGCAGACAACTCAGAAGGGAGCCTGTGAGACACGGGTGATTACAACTTCACCCACTGGTTCAGAGTAAACTGCCACCACCGCGGTTACCATGGGACCGTGGAGCCCACTAACTGACTAGTCCTGCGAATAAAACGGTTAAACACACGATATTCTGTCTAGCCAACAACAAACAAACAGTAGCGTATCTTCAGAGACCCGGGATCAGTTCTGTGTGTGCTGATAAGCAGGGTAGCGGACAGTGAATGACTTGGAGGAAGTCGTTTATTCACGCAATATAAATAATTAATATATACAGACAATTATTAAAATCACAATTATTAAAACAGTAATAGCCAGTATGAAATAAAAAGGAAGAAAATACTTATGGTTTGTGGAAATATGTCCTTGTGGGAAAATCATAAAGTTCTTGGTTTCAATCAGAATTCAGCAGAATTCTTTGTTCCAGATTACAGAAGGGATGGCAAATCAAGATGGCCGCCCGCACATGTGTCCTTTGTCTCAGGGCTTCATTCAAAGTTCAGCAAAATGGCCACCAGCCCTATGTCCTCTGAGCTGGCAGCAGGATGTTCTCATATGGATGGAATGGGAGGACTTAAGCCCGCCTGCTGGCTCTGTGCTTTTGATGAAGCTGGTTTGGGGGTGTGGCAGTGCCAGCCCCCTCTGAGCTACCAGCAAATGACAGTTCATTCCCTCTGAGAGATTTTAGAGCTAAACTTATGAATTGCTGTAACTCCTGAACCATACATGTTACATTTAGGGGGGTAACAGCTTCATACTTGGAGGAAAATACAGATTAATATGATATCCGACATGGCTAGTGCAGCAGATCAGGGTCCTGGGTAGATTCATACCTGGGTTGTAGGGGCCCCGGGCCCCTCTCGACTGGTATCAAGAGATCCAGCATGACCCTACGGATCCAATGATACCGCTCTCATAACCACCCTATTTATTGTATTCTGTAAATGGGCAAAAGATTATATAGTACATTCATTTCTTCCTGCTAAGGCTGGAGTCAGCCTGACTGGAGTCCAGCTGTGTCTGCTCTTGGGATCTCCTTTTTTTGAAAGGCCCTGTTGGCTCCTTCAATTAACATCTGAATGTGAGATCAGCTAGGTGTCACCTTATACCTGATGGATGGGCCATCAGCACAGCTTGAAGCCAGGGACTCTCTGGGCCCAGGCTCATTAGCATATCAAAAGAGCCATCCAGCCTTTAGGATGGTGCTCTCTCTGCTAAGAAAAGGACTTCAGCTCCCCCTACACACTCAACCCAGATTGTATCGATTTGAAGCGCAATTGATGCAGGGTATCGAGTGCGATCGCTTTTTTCTTCACGGGCGGTTACAGGACGCGCCTGCGGCCCTGCAACCGTCCGTGACAGCCCTCCCTGGGGAGAAGGCAGATAGACATTCATCAGCAAGATGTGTGTCGTTGCCGCTAACCTGCGAGATCTGATCTAGTTCCCCGTTGGCGTTCTGGGGTCGGCTGCCCGCTGCGTGTCGGCCAACCTGGCTGACGGGTCTCGGGTTGCCGGTGCGGCGGGAAAACCTATTGGAGCCTGTGGCTCGGTTCCCCTGGACCGGGCGCGGTCTGCTACCCTCAGGGTTGACCCGACATGGACCATTCTGGACAGGGCGTTTGCGCCACTGCAGTCGGACGTGGTGTCTGCCGGGACTGCCGACAACGGGCAGTGGGTTGGTTAGGTCAACAGCCAGCCCACGCAGGGTTCCCCTGCTAAGTGGCTGTGGACCTAAGGGAACCCCGCGGGAATCCCTGGACCTTCCCAGCTCCTGACAGACGGCACATGCCCTGCAGTAGTTTGCTACATCCCTGTTCATTCGGGGCCAATAAAACTGGTTCCGAATACCGGCAAGTGTCTTGCGGACACCTGAGTGCCCTGTCAGAGGATTACCATGTGCGGATTTCAGCACATGTCCCCTGAACGCACTCGGGACCACAAGCCATTTGGTATTCGCGTGGGATCTACCTGTAGGGGGCTGTACAGACTCACTGTACAGTCTCCCACCTTCCCAGTACACCTTGAAAGCGGCCCCGTCTGCGAGGGGCTCAGCGGCTTGCTGCCTGAGCACCTCCAGGCTTGGGTCACTTTGTAGTGCGGCTGAGAATACGGCGCTGTCAGTTTCAGCCAATTGGCTCATGTCACACGAGGCCAGCGGCTGAAAGGTCTCATCCCTGCGGTCAGAGGAGGGGGAGGAGGCCGGAACCCCCTCCACCTGTTCTGAGCTCGGGTTCTGAGCAGTGCAGCGGCGCGGTACTGCTAGCACAGGTACACTGTCAGAATGGCACAGACGGACATTACTCAAGTCATCATTGCATGCAGTAATGACATTGACAGGTATAGACATTTTTTCATTACACACAGGTTGTACAGTAAACTCAGGTACAGTTACAGCATCATCACAACAGACAGTCTGTACATCAAACTCAGGTGCCTTTGAAGCAGGCACTATTGAACCTGGTACCCTTGAACTGGGCACATTCAACCCGCCTCCTCCTGGTGCTCCCCCAAGTGTATAAAGTACCTGGTGGTGGGTGGAGAGTCCGTCTCCTTCCGTGAGCGACAAGGCGGTCGTGGCAGGTTCATAGTAGGACACAAGCTTGCCCAAATCAGTCCCCAGCAACACAGGGACTGGGAGATCCTTCATAACCCCAACAACCCTTTCGTGGATCCCTAATCCCCAATCCAGCTTCACTGTCGCGTGGGCTATGTGAAAAAGGGTGCCCTCTACTCCAGTAAGGGCAAGGGATCGGCTGGAGCTGATGCTCTCCTTTGGCACAAGGTGTGAGTGAACTAACGTGATGTCAGCTCCGGTGTCTCGAAATCCGGTGACAACTTTGCCGTTCACTCTAACAAGTTGCTGCTGGTCGGTTCGGTCGCGGATTTCCTTTCCGCGGGCAAACAGGACAAAATCTGATGATCCAGGCTGTGGTTCGCTGGCGGGCTGCCTCTGCTGTGGGTGAGGTGCAGGTGATGCAGATGATCCAGGTGCTGGTGGTGTCTGTCTCCGCTCCGGACAGTCGAATTTCATGTGTCCGGGCTGGCGGCAGTAGTGACAGGTGACCTCTCCAGGCGCTGCAGGCCTGGGTGCAGCAGCTGCGCTGGGTGGCCTCTGTGGCGGACGGCTCACAGGGGCAGGAGGGTCTGCCGAGGTATTGGGCTGACCTCCTCTCCAGCTGGATGGGACAGTTCTGCGGGTATCAGCCACCCGGGTAGTTGCAAAAGTCTCAGCAAGGTCTGCAGCGACAGTTGCTGAAGCCGGCCTGCGTTCTAGCACAAACTGGCGTACATCAGCAGGGCAAATGTTCAGAAATTGTTCCAGGACTATCAAGTCCTCCAGGACATCATAAGACCCTTTGGTGAGGCCTAGTGTCCACTGGCGGAGTGTGGTGAGCAAGCTGCTGGCCACATCTCGGTACGAATCCGAAGGCTTTTTCTGCCAGGCCCTGAACTTTTTCCGATAGGCTTCTGGCGTCAGCTGGTACTTAGTAATGATAGCGTCTTTTATAGCAGCATAATCATTATCCTTCTCCGCAGGCAATTCTGCGAAGGCATCAAGCGCTTTGTAGCGCAGCAAAGGTGTCAGATGTCTGGCCCACTGGTCTTGGGACAGACGATACTGACGGCATGCTTTTTCAAAAGACCGCAAAAACAAGTCAATGTCTGTGTCTTTCTCAATATTAGCAAATTTAAATTTTGCACTTACGGGTGGTGCAGCTCCTTCAGCAGGGAGGCTGGGCGGTGAACTCCGGCTGGCCTGTTGCACTTTTGCCATGTTTAGCTCATGCTGTCGTTGGCGTTCCCGCTCAGCGGCATCCCTCTCCGCGTGGCGTTCTGCAGCAGCAGCAGCAGCGGCTTGCCGCTCCCGTTCCTCTCGTTTTTGCTCCGCCATGTACTGCAGGTACTTGTCCAGGTCAGTCTCCATCAGCTTTTGTAATGCCTGCTGCATTACCGGGTCAGCACCCCTGGACAGTCCAGTACTGGCCAGTTCCGGGCGAGTATTTTCAGAAACTTTGGGGTTGGGGTCCACACTGACATTCTCCTGCGTAACTGTTGATGCAGGGCCCTCAGGATGCACAACCTCTGTACGGTCAGGAGTCTCAGTCTCTGGTTCCCCTTGCCTTGAGTCAGGTGGGTCAGCGTCTACCTCAGCAGACACATCCAGCTCCTGCAGTTGCTGGGTATCCCATTGAAACAATTCCGTTACCAGGTCCCCTTGTTTCTTGCGGCCGACATCAATGCCTCTCTCTTGGCAAAGATTTTGCAGGTCCGCCAGGCACATTTTCTTGTAGTTCCCGGACATTTCCACGCCAAATAAAATAAAACTTTTGGGGAGGGGTACTCGCTACACAGTCTCTCTGTATATATAAAAAAATATATTGCCTTCCAGCTACACCAACGAATTAGTTCGTTTCTTGATAGCGCTAGCGCTATCGTAGATACTTTCAGCACAACACAGGTCCCAACCGCTGCCTAACACTGTCACAGGAGCCCTAGTGGCTGACCGCACTTAGCCTTCTAAATGGTGCCAGCGCACAGATCGTGCGAACTCTGGTCGCAGTCAATGCGCAGGAACCGTTAAGAATTAGCCGCAGACAACTCAGAAGGGAGCCTGTGAGACACGGGTGATTACAACTTCACCCACTGGTTCAGAGTAAACTGCCACCACCGCGGTTACCATGGGACCGTGGAGCCCACTAACTGACTAGTCCTGCGAATAAAACGGTTAAACACACGATATTCTGTCTAGCCAACAACAAACAAACAGTAGCGTATCTTCAGAGACCCGGGATCAGTTCTGTGTGTGCTGATAAGCAGGGTAGCGGACAGTGAATGACTTGGAGGAAGTTGTTTATTCACGCAATATAAATAATTAATATATACAGACAATTATTAAAATCACAATTATTAAAACAGTAATAGCCAGTATGAAATAAAAAGGAAGAAAATACTTATGGTTTGTGGAAATATGTCCTTGTGGGAAAATCATAAAGTTCTTGGTTTCAATCAGAATTCAGCAGAATTCTTTGTTCCAGATTACAGAAGGGATGGCCAATCAAGATGGCCCCCCGTACATGTGTCCTTTGTCTCAGGGCTTCATTCAAAGTTCAGCAAAATGGCCACCAGCCCTATGTCCTCTGAGCTGGCAGCAGGATGTTCTCATATGGATGGAATGGGAGGACTTAAGCCCGCCTGCTGGCTCTGTGCTTTTGATGAAGCTGGTTTGGGGGTGTGGCAGTGCCAGCCCCCTCTGAGCTACCAGCAAATGACAGTTCATTCCCTCTGAGAGATTTTAGAGCTAAACTTATGAATTGCTGTAACTCCTGAACCATACATGTTACATTTAGGGGGGTAACAGCTTCATACTTGAAGGAAAATACAGATTAATATGATATCCGACATGGCTAGTGCAGCAGATCAGGGTCCTGGGTAGATTCATACCTGGGTTGTAGGGGCCCCGGGCCCCTCTCGACTGGTGTCAAGAGATCCAGCATGACCCTACGGATCCAATGATACCGCTCTCATAACCACCCTATTTATTGTATTCTGTAAATGGGCAAAAGATTATATAGTACATTCATTTCTTCCTGCTAAGGCTGGAGTCAGCCTGACTGGAGTCCAGCTGTGTCTGCTCTTGGGATCTCCTTTTTTTGAAAGGCCCTGTTGGCTCCTTCAATTAACATCTGAATGTGAGATCAGCTAGGTGTCACCTTATACCTGATGGATGGGCCATCAGCACAGCTTGAAGCCAGGGACTCTCTGGGCCCAGGCTCATTAGCATATCAAAATAGCCATCCAGCCTTTAGGATGGTGCTCTCTCTGCTAAGAAAAGGACTTCAGCTCCCCCTACACACTCAACCCAGATTGTATCGATTTGAAGCGCAATCGATGCAGGGAATCGAGTGCGATCGCTTTTTTCTTCACGGGCGGTTACAGGACGCGCCTGCGGCCCCGCAACCGTCCGTGACACTTGGTTACCCCAATAAATATGGCCGCGGCCTTTCTCCATTTGGTTGTTCTGTCTTTCTATTTAGTATCCTAAGTTGGTTGGTAAGTGGTTAATGAATGGGGTGTGCAATCCCACGTGTGTCAGCATTGCCTGCCTAGTGCATGATATGCTCTTGCAGCCCAAACATGCATCCATGTTTATGATTATTCAGTTACAATAATTCTACAAGAAATAATTTGTGAATCTGTAAATAAATAAATTAAACTACCGATATCAGTTTAACAAAACTAATATTTTTCTGCTAGAAAAACCTCAAATGAATGCAGCAGAATCCACTTGAGGTTTGATCAATGATCCATAGAAAGGTTCACTGGCACACACTTTGCCAAGCTCAGCATGTTGTGAAATCTGAGTTGGCCCTTACATAGGTAAGATCCTCCCCTTTCCTCTTACCTTTGACTTTTGAACAGAACAGAGTTACATTCCTGTGGAAGGCTGAAATGAAACAGCCATGGCTGTATTTTCATTCTTATCACCATTTTTCATTGCTGTCATCTGCCTTCTAGTTGTTATCATCTTGCAAAGTAAGAAGAGCAAACCTAGGAATGAAAAGACTACTAAGGAGAAGAGTAAAGCAGAATCTCGGCCATGGGTAGATGAGGACCTGCAGGATGCCACAGACCTTCCAGCTGAGGGAGATGGTAAGGAGCACGCTGTTCATGTGATTACTATGGTGTCTTTTTGTCATTGTCATGGGAACCCTAGAAATGGTCTTGGTATGCCTAGACCATGCTTTCTCAACCAGGGTTCCTTGAGTACTCTGCAGGGGTTCCTTATAATAGAGGATACTGTAAAAGGAATCACTAAATTGGGGGTCAGAATAATAAAGAGCACATTAATAAAATGCACTACTAGAATAAGGGGACAGTATAATGAGGACCACTGTAATAGGTGGTAACACCGGCGTAACTACCGGGGATGCGATCCCATCAGCTGCAGGGGAGCCCGGGGCCCCTCTAGGGCCCGCCAGCCGTGTGCGGGGGGGGGGGGGGGGGGAGCACTGCCGCCTGCCCGAATCTGGGACCCCCCAGCCAAGTGTGGAACTGGCCGAGGCATCTAATAAACGCTGCGCCAGTTCATTCCCCACAGCCCACAGTCTCCCGGGAGGCAGAGCAGGGCTACGGGAAGATGGCTGCCGAAGCCCTGCACTGGAGACTATTTGTGTCTCCAGTACAAGGCTTTGGGCGCTATCTTGCCAAAGCCCTGCACTCTGCCTGTCAGCGCGGGAGATGTGCTGCAGGAGGATCGTCGGGGGACCTGGTGCAGAGGCCAGGAGAGGAGACTTCTGCCAGGTGAGTTCATTGTTTGTTTTTTTTTTTTTACAGGTGCATTTTATTTTAACCACTTTACCACTGAGGGGTTTTACCCCCTGAGCACCAGAGCAATTTTCACCTTTCAGCGCTCCTTCCATTAATTCGTCTATAACTTTATCATTACTTATCACAATGAAATTAACTATATCTTGTTTTTTCCGCCACCAATTAGGCTTCATTTAGGTGGGACATTATGCCAAGAATTATTTTATTCTAAATGTGTTTTAATGGGAAAATAGGAAAAATGTGTGAAAAAAATTATTATTATTCAGTTTTCGGCCATTATAGTTTTTAAATAATGCATGCTACTGTAATTAAAACCCATGAAATTTATTTGCCCTTTTGTCCCGGTTATAAAACCGTTTAAATTATGTCCCTATCACAATGTTTGGCGCCAATATTTTATTTGGAAATAAAGGTGCATTTTATTCAATTTTGCGTCCATCCCTAATTACAAGCCTATAATTTATAAAGTAACAGTGTTGTACCCGATTAATAATAATAGTTGTTAAATTACGGTGTAGTGTGTATATTATGCAGGTACCAGCACTGGTGAAGAAAACTCAAAAAACCAAAAAGAAACACTAACCAGTATATGCTGCTCAAAAAACTGCACTTTTATTGACACAATATTAGGTATAAAAATTATATACACACTTGATTTCAGAATTATGTCAGAGATGTCTGACATAGTATAATTGCCATGCAATATAAAGTGCTGCTGCTGTGTAAGACAGCGTGGAAGAACCCCCAGAGAATAGCATATATTATTCAAATAGCCCACTGCATAGATCCATCAAAATAGACCAAGGCATAAAACTTTGGTGACGCCAGTACTGCAGACTTGTGAGGAGACCTGAAATGATAATATATAAGGTCATAACCACTCACTGTAGCGCAAAACTGGCTTAGCCAAATTCACACTATGATTGTTAAAGCCAAATAGCTGCCTGGCAGGTAAACCTTGGTGATGCCTGTATCCTTATCCGTGAGGAGACCTATTAAGAGTAGTGCAAAAAGGTCATAACCACTCACAGAGGGCATAAACAGGCATGACCAATGTGATCAAATAATTAAACCACCGGTCAATATGATAATATAATTTAAAGTATAGTAGCCTGAGTCATAATAGTCCAGAGTGGGACGTCTTAGAAGCACCAATCCTTGATTTAATGAGGGACAAATAAGTCTGAAATGTCCGCTGGTATATATAAACCTTAGAGGATAATAGGTGCCACCAATATGGTTGAATAAAAAATCTATTCGCTGAATATATAGGAGCCAGCAGTTCAGTATCAAAGATGGAAGCCAAATCCGCTGTAAAGTATCAAGCCTAAATAGGACAAAATAGTCGCTGAAAAAAGCAGCCTAGATGTCGCCAACCAGAGAAGTATTTTCGAGTCTTGCCAGAAATCTGCAATGTATGTTAAGTATCAGCTCCATGCAAGCAGACATTGTATATGGCACTAGATACATAGTTCCTTCCTGGAAAAAATACATAAGCCAGCAGTTACTGTGATGCACAGTTTCTTAGTACTCAAAGTCTGATATGAAAGTGTGGATATAGTTTGCCATCACATATATTGCATTCAAGTGATATAGAAATGTTCATTGAAGCTGTGCTGTAACAACGTCCTCCCGGACAACCACGCTGCTCTAAGATCACCAGGCAGCCCATACATCCAGCACAGTGGCTAGATAGCATACATTTCGGCCTCTGAACCATGTACTGTTCCAGGAGAGTAATGGAACGCTTATCTGTGAGCTGTGGAACAAAGCAGCTGATGATGCCGCTGGAGACGGCTAGTTGCTTGATCTCTGTGCAATTAGTGCAACATAGCAGTAGATATCACAGTAAGCGGCTGGGACCAGGCCTCTGCATGCTGCGTATGTATATAGAGTTGCTTTAAAATGATGCAAGTACACTGGCACTTATCTTATCTGGCGTCCGGACTTTGTGTGGAATACATGGATTACCGCAATAGAGCGGCTAGAAGCAGTTAGTAACGGCTGGCAACAAGTTGGCTGTCTGACTTTTGCAGGCTTTCTCATGAAGAAATGGCGGCGGCTCCCATCAGTAAGACAGCGGCTCCCAATACAAGAAGAAGGCGTAGCATGACGTCTACGCGTTTCGACCCGCCCACCGGAGCTTCATCAGGACGTGCTACGTCATCACGTTTGCCGTCCTTCTCCCCCAGTATTTATAGTGTGCAGGCCACCATAATTTAGGAGCCTGGAAATCTCCATCTAGTGGAGGAGAAGTACACTTTTTGGCAACATCATTTGGGGACATCTTGTGGTCAAAAACAGACACTGCAATAATAATTATTCAGATGCACTGAAGGGAAAATTATTAAGGCTAAATACAACATAAAGGGATGTTTAAAACTAGGTCTACTATATTTGGATATGAACTCTACTTCAGGTTCAGATCAACATTTAGGCCATAAGGAATCAATGTTTTTAATTGGTATATCCAAAAACTTTCCTTTTTGATTAATTGAGCTCTCATATTACAAAATCTAATTCCTGGGTCCAAACGATATATAGCCTTAAATTTCAAACCTGTCGGATCTGAATTATGGAACTCCACAAAGTGAGAGGCTATTGGGGTTTTGTCTCTTTTTTCCTCCTTTGCAGAGTCAACAATAGATCTCACATGTTCCTGAATTCTAGTACGCAATTCTCTCTCAGTCTTACCTACATAATGTTTCCCGCAAGGGCAAGTCATCTGATACACAACAAAGGTGCTCAAACAATCCACTGGACATCTGATATTATATGTCCTATCTTCTTCTGAATTAGTAAATTTATCTATTTTGTCTACATATCGGCATACAGAGCATTTTTTTGCATTGAGTCATCCCGTGACGTTTTTGAAAAAATTGAGTTTTTTTCGATTTATATTCAGATTGGGTAAGTATATCTGCCAGATTTTTATTCCGTCTCGCCGTAAGTAAAGGTCTTGGGCCTATTATTTCTGAAATTTTTGCATCATTTTGCAATATAGGCCAAAAACGATGCAGGGTGTCTCTGAGTCTGTTCCAATGAGGGCCATATGTAGCTATAAGCCTTCCCGACGCTTGGAGGAAGTACTAGGAGGCTGGGTAAGTTTTTTTTTTCACAATGATCGTGCTGCTTAGCGGAAAAGCAGTGGATCATTGCGGGGCTTAGATCAACTAAAGAGAATGGATTTTCCCGTTCATTGATCTCCGGGCGAGCGGCATGTTTACCCGCGGGAATGCGCGCTAGAGCGAGCGGGAGCGCGGGCAGCGGCGGGAGAGCGGAAAGTACGGATTTCTCCGTCCCTGGGGGTTAAAGGATGGAAAAAGGGACGGAGAATTTCGTACGGGCGGGGGTAAAGTGGTTAATAACTGCTGCCCACTGTATGATTTTCTGTGACTGCTGCCCACTGTACAATTTTCTGGTGAACTCTGCCCACATTGCGATTTTCTGGTGACTGCTGCCCATATTGCGATTTTCTGGTGACTGCTGCCCACATTGCGATTTTTCTGGTGACTGCTGCCCACTTTACGATTATTTTCTGGTCACTGCTGCTCACATTATGATTTTCTGGTGACTGCTGCCCACATTGCGATTTTCTGGTGACTGCTGCCCACTTTACGATTATTTTCTGGTCACTACTGCTCACATTATGATTTTCTCGTGACTGCTGCCCACATTGAGATTTTTCTGGTGACTGCTGCCCACTTTGCGATTATTTTCTGGTCACTGCTGCTCACATTATGATTTTCTGGTGACTGCTGCCCACATTGCAATTTTCTGGTGACTGCTGCCCACTTTACGATTATTTTCTTGTCACTGCTGCTCACATTATGATTTTCTGGTGACTGCTGCCCACATTGCGATTTTCTGGTGACTGCTGCCCACTTTGCGATTATTTTATGGTGAAATGCTGCCCACATTACGATTATTTTATGATGAAATGCTGCCCACTTTACGATTATTTTGTGGTGAAATGCAGCCAATGTTACTATTATTTTATGGTGAAATGCTGCCCACTGTACGATTAATTTCTGGTGCATTACGATTATTTTATGGTGAAACGCTGCCCCATTACAATTATTTTATAGTGCAACGCTGCCGCATTACGATTATTTGGCACCTATGAGGGGGGGCATCCAAATTTTTGCAGGGGGGCCCAGTGATTTCTAGTTACGCCCCTGGGTGGTAATTAAATAAACAGCCACACCTACTTTTAATGTCCATGCCTCCTGCAAAATAAATGCAGGGGTTTCTTGAGATCGAAAAATTTGCAGGATCCTCCAGGTTAAAAAGGTTGAGGAAGGCTGGCTTAGACTGTGTCATTAGTATATGCTCAAGGTGAACACCATAGCATTTATTGTATATCAGCGTTCCTCCATATCTTTCACGCATGCTATCTATATAATAACTTCTGAGCATATTTCAAGGAAAACATTCATTCAAAATATATTGTTCCTGATTATTCTAACATCTGTATATTTTTCCTTTTGGAGTACATTTTTGGCTTGCGCAAATAAAGCTGTAGAACTGCTTTGTGCTGTTGTTTTTTTACAGCTGTTGAGTGTAGAGTGACTATGACGTTTCACACAGAAACATAAAACAATCTTGGAGGGAAAACACTGCATCGGTATTTTAGACTTTTGTGTGCTAATTCATAAAAAAGTTTACACATGCGATAAAAGGTCGGGGAATTCCTGCACTAAATTAGCGGTGATGCCTGAGTTGATACATTTTCTCTGTGCAGAGAGAGTTACTATAAAGGAGGCAGCCCCAACTTCCCTTTAGATGTGCATTTTTTTGAAAACTGCCTCTCCTTGCCCTGAATCTTCTCTGAATCTGTCTATTAGTCTTTCAATCTATTTAATTGCCGCAGCTTAGAAGAACTTCAAGAAATGTTACACATGCAGGCTTTCTGATGTGAAATTTATCTGAAAACAGGTACCCAAGGGGTTAAAAAACACAGCCTGGGTATTCTGGAATGCTTTTTTTTGTTCTGCTCTCACTGCTGCTGCTTGGGAGGTCTGTCTTCATTAGTTTGCCTGTTATCTTGCCTGTTATTGTCTTGCTGGCTTATCTCCTTTTCTAAACAGTCGGTATTCTCTGTTCCCATTCCGCTTGCTCTAGTCTTTATGAATTGACATGTAGTGACATGTGTTGTGATAATCACCGCATAAGGCGGTAATTTCCCGCACTTCTCAGCACGTGTAGCTTTTCATGCGGAAACAGCTTTTATGAATGGACACTTTGCTAAATGGTCAGTAAAGTCAGCTGTTTTGAGCATTACCACATGCGGGAATGCTTTATGAATAGAGGCCAAAGTGGCTGATGAAGCTTCTTATTTTAGCTCAGGGGAGGTGAGCTGTGGCTGCAGTAGTACATCTCTGGTGCACACTGCTCAGGTGTTGGGCAGCTTGTTCATC
Source organism: Hyperolius riggenbachi (assembly GCF_040937935.1). Taxonomy (NCBI): domain Eukaryota; kingdom Metazoa; phylum Chordata; class Amphibia; order Anura; family Hyperoliidae; genus Hyperolius; species Hyperolius riggenbachi. Next base: position 364,836,961 of record NC_090649.1, on the reverse strand, counting down.
AACATGTTGAAACAAAGGGCTGGTGCACACCAAGAGCGCTTCTGAGTGCTTTTTTAAAACGCTTGCGCTTCAAAAAGCGCTTGGCTAATGTATTTGAATGGGATGGAGCACACTAGAGCGATGTGCTTTTTTCCCAACGTGGGTCCTGCAGCACTTTTGCTCATTTCTGAGGTGATTCAGCCTCAATTTTAAGTATAGAAAAGTGGAAAATCATTATGAAAAGCGCTAGATCAGAGCAATTTTCCAAGCGTTTTTGTTACAGAAGCTGTTCAGTTACAGTTCTACTGTGACAAAAAATAAAAAACTGCTACACCAAAACGCTCCAAAAATCGTTGGGCATGCTTAAAAAAAATCGCTAGGCACATGCCTAGAATTCGCCTTAAAAAAATTACTTTAAAAAGTGTTGAGCGTTTGCTTTTACGCTACCGCTTTTTGGTGTGCACTGGGCCAAACATGGATAAGCATCTCTTAGGCCTGGAACCCACCAGAGCGCTTTTCTGAGTGCTTTGTGATTTGAAAAGATCTTGCTAATGTAATGCTATGAGCACGCCCGTTTCTTGGGCCGTGCGGGGCGTGCCGCCGCCCGGGGCGCTGTTGGGAGGGGGGCGCTATAATGGAGGGGGGAGCCAGAGCCGCGGGGAGGGCAGCCCGACCTCTCCCTTTCTCTCCTCGCCGCCCTCCGTGCTTCCCCCTCCAGACTGCAGAGTAATGCGCAGGGAGTGCTGTATACAACATACCTCCCTGCGTTCCAAGCGCTGCTCTCTCGCCGGTCGGGCTGCCCTCCCCATGGCTCCGGCTCCCCCCCCTCCATTATAGGGGGGCAGCTACCTATCTAACCTATACTGGGGGCACCTACATAATCTAACCTATGCTGGGGGGCACCTTCCTAATCTAACTTACGCTGGGGGGCAGCTACCTATCTAACCTATACTGAGGGGCACCTACCTAATCTTACCTACACTGGGGGGCACCTACCTAATCTAACCTACACTGGTGGGCAGCTACCTACTCTAACCTACACTGGGGGGCAGCTACCTATCTAACCTACACTGGGGGGAAGCTACCTGTCTATCCTACACTGGTGGGCAGCTACCTATCTAATCTATACTGGGGGGCAGCTACCTAATCTAACCTACGCTGGGGGGCAACTACCTATCTAACCTATACTGGGGGGCACCTACCTAATTTAACCTACATTGGGGGCAGCTACCTATCTAACCTACACTGGGGGGCACCTACCTATCTAACCTATACTGGGGGGCAGCTACCTAATCTAACCTACGCTGGGGGGCAGCTACCTATCTAACCTACACTGGGGGGAAGCTACCTGTCTAACCTACACTGGGGGGCAGCTACCTATCTAATCTATACTGGGGGGCAGCTACCTAATCTAACCTACGCTGGGGGGCAACTACCTATCTAACCTATACTGGGGGGCACCTACCTAATTTAACCTACACTGGGGGCAGCTACCTATCTAACCTACACTGGGGGGCACCTACCTATCTAACCTATACTGGGGGGCAGCTACCTAATCTAACCTACGCTGGGGGCCAGCTACCTATCTAACCTACACTGGGGGGCACCTACCTAATCTAACCTACACTGGGGGCAGCTACCAACTAACCTACACTGGGGGGCAGCTACCTATCTAACCTACACTGGGGGGCAGCTACCTAATCTAACCTACACTGGGGGGCAGCTACCTATCTAATCTATACTGGGGGGCAGCTACCTAATCTAACCTATGCTGGGGGGGCAACTACCTATCTAACCTATACTGAGGGACACCTACATAATCTAACCTATGCTGGGGGGCACCTACCTAATCTAACTTACGCTGGGGGGCAGCTACCTATCTAACCTATACTGAGGGGCACCTACCTAATCTTACCTACACTGGGGGGCACCTACCTAATCTAACCTACACTGGTGGGCAGCTACCTACTCTAACCTACACTGGGGGGCAGCTACCTATCTAACCTACACTGGGGGGAAGCTACCTGTCTAACCTACACTGGGGGGCAGCTACCTATCTAATCTATACTGGGGGGCAGCTACCTAATCTAACCTACGCTGGGGGGCAACTACCTATCTAACCTATACTGGGGGGCACCTACCTAATTTAACCTACACTGGGGGCAGCTACCTATCTAACCTACACTGGGGGGCACCTACCTATCTAACCTATACTGGGGGGCAGCTACCTAATCTAACCTACGCTGGGGGGCAGCTACCTATCTAACCTACACTGGGGGGAAGCTACCTGTCTAACCTACACTGGGGGGCAGCTACCTATCTAATCGTTACTGGGGGGCAGCTACCTAATCTAACCTACGCTGGGGGGCAACTACCTATCTAACCTATACTGGGGGGCACCTACCTAATTTAACCTACACTGGGGGCAGCTACCTATCTAACCTACACTGGGGGGCACCTACCTATCTAACCTATACTGGGGGGCAGCTACCTAATCTAACCTACGCTGGGGGCCAGCTACCTATCTAACCTACACTGGGGGGCACCTACCTAATCTAACCTACACTGGGGGCAGCTACCAACTAACCTACACTGGGGGGCAGCTACCTATCTAACCTACACTGGGGGGCAGCTACCTAATCTAACCTACACTGGGGGGCAGCTACCTATCTAATCTATACTGGGGGGCAGCTACCTAATCTAACCTATGCTGGGGGGCAACTACCTTTCTAACCTATACTGAGGGACACCTACCTAATCTAACCTACACTGGGGGGGCAGCTACCTATCTAACCTATACTGGGGGGCAGCTACCTATCTAACCTATACTGGGGGGCAGCTACCTAATCTAACCTACACTGGGGGGCACTTACCTAATCTAACCTACACTGGGGGGCAGCTACCAACTAACCTACACTGGGGGGCAGCTACCTATCTAACCTACACTGGGGGGCAGCTACCCAATCTAACCTACACTGGGGGGCAGCTACTTATCTAACCTATACTGGGGACACTTATCTAACCTTTATTGGGGGCACCTACCTAGCTAGCCTATACAGGTGGCAACTATACTGGCTACCTATATTGCAGGCACCTACCTAAATAACCTATACTGGGGGCACCTACCTATCTAACCTATGCTGGGGGCAACTATTCTGGCTACCTATATTAGAGGCACCCACCTAGCTAACCTGTACTGGGGCACCTACCTATCTAACTTATACCGGGGGCGCCTGCCTATCTAACCTATACTGGGGGCAACTATACTGGCTACCTATACTGGAGGCACCTACCTGGCTAACCTATAGCGGGGGCAACTATACTGGCTCACCTATGCCTGGCTACCTATACTGGGGTACCTATTCTTGGCTACCTATACTGGGGGGACCTATACTAAGTGCAACTAGACCTGGCTAACCTATACTGCGGGCACCCATACCTTGCTCGGGGAGGGGGGGGGCACAATTTTTACACCCTCGCCCTGGGTGCATTTTAACCTAGAAACTGCACTGGCTATGGGTGTGAGCCCACTTGAGCAATGGGATTTTATAAAAAATCCCCCAAAGCATTGCATAAGCAAAGAGATTTTTCACTAGCTAGCTAGCACTTAGAAAAGGCTGCAGGAATGGCAGATTATTTCCTGCAAGCATTTTGCCGCACATGTTCGGGGGTGCTTTTACGCGTTTTTTACAGTTGCCATATATATATATATATAATTAATCACATATGCATTGCAGCACATTTGACAGCTGTACAAAGAGAAGAGGCAGACAGCACCCAGGGAATCCAGTTGCCTAATTGCCAGATAATGGGGGCCTTCTGCAGTATGTTTTCAAGACAGGGAGTCGCTTGTTTTTAAATGTTTTATTGTCAAAGTAATCATTATGATTTGGATGCGTCACATGACACACTCAGAAGACGTATTGAATTATAGCACACTGGGCAGCCCTGATGAAAACTGAATAGAATATGATGAGAAAACAACAGGCACCACAGTCACTAATGCTCGACCTTATATTTCACCATGGATGGCAGAGACAACAATCGGGTAGAATTCACAGGATCAGCGTGCTCAAACCCAAGGAAACAACAGTTTCATCCAGCACTTAGTAGAAGTACACAGGTTGGCACTTGCACTCCTAGGGCCTGATTCACAAAGCGGTGCAAACACTTTGCACGCCTGTGAAAAGCCCTTTATCACGCCTAAACTTAGTTTAGGCCTGATCTGAAGGAATTCGCGCGAACTCCCGCGCGCAAAGTTTCACCGCGCTACGCGTGCAGCGCACCATGCTTCGCGCGAAGTGCCCATTAAGCCCTATGGGATTTTGCGCGCGTGCCTACGCGCGTACGCGCGCAAAACTTTGCGCGCGGGAGCTTCGCGCGAGTTAGAGCACAAAGTGGTGATAACTTTGCTAGTGCAAAGGTTATCACGCCTAAAGTCTTTTAGGCGTGATAACTGAGTTATCACCGCTTTGTGAATCAGGCCCCTTGTGTAAAAACAGCTTTAATAGTTCAGGCTGTACAGAACAAACACACTTGGTTTCAATAAAACAGTTCCTACCCGATCTTGTGTACCAGTGGGGTGAAGTGGGAACTGTCACAGACCGCAAGGCCGGTCTGCGGATGGGGTAAATCGATCAGAGTCAGAAATCCTCTCACACTGTCATTTTGTCCATCACGAAGCGTAAACCCGACTTCGCAGTTGATGAACTGACTAATGGAGGGAGCGTTCGGACACCAACGGATTCACCACACACATACAATTCAAAGATCTGCCACCAAGCGAGTTACACAGCCCGCTACTGTAATTATACTAGGACTTGGAGAACACTCTATTAACCCCTAGCAGTATGCAAGAACCTGGGTCAGATCGTTATATCTGGGCCGGGTTCTCGCATACGGGTTATAAAGGCACACTTCTATTAACACAGGGTAGCGATTTCAGGAGAATAGGTACGATTGTGTATGTTCAGCAACAGGTCATAACCGCTAAGCGATTTTTAAACGTTTAATAACAAAAATGCATTACATACAGTTATATACACCAATTAACATACATACACAGAGCTTAAAAATAAAAAGGAATAAAATCAGAAAATTCTTACTTAGTTAGCTGAGCAGTCCATTTGAAGAGTGAAGAAAAACAGTCCAGTTTAAAAGTAGGCATTCAGGTTAAGAGTCCTTTGAACACAGCATGCACCGATTCTCCTTGAGCACATGCTTGGACTTTCCTGGTCAATGAAATTTGGAGAACCCCGCAGGTTTGGTCCCGCCCCACTTTTATAGGACCCGAGTCTTCGGGCTGTCACTACCTGGAAAGTAGGTGTGTTTAAGGCGGGTTTACCTCCTAATCAGCAGGCTGCCGCCCCCCAGACTCAGAGCAAGAAATGTACCGATTATTAATAATCTGTGTAACTCCGCCCCAGATTGGCGCATCGCGAATCCGAGACTATATTCATAAGCGGCTTGCGACCCTGTATCAATCGAGGCTACACATGCCTATTCTATTGCATTCGCTCTACACAGGCCGGATAAAGTGGTTTCTCTATTGATTCCTGATAGCTAGAAAATTATAATTCAGGTGAACGACAGAACTGTTTCCTAGGTATCAGGAAATGTGTTTGTTGTCTTTCTGTGCCAAAACCCATTTTGAATTATTAATAAATTAAAGTTCCCTTTGTTTGAAGCTTATGAGTTTGGAGGGAATTTTGAATCTCAACCAGTTTGAGCTGGCTTGGGGGGAACATGAGCTGTGTAGCCAAATGGCTTCTGCCCAGGGGTTTTGGCCACGTTTGAAATTCTTTCCTGACACAGGATGTGGGGGAAGGTTACTGTACTCTCTGCAATGCTCTCAGAGGGGGAAAAGAGAAAGGAAGGGCATTTTTTGTAGTTACACAGCACTGACAGTAATTGTGCACGACCATACGAAAATTGTTGGCGATTGCGTACGACTTTCCGTAATGTTCATCACAGGAGCGATGGATAGCCTGACACACGTTTCACTCAAATGAGCATCTTTTGAGGATCTGCGCACGCCGTCTCGTCCGCGCTGAAGGTTTAAATAAGGGTGGAATCCCATAAGTCTCGGCGTGTGGCCGGCCGTCGCCTGCCCTACTACTTCTGGGACGTTGCTCCATCTTGCAGCCTATGACTTCAGCTCCCTTTTTATATTTCAGCTCCATCTTGTGGTCATTGCTCTAACTACGTGTACCTATTTTTGTACGCATGAGCAGCAGCAACCACCGTGCAACGCCTGAACTTCTGGTTAAGCGTACATTGTGACGCAACATCCCGGAAGTAGTAGGGCGGGTGACGGCCGGCCGCATGCCGAGACTTATTGGATTCTACCCTTATTAAACCTTCAGCGCGGACGAGACGGCGTGCGCAGAGCCTCAGAAGACGCTCATTTGAGCGAAATGTGCATCAGGCTAGCCATCGCTCCCACTTCACCCCACTGGTACACAAGATCGGGAAGGAACTGTTTTATTGAAACAAGTGTGTTTGTTCTGTACAGCCTAAACTATTAAAGCTGTTTTTACACAAGGAGTGCAAGTACCAACCTTTTTACTTCTACTAGGTGCTGGATGAAAACTGAATAGGACAGCAGAGAGTAACAATGCACAGTGCTGAATGTGGTACACACTGCTCTGCTGCACTTTTCTCTGCTTACCGAACTAATACAAGAACTGCAACCACCGCCGAACTGCCCATGCCGCCAAGTGTTGCTTTTGGAGCGGCATCTTGTCCTGCTCCCAACCACCCTGTGGATAGCCTTACCTTTTCAGTGGCCGCTTCCTCTATAACAGTCCCCATCCCCCTTGCAACCCGCTGCCCCTATAGAGACCTCATATCACAGTGGCTCGCCTATCAGTGCTTATACAGGAAATAAGTTACTTCCTGTATATGGGATATGATAGGCGAGCTGCTGTCCTATCACAGCGGCACAGCGGGTCGCTCTGTTATGAGGTCTGTGTAGCGGTGGCAGGGAGATGGGGAGGGGGGACTACCTGTCTGGCTACCTGTACTGGGGCAACTAAACTTACTACCTATACTGGGCCTGAGGGCAACTAAACTGGCTATCTATACTGGGCCTGGGGGTAGCTACACTGGCTACCTATACTGGCCCTGGGGGCAACATAACTGGATACCTATACTGGGCCTGGGAGCAACTATACTGTCTACCTATACTGAGCCTGGGGGGGAACTAAACTGGCTACCTATACTGGGCGTGGGGCAACTATACTAGCTACCTATACTGGGGGGCAACTATACTGACTACCTACTGGGGCACCTACCTGGCTAACCTATACTGGGGGCAACTACACTGACTACCTTTACTGGGGGCACCTATACCTGGATACCTACCTATACTGAGGGTGTTTTTTTTACTTTTCTTCGGTTGCACCATAGCTAAAATGTGCAGTGCAAATTGTCGGGTGAAGTACGATAGTTCCAAATCGGGGGTGGGGGGCATCCTCACAGGTTTTCCTCAGGCAGCAAAAAGTCTAGAACCGGCCCTGACTGAAACCAATGGGGATGGGGGGTTGTTAATGTCGGTCAACAGGTCAAGTGAGGGAAGGCTGGGGTGCCCTATTAATAGAGTGGAGGTAACTGGCAGGGAATTGAGATAACTGTCAGAAGAAATACATATGAATAAGAAACATTTTGAAGATTAAAAGTTTACATCAAAGGATACAAATGTAAAGATGTGTGAGAGTGGGTGTTAAAAGGGATGTGCATCAATGAATAAAATGTACCGGTAATTTTGTGACGAGAAACAATTTGGGATGATCAATGAGATGCCAATATTTCCAAGTTCGTGATTATGTAAATTTGCGTCTAAATGTATGCAGCTTGAAAATGGACCAACCAATGTAAGCCTTCGTAGGACTTGATTGGTCCATTTCATTTTCAAGCTGCATAAAGTTGCATGTACATTTAAATAATCCTGCAATATTAGCATCTCATTGATCATCCCAAATAAATAATTACATAGATTCAACAAGTTGGCAAGTCTACTCTGCACATCCTTAACCTCCCTGGTGGTATGATTATTTCCAGATTTTAGGGTCTTTTTAAAATGTTTCAGACGCTAAAATCTGGAAAAAATCATGCCGCCAGAGTCTCTGCAGCAATACCAGCACTCACTCACCTCCCTGGACTCCAGCGCTGCAATTTTACCTCTGTCCTCCGGGTGGCACTGTAACTCTGTAGTGAGATCTCTGACAGTGACCTTACAAGAGTGATTCAGAGCCTCGGAGGACAGGAAGGAGAATGGCTACTGACGTCTGGATACCCCGAGAGGTGAGTAAAAGCGCCCGCTGCGCACTATACTCTGCACTGAGCTCCCGGCAACCAGCCCGATCTACACTGGGGATTACTGCCAAGAAGGTTAAAAGACAACTAAAGTGAGAGGGAAATGGAGGCTGCCATATTTATTTCCTTTTAAGCAATACTAGTTACCTGGCAGTCCTGCTGCTCCTTTGCCTCTAATACTTTTGGCGATAGACCCTGAAAAGGATGCAGCAGATTAGGTGTTTCTGACATTATTGTCAGATCTGGGCTAGTTAACATTACAAGAGCTTTTCTAAGCGCTTTGTGATTTTAAAAGCTCCTGCTAATGTAATTCTATGTGTGTGTTCTCACTGGAGCAATGTGGTTTTGTAAAAAATCCCCCATAACATTGCATTAGCAAGAGCTTTTCAAATCACTAGCGCTTAAAAAAGCTCTTGCAGTGTGAAGCCCAGACCAGCCAAGACTGGATTAGCTGCATGCTTGTTTCTTGTGTGATTCAAACACTACTGCAGCCAAATCGATCAGCAGGACCTCCAGCCAACCGGTATTATTTAAGAGGAAATCAACATGGCAGACTCCTTATACTTCTCACTACAGTTGTGCTTTAAGGCCCCTTTCACACTTGATGGTGATGCATTCCGTTGCAGTGCGATTGTTATGTGATTGCACTGCAACAGTCCTGAAAGGTCACCACGCATGTTACTGCTGCGGTGCCACCATATTGTTGAGCCATAATTTCCAATGAAAGTATGCCTCACTCCCAGGTTCACTGCGCATGATGCACAGTTACTATTGCAGTGTCACAACGGGACCCACTGCACCACACACAGCATTCAGTGTGATAGCGCCAGAGCTATCACTGCTTCTAGATGCGATGCAGCCTTATAGTGAGACACGACGGAACACATTAAGTGTGAACGGGCCCTTAGATGAGGTATTGCGGTAATCAATTCTTCTTCTGGGACAATTTTGCATGGCTTTTGCACTTCCTTAACTGTAGGACGGTTTGGTGAATTCATGCTAAATTGCCACAGTTTCCTCTAAGGCCTCTTTTTCTCAGACTGTTGATGGGCAGTGAAATGCCTCTCAAACTCTCACAACTGCTCACTGCTGCCTGGTAACTGCTTGTTGCTGCCTGGTAACTGCTTGCTGAGCACACAGCTCAATAGTCCATGGAAAAGAGGCCTTACTTTGCTACTAGTATCGAAAGTTGCAAGAAACATGCAGAACCTCAGCTGGTTAAGACTGATTAGGGAGAAAAAAGTTTGACAAACCTGTGTGCTGTTTGTCATTTCACTTGCACAGTCTGTTTGGAGCTCAGATCACTGTGATTTCTTCTACCCACAGGTGTGCTTAATTATGCTTCACCTGAACAGCTCCTTCATATGGACTGCCCTTTCTTTACAAAAGCTGCCATAATATTTAGTGGCTATATAGTGTTGCTGAATGCTGAGTTCTGTCCTTTTGCTTGCTTTGCTTGCTTTTCACTGCACATATCATACCTCTCAACTTTTTGAGATGAGAAAGAGGGACACTTGAGCCATGCCACTGCCACACCCCTGATCAGGGCTGGATTTGTACTCTTTACCGCCCAAGGCCACAAGGCAAATTATGTAACACTTGTTATGTAGTTTGCATAGGATGCGTTATTCACACAAGTGCGTTGCATGTAGAATGCATGTTACACCATGTTTCATAAGTAACGTTGTGTGTATAATGCATATTCCACAATCTATGTAGCATACGCAGTGGCCGTTGAGGTTGTGTAACACCTGATAAAAATTATGTGTGTTGCCTGTGCACACAAGTTTTACCAACTATGGGTCATGATTTGTGGATATGTGGTTAGAAGACACTAAGGCCTGTGGAACAATTGCATTCTCTATACCAGTGATGGCTAACCTTGGCACTCCAGCTGTGACACAACTACAAATCCCATCATGTCTCTGTCTCCCGAGTTATGCTTAGAGCTGTCACAGTATTGCAATGCCTCATGGGACTTGTAGTTCCACCACAGCTGGAGTGCCAAGGTTAGCCATCACTGCTCTATACTATTGTAAAAAAAATGTTTCCTCATTATATTAATTTATAGTAAATATTAACCATTTAAGCCTTCTGGACGTAGAAGCTATGTCCAGAAGGCCATGTGCACTCCCGCGCGCTCCCACGGCCAATCGCACGTGTGCTCCTGGCTGCAGATCGTTAGCCCAGGAATCAATGAATCGGGACATGGTGCCCGATCATGGATTCCTTTACCCGACAGAAAAAATGACCGCTTCTCTCGGAAGCCTCACTTTTTCTGCCTCCTACGTCCCTCTAAGCGTACATGTTATGCTTAGAGTGACGTCATGTAAACAAACTAAAGGTTGCCATCTTGTGACCAAAAAGTAAAACTACATTCACATGTAAAAAAAAAATACAAATAAACACATATTTACATTAAAAAAATTACTATTTACATCCCACCCTCCCAAAAATACCCAAATAAAATGTTTAATTAAAAAAAAAAAAAGTCAATTAAAAAAAAAAACACGTAAATATTTACCTAAGGGTCTAAACTTTTTAAATATTCATGTAAAGATAAAATATTTCTATTTTTTTATTATAAGCTTGTAAATAGTGATGAATGCAAAATGGAAAAAATGTACCTTTTTATTTCCAAATAAAATATTGTCACCATACATTGTGATAGGGACATCATTTAAATGGTGTAATACCCGGGACTATTAGGCAAATACAATACCTGGGTTTTAATTATGGAGGCATGTATTATTTTAAAACTATAATGGCTGAAATCTGAGAAATAATGATTTTTTTTCTTATACTTCCTGTTAAAATGCATTTCCAGTAAAGTAGCTCTTAGCAAAATGTACCACCCAAAGAAAGCCTAATTGGTGGCGGAAAAAACAAGATATAGATCAGTTCATTGTGATAAGTAGTGATAAAGTTATAGGCTAATGAATGGGAGGTGAACATTGCTCAGATGCATAAAGTGAAAACGGCTGAAGGCTGAAGTGGTTAATAGTTTCATAATAATAAAAAGATCTTTAAACCAAATGTGTACTGGGCAGTATATGTAGATGTCTATTGCTAACACTCTCTTGAACATGCTTTTTGCCAGGCTGGCAGAGGTTAAGGGTCAAGATCAGGCATCAGGAGATGGAAAAAGTCAGACCACAGAAAATGGGGGTGTTAAGTACAAACAACTAACAGTAGAAAGGTATGGGAGATCAGGCAACAGAAAGGGTAGGTTAATCAACAAGCAAAGAATGATAGTTGTTCAATCAGGCTGATAACTAACACACAAGGAGCTCAAGAGGTTGGGCAGAGATAAAAAGCAACAATTAAAGCAGTGTTCCCCAACCCTGCCCTCAGGGCCCTCCAACAGTGCATGTTTTGTAGAAATCCACAAAGGTAGTTAATCAGCTCTACTAAAACACCAATTACCTCACCTGTGCATGTTTGTGGTTTTCTGCAAAACATGTATTGTTGGTGGGCCTTGTGACAGGGTTGGGGAATTGTGGATTAAAGGATATCTGTGGCAAAGTGTTTTGAACAAAGGGACAGATCCGGCATGTATGAGCAGCAGTCCTCCTGCCCACCGCTCCCCCTGATCTCCTCCGCCCCCTCTGTCACCTTGCAAATGCCCCCTTTTGTACAAACGTCTCCTTGAATGTCTGTTTACACTTTGGACTAGTTTAAACAACAAGCCCTGATTTAAAGTCCTTTACTATGTGGTCCTGCCAATGGTAATGCGTGTTTCTCTCCGGATATTAGTCCTCTGTTGATGCTATGGCTATACTTGTAGCCTTGTCCTGTACATACAATCTTTATTACTTTATTACCAGAAAGAAAAGACGATTGGCAAGATGATGAAGAAGAAAATCTTTTGCATATCCCATTCAGCCCAGTGCGATACTCTGAACAGGAAATGGTGAACAGAACAAAGGAATTTTATGAGATGCTGAACCAAAGAAGATCTGTGAGGTTTATCAGCGATGAGCCTGTTCCAAGAGAAGTGATTAACAACATCATCAGGGCAGCCGGTAATTCTACAGTCATTTATCATAGTAACATTCTCACTGCACACGCACACACACACACACACACACACACACACACACACACACACACACACACACACACACACACACACACACACACACACACACACACACACACACACACACACACACACACACACACACACACACTGAGCACGGTGGGTAGCACACTTGCTTTGCAGCGCTGGGCCCTCAGTTTGTATCCCAGCCAAGGCACTATCTGCACGGAGTTTGTATGTTCTCCCCGTGTCTACGTGGGTTTCATCCAGGCACTTCAATTTCCTCCCACGTCCCCAAAGCATACCGATAATATTAATTGGCGTACCTCTAAATTGGCCCTAGACTAAGAAGTATACACTACAAGATACATACAGAGATATATGACTATGGTAGGGATTAGATTGTGAGCCCCACTAAGGGACAATTACGGTAATTGACAAGACAATATACTCTGTACAGCAATGCGGAATATGTCAGCGTTATATAAATACTAAATAATAATAATAATAATGTCTTCTACAAACTAATTCTTTGAATCTCCTTATAATTAATAATAATGTTAAATGTTTTCATTTTACTTTTTTAGCCAATACAATTAAATATTGGTTATCGATCATACTGCAGTCAGCGTGTTTTTTGACTGCAGGAAGTGATTAAAGGACAAATGAAGCGAAAGGGATATGGAGGCTGCCATATTTATTTCCTTTTAAGCAATAGTAGTTGCTGGCTATCCTATTGATCCGCTGCCTCTAATACTTGTAGCCACAGACTGTAAACAAGCATGCAGCAGATAAGGTGTTTTCTTTCTCCTCCCGATCCCCGCATTTCCCCACAGGCTTTCTTCCGCTTTGGCTGGCTTTGGAAGTCTTCGGAAGCACCTGGGCTCCAAAAAACGGGCTGTTCCACACTGTGAACGGGCGAGCGCCCTCTCTCACACACTCCCCTGTGTCCACTATCCACCCATCCACTTCTGCAGCTATTTTAGGATGAACTATTATTCCTTTGTTGCCATTTTGTGTTGAACATTTGGTATTGTGCTCGATCTACTGTGTTTTCCTGAAAATAAGACACTGTATTATATTAATTTTTGCTCCGAAAAATGTGCTAGGGCTTATTTTTAGAGAATGTCTTATTTTTGGCAGAAACACTGGTAGTTTTCCTATACAAAATGTATATACTACATGCCATGCTGAAACACAAGCAGCATGCACAGATCTTGTGGTTTGCAGATATTGGCTCTCACTTACAAGAAATTGATTCTGCTGATCATGTGAGTAAGAGTCTATTTCTTGCAGGCAGAGATCTCTGTCAGGCTCCCCAGAGCTATGATAGGATAAGCTGTGTGTCCTGGGAAAAGGTGAAGAGGTGAAGTGCTGCTGATGCTTATCACGACAGATCAGGAGGGCTGGCGGCAACAAAAACACAAATTGCCTGACACATATACAGGACTGCAGAACTCACATTATACTGCTCCTCTCCTGTATCCAGGCTTTGTATTGAGCGTGACTTGCTGGTGTCTTGTGGGCTGCTCCTAGGGCTTACATTCTGGGGATGTCTTATATTTCAAGCATGCTAGGAATTCCTGCTAGGGCTTATTCTTAGAGGATGTCTTACTTTAGGGGAAACAATCTATCTATCTATCTATCTATCTATCTATCTATCTATCTATCTATCTATCTATCTATCTATCTATCATGATGAAAAAATGATCAACATGTGTCTGTCTTTGTGTTGTAAATTTCTGCTTCCATTCTCTAGAGATATCGATAAAATTAAAGTTCACCCTGACCTAGTGTTTAATTTTTGGGAACACAGGCTGACTAGATTATTTTTTTCCCTCAGAAACACAGTCCTGAGGGCTGGTTAACATTGCAAGAACTTTTTCTAAGTGATTGTGATTTGAAAAGCTCTTGCTAATTTAATGCTATGTGTGTGTTCTCACTTGAGAGATGTGATTTTATTAGCATTAGCAAGAGCTTTTCAAATCACAAGCATTTAACATACTCTTGCAGTGATCTTAGTTTGCAGTTCTTGGCTATGACCTGCCTCATCATTATAAAGCCAACAAATGAGAGGTTGATCTGTCTCCTGTTTTAGCCATTGTGATATTCTGGAGGAAGTTCTGGTGTTTAGCTCATATTGGTAGAGGAGATCATAGCATCAAGGGTCACAATAAATATACCAGCCAGCGAGTCTTTTTAGGGTTAAAACAAAACAACACAGCTTTATTTTGTCAGTCAAACAATGTCTAAAAACAGCAACAACAATACACCACACCGGGTATTCAGCAATCACACTGCAGGTAAAGCACTCTGCTTCTGTGCCAACCCTGACCTCGGGTTATCTTCAGGGTTACTGCATACCACCCCTGTTACAATCCACAGCCACACTGGCTCGTGAGTGACACTCGGGTCTAATGCCAGTCCTGGGCCACACACCTTTTCCAGGCTTCTCCTAGATTACTGGAGTCCAACTCCCCTCCAGCACTTTACAGCAGCTTTCCTGCTTCAACAGGCCTGACAGCCCTCTTGGCTGCACAGCCTTTCAGGAGCCTTCTTGCTCCACACACAGCCCACTGCATACTGAGAGATGCAGCCTCTTATGCAAATAATGCAGGTGAGCCAGTTAACCCTCTCTCTGCCAGACTCAAGCCTGGTCCTGGAGTAGTGTGGCATGCAAGGCCCACCCTTCTCCCAATACATGCCAGTCCTGGATACCAAACGAATCTGCACAATATTGTTGTTGCTAATGTGTAACAACTAACACTAACTATGACCTTTTCATCCAAATTCAAGCCAGAAACAGGCAGACATTTGCTCTGTACCTCACACCATATTGTAAATGAAAGGAAATATTCTGTAAATAATAGCTTCCTTTCTAAATAGCTGCAACAGATGAGTGCTATCAACAATAGAAATGCAGATATCCTGCCATTGAAATATTCTTTACCTACAAAGGATACATCTTGATAGTATCCACCTAAAACTATTATTTAGGTGTTCTATGAACGTAGGGGCTGGTTTGCACTATAGAGAATTTTAATTGAAAGATGGGTACTTACACCACTGACGGGGCATGGGTTGCACAGTTAGCATAACCAGTGTTACCTACAGTGGCGTAGCAATAGGGGTGCAAAGGTTGTGACTGCCCCGGGGCCTGTGGGCTAGAGGGGCCTAAGGGGCCCTCCCTCAATCAAGCTATTAGCTCTTGATTGGTTCTGTGTTGGTTATAATCACTTATGTAGATGCATAGTGGTAAAAGAAATAGTGGCAAAAGAAAACTTTGCTTCACTGTATCCAATTTTTAAAGGTCCAATCTTTATTGAACAGATTACAGCACTGGGTAGCTCATGTGTATCAGAGCAGGTATAGCTACTTAGTCATAGCTAGAATACAATGCAGTCTGAAATAATTTATAGGGCAGGTAGTGACCAATGACCATCCACAATGGGAATTACAGCAGTCTTAAAGAGACCTACACAATGCAATAAAATCACATTTCAGCAGAACATTAAAAAAGGGAGGCATGCCCCTATGCACATAGTATAACAACAAGTGGTAAAAGGGAACAACAAAGAAACCAATTACACGAGGAACACTAGATATAGAAATCAAAACAAAGGCTTCAGGTGCTATTGAATAATCACATCATAAATGCAATATAACCTATCAATTGGTCTCATATACTAGATTGCCATCCCATTTCACATTCATGCCCTGGAGAGTCCAAGGGCCCACTTGCCAGATCCAAAAGGCCTCTCGCTTTTAAAAGTGTCCTCTGAATGTCCCTTCATCTGATAGACCGGAAAATCTCTACTCCTGGAATCAATCTCACTGATGGACAAATAAAATTCTTTAAAACACTAAATAGATTACTCAAATTATTCATGCTCCAACCTGGACCATTAAAGTGCTCTGAAATTCTTTTATGTAAAACCAGAGTGGTGCTACCAATGTACTGCAGCATGCAAATAGTACAAGATACCATATACAACCCTTTAAATCATTAGACCCATTTGTAAGGTGAACTTGTATGTTGTATTGTTTGGGGATGGTCACAATTATGGTGCCAGATTGCAGAGTGGTGATTTTAAAGAATCTTATATCAGGCTTATTTTACAGAATCTTTATTTTTATTTTTAAAAAATCCAGTGTGAAAGTACCTTATAAGACAAGACAAAACAAAAAACATTTATATGGCGCTTTTCTCCTGGTGGACCCAAAGCACTTAAGCCTTAGCCCCTAGAGCATGCTCTGTAGGCAGTAGAAGTATTAGGGAGTCTAGCCCAAGGACTTCTTACTGAATATGTTCCTGCTTACTGAACAGGAAGAGCTGATATTCAAACCCTGGTCTCCTGTGTCAGAGGCAAAGCTCTTAACCAGTACACTAGCCAGCCACTTTAAGCATTCACTTTGGTTATTGTATTATTATATTTGATGACCTTTCTTTATGGGCAAATTTTGGTTAAAATAATTGTGTGAATTATACCCAGTAACTGCCCTGCATTCATCTGCTTCAACTTTATCACCCTGGTTTCCAATGCATAACCGTAGTGACACCCATTTTACCACTTGCCAATTCCCAGGGACATCTCCAAGTGGTGCCCATACTGAGCCATGGACATTTGTGGTGGTGCAAAATCCAGAAGTGAAGCATAAGATTCGGGGGATTATCGAAGAAGAGGAGGAAGTAAACTACCGTAAAAGAATGGGTGAAAAATGGGTTAAAGACCTTAAAAGATTAAGGTAAAAAATTAAGAAAACATGGTGTCTCTGAGATATTCATGCTGCCTGTAAGTGATACAATGAGAAGACTTGGGATATGGAAATAGTGGCCAAAAAAACCCCTCATACCAGTGTGTACATCAGTACCTATATATGCATACTGCAGGGTAACCGTAGGCAGGTAGGTGCAACTAGGTCACTTCTTGTTAACGCGGGGGCTTTCCATTTAAGACTGGATCGAGGCCGCACATCTAGCGGAAGTAACAAGAGTGCAGTCACAGGGGAGCATAAAGGGAATACTGCGCGGCACAGTATTTCCATATTGGTCAGACTGAATGGGAACAAGAACGGGGCTGGGAATAGAGAAAATGGCAGCATGGTGGGGAAATCAGAGGGCACCGTACCGTAAGTGACCACTAACACCCTCCCACCAGCACAATATGTTTTTTTAACAGATTAAGCTGGGCTCTGGTATCCTTTAATCCTTTAATGATGAGTTCTGAACTTTCTGGATCCATTATATAGATAATTGTTAAACAATTATATGTATAATGGATCCCCAATTAAAAAAAAAACATATTGTGCTGGTGGGAGAGTGTTAGTGGTCACTTACCGCTCTCTGTTTTCCCCAGCATGCTTCTGTTTTCTCTATTCCCGGCCCCGTTCTGGTTTCTGTTCAGTCCAACCAATATGGAAATACTGTGCTGCACATGCGCAGTAATCCCTTTTTGCTCTCCTGTGAACGCGCTCTTGTTACTTCCGCTAGACGTGTGGCCTCGCTCCCGTCTTGCTGGCGTCGCGGCGTGCATGCTCCTCAGCCCTCTGCAGTTCAAGCGGAGGAGACACGCTGGCTGGCTGTTTGCCAAAGGCTGCTGCAGGTGTTTTTTTCAACACAGCAAGGCAGCGCTTCTAGCGGAAGTAATAAGAGCGCGGTCACAGGGGAACAGAAAGGGAATACTGTGCATGCACGTCACACTATTTCCATATTGGTCGGACTGAACGGTACCCAGAACAGGGCCGGGAATAGAGAAAATGGTGGCATGCTGGGGTAAACCGAGGGAGTGCTAAGTGACCACTAACACCATCCCACCAACACAATATGTTTTTTTTAACAGATTAAATTGGGCTCTGGTATCCTTTAATGATGAGTTCTGAACTTTCTTGATCCATTATATAATTGTTTGCATGTTTTTTGTTATGTTTTCTTTTGTTTTAGAACAAACTGGGTAAAAGAGTATCTAGATACAGCCCCTTTTTTGATTTTGGTCTTCAAACAAGTATATGGAATACATTCGGACAATAGAAAGAAGACTCATTATTACAATGAAATCAGTGTGTCAATCTCTTGTGGAATTCTCCTGGCAGCTCTGCAGGTACAGTACTGTATTATATCATATTGATGTTCAAATAGTAATAGTGGAAATGTTCAGCTACTCACGAACAAACAGAAATGTGCTCATCCCCCTAGAGAGGCCGAATTTGCAGCCTTATCCTGCATTCTAGCTGCATGGGAAAACACTGCCTATCTATTTCGTTGCCTGCCATCCAGATTGCACTATGGTTTGAATCTGGACAGCATGCTGCAGATTTCTACAGCACGCAGCTGAACCACTATAGCAGTTCATGGCATCACTGTGGCTGAATTGGAACGCTGCAACTGAATTTAAAACGGCTGTGGCTGCCAGTGGAAATAAGCCTTTCAAGAGGAAATGTAGTGAAAAAAACATAATGAATACAATTGATTATTTTTTACAATATTCATCTGCAAATTATTTAGTCAGTGTTTGCCCATTGTAAAGTCTTTCCTCTCCCCGATTTATATTCTGAAATTTATCACAGGTGGCGACATCTTTAGTCCTGCCAGGTTATGTCTGTTCATAGAACTTTCAGTAAATGAACAATCCGCCAAAAAGATACTGAAATGCTTGGCAGTTAGAAACACCAGTTACTTCCCACAATGCAACAAGGTTCACAGACATTGAATTGTCATGACCATAGTCCTGACATCACACTGTGGGAGGGGTTTCACCACAATATCAGCCATATATAGAGATGTCCCTGACAATGTGTTTGAGAAAAGGTAAAGATTTCTTGTGGGAAAGGGGTTATTGGCTATTGATTGGGATGAAGTTCAATCCAAGGTTTAAGTTCTTCTTTAAGGTCCCTGCAAGGACGAGTTCACCTCTGATGAAGATACAAGATCCAGAGTATGTGAAATATAGGCATAAACTGACAATGTAGAAAGTACCGAAACAGCCAGCAGAGATTTTTCTATATTTTTATTGTATACTAATAAAAAGCCCGCCCATTAAAAAATGGGCGCTAGGCTATGGGCGCTAGGCTATGGGTGCTCCCTCTCCCCCTTCCCCCCCAACAACGCGAGCACAGATGCGTCCCGCTCACCCGTCCTTCACCGCTGTCTGAAGTATGAGCACAGAGAGATGTTGCTTGCTTGGCAGTTGGAAAAAGCTGTTATTTCTCACAATACAATGAGGTTCAAAGACAGCAAACTGTCAAGTCTGGAAGCAGGGGCACACACACACTCACACACACAGGGACAGAAGTTTTATTATATAGGACTAGCAGACCCAAGCCCGTTTAAAAACGGGCTCTAGGGTCTGTGTTTCTCGCCACCGCCCGTCACATGTACTGCCCATGCGCGCGCACCCGACGCACGCACGTGTGCACACCCGTTGCTCGCGCACAGCCGGCGGTCACGCGTGAGCACACACCGCGCGCACACCCGGCCACCCGCTCACACGCCCGCCTGGCTCCCTGGCTCCATCCCTGTCCTCCTGTCTCTGTGAGGCTGGGTCCTTCCTGGCACATGCCCAGTAGCAAAAAGCACGGACCCAGCTACACAGAGACAGCACACGCAGGGGTTTTATTATAGAGGATACTGTCTCTCCCTCAGGATTTACAACTTTATTTTCCCATATGAAAAGCTGTTTTGAGGCAGACTTTGCATAGGCAATATTGCCTGGTGAAAGTTGAGTGTCTTTTTTTTTTTTATTATTATTAATGAAATACAGTTTTTAGGTTCATGTTTATTACTATAGGAAAAAAATCATTAGATAAAAGTGTGCGGAAGTTTTGTTTTGTTTTGTTTTTTCGTTTATGATCAGACTTGCACTCTTGCCCAGAAGGGGTCCATTTTAAAGGACACCTGAAGTGAGGTTGCCACATCTATTTCCTTTTTAAACAATACCAAATGCCTGGCAGTCCTGCTGATCATTCTGGCATCAGTTGTGTCTTAATAACACCAGAAGCATGTAGCTAATCTTGTCAGATTTTTGACAGAAACGTCTTATCTGAATGCTTGTATATGGCTAAATATTTTATGCTGGGTACACACGATTCAATTACTTGTCCGATCGATGGGTAATCTGACGGTAAGTTATATTGCGTGTACACGTCCAAACTGCTCCTGATTGATAACAGAATCAAATTTCCCATAATAACGCGATCCCATTATTAAGAGGCAGCAGATCTGACATGTCGGAAATAATCAGCCAATTCTCATCATTTGGACCGGAAATTGCATTGTGTATTTAGCATTAGAGGCAAGAGGATCAGCAGGACAGCCAGGCAACTTGTATTTTTTAAAATTAAATACATATGTCAGCCTTCATAATTCTCTCACTTCAGGTTCCCTTTAAGCTGCTTTCACAGTAAGACGTTACAGGCGCACGTTAGTGCAGCCTGTAACGCAGCCCACCGCACAGCAATGAAAAATCAATGGGCTGTTCACAGTGCCGACGTTGTGTTACATTGTAACGCAGCAAGTTAAAAGAAAGTGCTGTATGCTGTGCATTATACGCGGCTAAGTCGCGTTAGACTGTTTACACATGCTCAGTGATGTTGGAGGAGGAGGTCTCCCCTCCTCCTCCGCAGCCAGCCACATGGCTAATTAATATTCACTGCACTGTGACGTGCAGTGTTTACTTCCTGGAGCGACCGCTCTGTGCGGCGATTGGCTGGCGGGACCACGTGATGCGCACAAAAAAGGTGCACCAGGAGCTGCATAACGCAGCTCTTGGTAGCGTCCTCCTCCAGCACCACCAGGCGTTGCGTTAGGGGCACGTTATGCGACCTATAACATCCCCTAAAACGCAACGTCCTGGTGGGAAAGAAGCCTTAATGTTCATCGGAAGCAATACAAATTTACATTAAAAAAAAAGCACTTTATATGGACAATAAATATCATCATACATTTCTGCATCACTATTTCTGTGCAATGTTCTACTTCTATAGACAGCAGTGATAAAGTTAAATATCCCTTTATTGCACTTCAAAACTTGATTTAAAAATACAGTGGGATGCAAAAGTTTGGGCAACCTTGGTAATCGTCATGATTTTCCTGTATAAGTTGTTGGTTGTTACGATAAAAAAATGTTAGTTAAATATATCATATAGGAGACACACACAGTGATATTTGAGAAGGGAAATGAAGTTTATTGGATTTACAGAAAGTGTGCAATAATTGTTTAAACAAAATTCGGCAGGTGCATAAATTTGGCCACCACAAAAAAGAAATGGAATCAATATTTACTAGATCCTCCTTTTCCAGAAATGACAGCCTCTAAACGCTTCCTGTAGGTTCCAATGAGAGTCTGGATTCTGGTTGAAGGTATTTCGGACCATTCCTCTTTACAAAACATCGCTAGTTCATTCAGGTTTGATGGCTTCCGAGCAAGGACAGCTCTCTTTATCTCACACCACAGATTTTCAATTATATTCAGGCTGGGGCGTAACTAGGCCCCACCGGCCCCCCCTGCAGAAATTCTGAGCAGGATCCCCCCCCCCCCTCCCGGGCCCGCTCGGGGCCATTTTGGAGGGCCGGAGGGGTCGCAGCATGAGGGGAAAGCCATGCCCACAGTCGGTGGGGAGGGGGGGGCGGTCCCTCCCTCCCTCACCTCGGGGCTCTCCCCTCTGCACTCCCCTCCAGCTTAACGAGTGTCCGTGCAGCGGCTGGCAGTGGCAAGCACCGGCTGATACATACCTTCCGTCTTCCGTGCGCTCCAGCGTGCGTTCCTCACTCTAGTCTCTGAAGCGACTTCCTGTGTAAAACAGGAAGTCGCGTCAGAGACCAGAGTGAGGAACACACGCTGGAGCGCATGGAAGACGGAAGGTATGTATCAGCCGTTGCCTGCCGCTGCCCGGACACTCGTTAAGCTGGAGGGGAGCGCCGACTGTGGGCATGGCTTTCCCCTCATGCTGCGACCCTGCCAGCCCCCCAAAACGGCCCCGAGCGGGCCGCCGGGGGTGTCGCATCCCCTATTGTTATGCCAGTGTATTCAGGTCTGGGGACTAAGATGGCCATTCCAGAACGTTGTACTTGTTCCTCTGCATGAATGCCTTAGTGGATTTTGAGCAGTGTTTAGGGTCGTTGTCTTGTTGAAAGATCTAGCCCCGGCGCAGCTTCAGGTTTGTCACTGATTCTTGGACATTGGTCTCCAGAGGCTGATACTGAGTGGAATCCATGCGTCCCTCAACTTTGACAAGATTCCAAGTCCCTGCACTGGCTACACAGACCCACAGCATGATGGAACCACTACCATAGGTAGCAGGTGTTTTTCTTGGAATTCTGTGTTCTTTTTCCTCCATGCACAACGCCACTTGTTATGCCCAAATAACTCAATTTTAGTTTCATCAGTCCACAGCACCTTATTCCAAAATGAAGCTGGCTTGTCCAAATGTGCTTTAGCATACCTCAAGAGGCTCTGTTTGTGCTGTGGGCAGAGTAAAGGCTTCCTCTGCATCAGAGCGCAGATCAGCAGCTTAATATGTGTCTTTTACCTGGAATAGTGAAACAGCGATCTCACAGCTCATATTGATCTTGGTTGTCTGCAGTAAGGTCTGACAAAGACTTTGTGAAAATATCCAGTGACATTTCTTTTTGAGTACAGATATTTGTCTTGCATCGAGGAACTCAGTGGACTCTCAAAGGGCCTAGTAAGGTCCATTAATGTATATGTTACGGCCACAACCCGAAGTGTGGCCACTTCTAGTTCTGGCCGGCCACTTCGGGTTCTGGCCGGCCAATGCGCGAAGTGGCCGCAGCGCAGCGGCCAATGTTAGAAATGGAATGTTTCCTTTTTATTATGAATGTAGTTTTCCGGCCGTCTCTAGCCAAAATGTAGCAAAACAGTTCGTTCATTAAATGAAATGAAGCTGGCGGCAATGTAGAAGGATGAAGCCGCCCGGCTTCTGCTCCGCCTCCTCTCCTCCGCCCCTGCCTCTCTCTCTCTCTTCTCCCCGATACTGGCAGCGGGGGGACATGCGTGTCCCCCCCAGAGTCGTTCGTCGCGGCAGGCAATCCTGTCGTTCGTCCCTGCAGAGCGGGTGCTGGCAGAAGCAATGTCTGCAGCCTCCCCGCTCTGCTTTCCTGGCGCCACGAACGACTCTCGGGGACACGCGTGTCCCCGCCGGCTGCCCGAAGAAGAGAGAGAAAGAGAGAGAAGAGGCAGGGGCGGAGGAGAGGAGGCGGAGCCGCCAGCTTCATTTCATTCAATGAACGAACTGTTTTGCTACATTTTGGCCAGAGACGGCCGGAAAACTATATTAATATTAAAAGGAAACATTCCATTTCTAACATTGGCTGCTGCGCTGCGGCCACTTCGCGCATTGGCCGGCCAGAACCCGAAGTGGCCGGCCAGAACTAGAAGTGGCCACACTTCGGGTTCTGGCCGTAACATATATATAAGATTTCTGTGTATACTGGTGGTGGTTTTTTGGATAAAACAAGCACCTAGGCAGAATAACATCTAAGGCAGCGCAGCCCTATCTACTCTGTAAATTCTGCATCACTCTCGCGTACAGCATCTCCTTGTGTAAAGTGCGCCAAATGGTTGAACGATGCACAGTGACTCCATCTGCAGCAAGATGATGTTGTAGGTCTTTGGTGTTGGTCTGTGGGTTGACCCTCACTGTTCTTACCATTTGTTTCTTCTGTTTATATGCGATTTTTCTTGGTCTGCCACTTTGAGCCTTAATTTGAAATGAGCCTGTGCTCCTCCATTTCCTTAATATGTTCCTAACTGTGGAAACAGACAGCTGAAATCTCTGAGACAGCTTTCTGTATCCTTCCCCTAAACCATGGTGGTGAACAATCTTTGTCTTCAGGTCATTTGAGAGTTGTTTTGAGACCCCCATGTTGCTACTCTTTAGAGAAAATTAAAAGAGGAGAGAAACTTACAATTGACCCCCTTAACCATTTCAGCCCGCGGGGATTTTTCACCTTATGCATCAGAGCAATTTTCACCTCCCATTCATTCGCTAATAACTTTATCACTACTTAAAGAGACACTGAAGCGAAAAAAAAAATGATGATATTATGATTTGTATGTGTAGCACAGATAAGAAATAAAACATTAAGATCAGATACATCAGTCTAATTGTTTCCAGTACAGGAAGAGTTAAGAAACTCCAGTTGTTATCTCTATGCAAAAAAGCCATTAATCTCTACGACTTTCAAAGTCGTGGAGAGGACTGTTTTCTGACTTTTATTATCTCAACTGTAAGTGAACAGTTTTCTTCTCTGCCAGAGGAGAGGTCATTAGTTCCCAGACTGCTCTGAAAGAATCATTTTGAATGCTGAGTGTTGTGTAATCTGCACATATTAGAGAATGATGCAATGAAAAAACACTATATACCTGAAAATAAAAATGAGAATATTTTCTTTGCTGCTAATCTTCTAGTAATTATTCATAGTACACAACCAATTCATTATATCATATTTTTTTTTTTTCGCTTCAGTGTCTCTTTAACACAATTTATTGATCTATATCTTGTTTTTTCCGCCACTAATTAGGCTTTCTTTGGGTTGTACAGTTTGCTAAGCATTATTTTTTTATAAATGCATTTTAACAGGATTAATAAGAAAAAAATGGAAAAAAAATCATTATTTCTCAGGTTTCGTCCATTATAGCTTTAAAATAATCCACGCTACTATAATTAAAACCTATGTATTTTATTTGCCCGTTTGTCTCGGTTATGACACCATTTAAATTTTGTCCCTATCACAATGTATGGCGCCAATATTTTATTTGGAAATAAAGGTGCATTTTTTCAGTTTTGTGTCCATCACTCTTTACAAGCTTATCATTTAAAAAATGTACATAGTATATCCCCTTTAAATGCATATTTAAAAAGTTCAGACCCTTAGATAACTATTTATGTTTTTTTTTTTTAATTGTAAATTTATTTTTCCATTAAACATTTTATTTGGATAATATTTTGGTGAGGGAAATAAACAGTTAATTTTTAATGTTATTATATGTGTAAATAGTAAAACTACATCTACATTTTTTTACATTACTTTTTGGCCACAAGATGGCCACCTTGAGTTTATTTTTTTTCTCCTTGTGCTTCTCGATCACCGGAAGCACAACGAGGACGGGGAAACTTTTTTTTTTGCAGAAAGACTGAAGCCTCTAGTAAGAGCGCTTCGGTTTTTCTGCTGGGGACACGGATCGGTGATCGGGAACCATGTTCCCGTTCACTGATCCCAGGGCTACCGGGGGACAGTACGGGGGCACAGGGGCGTGCCCACGATCGCGCGTGGGCGGCACCGTAGCAGAGCAGCCGCCTGGACGTGAGGATCACGTCGGGGCGGCAGAAATGGTTAAATACTCTTTCATTATTGGATTCACCTGTGTATGTAGGTCAGGGGTCACTGAGCTTACCAAGCCAATTTGAGTTCCAATAATTAGTTCTAAAAGGTTTGGAATCAATAAAATGACAACCGTGCTCAAATTTAGGCACCTGCCTAATTTTATTTAACCAGTTCACCCCCAAGTGGTGTTTACCCTAATGGACCAGAGCAATTTTCACCTGTCACCTATTTCTCAGTTTTTCGGCCATTATAGTTTTAAAATTAAAAGTTCTCCTGTGGATAAAACCAACACATTTTATTTGCCCAGTTGTCCCGATTATTAAACAGTTTAAATTCTGTCCCTATCACAATGTATGGTGAAAATATATTATTTTGAAATATACAGTAGGTGTTATTTTTCAGTCTGTTTTTTTTTGTCCAGTCCATAATTACAAGCCCCTATGTAGTAAAATAAAAGTAAAATATAGATTAAAAAAGCTGAGTCCCTAAGGCAACTATTTATGTATTTTTTTAAGCTGATTTTTTTTTTTTACAAGTGTTTTTTTTTGGGGGGGGGGGGCTTTGGAAGTGTAAGTTATTCATTTCATTAATATTGTGTATGCATGTATGTGCCTGTATGTGTAATTTTACTTTTTGGCCACAAGATGGTGCTAGTGAACACTCTCCCGTTATAGGAAGTGGGTTTCTTTTACATTTGACTACACTGTGACTGTTTCCTGTTTTATGAATGGACGTGGCCGTGGATCGCGGACACGGCCGTGTATTCCTCTGTCCCCTTGTGCTTCCTTCAGTCTCACTTTGTGCCTATGTCTGCCCGCCTTTGTTCATCCTTTCGTCTCCTTGTGCCTCTCACAGCCCTCCTGTGCCCTCTGCCCCCCTGTGCGTCCCACTGTGCCTTTCTCCGTTCCCCTGTACTTCCTTCTGTTCCCATTTTGTGACTCCTTTGGGCACCTGTGCCTCCTTCTGTTCCTCTATGCCTCCTTCTATCCCCTTGTATTAACACTTCTGTCCACTTGTGCTACCTCTGCCCCCTGTCCATCCTTCTGTCCCCCTTTTGTGCCTTCTTTCTCCTTCTGTCTCCCTGTGCCTCCCTCTGTCCCTTATTGTGCCCTCTTCTGTGTCCCTTTGTGCCCTTTCTGTTTT
This sequence comes from Hyperolius riggenbachi, assembly GCF_040937935.1. Taxonomy (NCBI): domain Eukaryota; kingdom Metazoa; phylum Chordata; class Amphibia; order Anura; family Hyperoliidae; genus Hyperolius; species Hyperolius riggenbachi. Next base: position 364,810,139 of record NC_090649.1, on the reverse strand, counting down.
CCCTTTGTGCCTCCTTCTGTTCCTTTGTGCCTCCTTCAGTCCACTGTGGCTTCTTCTGTCTCCCTTTGTGACTCCTTCTGTCTCTTGTGCCTCCTTCTGTCCCCCTGTGCATCTGTCTGTCTCCCTGTGCCTCCTTCTGTCCCTTATTGTGCCTTCTTCTGCCCCCCTTTGTGCCTCCTTCTGTCCTCCCTTTGTGCCTCCTTCTGTCCCCTTGTGCCTCCTTCAGTACCCCTGTGGATCTTTCTGTCCCCATTTGTGACTCCTTCTGTCCCCTCATGCATCCCTTTGTTCCACTATGCCTTCTTCTCTCCCCCTTTGCACCCCTCTCTGTCCCTCTGTATTACTATCTGTCCCCATCTCCCTCTTGCGCTTCTCCAGCTCAAGTGTGTAATTGCAGGGCATAGTGCAGCAGAAGCTGTGCTCTCACCTCCCTGCCTGGACTCCAGTGCTGTGCCTGTGAGACCATCCTGTCTGTCTTCTGCTCCCTCTAGTGTTGGCACCTCTTTCTCCTCATGTCACGTACAACCATGCTACATGTGGTAGGAGTTTGTGAGAGTTGTGAATACTTCCTAGTGCTCAGATGATCATTTCTTTCTCTCATACTAAAGCTGAAGTCCGTTTTATTTAAGACCTGTATACTGGTCCTGTAATTTCCATATCAATTTTTAAAAGGGTACAAAGATCTCTCATAACCTGAAATTCTGTCACTTTGTTTCCATTTTGACCATGTCACTCTGTTTTCATCTTGACCAAAATGCCTGGGCTTCTTCTTTTGTTCCCAAGACCTCTGAATCCAGTATTCATATGAATCCAGATGGTGTGGAGGAGGAGTATTTATGAAGTTTGAACTCATAACCACTTACAGCGAAGCACAAACTCATTCTTAGTATGGCTCCAGGCTAATAAAGTCTGAAAGACTGTGTTAGATGAGGTTGCACAAGGAAAACCTCTCTCCAAAACTCTAGTTCTGATTTACCTTTATTATTTGCTAGTGTAAAAGACTGTGCAACACACCTTTTTGTTTGTTCTGAATCTGAATGGTGATCTGAATAATTTTGCAGAGTTAGGCTAGGTGCACATAGCAGAAACACTAGCATTGAGGAAAACACTGTGTTTTTGCCACGAATGGAAGTCTATGGGCCGCAGGAAAAACCGCATCCGCGTTTTTGATGGGTGCATTTTAAAAAATGTTGGTTTTGTTGCATAATCTTCAAAAATGCAGCAAAAACACACATAATGAAAGTCAATGGAAATGCAATGGTATGCATTTTACATGCATTTTACATGCGTTTTTCTATGCATTTTTGGTAAAAAAAATTGTTTTATGATGTATTTCCGCTTCCTGTTGTCTGCCTAGTGATTTGCATAAAACACAAAAGAAAAACGCATGAAAAACTCATACAAAACGCATATGCGTTTTATATATACACATCGCATAAAACATGCATTAAAATGCTTGTAAAACGCATCTGCGGTAAAAAAACGCTAACGCAAACACACCAAAAATGCAGCAAAAACACACAAAACACGTACACAACATAAAATAAAACTTGACATAAAACGCAGTGTTTCATGTAATGTTATGTGTGCACCCAGCCTAATGGTAAATTTGTGCTTAAAATGTAATACTAGACTTCTTTTGTGTCCAGTATGCAGGCTTAGTGACTGTTACCACCACACCTCTGAACTGTGGTCCCCGACTAAGGGTGCTGCTTGAACGTCCTGTAAATGAAAAACTCCTCATGCTGTTACCTGTTGGCTACCCAAGCAGAGATGCCACTGTGCCAGATCTGAAGAGGAAGCCTTTAGAAGACATCATGGTGGTTATTTAGAAAACCAACACATTCATGTAAACAGAAGTCCAGTCTCTTAAATTAATACAATTTATTGTAACTCATCTAATATGAATTAAACATTTTAAGCAGTATCCATCATTAAAATAAAGAAAACAGCTCTATTTTTCCAGAATTACTCCCACTATTGCTCAACAATAGTAACATTTTCAAGTATTGTTGATTTTTTTTCTTTGACTTTCATGTTTGTTTCATGCTCAACATTTTGTATTTACTTATGTATTTGCATTTTGAAGTAAATTCAAAACAGTTTTTTTTTCCAAATTATTGGTACTGATTATGTTTTTTCCCTAGCTGTTTACATCTGGATGATATGGGGACTTCCAAGGAAGTCTCATTGTTGATCTGCACCAGCACCTATTCAGTAGGAGACCTTTGGCAAGACTCCCTAAAACTTCTACTGCCTATAGAGTGCATCCTAGTGACTGCAGCTCTGGCGTTTTGTGTCTGCCAGGAGAAAAAACATAATATAAATATTTATTTATCTTGTTTTGACTTGATCTTTGGTTGGAAGCATACTTTTTTCTTCTTGGCGTAAACAAAACATTAATTTTCCTACAGTATTATACTGAAAATTATGTTAAAGATGGCTTTCAGAAGACATTGCCTGGTTTCCCAGAGTGCTGACAACTAATGGCTTTAGACCTAGAGTTAAGGAAGAGCACAGAGTAGGAGAAAAATATATTGGAAATCCCCACTGGAGTTGAACTTTTTTTTCCCCTCTCCACCCCTTCTTCATATTTTATCGAATATGGTTCATTCTTCTACCGCATAAAGTATTTCTTGGACCCTTTCACAGACATTATCCCCCATCCTCCAGGGTCAAAGAATATGGTAGCCACAATCTTTATTTTCTTTCAAAGAATGGAACGCTAACTCCTGGCAATTTTATGGGGAATAAAGATACCACTAGGCGTTCTCAGTTCACTAAAAGTGGGAGTAGTTGGGTAAGCTAGGCAACTCCACTAGTGTGTTCCCCTGGTAAGCATACTGTCTTAGAAGCATGCGCAATATGTACTTGAAGTGCTGAATTCGAGATTAACTGGGGTAAACATCTTGGTGAGGTTGATCAACTTAATGGAAATATTAAGTATAAAAAAAGCAGTTGAACTTACTTGGAGCTTCTTGCAGCCCCTTGCAGACATCCGGTGCCCGCGCCATCCTTCCACAACTCTCCAGCAGCGACCCGAAAAGTGTGAAATACTAGTCCCCGGTTAACGAACGAGATAGGGACTGTAGGTTTGTTCTTAACCTGAATCTGTTCTTAAGTTGGAACATTGTGCCATCTCTGTCCCCTGTACCTCCTCTGTGCCCCCCTGTGCATCCAGTGTCACCCTGTGTGTCACCTCTGACCTGTACCTGCTTAGACAAGTTTAAAAGACAGTTTTTCTTTTCTCAAAAACAGCGCAGCGCTTTCATACAGAGGCTGTACCCGAATGATTTATCTGCATGAATGTGCCGAGCTTCAGAAACTGGACAACATTACACAACTAGCACTCAAACTGGTATAACAAAAGAGGGTGTTAGCACATCCATGCAGATAAATCATTCGGGTACAGCCTCTGTATGAAAGCGCTGCCATGTCTCCCGCTGTACAAATTGAATGTAAGTATACCTGTGGCTATAGCTGCATTCATTGCTTCAATCTGTATTCAAAATCGTTTAGATTAGAATTAGTACATAATTGCATCTGTTTTGCATTCAAGGCATGTATTTAGCCCCAGAGGGGCTCTGCATGCCTCTGTTAGTTTTCATTTCGTGTGCAGCCTTGAGCGCTGTCATTTGTCTGCCTGCTTGATGAAATGTGTATACCATTTATGATCAGCAGTGCAAGGAAAAATTATGTTTTTAATGTTAGACTAGTGTTAGTTCTTCCCCGTGAGGGTCCGTCATCGCTGTGGGGAAGTCCAATAGGGAATAATCTGTGCAAACATTATTTACTGAAGCTAACACCCTGCTTTGTTATACCAGTTTGAGTGCTAGTTGTGTAATGTTGTCCAGTTTCTGGCGCTCTGCACATTCTTGCAGATAAATCATTCAATAGATGCAAGGACTGTAAAGCATCTATCAAATAAGGGGTCCAATGTTCATATGTAACTTGACCTGTTAAAGCGGACCCAAACCAAACATTTTTTTAATTCAAAATATTTATTTGCACTACTCTGACACATACAAAGATAAATAAACACTCCTTCAAGCCTATGAGCATTTCAGTGCATGCTTTCACCCTTCTCTTTTCACAACTAGGGTTATACAGGTGTCAGCCATTACTTCTGAGCTTAGTAGGAGGTTTTAGATCATGGGTGTGTTTGTCATCAGCTACCCTCCCTCACAGGGGTGTCGTCTATGTGAAATCTCACACAAGCTGAGATCACCTCCCCTATGACATCATCAGTAGCAGCCTGTGTTTGTTTTTGTTTTTTATCTCCTCCACCAGTCTGCTGGATTCTGTCCCAGCAATGTGAAAGGAAGGAGGGGGGTTCCTCCAATAAATGTAAAATATTTTATATTTGTTATCACGCAGCTGAAAAAAGGCTGTTATTTTGTATTATAATTTAGAAAATAGATTTTATTTCTGAAGTCCTGTATTTTTAATTTGGGTCCACTTTAAAGAGAACCAGAGATGAAGCACCCTCATGTATTTTACCTTATAAATCAGTGGGAACATGACAGTAAACACCTAATCTGCTCTTTGTTACATTGTTCTCTGTTTAATTTGCCTGTTATCACCTCTAAGATAAGAATCCCGACTAAGCAGTCGGCTGGCTTTGCTACAGAAAGATTATAGCTGAGACTGTGTTCTTTGCTGTCTTCAAGTCCAAGCCTGCCCCCTGCTGGCTTTGCTCAGAAATCATTATAGCTGAGTCATTATAGCAAAGCCAGACTCAATGCACAGTCCGGGATTCTTATCTCAGCTAGATAACAGACACTTTTAGCAGTGAGGATGGAACAGAGAGCATGGTAAATGTTTTCTCTAATGTTCCCACTGATTTCTATGGTAAAATACATGAGGGTGCTTCGTCTCTGGTTCACTTTAAGATGTTTTAATTGAAATAGCTTTTGATTTCAGTAAATATGACCTCCTAATACTACAAATTCAACAAATGACCATTTTCAGATCTTTACAACCTATAAATGTAATAATTTGGAACAGAGTTTTTTTTTTATTTGTAAAAAACATACTGTTATCCTTAGGAGGTTTGTTCAGTAACATTCCAATTATACTCTTATGCAGATGTTCTCAACCAGGGAACGGGTCAACCCCAGGGTTCCTTGGATACTCTGCAGGGGTTCCTTGGCATTTTTCCCCATCGTGGTAGTTAGGGGAAGTATGATAGAGAGCACACTATAATGGGGGTACTGTAAAAAGAAGCATTCATTTCAGAATAAAATTAATTCCTAAATGAATGACTAAGGGCTTGATTCTCTAAACGGCGTTAACTGTTAGCACGACCTGGATTTTAGGCTAATTGGCCAATTTTAATTTGCAGAACCACAGTGCTAGAGCACAACGTTTCGACCAGATGGTCTTTATCAAGTGCTATTTACAATTTACAATTATACAAGCAAAAGATACCAAATTGTAGTGTGCACACCAAACCCCAGTGAACCTATCTATCGAACTATCTAAGTAAATATATGCACAGTAAATATATACAATCACTCCAGTACAGGAGACAGCTGGCAAAGAGAAAGATCAGGACAGAATGCAAGTTTCGGCAATAGATAAGCATGGTGCAGGGAAACAGTTCAGGTTCTAAACATAGCAAAAAACAGTTAACCCTTTGCACACTCACATGCAAATGTTCAAACAAATGCATTCACATGGATCAATCATCCAGACACCACTGCTATCCCTACAGCTAAGTTAAAAGCTGGGGTCTTAGTTACAAAAGAATGCATTCCCTTGCGTAGTTACCTACACTGCGTAGAAGTACCCTGGTATTCATAGGTGTCCTAGTCTGGCCCTGTAACATGCATAGTGCAGACATGCAAACATTCATTGCATGTTTGAATGACTGTCTGCTGTGTCTTCTGTGCTTAAAGATTGGGTTCCACAGCCTCTGCACGGTTACTATTCTTTCAATTACTTTATTTTTAATATTTAATACAGTTCATGGCATGTCCGCTATGAGAAATTTCCCATACTGGGAAAACCTACAGGGCTTCCCTCATGCCAAATCACAATCTGCAAAAAAAGCTCTTTAACCCTCCTGGCGGTTTGCTAAAAATCCGCCAGGGGGCAGCAAATCCGTTTTTTTTTTAATTTTTCTTTTTCATGTAGCGAGACAAGGTCAGCTCAGCGGCATCCCCCCAGATCTCCTGGAGGGCTTCCCCGTCGCCATGGCGTCGTGACGTCGTGACGTCAAAGGGGACTCCGATCCACCCCACAGCCCTGCCTGCCACTGATTGGCCAGGCAACGCACGGGGTCTGGAGGGGGGGGGGTGGGGGGGCGGCCACGGCGTGACGAATAGCGGCGGATCGGCGGGTAGCGGCGGCGATCGCATTGCACACGCAGCTAGCAAAGTGCAAATCGGCCCAGCGGGACCTGAGCGGTGCCTTCCAGCGGCATAGCCCGTGCTCAGCACGGGCTTACCGCCAGGGAGGTTAAAGGCCTGAGCACATGGGCGCCCTTGTGTTCACTTTTTATCATCTTTAACATTGATGTATTGCTGGAAAGCAACCCCCCCCCATCCCACGTCAGTATTGGCAGCCAGAGCGAGGCAGGCGCCAATTCATTAGGCCCGGGGCAGGTTCTATACTTTTTGCTGCCTGAAGCAAACTTTGTAGTAGGCGCCCTATATATACACAGAGTCCCCAGTCAGCTTTGATGCACTTCACATGCTCTGTGATGTGCTTGGACATATGGAGCTTTCATATTAACATGCATTTCTATCCTCTGCGTTACCACACGACAGGATGCATTATTACAGATGACACACTTGTGTTTCTGGGCTTTTTGCAACTTAAAAGGAGTTGATTTTCAAGAGTAAAAAAAGTCACAAGGAGTCTCAAAACGCATAAGGGACAATGCATTCACATGTGCATTATAAGTGTCTATGAACCCTCAGATCAAAAAACAGCACAGACATCTGTACATACTGTACAGAGCACACAAAATGCAAAGACACATACTCCATACATATGCATACATCACACACAGCCAGTATCCCTCACTCACTGTCTCCCTGTCCTGCCGAACTCTATAGCATAACTGTGCTTATCAGCTTGGTTCAGAGCTGTAAACAGACAGGGCTTGATTCACAAATCCATGCTAATTCATAGCATGACCGTGCTATGCATTTAGCATGCAATGTGACGCGCACGAAGGTTTGCACGCGTAAAGATTTACATGTGCGCGCTGACGAAGGTTGTCGCGCGGTAATGCACACACTTTGCGGCGTTAGCACGTAGACTTAAATCTTTATGCGTGCAAACCTTCGCGCGCGTCACATTGCATGCTAAATGCATAGCATGGTCGTGCTATGCATTAGCACGGCTTTGTGTATCAAGCCCACAGCAAGCAGGAACAGATCAAGTTACATCTTTCTCGGCTCTCCCGACCCCATTCAATATCTACACTTTAGTAGAATCACATGTACAAATGTGAACAGGAGTTATAAACAGAGAGCCTACTCTCTGCAAACAGTCTCAGCACAGCACGTGGGAGGAAAGGTGACTGAAGTGTATAATAATGAGAAGTGGAGGGGAAGTCAGAAGGTTTGTCTGAGACACAGCAAGCTGGTAATGCTATTGAATGTCATTCAGAATCTACATTGATTTGCAAAAGTATTCGGCCCCCTTGAAGTTTTCCACATTTTGTCACATTACTACCACAAACATGAATCAATTTTATTGGAATTCCACGTGAAAGACCAATACAAAGTGGTGTACACGTGAGAAGTGGAACGAAAATCATACATGATTCCAAACATTTTTTACAAATAAATAACTGCAAAGTGGGGTTTGTGTAATTATTCATCCCCCTGAGTCAATACTTTGTAGACCCACCTTTTGCTGCAATTACAGTTGCCAGTCTTTTAGGGTATGTCTCTATCAGCTTTGCACATCTAGAGACTGAAATCCTTGCCCATTCTTCTTTGCAAAACAGCTCCAGCTCAGTCAGATTAGATGGACAGCGTTTGTGAACAGCAGTTTTCAGATCTTGCCACAGATTCTCGATTGGATTTAGATCTGGACTTTGACTGGGCCATTCTAACACATGTGTAAAGAATAGCGGAGATAGCGGAGATGCTGCCGCATGGGCAAGTCTAGTTCCCAGGTGTTGAAACCAAGGACTTCACACCTAGACTAGGATATTGCTATATTACTACTGTTTATCTGTTATGATCTCTCGCTCTCCAGACTATTCTCTTGCTTACTGATTCGGTACTTCTGCATATCTGATTACTGTTGCCGACTCTGCCTGTACCTAGATACCGAATCAGTCTTCCGCCTCTGTACTGTATCTGTCCGTTCATTACTGACCTTGCTTGTCTGACCTTTCTATCCTCACTAGTGAGTCTTCCCACTAGTGAGGGAAATCTTAAGGGCTGTCACCTAACCCTTAGGTGATCAGTCTTGCTGTACTGTCTGTGACACTTGTTCCTCAGGTGTATGTTAGCTGCAAATAGTGTCTGTTGATCACCTGCTCCTCAGGAGATCATCTTGCAGCACAGTCAGTGGTCCCTGCTCCTCAGGGGTCCACTGGCTGCAGTACAGTCTGATTCCCTGCGCCTCAGGGAATCCTTGGCTGTAGTACAGTCATAATCACTCATTCCACCTGTGACCTCACTTGCAGCACAGTCAGTGGTCCCTGCTCCTCAGGTGTCCACTGGCTGCGGTACTATCTGAATTCCCTGCTCCTCAGGGATAGTAGGGTTGCAGTATAGTCTGTATTCCCTGCTCCTCAGGGGATCCTAGGCTATTGCTTAGTCTTGATCACCTGCCCTTCAGGTGATCATACTCTCTAACATCGTCAGTGGTGATACTGCAGATCACCAATAATCAGAAAAATCTGTGTTGCTGACACCAATCGTTACAGAACAGCAGACCAAACATTATGGACGCACTGCGTAGTCATGTTGAAGTCCTGACCACCGCGGTAAACGGTCTTTCCGGGGTGATTATTAACCAACAAACCCAGATTACACAACTGTCTGGGGCTGTTCAGGGACTTCAATTGACTATAAATACAGTGCGATCCCCTCCAGTCACGGACCTTCGCATGTCCATACCTGAAAAATAGATCTGACTTTCAGAATTTCAGGAATCGTGTGTTGTCTTATTTTGAGTTGAGGCCTACCTTGTCAGGAACTGAGTCTCAAAGGGTAACATTCATAAAGACCCTGTTGTCAGGTGATTCTCAAACATGGGCATATAGCCTTCATGCAGAGCATGAGGCGTTATCCTCAGTTCAGGAATTTTTTAAGGCCATGGCCATTATAGATGATGATCCGGATATTGCTTCCACTGCTGAAAGGAAACTAAAGATGCTCAGGCAGGGTCGTAAATCGGTTGAGGTTTACGCCGCTGAGTTCGGGAGGTGGGCTGTGTCAGCTAGATGGGGAACATATGCATTATTGGACTGTTTCCTGGCAGGATTGTCTGATACAGTCTATGATTTGATGTTGGGACATCCTGAGTCCAGATCTGTAAACGAAGCAATTTCTTTGGCCGTGCAGATAGATCGCCGCTTGCGCTACCAGAAACAGATTCGTGGTAGGAATGCTGTAAGATCTGTCTCATACGACTCCTCTCCATCCTTGTCACCTCCAGACGAGCCGATGCAAATCTATATAGTCTATATAGTGCTGAGGAGGGTCACGTTGTCCAGAATTGTCCTAAAAAGTCGGGAGAATGCTGCCGCCTAGGGGTAGTCAGAGGTCATACTATAGGCGAGCGGTCTTTATCTCTATGCAATAGTCGTCTGTTCCTTCCGTGTTCCATTACATGGGAGGGTCAGAACAGATCCACAGAAGCCTTTGTGGACTCTGGCTCTGCAGCCAATTTTATAGATTATGATTTTGTAAAAAAATTGGGGATTCCCTTACTTCCTCTAGAACGGCAGATTCTGGTCACGGCGGTGGATGACTCGCCATTACAGTGTAGACAGCCTCTTTTCCAAACCCCCTTATTATTGTGTAATATAGGGGTGTTACATAAAGAGATTTTAATGCCACAATCCTCTTAAGCTTAGAATTAATGGTGCATGTAACCAGGCCAGTTACCATTTGAACTCGGAATTGACGATGTCTCCCCATCACCAGAGTCTGCTTTATGTCATGTTGAGGATTCTATTGATCTTATCAATGTAGATAGGATGCCTGGGAAAGCCTCCTCAGTAACAGTTAAGGCATCTAATTACATTTATGTTTGCTAAAGAATGTTTCTCCTCTGTATGTCAGTGTATATAAGCTGTGTTTTTCAGTTTTGGTCAGGAACCAGTCCGACGAAGGCTTTTTATAAGTCGAAAGCTCACTGTTTATCCATCTCTAAGTTAGCCAATAAATGGTATCATCCTGATTCAAAACTTCTTGCTTTTACATAAAGAGAAATTACAGTTCCTTGTTCTGCCAATTGCAATCTCTACCATTATTCTTCGTATGCCCTGGTTGCAACTCCACTCTCCTCAGATTGACTGGGCTTCAGGTCAGCTACAGATCTGGTCAGCCCATTGTCATCATCATTGTTTGGAGAGAGTTGCTGTTTGCGCTACCAAGATACAGGTCAAAGGGGTGTCAATGCAGCGTACAGAATTCGCCGACGTGTTCTGTCCAGAGTCTGCAGATAAGCTCTCATTTCTCCGGAGTTTCGAGTGTCCCATGGAGTTGGGGTCTGGTTGTACGCCTCCTAGAGGTCATCTGCATAATCTGTCTGAACCTGGGGGACTGGTAATACAGGAATCCATTAAGGAAGACCTGGGCAAGGGCTTCATCTGTCCTTCCCGGTCACCTGTAACGTATACACCAGGTAGTAATAATGTCAAAGCAGACGCTCTATCTAGGTGTTTTGAGCCTGAGACCATCCTACCTCAAAAGGTGGTGTTGGCAGCTACCAAAACCTGGGAGGACTGGACGGCTACTCTGGAACTTTATCAACAGGATATTCCAGAGGGGAAGCCTGAGGGGGTTATGTTTGTGCCACTTCCTTTTCGCCTACAACTTTTACAATTATTCCATTCTTATAAAAATGCTGGGCACCCCGGGGCAGCTCGGACTCAGGAATTAATGGCCAGATGTGTATGGTGGCCTACTATGGCAATTGATTGTAAAGAGTTTGTGAGAGAGTGCTCAGTTTGTGCTAGGAGTAAGCCCTCTCGTCAGGCATCAGTGGGTACATTACAACCCTTACCAGTGCGAAATGAACCCTGGACTCATTTGTCAATGGACTTTATCGGAGAACTCCCAAGTCTGGGGGCAAGACGGTCATCTGGGTGGTAGTTGATAGGTTCAGTAAGATGGCTCATTTCATCCCTCTGAAAGGACTCCCCTCGGCCCAAGAGTTAGCTGATCTCTTCATTCAGCACGTTTTTCCGGCTGCATGGCATTCCGGAGAATGTGGTGTCAGATAGGGGAGTCCAGTTTGTGTCAAAATTTTGGAAAGCCTTTTGCCATCAGTTGGGAATGGACCTTTCATTTTCATCAGGCTGCCACCCACAGACCATCGGTCAGACCGAAAGAGTTAACCAGTCTCTTGAACAGTTTCTCAGATGTTATGTGGCAGATGCACAGTCCGATTGGGAGTTTTTACTGTTCGCGGAATTTGCACAAAACAATCTGAAGAGTTCCTCTTCAGGATTTTCCCCTTTGCAGGTAGTTTCGGGAAAATCTCCCAAGTTTGCTCCATTACCTGTGGCATCTACCCCATTTCCGGCCCTGGAGGATTGGCAAAGGGCATTGAAGGAGATTTGGGGAATGGTCAAGAGGAATTTGGGGAAAGCCTTCCAGACTCAGAAGAAACAGGCGGATAAGAGACGGTCTGTAGAGTGGAAGTTTTCCCCAGGGGACATGGCGTGGGCGTCTACTCGACATGTAGAGTTAAAACAACCGTCACCTAAGTTAGGACCCAGATTTGTAGCCCCATACCCGGTGTCCAGAAAGATTAAAGATGTCACTTATGGGATTCATCTCCCAGCCAGCATGAGAGTTATTGGATTCTCGGTAAGTGCAAAATTCTGTACAGTATCTGGTCCACTGGAAGGGGTATGGTCTAGAGGAAAGTACTTGGGTGCCGGATTGTAGCATGCATGCTGAGGAATTAAAGAAAGAGTTTCATGACTTACACCCTGAGAAGCCGGGTAGGAAGTGTCCGGGGTCCACTCCTCAGGGGGGAAGGGGGGGGGGGGGGTACTGTAAAGAATAGCGGAGATGCCGCCGCATGGGCAAGCGGCATGGCGGCCATCTCCGCGTTCCAGCCGGCGGCTTCTGCCACGCAGCTACATGCTGCTGGTTCGCCTGGTCCTTCTAGTGCACACAGATTAAGAGCTAAGCGCGCGCGCGCCAGGCGACAGGACCTTTATGCAAGTAAAAGGGGAGTCAGCTGATCAAGCCGGTCAGCTGACTACAGCTATACTCCGGATTGGCTGAGTGACTGGGTCGGCGCTGTGGAGTGCTCTGGGTATTTATAGGACTTGCTTGTCAGTTGCAAGTTGTCTGCTGTTGCGAATGCTTACGTGTGAGCGCTCAGACCCTAGTCAGATCTTACAGTGTTTTAGAACCAGCCGGAGCTGGGAATTCACACTTAGTCAGATTCCATTGATAGCTTTAAGTACTATTATTGTAAGACTTGTGTACCATTCTTAAGTCTAGTTCCCAGGTGTTGAAACCAAGGACTTCACACCTAGACTAGGATATTGCTATATTGCTATTGTACATCTGTTAGTCTAGTTCCCAGGTGTTGAAACCAAGGACTTCACACCTAGACTAGGATATTGCTATATTACTACTGTTTATCTGTTATGATCGCTCGCTCTCCTGACTACTCTCTTGCTTACTGATTCGGTACTTCTGAATATCTGATTACTGTTGCCGACTCTGACTGTACCTAGATACCGAATCAGTCTTCCGCCTCTGTACTGTATCTGTCTGTTCGTTGCTGACCTTGCTTGTCTGACCTTTCTATCCTCACTAGTGGGTCTTCCCACTAGTGAGGGAAATCTTAAAGAGAACCCGAGGTGGGAATTACTTTTACTATTGGGGCACAGAGGCTGGTTGTGCGCACTAAGACCAGCCTCTGTTGCCCCATCGTGTGTCTCCATGTCCCCCCTGCTCGCCGCTATACCCCCCGCATTGCTGGCGACACGCAGCGTGTTGCCAGCTCAATGTTTACCTTGCGCTGTCAGTCAGCGCCGCTCCCCCGCCTCCTCCGCATCGGCGCCACCCGCCGCGTCACTTCCCTCCTATCAGCGGAAGGGAAGGGACACGGGCGGGTGCGCCGATGCGGAGGAGGCAGGGGAGCAGCGCTGACTGACAGCGCAAGGTAAACATTGAGCTGGCGACACGCTGCGTGTCGCCAGCAATGCGGGGGGTATAGCGGGCGAGCAGGGGGGACATGGAGACACACGATGGGGCAACAGAGGCTGGTCTTAGTGCGCACAACCAGCCTCTGTGCCCCAATAGTAAAAGTAATTCCCACCTCGGGTTCTCTTTAAGGGCTGTCACCTAACCCTTAGGTGATCAGTCTTGCTGTACTCTCTGGGGCACTTGTTCCTCAGGTGTCTGTTAGCTGCAAATAGTGTCTGTTGATCACCTGCTCCTCAGGAGATCATCTTGCAGCACAGTCAGTGGTCCCTGCTCCTCAGGGGTCCACTGGCTGCAGTACAGTCTGATTCCCTGCGCCTCAGGGAATCCTTGGCTGCAGTACAGTCATAATCACTCATTCCACCTGTGACCTCACTTGCAGCACAGTCAGTGGTCCCTGCTCCTCAGGTGTCCACTGGCTGCGGTACTATCTGAATTCCCTGCTCCTCAGGGAATTCATGGTTGCAGTATAGTCTGTATTCCCTGCTCCTCAGGGGATCCTAGGCTATTGCTTAGTCTTGATCACCTGCCCTTCAGGTGATCATACTCTCTAACATCGTCAGTGGTCCCTGCTTCTCAGGCGTCCACTGGCTGCAGTGCAGTCTGAATCCCCTGCCCTTTAGGGGATCCTTGGCTGCAATATTGTCTGTATCTCCCGCTCCTCAGGAGATAACTTCTCTTATTACTGTTGCACCAAACACAATACCACATTAGGTGTCCTGTGTCCAGCTATACTCATATTATTGGTGATTCTGCAGATCACCACATAACCAGGTATAGCGTCTGTATTATTGGTGATACTGCAGATCACCAATAATCAGAAAAATCTGTGTTGCTGACACCAATCATTACAACATGGATATGTTTTGTTTTAAACCATTCCATTGTTGCCCTGGCTTTATGTTTAGGGTCCTTGTCCTGCTGGAAGGTGAACTTCTGCCCCAGTCTCAAGTCTTTTGCAGACTCCAAGAGGTTTTCTTCCAAGATTGCCCTGTATTTGGCTCCATACATCTTCCCATCAACTCTAACCAGCTTCCCTGTCCCTGCTGAAGAGAAGCACCCCCAGAGCATGATGCTGCCACCAACATATTTGACAGTGGGGATGGTGTGTTCAGAGTGATGTGCAGTGTTAGTTTTCCGCCGTCACACATAGCATTTTGCATTTTGGCCAAAAAGTTCCATTTTGGTCTCATCTGATCAGAGCACCTTCTTCCACATGTTTGCTGTGTCCCCCGCATGGCTTGTGGCAAACTGCAAACCGGACTTCTTATGCTTTTCTGTTAACAATGGCTTTCTTCTTGCCACTCTTCCATGAAGGCCAACTTTGTGCAGTGCACGACTAACAGTTGTCCTATGGACAGAATCCCCCACCTAAGCTGTAGATCTCTGCAGCTTGTCCAGAGCCACCATGGGCCTCTTGACTGCATTTCTGATCAGCTCTCTCCTTGTTTGGCCTGTGAGTTTAGGTGGACGGCCTTGTCTTGGTAAGTTTACAGCTGTCCCATACTCCTTCCATTTCTGAATGATCATTTGAACAGTGCTCCTTGAGATGTTCAAGGCTTTGGAAATCTTTTTGCAGTCTAAGCCTGCTTGAAATTTCTCAATAACTTTACCCCTGACCTGTCTGGTGTGTTCTTTGGACTTCATAGGGTTGTTGCTTCCAATATTCTCTTAGACAACCTCTGAGGTCGTCACAGAGCAGCTGTATTTGTACTGACATTAGATTACACACAGGTGCACTCTATTTAGTCATTAGCACTCATCAGGCAATGTCTATGGGCAACTGACTGCACTCAGACCAAAATGGGCTGAATAATTACGCACACCCCACTTTGCAGTTATTTATTGGCAAACAATGTTTGGAATCATGTATGAATTTCGTTCCACTTCTCACGTGTACACCACTTTGTATTGGTCTTTCACGTGGAATTCCAATATTGATTCATGTTTGTGGCAGCAACATGACAAAATGTGGAAAACTTCAAGGGGGCCGAATACTTTTGCAAACCACTGTATATTATACCAGCAGCATCCCCCTCAGAACTAGCAGCTCTGATAAGTGCCTTTGTGTGCTTAATGGTTGGACCCCCCCTGGATGGGTCCAGAATCCCTCAGGGCCCCATGCACCTCTACCTCCTGTGATGGTCTGTCAGTGGCCCCGGGTAATGGTATGTATATAGAGTGGAAGGTACAGTACCGTATTAGCTAGGCAACCAGAAAGCACACTTATCCGCCATCAGCCGATCCCCCTTGGTACCAGATAACGGAGACTCTACTGTATTAGTAACTGCTGTGTGCTTTCTTCTGTGAAGCCTTGCCTGTTGGGAACACTTCAGATCTGCCATGTGACCCACTTTGAATCTAGCCCATTTTATATTCAGTCAGAACCTACAAATGCAAAACAGTTCTACAGTTGTTACAGGGGACCATTGTGGTTGCATTTGTAACATAGGGGTAAATGGTATTTGCACATGATATGGGAAAACTGGTACCTGCACTTGTAAATAGGGAGAGGGGACATTATGGCTGCGTTTATTGTGAGGGGGAAGATAATGGCTGTACTTATTATAGGGCATTACAGCTACCTGTATAGGGAAAATGATTGCTGCTATTGGCATGGGGAAGTAATGGTGTGTGTGCTATGGGGGGTGGGCATTATGGCTATGCTTTTCATTTGAGGAAATTAAGGTTTCATGTTATAGGAGAGAAAACACAACATAAAATTATTACTGCAATTGTTATAAGGGTCATTACAACTGAGGAAACACAATGTAAAGCTTAGCAGGTCAAACATAAGGTTGATATGGATAGAGCAACTGATATGGATAGAGCAACTGGTTATTGGTTTTAGCAGATAATTTACTTTTTCACATGGGTAGTATTAGTGCTGGAACATTTTGTACCTGTCAGAAATTAAGTATGTGTTTATTGATAAGATAGTCCCTTGTTAAATATTACATTTTGTTTATAGAGCTGAACCCACTCAGTGTGGAAAACAGAGAGTCAATGCCTGTATTCTGGAATTGCAAGGAAGCATAATTGATAATAAATAATATATTTATTTCATAATAAATCATCACTGGCTGCATACTGTTATCAAAAATGAATTAACTTCATTACAATTCAGTTAGAAATTGGCTCTGGAGAAATTCTATAATTTAGAACACTTTTTACTTTACCTGTTATTATTTGTCTTCCACATTTTAAATCGTTTTTTCTACATTTTACCACTGTGTGGCAGTATTGGGCTTACTATGATTTAAAGGATGCTGTAAATTCCACATTTCCACTCACTAAGGCAAGGTTCATACTTGTGTGTGAATTGTGAATTTGCAAAAATGTGATGGCCACTCATATGATTACATTAAATGAAGGATTACACTGTTTAAAAAGTGGACAATTGTGCTTGTGTTTTCATGTGCGCAAAAAAAAGTACATCTTGCAGCATAAATTCACACATCACATGCAAATTCTCATTGACTTTCATTAGTTAACATTTCATTGACTTTCATTAGTTATTCTGTAAAAACACCTGTGATAAAAACACATGGGAATATAGCAAGAAAAAAAAACATACTGTTTTCCACACTGATAAGTGTGAACCCTGCCTTAATATGAACAACGACATCCAGAAGGAGCACCACAGCAGTAGAATACCCGGGTGCCAAGGTCAAGGTCTGAGTGCCTACAAAGACCCACAGCAATGCAAACTTCAAGTAGGACCGGCACCACTGCAGAAAGTAGTATCAAAGCTCTTTTATTACATCAAGCACGGCTCAGCAATGACAGACGCTGTTTCGGGCTATGCCCTTTATCAAACTGCAACAGCCTTAGTGAATACACCAGTGAACAAGCCTTTAAATAACCCACCCCCAATAAAAACACCAACCGGTGTCCTGCTGGGCGGAGCAACAGGCGGACCTGGTGGGGAACTACATACAATAATATGCAAAGGTAATCTGAGTCATTTACCTGTCACCTGTGATCTGGATGGACGCCATTACCACCAGCGTTTAAGCTCCAAAAGGTTTCACGAATGACAGGAGGACAGGTAGGCGTTACCCAAACTGTATCCTCCAATGAGCGCACAGCGCACCGCTATGCGAAGGTCGCCGTCAGATGACGCGGCCAATCTTACCATAGGGACGCATCCAATGCGTCTCAGTATGCGGACGTCACATCCGGTGTAGCCGGAAGCGACTAACTCTAAGTATATCCGCATCAATGGAGCGCAAACAATGCGTATCAACATACGTGTACCACGCCCAACCGATGCGGACATGACGTACATGTTGACCGCAGCCAAGCGTGGTTGCTAAGTAGAAAAAAGTATACAATCTCGGCGCCAGCCGCATATGTAGTCAACCAGTGCGCCCGGGTCCAAGGAACATAAGACTATATAAAGGACAAAAAGGTCAAGGTGTCACAATGCACCACATGACAACTAAGCACACGGGATAATAAAAGACCCAAGAGCACTAATGTCATCCACAGGACCCAAAAGCACTGATCGACCACAACATGGTTCAAAAGTAAAAATAAAAATAAAAATGATCTAACATCCGGATTTATACAGGCAAATGAATCGATACCTCACCCTTCACCAGGTCAGCCACAGTCACACCCAGGGGTATCTAAAAGCAAAAAAAAAGAGCATTTGTAAATACATATGTATGTATCAGTACATTAGACAATGAAAGTAAAAGTAAATAGATAAAGCAGTAAGTGGGTACACACAGGTACCAGTCCCCACAAGAAATGCACTAACGTGGATGGATACAAAACCCCAAGACATATTCACGGTTTAGACCCCGCGGTTCTAATGTACCCAATCTCCTGATCCAAGATGCCTCTTTCCTCAATAGTTCAGTTTCCCTGTTCCCTCTCCTCCAATCCGGAGGGACAGAGTCAATGACTGTCACTTTAAGTTGAGACACCGATTGTCTCGATGCGGTAAAATGTTCAGACACCGATTGACCCTTTAATTTGTGTCGTATAGCCGACTTATGGGATGATATGCGATCTTTTAATCTTTGTGTGGTCATGCCTACATACGCAAGGCCACATGGGCACTTGAGCATGTAAACAACATAGCTAGAGTCGCAAGTGTAACGTCGGTTTAAATAGAACGGAGTACCCTGGGAAGGATGGGTAAACTTGTTACCCTTCAGCACCATCCCACACATGTGACATCCTAGACAGGGAAACATCCCCGCATTTTTCCTGACTACATTAGTCTGTTTCTTAGGAGTCAATTTATCACGGATCGTTGGTGCTCTTTTGAACGACATCATGGGTGGATGGCGAAATTCGGAAATCTGAGGAAAAGCATCTGAAAGGATCCGCCAGTGCCTGCGAATGACCCGAGACACAGCATCACTGCAGGCACTGAAGGTTGACACAAATGGTAATCGGGGGCCAATCGGTCTCCGTTTGTCCCTAACACGAGGTAACAATGTGGAGGGTGGATACCCCCTTCTGTAAAATTTGCTAGACATCTGTTCCCTACGTATTTCACGAGTAGATTTGTCACTGACGATCCTGTCAATTCTACCCAACTGGCTAGATGGAATACTGTCTTTAGTTCCAGTTTATATACATTTTATAAAGATGTATTTCTATTTCTGGCTATTTCAGCTATGAGAAGTAGTGCTGACACAGGCTGTTTTTTACACAGAGCACGCAGCCAGCACTCAAGATGGTTGTTCTGCTCTCAGACAGGGGGCGGGTGCCAGTTACAGAGGTTGGGAACGCCCCTCCAGCTGAAGAGGCAAGCCCTCTCTGATTTTACCTCAGAACGACACGGGCAGTGTGTGGAGAGAAGGCAGACACCAGAGGGGGAGAAACGGAGCTCACAGAGAGCGATATGGCACCCAGCAGCCAGAGCAGGAACAAGGTCCTCCAGCACCCAAGGCTGAGACACCAAAGTGCGCCCCCCATCCCTCCCACCCCAGCCGTCACACACTGATTGCTATTAGACTAAGAGGTGCCACAGGGCCCACAACCTCCCCAACACCTTAACCTCTAGTTATCTGGCTTGCAGTCACTGCTATGTATCCCCTTTTCTTATTTCTTTCTGCTTCAAACACAATTAGGAATGACAGCTGAATGAATTGTGCGCCCCCTCCCACACTGCGCACTGAGGCTGGAGCCTCTTCAGCCTATGCCTCGGCCCGGCCCTGTCAGCAGCAGAGCGTTGTAGTTCACAGATGACAACTAGAGAGGGGACTGTGAGAGACAGCGCCCGGAACCAAAAAGGGAGACACCTCATACACAAATGAGTGAGAGACAGCTCAGCAAGGCCACAGAGACAACTTCAGGGAAAAAAAAGTAACCAGATAAGTGAAATCACACCACACGGAAACGCAGAAAGAAAGTGACAGGAGTTTATTTAAAAAGACATTTCAGCATTACTCAGAAATATACCCTAATCAGACTATCAAACCAAGTCAGCTGAAACTGCTTCTTCTAAATTCTCTACAGTTTAGGTGATTGTGCATCAGCTGATATATATATATATACAGTGTGTGTGTGAGGGCCAAAAAAAATGTCGTCATAGCAGCACCAGTGTACTGTATATTTTTTTTTTTGTTTGTGAACCAACTGTGTGTTTTTTTTTTCTACCTGGCACAACAGAGCTGATCAGTGAGAGAAGTTGTGTGTGCACTCCCTTGTTCTGCTGAAACTGTTCTCCACAGTAAAGCCAATATGCCTGTGTTTGAATGCAATTGATCTGCACATTGGCTGTGTTTATGCCTCAAGAATAATCCCCAGTGTGACTCTGCTTCACTAAGAGGGGCGGGGGAAAGGCGGAGAAATACGCGCTGATTGACGCGTAAGGAGGCAGAGCTGCGGCTGAAAGCTCTGCCTCCTCCAGCAGCAAAATTCACGACCAAGAAAGTTGTGGATTTTGTGGGGGAGAGGAAGGGGGGAGTTTAGGGGGATTTAGTTAGATTTCAGCCGCGGGGATGCAGCGTTTTAGTTAGGGCAATAACAGAGGTTTTTGAAATAAAAGCTGATTTTTAGGACACTTAAGTGTCTCTTTAACAACTTTATTTGCTATTAATATCTATACATATACCACAGCTGCCAGAAAGCCTTATTATTGTTTTTATTTATAACGCACCAACATCTTCCGTAGTGCTGTACATAGTACAAAACAAATATTGGGGAATATAAATACATGAGAAGTTCAAAACACTGTACAATCAGGGCATCCAGCAATACAAGTACAAATACATACATAGTAGATGTGTGGTTTGAGACATCACCAATATTGGTACAGATTCATATGATAAATTACAACAGACTAAAACAATGGGAGTAGGTCCCTGCTCTTGCAAGCTTACAATCTAGAGGGTAGTGGGTTGAGGACAGAGAAGGAGACACAGGAGTTAGAAGATGAGGCAGTGAGGTTCCCAAGACCAGATTTACCTATAGGCACTGTAAGTGTGTGCATACAAGCGGCACATGTATAAAAGGCAGCTCTCTGCCTCTCCAAAGTGCCCCCCCCCCCCTGCTCCCCCTCCATCCCTCTGCAGTGCAGAGTACCAGTTCAGTGGTTACAAGAAGAGACTCACCAGCTCCTGATGTTCCAGCGATGATTTTCAGCAATGGCAGAGCATCCAGTGCTGTCTCCAAAGCCACGGCAGGTCTCTCTGCCTTTGACTAGGGATGATCAATGCGATGCAAATTGTTCCAAAATGATGCACATTTTTATGCAAATGTATGCAGTTTGAAAATGGCCCAATCAATTTAAACTCATTCTTATTTGCATAAGAATTTGCATACATTTTCATCAACTCGGAATAATTTGTATGTCTGTGATCATCCCTACCTGTGATCTGTCAGCTTGTAATAGTGCGTCACATAACTCATCATGTGACTCGCTGTTACAAGCCACCGGGTCACATGCAGAGAGACCTGCTGTAGCTATGGAGATGGAGCTGGACACTCTGCCGCTGCTGAAGACAATCACTGGAACGCTGGGAGCCAGTGAGTCTCTTCTCATAACTGCTCCACTGGCACTCTGCAGAGATAGGGAGGCTGAGTGGAGGTGGAGTAGAGGGGGAACCTATAGCTGGCTAACCCATACTGTGGCACCTATAGCTGACTAACCTATACTGTGGCACCTGTGGCTGGCTAACCTATACTATAGAACCTATAGCTGGCTAACCTATATTGTGGAACCTATAGCTGGCTAACCTATACTTTGGCACCTATGGCTGGCTAACCTATACTGGGGGCACCTATAGCTGGCTTACCTTTACTAGGGCATCTATAGCTGGCTAATCCTATTCTGGGGCACCTATAGCTGCCTTACCTATACTGGGGCACCTATAGCTGGCTAACCTATACTGCGGCACCTATAGCTGGCTAACCTATACCATAGCAGCCGCCAGAGCCCCGAATTACCGCTACGCGTCCCGCGCAGCATAACATTGCTGCTATGGGGTGCCCAGTTTCGGCGCTCGGCTCTCAGAGCCACGCGCCGAAATAAGCTGATCCGCTGGCTAACCTATACTGTGGAACCTATAGCTAGCCAACCTATACTTTGGCACCTATAGGTGGCTACCTATACTGGGGGCGCCTATAGCTGGCTAACCTATACTGTAGAACCTATAGCTGGCTAGCCTATACTGGGGTACCTATGGCTGGCTTACCTATACTGGAGCATCTATGGCTGGCTAACCTATACTGTGGCACCTACAGCTGGCTAACCTATACTGGGGCAACTATAGTTGGGTAACCTATACTGGGGCACCTATAACTGGTTAACCTATACTGTGGCACCTATAGCTGGATAACTTGTACTAGGGCACCTATAGCTGGCTAACCTATACTGGGGCAACTATAGTTGGGCAACCTATACTGGGGCAACTATAGTTGGGTAACCTATACTGGGGCACAGGGCCGGCGCTACCATTAAGGCAAAGGAGGCAGCTGCCCCAGGGCCCCAGAGCTTGTAGGGGCCCCCAGTGGCTACAAGAGGAAAAAAATTTTCAAATCGGCCTTATAGTTTTTGAGAAAATCGATTTTAAAGTTTCAAAGGAAAAAAAAAAACACATTTAAAAACCTGCCGACTTTAATGGTTAATAGCAAATCCACCTTAAATGCTAGAAATCCTAAATTTGCAGGATATGTTAAGGAGATCATTAGGAATAAGAGGAAAAAACAATTTTTCAAAAAGACCTTATAGTTTTTGAGAAAATCGATTTTAAAGTTTAGAAGGAAAAAAGTATAGTTTTAAATGCTGTAAATGTCACTTTTAGTAGCAAACCTAACGGTAGTGTAATTTTACATGCATCAAACGAAAGCGCAATAAATTTCCTGACGGGGTTTCCAGGGGGTCTATACGCAGCCGCAGCACTTTGGCCAGGGATCGCTATACAGCCGCCATATGGCTGTATGAAGATCCCTGGTATTTTTTCCCTATTTTCCCAATTTTTTTTATGTTTAGAGTGTGGGATTTTTTTTTTTTAAATTATGTGGAGTCCCCCCTCCTGAAACGTTTTAACCCCTTGTCCCCCATGCAGGCTGGGAAAGCCAGAATGTGGAGCTCTGACCGATTGGGACTTCACACCCTGACTATACCAGCTGCAAAAAAGGTTCCCTAATGCCGATTTTTGTTCCGGGGTATATGTTGGGGGGCCCCCAGGTTTATTTTGCCCTGGGGCCCCATTGTTGCTTAAACCGGCCCTGCTGGGGCACCTATAACTGGCTAACCTATACTGTGGCACCTATAGCTGGATAACTTGTACTAGGGCACCTATAGCTGGCTAACCTATACTGGGGCACCTATGGCTGTTTAGCCTATAGTGTGGCACCTATGTCAGAATCAGAATAAGCTTTTTGGTACACATGGCATGGCAGTTGTACATATGCAGACATCGAATAGACTACATGAGAATGATCACAATACAGGCCAAGAGCATACACAGATAACGAACATGAGACTACATGAGAATGATCACAATACAGGTCAAGAGCATACACTCATACAAGGGACACAGACATGAACTACAGTAACTAGGGTGATAGGCCAGTTCCACTTAGTAAGAGAGAAGAATCCAAGCGCACTAGGAAACGTAACTGTCCAGGGGGTGGCTATACCTGTCATGAGGGGCTCCAGTTCAGTAGGCATACAGCTAGAGGGAAGAAGATTCTCCAGCGCCTGGTGGTTTGGAGAAGATGGCTCTGAAGCAATGGCCCAGTAGGAAGAGCTTGAAGACGTGGCTGCTGGAGTGGGAGGGGTCGTGTGAGATTTTGGTGGCCCTCATCCTAATTCTGGTAGTGTGGAGGAGATCAAGAGATGCCAGGGGCGATCCAATGATCTTTTCTGCAGTGCTGATTACATTGAGTTTGTACTTGTCGCTAGCAGATGCCCCTGTGTACCAGACAATGAGGGAAGAGCAAAGGATGGATTTCACAGTTGCAGTGTAAAAGCTCCTGAGCAACTTACGCGGGATGCCAATTTTTTTCAGTTGGCGCAAGAAAAATAACCTCTGCTGAGCTTTTTTGTTTCTGAATTTTGTTGGTGTTCTGTCCCCATCTTAGGTCGTTTGCCCTATGTGAACTGCGTGGAGGGAGGAGGGGTGTTTCCTGAAGTCCACGATCAGTTTGACAGTCTTTGCCACATTGCTAACCTATGTCTGGCTAACTTTTACTGGGGCTCCTATAGCTGGCTAATCTATACTAGGGCACCTATGTCTGGTTAACCTATACTCTTGCACCTATACCTGGCAAACCTATAGCTGGCACATCTGACCATGGTGGGTGGGGGAGGAAAGCACATCTGAATGTCTAGGGGGGGGGGGGGGGGGGGTTGAAGGCTGCGGCCTGTGTTAACGGGTTGGGGTTAGGGCACTAGAGCTTATGTGCCTAAACATAACTGAGCTGTATATCTGGCCCTGGAGCCTCCACTACGGCCTACAGCAAATTATAGGTTTGTCCGCAAAGGTGTGTTTTTAGAGTAGGTTTTGAAGGCTTCCAGGCTCAAAGGATGATGGACAGTCTTGGGGAGAGTGTTCTGAAGGAGAGGTGATGCTCGTGAGAAGTCCTGGGTGTGCGAGTGAAAGGAAGAGATTAAGCTAGAGGACAACAGAGTCTGCTGGGAGGAGTGAAGGTTCCAGGTGGGATGATATCTCCAGATTAATGAGGACATGTATGGATGTGATCATTTGAAACTGGATCCTTTGGGTAATTGCTAGCCAATGGAGAGATTGGCAGAGAAAGACTGCCTCAAAGGAGTGAGAGAAGAGGTGGTTGAGAGGGGCAGCAGAGTTCAGTAGGGACTGGAGAGGTGTCTGCTTTTCAGTAGACTACAGAGCAGAGGCGTAGCTAGGGTTTTGAACGCCGGGCACAAAAGACAGTTTTTGTGCCCCCCTGGGAGAAAATGGGTGTGGACATATAGCAGAATGTGGGTGTGGTCATGGAGGCCACCATGTGTGTAGCCAGGGAGCTCACCCTGTAGGTAAACAGAGAGCAGAAGTTAACGCTATCACGGGCAGTTTGAAATGGCAAAGAAGCAACCCTAAATGCCTCCCCGGCACCAATCAGCAGCCTAGCTGCGACTGGCCAATCAGCTCCTGAGCCAGCTAGCACTTCCTAATAGCGCGGAATCTCATAGCATAGTGTGGGCACGTGGCTGCCCAACCTCTGCGACCCCCAGTCTGTGCGTGCACATGCATCGTCACGTGGGGGCGTGACCCGCCTGACTGAGATCTGGAAGTGCCGCAGGTCGCATGGACCTGGTAATATTACACTGACTGAGCCAGTCGGAAACTAAGGAACTACTGCACATGTGCGGACCTGGTCACATGCCTCCTTGGTTGCGTTTACGTGGCCAGAAGCCCTCTGTCATAAGACTAAACTAACTATGCAGGGGCAAAACTCTCATCGCCACAGGAACACAATCAAGGAGGAGACCAGCAAGGGCCAGACATGGGCAGTAGTCCGATTACTGGCAGCGGGAGATCATAACAACCCAGGATGACGGTGAGGGAGCCCATGGACTAAGCTGGAGGAAGCCTCAGGTAAGTATAAATGAGCGTGTGTGTGTCTCATCTCACCCTGCTTTAAGTTAGTGCCTGCTAAAGGCCCATTTCCACTCTAGCGAAATACTCAGCATTTGCCCACATGCAAGCTGGACTGGGAAACGCTGCCTATTCAGACACCTGCATGCTGTCCGAACTGCTTGCTGGTGCAATTCTGGATAGCATGCTGCAGTTTTCTGTAGCATGTATCTAAAGCCCTATAGTCGTGTATGGTACAGCTACAGGGATTCTGGTGTGTACTCAGTGCAAGCCCCGGATTGTGTTTCGCCAGACGCGTGCCAGCGGAATGGAAACCAGCCCCAAAGGTACCCATACATCTAGCTAGATTTTGGTGGCCAATCGACCAGTAGATAGATCTCTCTCTGATCGGAGAGAGATCTGTTGGTCGCCATAAACTGCAGGCTAATTCACAATCAATTTTAGCTTTAAATCTTTTGGTAATCAGCCTTGTGTCGCTGCCCTGGCCGCTGTCCTCCCCTAATGTACATTTACCCCCCTGATGCCCCATGCAGTTATACTTTACCTGTTGTGTGTCCGCTGCTAAGTGTGAACTCCTCTTCCGGACTCGGCTGCCAGTGTTATAGCATGACATCACACACGTGGGGCGCAAATCCAGAAGAGGAGTGCGGACTTAGCAGCGGACACAAGACAGGTAAAGTATAACTGCATGGGGCATCAGGGGGGGGGTACATGTACATTAGGGGAGGACAGCGGCTGGGGGTTTCCATCGCATTTATCGTTTGCAATCATCACATGCCATTACCACCGCGCACCCGCCCGGCCTGAGATTTTCCAGCATGTCCGAACTATACAGTCACATCGCCAATGGAGCATGTTTTTGTTGACACGGATTTTCATCCAATTAAATAATTATCAAATCAGATGGTTGATCTGCCGTCAAATCTACCGATGTATGGCCACCTTTAAGGTAGCCATACACTGGTCGATTTGCCATCAGATTCGACCAACAGATAGATCCCTCTCTGATCGAATCTGATCAGAGAGGGATCGTATGGCTACCTTTACTGCAAACAGATTGTGAACCGATTTCAGCCTGAAACCGTTCACAATCTGTTGTGGTGGTGGTGGTGGTGGTGCTGCCGCCGCTCCCCCCGCCCGCATACATTACCTGCTCCGCCGGCGCGACTCCAGTCCCCAGGTCTCTGCTGCCTTCTCCGCTCTGGTCTCCAAGTCCGGCATGCTTTAGTTTAAACAGTAGAGCGCCCATTACTGTTTAAACTTCCTGCCGGGCAGGAGGAACTGAAGCATGCCGGAGACCAGCGCGGACACGGAGCAGCGGTGACCAGGGGTAGTCGTGCCAGCGGAGCAGGTAATGTATTGCCGCTCTATTGCGTCGATCGTCGGGCACTCGAGCGCCGCTAGCGATGCGCTCCCTACCCGCGGGCGATCGACGGTAATTTTCCGCATGGAGCGATCGACGGGATCGGACGAAATAGATCGAAATTCGGCGTGTAGCGCGAACGATTGGCAGCAGATTCGATCCCAGTGATCGAATCTGCTGTCAAAACGGCGGCAAATCGGGCCAGTGTATGGCCAGCTTTAGTGTTAAGAGAGAAATAAAGAAGAGGAAATGTTGTCAGGAGGAAAGCTGACTAATGATTAAACTAAACCCATGTCACAGCTGGTCAGAGGGAGCATGTATGCAGACAGGGGCATAACAATAGATCCTGCAAGGGATGCCTCCGTAGGGGGGCCCAGAAGCAACAGGGGGCCCGTGAGGGGAAAAGTTTGAGAGACTGACAGCTAAGGGCATGGAGAGAAAAAACGTATTCTGCTCTCGCACCATTGTTATATTGACTGCATGTGTCCACAACACAGATAAGGACTCATACACACTTTGGAATTTGTACACTGTCCCTGCTCCCTAGGGTTCACAAAAAACATCTGTCTCTCACTGCTGCAAAGTTCTGATGACTTCATGTACAACCTTACAAACAAAGGAGTCACATTTTGAAAAAAGATGTAGACTTTCCCTTTTCAGCAATCACTCCGCAAAGGATTCCTAGATTCTTAACACACACAGGCTAATTACCTTATGGCTCTGATTACTTTTACAACACAGTGGAGTGGAGATTGATGTTTTACTGTTGCTGCTGCATTGAGAGCTTTTTGTCTCATACTGAGTCCAAGTTCTTGTAATAACAGTATCAATCAGTGACATTCTGAATGTTTTGCCAAAGTTACAGTAAATACTATATCTTATGTTCAGTGTGTCATTGTTGTTCCTCCATATAGCATGTGCTCTCATGTAGTAAAATAATAAGGCTGTGTGTGTATGTATGTACTGGGAGCAGAGCTGCAACAAGGAACTTGTTGGCTGCAAGGGGCTGGGAGGAAGCCCTGGGTAAGCAAATCTGGGGGTAGCATAGATTGCCTGACATTTCCTTTAAGTCTAAGTGTTTTTATCTTCATGGGGAAAGCACATTGGTCCTCACTTTTCCTGTGCAGAAAGCGAGGGGGGTGGGGGGCCCTAATCCAAAGTTTCACGGGTGGCCCCATCCAAAGCTTTGCAGTGGGGCCCAGTGATGTCTAGTTACGCCCCTGTATGCAGATCAGAACTAGTGACCAGACATTACTTCTGCCACATGAGGACTATGAGTTGATTCTGGAGTAAATTCCTCATCTTCCATGATGCACTGTGAGCTCACTCAGCAGCATGTCCCAGCAGACAGGAAGGCTGACAGGAACACTGCATGACAAGGGGCAGAACTAACTGTACCCTGGAGTCTCTGTCAGCTCTGTAAGCTGTGTGACAATCATGCCCCGGCTGGCAGCCACGCCCCACCGTAATGACGTCACTGACAGGGAGACCCCGGCCAGCCCAGCGAAGCAAGGTACTTAGGGAAAATTGAAAAAAAAAGGACACTGCATAGCTCGGCACCCATAGGGACCCAGCGCCCGGGGGCACATGTCCTTCCCCATCCACCCCAAGCTACGCCCCTGCTATAGAGTAGGGTATTACAGTAGTCAAGATGGGATATGACTAGAGCATGTACAAGCATTTTGGTAGCCTCCTGCGAATTATAGAAACTTTTTTAAGATGGAAGTAACAGGAGATAATTAATGTATTAATATGTGTTCTAAATGAGAACTCAGAGTCCAGAGATACCCTCAGAGAGCTTTAGGAGTTGAGGCTATTGGGGTGTTTTCTACATTGGTGGTAATTTTGTTCATGTTAAGCTTGAATATTAGGCCCCAGCAGCACAGCTCTCCTTTCAATAACTAAAAGTCATTAATTATGCATAAGACAAAAGAAACACTCCAAGACAAGTGCACAGTTGAATAGGGGCTCTCACTGTCACCATTCTCCTTTTCCAGTGTAAATAGATCCCAAACTTAACTTTCCACCACTGTATGAATACAAGGGGCTTGATTCACAAAACCGTGGTAGCGCATAGCACGACCGTGCTATGCATTTAGCGCGCAATGTGACGTGCGCGTTACATTGCGAGTTAAACACATAGCATGGTTTTGTGATTCAAGCCCAACATGTGGAGTCTGGGGACCATGGCGGTAAATTTACACAACTAGTCATAAGGTGACACCAGGGCTGATTTTAGGTGGAATGGAGCCCTGGGCAAAAATGAACACGTGGCCCCCCTATATTATATTTTCTGACAGTATTTGGTGGTCTATTTGCCCCCCCTTTCCAAGATTCCCAGATAGCAGAATGAAGTGGCATATTATGCATATTATCTTCCTACTACCTCACATACTAGTATTAGGTGGCCTCTTCGCCTCATATTTGGGTGACAGAGTACATATATTGCACCTTAAAGTCCTTCGTCTATAACAGATCTTGGGTTGAAATAACAAGTAATGCCAATATTAATTTATTACATTTAAAGGTGTCAACCATTAATTGTCATATGTCAAGTTCCACCTAAACTCTTTCCTCTGTTTAAAAGCATATTTATCATGAGTCGTGAGCCTGCTTTGCACTTCACAATGTAATTGTCCACAGTACATTTACTAGTGCATTTATTATGAAACAGAGATTGTCTTGTGAAAAAAAAAGTGCTGCAAAGTGCACTGTGCAGCTTTTTAGTGTACATCTACCTCTTCCATGTTGCAATGTATGATGTGATACATTGAAACCAATGACAGTGTCCCAGGGAGTGCATAAGTACTCTGTTGTTTAGAGACTAAAGTAGCACACCAGTAGCAGACCAGTGAAAAACATTGTTACAAGATTGTAACAATTGTGAAAAGATTGTTACAATATTAACTTAAGTCAATTTAAAAAAAGTCTGATAGCTCCCCGGTCTCTCTATGCCTTTCCTGCACTGTGGCCCTGCACGTTAATGTTGAAGATTGCTAGTGCCGGTAGTCCCCTGCGTGTATGAGCATGGCTGCACTGTGCAGGCACATGGACGGCTCACACCTGTGCAGTACCATGGAGCTGCTTGTGCATGACTTTTGACTTCTGCTGCGCAGGCATCAACCCACTGGTGTCTGCACAGTGCAGAGATGCACGTACACAGAGTTGAGCACAGCTGGGTGAATGAAGAGGTTCCCAGCTGGCAGCAGACGAGTGATTGAGGATCGGGGAAGCCTCTGGAACATCCAAAGGTTTTGCCCCTTCTGACATAAGTATATAACTTTTTTTTTCTAAAGTTGCAGGTGTACTTTAAATGATAGTGTTCAGTGAACAGGATCAGCTTCTTCTGAAAACGAGTATGCTAGCATGGAGCTGACAGGCAAATTTTGCATATGTAAAGAGTTTATATTAAAAGTCCAACCAGGAGACAAAAAACACAAATAAATAAAGAAGTGCATTTCTATCCTGCATCCTCACATATCCCATATGTGTGACTTGTACCTTCATACATTGATGAGAAAGGTGCTCAGTCATGATGCAAACTAGGTGTTTATGCCTTAAAGAGACTCTGTAACAAAATTGTCTGCCTTATTTCTTCTATCCTATAAGTTCCTATACCTGTTCGAATGTAGTCTGTCTTACTGCAGCCTTCCCTAGTTGCACAGTGGCTGTATTATCTCAGGCAAGAATGTGTTGCTCTGCTCGTTATAGGTAGAATCTATACACACCCTCTCCACACACCCTGCAGGCTCTGTATGAGTCACAGACTGAGCTCCTCTCAGCCTATCACATGCCAAGTCTTTTGTTTGTAAACACTGCCTAAAACTGGCAATTACAAGCCAGGATTGCAGCAGGGAGTGGCAGAAACAGCACAGAGAGGCCCAGGAGAACATAATGAATAGAATGGTATGCTTTTTATTGTAAGAATTTTAGAGTACAGATTCTCTTTAATTAGGCCCTAAATGTTAGCATACAATAATGAACTAACTATAGGTCAAGTACCTATTCAGTAAGGAGTTCAAGGCAAGACTCCCTAACACTGCAGGGTGGCCTCTTGAGCGCGTCCCAGAGGCTGCAGCTCTTGAGCGCTTTGAGTCCGACAGGAGAAAAGCGCTATACAAATGTTCAGATTATTATTATTATTATTATTATTAACTATAATTCCTTAATAATTTCCATTGTGTCAGTTGATTACTTATTTGTGGGTGTGAATAAACTATGTATTTGTGTCCTTTGTATGTATATTGACAAGCTTATGGTGGCGTTGAGGAAGGTTGCTGTAAATTTATTAGGCTGAATCAATGCTGTAGGGGGTAGAGGTGTGGGAAACGATGGCACTGCAGATAGTGGACTTCTGTAGGGATGGAAGGAGGGGGAGGGTGGCTCAGCTCATACAGTCAGGTGTGGCCAGGTGAATCCCAGCATGCTCAGGCAGCAGTAAGTTTATGCATAGAAGGAGAGAAGGAAAGCGCCGGCACTGCTGTAAATCACATTTATTTGTTTTGCAATCAAAAACATGCACATACATGCAGGCATGAAGACATTGTGGTGGAGACACGTACCCTGAGGTGGATGGCTGTGGCGTGCCGGTGGGTGCTCTTCCTCCCTCTGCACCCACCGGCACGCCACAGCCATCCACCTCAGGGTACGTGTCTCCACCACAATGTCTTCATGCCTGCATGTATGTGCATGTTTTTGATTGCAAAACAAATAAATGTGATTTACAGCAGTGCCGGCGCTTTCCTTCTCTCCTTCTATGCATAAATTTATTAGGCTGTTTCTGGAACTGAGGGAACTGGGCATTTGCTTAGGGTACCACTGGGGTTGAGAATACTCTATTGTTGGCAAGGGTAATCCCTCTTTCCTTCCCACTTTGGCTTCACGTCTTACTTTTATTTTTTCTCTCCTACCCCACAAGCCCTTTCCTCTTTCTCTTTGGCCCTCTTCCTTCCTCTTTCCATCCTTCTCCCTTCCTCTTTCCTTCTTTTCCCCATTTCTCTTTCCTTTTCCACAATATTTTTCCATTTTTCCATACATTTCCTTACTCCTTTCCATTCTTTCCCTCCTCTCGACTATCTATTTCTTTTTCCTTTCTTTCCCTCTTTCTTAACAGCTTTAATACAAACCGTAACAGACCTTATTAAAATGAATGCCAGCAATTCATCTTTGATAATGCCCTTAACATTGCTATATCTCTAAACGAACCTCAAATCATCATAGTCTCTTGTCCTAACTTCTAATCACTGCACCTTCCAAGCCATTGTTCTTAAATTTCCTTGTAAAGTGGCATAATAATGTTATTTCCTCCCTATCATGCATTTACACTAACGTCTTCCAACAGAATAATTATAACTTTCAGTGATTTATACTTCTATTGTAGTTCATCATCATGTTGTTTAATTTAACTTAATGTGAAACATGTGCAAAGGCAATTTATATTGTAAGATTGTAAGATAAGACCAAGAAATACAGTAACAATGTATGCATGATCCCTTTTTATAATATGAAACAGGAAACTCTTTTCAGCTTACGTGATAAACTGTTGAAAGAGAAATGCTTCTGTATGAATGACGTTCGCCAGCTTTGGACGGCCTTGTAGAACAGCATCATATTTCATAATCTGAGCAAGAGTAAACCCCAACTCTAGGCACTGATGTTTTCTCAGTCCTGTGCAAGCCAATCTTGTCTGATTGCTGATGTCAGATAAATCACGTTTTGTTATGTACATGACCTGTCACTAGTCTTTTGGGAGATCTAATGCTCCAATTGATTTTCTGAAATATAACTAATTGGCAGTGGCGTAGCTAAGGAGCTGTGGGCCCCGATGCAAGTTTTACAATGGGACCCCCCAAGCACTCTATCCATAACAATTAATATGGCGCACCAAAACCTGCCAATGGCAACTACAGTGCCAGAGGTGTAAGAAGAGGATGGGGAACAGTTTGTTAAGGATTACCACTATTCAAAGTATTTATAGAAGTGAATATTATGAGCACAGGACCAATAGAGATCTTATACTGTAGTTGAGGGTGGGCCCTTCGGGGCCCCTCTGGCCCAAGGGCCCCGATGCGGTCGCTACCTCTGCACCCCCTATTTCTATGCCCCTGCTAATTGGTCTGAAAATTAAAGAGCTACTAAAATACACATGGTCCTGTTCTGATTTATCTTTGTTCTTTGTATTGCCCACATTTTTGTAATAACTGACCTGTCCAGAGCTGTTCCATCCCACCCCACCCCATAGACCACCTTGATTGGGGAGTTTTGTCGTGAGTCGCATTTTTCCTTCTTGGACAGGGAGAGATGGAAGCAAGTCTGGGGAGACAGTCTCTGTGGTTCACCAACACCAAGCTTTATTTGTGCTGTACAAAGAATACAATTTATACTATACAGTATACATGAAAGAAACATAAACAAAACCTTTCAGCTGGATGAGCTGCTAAATAGCCTTAACCACTGAGAAATTCTCACCAAACAAACTCAAATATACTAGTCTCTCTCTCTCTCTCTCTCTCTTGGATTTCTTTTCTTACGTAAGCACCTGTCTCATGGAGGAGACCCATATGCAATTAACTTTTTCTCCTGAGTTTTCTCATAGGAGATTATTTTTCATCTTGTATTTAAAATGACTTTTCAGCATTGTAAAACTGAAAAAGTACCAAAAAGTAGTTGAAAAACTACTATCAAAATTATTTTGAGTATTTTCTTGCTTGCTGGTGATTATAAATGCACTTTATTTACAAGTTGTGAAAATATCACCTAGGAAAAAAACTCAGGTGAAAAAGTGAATTGCATATGGGCCAAAATCTTGAAGTAGTTCAAAATGGCAGTGCAGATAAGAAAAATCTGGGACATACATACACACCATATATCACTTTCCCAGACTCTCAGTATGTAACTGCCAGTGTGCATCTGTGTGTCTGTATGTTTTATAAGTTGTTGTTTGCTGGTGGTAACTTATGACAAATGTAAAAATGCAAATGAGGATGCACACCTAAATGTGAACCAAGTTCAGCATAGATTGCAAATATACAGTGGCTTGCAAACCTATTCGGCTCCCTTAAAGTTTTCCACATTTTGTCACATTACCGCCACAAACATGAATCCATTTTATTGAAATTCCACATGAAAGACCAATACAAAGTGGTGTACAAGTGAGAAGTGGAACAAAAATCATACATGATTCCAAACATTTTTTAAAAATCAATAACTGCAAAGTGGGGTGTGCGTAATTATTCAGCCCCCTTTGGTCTGAGTGCAGTCAGTTGCCCACAGACATTGCCTGATGAGTGCTAATGACTAAATAGAGTGCACCTGTGTGTAAGCTAATGTCAATACAAATACAGCTGCTCTGTGACGGCCTCAGAGGTTGTCTAAAAGAATATTGGGAGCAACAACACCAAGAAGTCCAAAGAACACACCAGACAGGTCAGGGATAAAGTTATTGAGAAATTTAAAGCAGGCTTAGGCTACAAAAAGATTTCCAAACCTTGAACATCCCATGGAGCACTGTTCAAGCGATCATTGAGAAATGGAAGGAGTATGGCACAACTGTAAACCTGCCAAGACAAGGCCGTCCACCTAAACAGGCTTCCACTGTTAATATTGATACTGGGACACTGATATAGTGAGCGCACGTGTACATTGTTCAATTTGCAATAAAATTGATTCATGTTTGTGGCAGTAATGTGACAAAATGTGGAAAACTTCAAAGGCGCCGAATACTTTTGCAACCCACTGTATTTGGGTGCTATGTCTAAAAGACAATACCAATAAGAAGTAAAAAAAACATGTACACCTTGTATATTCAATGCAAAAAGATCTGTATTAAAAGTGCTGACAAGTCATACAAAAAAGACATGTAAAGTGATCTGTGCAAGCTATAACAACATCAATGTACAACCAAATGCATGATATGTGGTCAGGTATAATAATGCATGACATATGCTATGACAACATACTGCTTACTGATACATCAAGGAGTAGAAAAGACATCATGCACTGGCTGTACAAATCTAAAGCAATGTATAGCAACATATAACAAAACACACAAGTCCATAAGAACCATAGCGGCAAGACACCGCCACTCTGCACAACTTTGCTGTTGCCTTCAGCTGTCTTCAGCCAAATCCCATAGATAAAGGAACTTATTTCCGGAATGCTGCGTCGTCTGGGTAAAATAGCGGTGTTTCCTCTTGCCGCTATGGTTCTTAGCTTACTCAAAGTAAACCAAGTGACATTAGCAGAACAGACTAGATTTCATAGCAGAATATCAAGGTTAATACTAATAAGCAATTCTCTGGGCATAGCTGCAGCCTGCAATGATATCATGTGAAATAAAGGTTATACAAAAATGTTTACACCAGCAGAACCACCCATAGGGCTGCTTCTCAGGAAAGGCAATATCAACCATAGCCTACAGTGCAAGAAATTCAGGTGGGACGATTTATTATTTTGACAAGGGTCATTCCCTTATAAGCTGGCACCAAGTTATTTATTTTTAACTATCCATATTACATCATTAATAATTTTTTTAGTAGTGTGCATTTATAAAGTTCTGACATTGCCATGCAACTAACTGTCCATCAGAGCAGAGGATATTACAATTTACAGTGGGATGCGAAAGTTTGGGCAACCTTGTTATTTGTCATGATTTTCCTGTATAAATCGTTGGTTGTTACAATAAAAAATGTCAGTTAAATATATCATATAGGAGACACACATAGTGATATTTGGGAAGTGAAATGAAGTTTATTGGAGTTACAGAAAGTGTGCCATAATTGTTTAAATAAAATTAGGCAGGTGCATACATTTTATTGATTCCAAAACCTTTAGAACTAATTATTGGAACTCAAATTGGCTTGGTAAGCTCAGTGACCCCCTGACCTACATACACAGGTGAATCCAATTATGAGAAACAGTATTTAAGGGGGTCAATTGTAAGTTTTCCTCCTCTTTTAATTTTCTCTGAAGAGTAGCAACATGGGGGTCTCAAAACAACTCTCAAATGACCTGAAACAAAGGTTGTTCACAATCATGGTTTAGGGGAAGGATACAGAAAGCTGTCTCAGAGATTTTAGCTGTCTATTTCCACAGTTTGGAACATATTGAGGAAATGGAAGACCACTGTAACGATTGTGGAATCGTCTCCGTGGTCAGCGCACCAGACGTGCGCTGAGGCGGCGGATTTCCTCCACAAGCGTATTATTGCGGACACCCAGGCTAGGTGCTATGCACCCGCAGAGGGAAATTCCTGACGGCAGGTGGAGCTGTGGAGTGCAGAGGAACAGCTCCTCTGCCCTACCACACACGCCAGACAGGAATTGTACGAAGGGAAGAAACGCAATCGCAAGAGAAGCGATTGAGAGTGAGCACAGAGACAGATTGTGTGTGTGTGTGCATAAAATTAGTCACCAACCCGCGACTGTGCACACACCACAGCAGATAAGAAGCAGGAACGCGATCGCGAGAGGTGCGATCGCCAGACGTGACACAAGGTTACAGCAAGGCGGAGCACGAGAGTAGCAAAGGCACAGCAAATAATACAATAAGGAGATACGGAAAATAACAAACGCTAGCTAACCGCGAACACCGCACTCATTCGCAACAGTGCACGCGGTTATGCGCGGTCTCCACGTGATAAGCACAATAGAGACAAG
Organism: Hyperolius riggenbachi; assembly: GCF_040937935.1. Classification (NCBI taxonomy): domain Eukaryota; kingdom Metazoa; phylum Chordata; class Amphibia; order Anura; family Hyperoliidae; genus Hyperolius; species Hyperolius riggenbachi. The sequence continues at coordinate 364,773,709 of NC_090649.1, read as the reverse complement.
CACGCCTAACTAACCATTAACAGACAAACATGAAACAGAGGACCTCACCGAGCCTCCAGCAAGCGCAGCAGACAAGACAGACACACGAAAACAGGGACAAGCGACAGAAGGATCCCCAGCGCTAGCGAAAAGTGGCTAGCGCGATCCCAGAAGACAGAACAGAAGGATCCCCAGCGCTAGCAAAAAGTAGCTAGCGCGATCCCAGGAGACAGAGTAGCAGAACAGAAGGATCCCCAGCGCTAGCGAAAAGTGGCTAGCGCGATCCCAGAAGACAGAACAGAAGGATCCCCAGCGCTAGCGAAAAGTGGCTAGCGCGATCCCAGAAGACAGAACAGAAGGATCCCCAGCGCTAGCGAAAAGTGGCTAGCGCGATCCCAGGAGACAGAACAGAAGGATCCCCAGCACTAGCGCTAGGGCGAGTGCGATCCAAACACACGGCAGACAGAACAGATGAGGTAGGCAGAAACAACCGCTGTTCCAACCTACACTCCAGACTCAATCAGAAGGATCCACAGCCGCTAACGCTAGGGCTTGTACGATCCAAACACAAGACAGACGGAACAGGCAAAACAGATAATACAACCTGACTGGACTAGAAGGGGAGCCTAAAGCAACCCCCAGGAATTAACTATACTAGATAGCAATGGCTGACACTCCAGCAGTGTCCATCAGGAACAGACCATGGAAGGGAAATGTCCAGCAAAGCATTCTGGGAGCAGAATGCTTTTATAGTGCCAGTCATCAAAAGAAGGCAGGTAACGGATTTGCATGACTAATGTATGCAAATCCCTCAGCAACACAAGCTGCACAACTGACAGAAGGTCTCCTTTCCAGAGTCCTGCAGCAAGCAAACCTAAACAATGGTCAAAAGGCTGCCTGCCTGTGCAGGCAGCTGAGTGGATTCTCACAGTACCCCCCCCTCCTAGGGTCGAATTCCAGACGACCCTCAAAACTGATATCTCCAAACCACTCTAACAGAAGACTCATGAAGGTCGGGGCAGCCCGACAAGGTCCAATTCCAGAGTCAGTCCACCCGAAACCGACCTCATCGGAAACAGAAGCCACCAAAACATGCCCATCAGTACTACCAGTCTCAGTATAACACCCATCAGGACTGTGAACGCCAGAGAAGAAGCCATCAACACCCTCCAGACAATACCCACCACCTTCCAAGGAGCGTCCGAAAATACTAAACCTGCCACAATACCTGTTCGAAGTGTCCCTTACAACACAAAAGCCACCGTTGATCTTATCCAGGGTACCAAGCAAAATCTCTCCCGGAATCTCCCAGAACCTTTTGAAGCTCCACAGAGATCCCAAGAGGGTAGAACAATCACCAGGCTCACATGGAGAATTACCAAGAACCCCCATGGAACCAATGACAATTCCGGATTCAAAATTACGAGGACACTCATCAAGATCAAGACTTTCAGGGACCACTTCTGGGCATGCAAGCAGGCAGGACATATCAGAGCATGTCTCCACCGAGGAAGCATCTGAGTACGCTGGTAACCGAGGCACACTTGGGCTTTCTGGGTCACAGAGCACACTGGGGTACACCAGCACAGGAGAAACCTCAGGACATGTCGGGGAACTGCCAACCTCAGAGTCCGGCACGTCAAGACCAAAACCAGTACCGGGCAGAGAAACATCATGAGTGGAGGTCACAGGCACTGGACTTTCAAAAGAAGACTCGGATACAAATTCAGAAATTTCTGTGACAATAATATCATCCTTGACTACACAGGCGTGAAGCTCCATCAGAGCTGAAAAGGTAGCCAGCAAGGCAGCAATGCCTACTGAAGTGGGCAACACCTCAGAAGGACTTGGGGGGCAGGAGACGTCTCCTACAAGTTCTGCACCCTTTGGTAGGAACTCAGAGATCTCCAGGAGGTCAGACAGGACCTCAGGAACATCCTTTTTCAAGTTTCCTAAGAAGGATTCTGAACTATCCATGTTACAGGGCAAGGCTTGAACTTTATTTTGTGAACCGGGCAGATGTCCCAGGGAAGGTTCCACCATAAACTGAGACTGAATTTCATCATCAGGACAGGGATACACAGAAATATCTAGTGAAACTAACTCTGGCTTTCTGAGTTTCGTTTCACTGCAGGGAAATTCCTCCATAGCAGTCAAACCAGACTGCAATTCCAAAATAGCAGAGAAACAGATAACAATGGTTGCAATACCTAGACGAGCCTCTAGGGACACTGCAGGAGATTTTAAACAAGGTAATATTGGCTCATCCAGATTACTGGGTGGAGAGTCAGTACTTACTTCAGAATCAGACTCGCAAATGTCAATGCGAGTGGACATAATGTCTTTATTCATGATACAGGGCAGGCTCAGAGACATCTTCTCTGGACAGAGCAAAGGTGCTTCAGTATCAGGTTCACAAAACCAAAGTGCTGTCTCATTCTTAGACTCGGCTAACGATGTCGAATCCGAGGAGACAGAACGCAAAATTTGCGAATTCACAATCGCTTTAGGTTGCGAAACCGAACACTTCAAAGACAGGGATTCTGAGGTCTCCAGGCTGGATTGCTGGATCTCAGAAACGCCAGCTGACAATGTACCTTTACAAACGTCACCTGAATGACGTACACGTAATTCATGCAGAATCATTTTCCACATACAAATCAGCGGACTCACAAAGTCAAATTTACACCCCTTTTTTTCTCTTAAGGCGGAAGCATAACTTATACATGCTCTCAAGACAGATTCACTTCTGGCAATGTAGTACTCACAAAACGACTCTGAATCGTTCTCCAATTCATATGCCAACGCTTCGAGCTGTTTTTTCTGGAACGGGGGCTCCCATTCACACCTGACTAGGTCTGGGCATGCATACTGAACCATATTAGGGGAAGTTGTGACAACAACATGAGGAATCATATTAATTTTACTCTTGAAACTGCATAGTTTGGGAATTTTCCCCATAGCAAGATCATAGATGGAGGATCTTAAAGTAGTACTGAGAGAAGAAGATCTGTTTTTACATGACAAGGGATCACACAAATCATTGACAAACCTGACACACTCACGCCGATCACAATCGACAGGAACATCTGAGAAACCGGCATCAGATCGCACAGATTTAACCTCTAAACAAACGGGAGAAACTCCATCAGAATTCACGCAGGTGTCCACAGTCGAGGCACACCCATTCATTTCAGGTCGCACAGTGTCCAAACTCACTTGCTTTACCCCAGGAAGACAGGAATAATCATGTGACAATGGTGTCTCTTTATTGGAAATAATTGGTTGGTGTGTGTGCAATTCGTCCAAAATAGTCTGCCACACATAAATCACCAGATCCACATCACACTCATCACATTCATCAGAATCGATCAAAAGGTACATAGAGTCGAGACAATCATTCAGGTCATCCGCGCTCTTTGCGATATAAAAATCGCAAAAGGCTTTCCAATCGAAATTAAACTCTTTCAACAAGGCCCCAATCTCCCATGAGGCAAATGGCGGTTCAAACAACCCAGTATCTAGGTAATCTCCATATGGGTTGGGGTCAGGAACGAGGACAGACTTTTTAACTGCTTTAATGTAGTGTGCGATCCTACCTATAATAGGATCCACATATGCCTTTGCCTCAGGCAATGACATCTGAACAAAATCGAAGGTTCCCTCTGCCCTGGGAATTTTGGTTTGGCTGGACATTCTGTAACGGTTGTGGAATCGTCTCCGTGGTCAGCGCACCAGACGTGCGCTGAGGCGGCGGATTTCCTCCACAAGCGTATTATTGCGGACACCCAGGCTAGGTGCTGTGCACCCGCAGAGGGAAATTCCTGTCGGCAGGTGGAGCTGTGGAGTGCAGAGGAACAGCTCCTCTGCCCTACCACACACGCCAGACAGGAATTGTACGAAGGGAAGAAACGCAATCGCAAGAGAAGCGATTGAGAGTGAGCACAGAGACAGATTGTGTGTGTGTGTGTGTGCATAAAATTAGTCACCAACCCGCGACTGTGCACACACCACAGCAGATAAGAAGCAGGAACGCGATCGCGAGAGGTGCGATCGCCAGACGTGACACAAGGTTACAGCAAGGCGGAGCACGAGAGTAGCAAAGGCACAGCAAATAATACAATAAGGAGATACGGAAAGTAACAAACGCTAGCTAACCGCGAACACCGCACTCATTCGCAACAGTGCACGCGGTTATGCGCGGTCTCCACGTGATAAGCACAATAGAGACAAGCATGCCTAACTAACCATTAACAGACAAACATGAAACAGAGGACCTCACCGAGCCTCCAGCAAGCGCAGCAGACAAGACAGACACACGAAAACAGGGACAAGCGACAGAAGGATCCCCAGCGCTAGCGAAAAGTGGCTAGCGCGATCCCAGAAGACAGAACAGAAGGATCCCCAGCGCTAGCAAAAAGTAGCTAGCGCGATCCCAGGAGACAGAGTAGCAGAACAGAAGGATCCCCAGCGCTAGCGAAAAGTGGCTAGCGCGATCCCAGAAGACAGAACAGAAGGATCCCCAGCGCTAGCGAAAAGTGGCTAGCGCGATCCCAGAAGACAGAACAGAAGGATCCCCAGCGCTAGCGAAAAGTGGCTAGCGCGATCCCAGGAGACAGAACAGAAGGATCCCCAGCACTAGCGCTAGGGCGAGTGCGATCCAAACACACGGCAGACAGAACAGATGAGGTAGGCAGAAACAACCGCTGTTCCAACCTACACTCCAGACTCAATCAGAAGGATCCACAGCCGCTAACGCTAGGGCTTGTACGATCCAAACACAAGACAGACGGAACAGGCAAAACAGATAATACAACCTGACTGGACTAGAAGGGGAGCCTAAAGCAACCCCCAGGAATTAACTATACTAGATAGCAATGGCTGACACTCCAGCAGTGTCCATCAGGAACAGACCATGGAAGGGAAATGTCCAGCAAAGCATTCTGGGAGCAGAATGCTTTTATAGTGCCAGTCATCAAAAGAAGGCAGGTAACGGATTTGCATGACTAATGTATGCAAATCCCTCAGCAACACAAGCTGCACAACTGACAGAAGGTCTCCTTTCCAGAGTCCTGCAGCAAGCAAACCTAAACAATGGTCAAAAGGCTGCCTGCCTGCGCAGGCAGCTGAGCGGATTCTCACAACCACAGGCTCAGTTCAAGTTAAGGCTCGAAGTTGCAGACCAAGAAAAATCTCGGATAAACAGAAGCAACGAATAGTGAGAACAGTCAGAGTCAACCCACAGACCAGCACCAAAGACCTACAACATCATCTTGCTGAAAATGGAGTCACTGTACATCGTTCAAACATGCAGCGCACTTTACATAAGGAGATGCTGTATGCGAGAGTGATGCAGAGGAAGCCTTTTCTCCGCACAGCACGCACGGGGATGCGGAAGAGGCCGATCCGGCGGCTAATCGAGCCGCCGGATCGCCTCCACATCTCCCCGTGTAGACGGGGCTTTAAAGCTAATACTTATCACTAAAGGTGTAGCCACACATGCAACAATTGTGTATATTTTATTTTGATTCATGAATTTACAATTGAGTTTTCCAATTAATTTTAACTTTTGAAAAATCTGACCTGCGTATCATCCAGGTGTGCTTGATTTTTCTTCAATTTTGAAAAAATGATCTCTGAAAAAATTCTATCCTACACATGCAATGTTTTGAAAAATAAATCTGAATTTTCCACCACGACCAATGAAAAAGCATTTTTTTAAAAAAACTATACATTTCAATAAAAAAAATTCAAATGTCCTCTACAACTGTACGCAATGAAATTTCCCTCCTCCATCCCTCCCTTACCAATGCGTCTCAGGTTTTCCCCTTGCCTTCCCTCCCAGCGGCTCCCTTGTCTCATCCACCCCTCGCCTCTTTTGCTCCTGCCACCATTGATGAAGTCAGCCTGCTGCTAGTGGCTTCCCCCCCCCACATCCTCTCCCTGTGATCCGGTACCCGCGAATACTCTTCGTCCCCACTTCCCTGACCTGGCCCCAGTCCTCACCTCCTTGTTCAATCTCTCCCTTTCCACAGGCATCTTCCCCAAAGCATTCAAACAGGCCACTGTGCTTCCCCTGCTGAAAAAACCCTCACTCGACCCATCCCGACCCTCAAATTACCGCCCAATCTCCCTCCTTTCCTATGCTTCTAAACTCCTCGAACGCCTAGTCCACCAGCGCATTACCCAATACATCAACACCAATACCCTACTTGACCCCCTACAGTCTGGATTCCGACCTGCGCACTCAACTGAAACAGCCCTCGCCAAGGTGGTCAACGACCTTACCCTTGCCAAGGCCAAAGGCAGTTATTCCATCCTGCTCCTCCTTGACCTCTCTGCAGCATTTGACACTGTTGACCACTCCCTACTCCTCCAATCACTACAGTCCATGGGCATCCATGGGCTTGCCTTGGCCTGGATCTCCTCCTACCTATCCAATCGCTCCTTCACCACTTCCTTCAATGGCTCCTCCTCAACTCCTGCCCCCCTTTCAGTTGGGGTCCCCCAGGGCTCTGTTCTAGGCCCCCTTCTTTTCTCCATATACACTTCCTCAATTGGCAAGCTTATCTCCTCCCTGGGCTTCAATTACCACCTTTATGCAGATGACACTCAGATTTACCTCCATACCCCCGATCTCTCAGCCACCACCATAAACAAGGTCTCCTCGTGTCTCTCAGCAATTTCCTCCTGGATGTCAGCTAGGTTCCTAAAGCTTAACCTAGACAAAACTGAGCTCCTGATCTTTCCACCCCATGCTGCTGCACCCATCCCAGGTTTCCACCTCACAATCGACAACACAACCATTCTCCCTACCTCCCAGGCCCGCTGCCTGGGTGTCACCTTGGACTCTGACCTCTCCTTCATCCCACACATCCAAAACATCACAAGAGCCTGCAATTTCCACCTCCGTAATATCTCCAAGATCCGCCCATTCTTAACCCCGGACACGACCAAACTGCTCATCCATGCCCTCATCATCTCCCGCCTTGATTACTGTAACTCACTCCTTTCTGGCCTCCCCCTGAAACGCACTGCCCCCCTTCAATCAGTGATGAACGCGGCTGCAAGACTCATCCATTCTTCGCACCGCTCTGCATCCACATCTCCCCTTTGTGAATCCCTGCACTGGCTCCCTATCCGTCTCAGGATAAGTTTCAAGATTCTATGCCTGGCGTATAAATCTGTGCACAAAACATGCCCTACCTACATCTCGGAGCTTGTTCACAAGTATACACCAGGTCGCCCCCTCCGTTCCTCCAACGACCTTCGCCTCACCACCCCGCGCATTTCACACTCCCATGCCCGCCTGCAGGATTTCTCAAGAGCTGCCCCCACCCTCTGGAATGCCCTTCCACCACCCATCAGACTTGCTCCCTCTTTCAACACATTCAAGCAAGCCCTCAAAACCCACCTCTTTATGATGGCCTACCCACCTCCTACCACACAGTAACTCTCTAAGGAATATTTAACAGCCCCCCCTAGTGTTTCCACCCCTCCCTTTAGATTGTAAGCCTCTGGCAGGGTCCTCCACTCCCTAGTGTAATCTACAGGATCATGTGCTCCTGTCCTATGACAGCCTGTACTTGTATTACTGGGCCTACCTAACCAGCCCATATTGCATGATCATGTATTTTGTACAATTTGTATGTATAACTTTGTTCTATGTGTATAACCCTATGTATGTCATCCTTGTATCATTGTATATATTTATTGTTCAGCGCTGCGTAATATGTTGGCGCTTTATAAATACAATAAATAATAATAATAATAATAACTGGTCATTTTTATTGGAAAACTGGAAAATCAAACACTGATTTTATGGCGTGTGGCCACCTTTACACCAATAAAGAGCCATGCAGGAGAAGAGAGGTCTGTGTTCACCACAGGAGCCATTGATGAGGTGAGCCGCGCTGACGCTTATCATACTTACACACGGGAGGTAGAGGAGGATACAGGGGGAGCAGGAGACACACGGGGGAGCGAGAGACACACAGGGGTGACAGAGGAGGCAAAACGGGGGACAAAAGGGGACACATAGGGGACACACTGGGGACAGACAGGGGACACATGGGGGCCAGAAGGAGGCACACTGGGGACAAAAGAAGACACAGGAGGACACAATAATTTTGGGAGAACATCTACAAGACTCTCCTGGACTATGGACACAACAGGTTTAGTACATATTTTTTCCATGGGTTTTTGCCCTCTAAACCTAGGTGCGTCTTATATTCTGGAGCGTCACATATGCCGAAAAATATGGTACTTGCGCATGAATATGAGAATAATTGTAGTGTAACTGGACAGGACATACTGCAAATACGTATGATAAATAAGTATGTAAATGTATTGATTTCATGGTTGTTAAAAAAAAGTTATTTGAGCTTACAGGCTTTTCAGACATGCACATTATATAGACTATAAGCTGAAACCAAAAATGACACCAAACATTAAATTACAAGATGACTTCTATAGCATTGACATTACACTGTGAAAATGTTTTAGTAAGGACGCTTTAAAAATAATACAATGCTCAGTTTTAATTGATCAGTTAAGAAGCTGAAACATGCTGTACATTAAAAGCAAAAACAAACAAACAAACCTCACTTTTATTAAATTGTTTGTTTGTTGTGACCACTCTTTGCCTATAAAATTGCATCCATTTTCCCATCCCCTGGTATATGCCCCACCCATGCCCTATTAAAATAGCAACCATAGCATCTCCATTGAGCAGTTAAATTTCAGTTCATTATTTATTTCTTTATGATACTCCAAACTATTTTAGCTATTTAGGATCCTTTATTATGTGTCATCATGCGTGTGTGATTTTATTAAACACTCATTAAATGAACAGTATTAATCATATCCTACTGAGAAGTAATACATATCAGGAATGTCTTATGATTAAAGTTTGTATTCAGTAACCACAACACTTTAATGTTATTTTAACTTGGGCGTCCCCAGGGGAGATGTTTTATCTCTATTCTTTATTTTGTCAGCAAGTGAAAGTACCGTAGTTAAAATGAAAGTAAGCTGGGCATTAATGTTTAACACCTGCAAGGATGCCTCACAGTCACACTACATTATGAATTGAGTTTATTACTTCCTGATAGTGTTGTTTATGTGTTTTGGTTTGCCAAGGAGCAATCAGGCACAGTATGTCATCTACATTTGAAAGATTTGTCGGATAACTGGCTGTTGGAAAACTTCATTGAATTTATTTGAAGACTGGAAGTCACTCAACAGACTGCTGCAAAAGGAGATAGTATCAGCAGTATTACCATAATTCTTGCTGGTGCACAGTCCAGGAAATTACCTGATCTAACCTTGCTGGAGGTCATCTGGGGGTTACAGGCTCCAGCTACATTATCACTGGATACCGAAATAATGGTGGCATAGGCAGAGCTTGAGACTAGTGCAAGTCAGAGTCAGAATCTAGACTCTGACCCAGCTCACTGGATGTGGATCCTCTAGATTCTAGAGGATCCACATCCAATGAGCTGGGTCAGAAGCCAGAAGATCAGTATCAGTCAAGTAAGGTCTGTGATCAAAAGATCAACAAAGAGCAATGTTAGATGAGCTGAGGTCAGGAGTGAGCGCTGTGATTACAGCGCAGGAGATTTGGGCGCAGCTGGCGCCACCATAGGCCTAAATAGGAATTACATCTATAGCGGCGCACAGTCAGTAACTTTGGCGCCGTCAGAAGACGGAGCTGAAGTTGCTTCTAAAACACTGTAATTCAACTTCCAGCAATAGCTGGGAGCCGAATTACATTATTCACCACTATCCAGGTGGATCTACAGGGGGAATAGTATTTAACACTGCCGGGAACTTGTGCAGCAGCAGGATAAGCCATACTGGCTTTATCCTGCACCCAAGTCTCCCGGCGGTCAATTCATATGTATGCGTCAGGAGCTTGGAGATTCTTTTTCCATTAAGTTTGCTGTGAGGAGACTGCATTGACACACATTTGGACAGTAGCAGACTGCAGATAGCACAACATTTACACTCATTAACACACCTCCTATGCATATGATTCCAGAGAGGTGATGTTACAGTATCATTAGGTTGCTGATCGTTTCCTAACTTTGCTATGCAACATTGTTTTAGGTAAGATTTGATGTCTTTATTTCCTGCAATTCTCCCAACCTTGTCCTATTCATATGATGCTTAAAGGAAACCTGAAGTGAGAGTTATATGGAAGCTGCCATACTTATTTCCTCTTAAACAATTTACGTTGCCTGCTGGCTGCTCTGCTGATCCTCTGCATTTAATACTTGTAGTCATAGTTCTTGAATAAGCATGCAGATCCAAGGTTTCTGACAAAAACCTGACAAGGTGTCACAATTATATATACAATAGATATTTACAGATATACAGTACATATACACAAGACAATTCGCAGTACAAAAGAAACAGGCAAATGGGTAGTCATACAGGCAAGACATAAACTAGAAGATGAAACCATACAATGTAGTCGCTAGGCAAAGAATTGTCAAAGAGCAAGCACAGACACAGGGTAAGCACGGGAAAGCAACACTTCACAGGGATACAGGGCAACCAGGAACCGGTACAGAAATCAAGGACAGGGAACTCAGGCTAGGATGCCCAGGACATGGGAACAATGAACCAGCACTGGATTAGTGCTCAGGCTTGGTTTAAATATGGATACTGGAAGTTCAGGTGACAGGTCTCCTCCCAGCAGTAGTCTGTGAACATACACAGTTCCTGAAGGAGTGAGCCCTCTGCTGGTGGGCAGGAAGAAGTTTTTGTTGCAAGATCCCTGGGACGAACAACAGGACATCTGCTGGTCAAATGGAGGAAGTTCATGCAGGCAATTCATAATGTCCCCAGCAGATGCGGATTGTGACACAAGGTGAGCTGCATGCTTGTTTTAGGTGTGCAATTCAGACACAACTGCATCCAAAGATATCAGCAGGACTGCAAGACAGGTGCATTCATTACCTTTGGGGGCAATTTAAGTGCACGGTGAAGCCGAAAGATGGCTCACCCTGTGCCTGCACAAACTTCTGCCTGATGGTAATTACAATTCCCTCTCCAAATTGTAGCATGTAATTCAAGCACCAGCAATGGCTGGTGGCGGAATAACCTTGTATTTTAGCTAATTTTTGTGCCGCCCAGCTGAAGCTCCGGACGCCCAAAGTAGCTATGCAGCGCTGGCACCAAAATGATCGGCGTATCGCTGCATCAAAATCAGCTACTTCATGCCAGACAACTTGGATTGTTTAAAAGGAAATAAATATGGCATTAGGTTAGAGTTTTGTTTTTTTCTTAAATTAAGTCAGTGGCGCCATGAATGGAGTTTTTAAAGTTTTTATTTTATTTTATAAATATCTCTAAAGAAAAATGTGGTATATGTTTGGAACACCGCCTGTTGGTTTGCTTGGTAAGCTTTGACATTTTTAGGAAAGCTTTGTTGTACACTTGTGCAGTATAGTTAAGCTAGCTGCATAAATAGCATAGGAGCTTACAGATCAGCCCCCAAATCTAGATGTTTTGCTTTTTTAAGGTTGTGAAATTCTTTCCTGCTTCTGCAATGTTAGGCAAACACTATTAGATTAGTGGAAGATCAGGTAAACTATTAATATATTTCAGATATTGACTGCTACCCTGGTGTACAACCTTGCATGATTAAATACTAAACAAGACTTCAATAGAAATCTTGTCTAATATCGCACACCACCACACAACCTCTAGATTTGTGTTGTCCAATTTAAAGCTATGCAAACACGGTTCACGTACAGGTCTATTCACAGTGGCTAAAGAGCTGTGGGCCCCGGTGCAAGTTTTACATGGGGCCCCCCCAAGCACTCTATACATAACAATTGATACGGCGCACCAAAACCTGCCAAGGACAACCCCAGTGTCAGAAGTGCAAGAAGGGGATGGGGAACAGTGTGTTAAGGATTACTACTATTCAAAGCATCTATAGAAGTGATTATTACCAGCACAGGACCAATAGAGAGCTAATACTGTGATAGATGGTGGACCCTTCGGGGCCTCTCTGGCCCAAGGGCCCCGATGCGGTCGCTACCTCTGCACCCCCTATTGCTACGCCCCTGTCTATTCAGCACCCCCACACCCATCCTTGCACACCCATTAGAATTAATTAGACAAAGAATGGACATTTCTGATTGATCATCATAAATGTTTAATAGATATACATTAGGTTCAATGCTTCTATCAAATCTAGTGACTTAACTTTTAAAAGATATTGTGTAAAGTATGCCTATGCCTACCTTAAAGGGACACTTAAGTCAAACAAAAAAAATGAGTTTTACTCACCTAGGGCTTCCAATAGCCCCCTGAAGCTCTCCGCTGCCCTCGCCGCCTCCCTCCGATCTTCCTGGCCCCGCCGGCAGCCACTTCCTGTTTTGGGGACAGGAGCTGACAGGCTGGGGATGCGAGTGATTCTTCGCGTTCCCAGACACATTAGCACCCTCTATGCTGCTATATGGTATATGATATATGCTATAGCAGCATAGATGGCGCTATTGTGGCCAGGAATGCGAAGAATCACTAGCGTCCCCAGCCTGTCAGCTCCTGTCACCGAAACAGGAAGTGGCTGCCAGCGGGGCCAGGAGGATCAGAGGGAGACGGCGAGGGCACCGGACAGCTGCAGGGGGCTATTGGAAGCCCCAGGTGAGTAAAACTCATTTTTTTTTTGACTTAAGTGTCCCTTTAACCTTTTCCAGATGTGCTGCTCTGGCCCCAATACGGACCAGAGCATTTTTTTCTCTTTTGCAATGTAATTGCAGTGAATGGCTCACAGTGATCACAGGGCCCAGGAGCTGTCATTATGACACTGGCATTATTTGACCAGAAAAAGTTGGATAAACCCGCAAAACATGTTGTCTTTTTTGCTGTGCAATAAAATTTAAGTTGTCTAGTAAAAAGACTGATGTTTTCTACGAGAGAGGTAAGCCAACAGTACCTCTCTTTTTTAAACTGTTATGAATTGTTTTATGCATATTGGACGCCTCCACCTTATAGTCATTATTTCACACCGATGTTGGGAGGTTGTTGCTTTCTTTGTTTTAAACTACTGCACTTTCAGAATAGCAACCGCTCAAGTCGCTAAAGCTCCCAGTAACTTGAACCAGAGTGTGGAATGTTTCTTCTCTGCAGGCTTGAATTGGTAGTGCAGTCCCATGCAACCCATTTTGTAAGTACCTTTTTAACTTGAGTATCTAATCTGGTGTATAACAGTACCACTTGATTGGCTCCTAGTCTTTTTTATGTTTTTCCTTAGTTGTTCCTGTTGGTTCATCCGGTCCATACCTCTCAAGGTATGTTAGATTTGTCATTAATTTTACACAGAGCCATTTCCTGTTTATTTACTGCGTATTTGTATTGCGCAATTTTTTGCAAAGACCATACATATATCTGAACCGGGAAGCCTAGAGTAGAGCTGCAAGGCAATGGTGCTATTTATGATGCCACCAATGCATCTTTATTGAAAATTGTAAAGGATTGCGGAGACGCCGCCGCGCGGTCTTGCGGCGAGGCGGCTGTCTCCGCGTTCAGACCAGCAGCAGCATGCGTCTGGTGTTTCTGAGCCTTCTAGTGCACACAGATGGGGAGCTAAGCGCGCGCGCGCTGGGAGGCAGGACCTTTATGCCAAGAGGAGAGGGATCAGCTGATCAGCATGATCAGCTGGTCCCAGCGCAGATCGTCATTGGCTGAGCGGCGCTGGGTGGCGCCGAGGAGTGTTGCTCTATATATAGATCTCGCTGGTCAGTCTCAGGTTGTCTGCCGTTGTGAATGCTTATGTGTTAGCACTCAGACCATAGTCAGATCCCTTAGTGTGTTAGAACCAGGTGGACCTGGGAATACACACTTAGCCAGATTACTGTGTTATTGCTGTCTTATACTTTAGACCAGTTCCAGGGTGTTGTGACCACGGACCTCACACCCAAGCTTAGGGATACTGTGTCAGTATTGTGTTATTCTTTAGACCAGTTCCAGGGTGTTGTGACCATGGACCTCACACCCAAGTTTAGGAATACTGTGTCATTGCTGTGTTATACTTTAGACCAATTCCAGGGTGTTGTGACCACGGACCTCACACCCAAGCTTAGGGATACTGTGTAAGTACTGTGTTATTCTTTAGACCAGTTCCTGGGTGTTGAGACCACAGACCTCACACTCTAGACTAGGCCTCTGCTTGATATCTGTTATGACCTATTGCTCTCTTGACCTCTCTCCTGCTATCTGATTCGGTACCTATGCACATCTGATTACCTGTTGCCGACCCTGCCTGTACCTGGTTACCGAATCAGCCTTCTGTCTCTGTACCTTATCTGCTCGTGTGTTGCCGACCCGGCCTGGCCGACCCTTCTGGCTGTCACTCACTCCTTGGGTGATCGGCCTGTCTGTACTACCTGTGACACCACCCGGTTAGGTGTCAGGTAGCTGCAGAGACTCCCTGTCTTTCAGAGGGGATTCTCTGCAGTCCAGTCAGGGACTCTATCCCGTAGGAGTCCTTTGACTGCAGTAGAGTCTGATTCCAGCAGTTCAGGGAATCACCGGCTCTCTGGTTATCTCCAGCCCCTTACTAAGGAGATACTCCTCATACGGTCAAGGGCCACCTGCTCTTCAGGTGGTCCATGCTCATCTACTGTTGCACCAAACACTTACACGTTATCAGGTGTCCAGAGGTTAGTTATACTTGTATTATTGGTGATTCTGCAGATCATCAATAATCGGGTATATATCTGCATTGTTGGTGATACTGCAGATCACCAATGATCAGATTCTCTCTGTGTGCTGACACCGATCGTTACAAAAATAGTACAAAAAATATATTAAATGCAGATGTCTTAAACCACTCATGAACTATGCATGTATTTGTACTTGTGTTGCTGGATGCCCAGATTGTGCTGTGTTTTAAACCACTATCAAGTATCTATGCTCCCCATTATTGTTGGTTTTCTACTGTGCAAGATGTTACATCTTCTACTTCAAAAGATGTTGGTGCAGTATCAATAAAACAGAAGAAAATATAAATTTTATTATCAAGGTAAAAAGAAGGAAAATGCCAACTGAAGCCTAATGATTAGCTTAGAACAAAGGGCCTTTTAAGCTCCTTTATTAAAATAAAATGTTTCTAGTTCTAACTTCTGATATCACCACCTGCATTAAGTATGCAGAACGTGTCTAAAATTACAAGTAAAAAAACCTGAACTAAATATTATACCACTTCCCGCAGTCCAAAATCTCTCTTATATTATTTCAGCACTGCGTTAAACAACTTGTGTTTGGAAGTGCTGGTCCCAGTTCTCTCCAATGCTCCATGATTCCCCTTAATGTTGCCTGTTTGCAAAATTCTGGTTACAAGTTAGTTGTGTAAACAAATTCAGAAAAGTTTCCAGTCTAATTAATTTAACAATAAAACATGTTGGGTTTTTTTTCTCTGAAGATTAAGTCAGAGGTGAATCTAGAGATAATAGTAATACATGACTGTTGTGTTTCAGTTTAATCGCATTTAAACAAATACAACAATAACTTTCAAATCTATGTAACTGGAGATAAATCATAGTCATTAGAAGTATATGTTTCTGCTTTGTTCTGTCCCTCTAGAGGTAAAATGCCTGAATTGAATCTTAAGTTTCATAGACAACAAGTGGCGAAAAGTGGATGCACTTACAGGGAAAAGCACCATTAGAGGAGCAAGGAGAGAGGTGGATTGTGTCACGGAACAGCCGTGAGAAACGCAGGCAAATCGGGAAGATTCACGCAGTGGATTTTCTGATCGCTTCCCGGTTAGATTTGCGCAGCCATTGCAGTGATCAGAATGACATTTTTTTTTAGTTTTCCTGAAGTATGTTTGTTGACCAGTGAAGTTAATGTTTGTGTAAATTAACTTCATCAAAAGAGTTCCTTGCTGGCCAGTGACACAGAGGTTTGAAACCCTAGCCAGAATCCTGGTGTAATATGTCAAAGGTTGTCTAGCTGGTCACACTCAGATGCTAATTGAGCACCAAAATTTCCTTTCATCACAGGAAAAACTAAGGCAAGATTCCCCAGCTGGAGGCCAGCCGAAGTGGCTCCGATTAGGAACAGGTTTAACCACTTGATGGCCACAGCGCTAACCCCCCCTAAAGACCAGGCCGTTTTATGTTGTGCTGGGCTGTGCAGGCTTTTCAGCCTTCTGCACAGCCCAGCTTGGGGGCCCAGCGATCGGACTCACCTCCTTTTTTTTCCCCTAAGGGGACATGCCGCCGGAGGGGTCCGATCGCTGCAGCAGTTTATTGGTTTTTTTTTCTTGTGCCTCTATGAGGCTCTCTCTCCCTCCCTCCCTCCTCCCTCCCCTTCCCTCCTCCCCTCCGGTGATTAAATTGGAACAGGACAGCGATCCGTCCTGTTCCGCCTCTCATAGGCATCAGCCTATGAGAGGACGGCGCTCCCCGGCCATTCAGAGGCCGGGGATCGATGATCTCGTACAGCGCTGCGGCCCCCGCAGCACTATACGTTTGTAAACATAGGGGATTTCTTTCTCCCTACGTTTACAAGCAGCCTGCTAGCCGCGATCGGCGGCTAGCAGGCTATTCACGGAACTCTGCTCCGTGAACGGGCAGGGAACGATCGCGCATGCACGCGGCCATTCCCTGAGAAACTGCAGCCCCAGGACTTGATGCCAATTGGGGTCAGGCAGTCCTGGGGCTGCTGCCGCGGTCATGCCCATTGGCGTGAGGCGGTCCTGAAGTAGTTAAATACATGTGGTTTATGATTTCGGTCTGTTAAATCAAAACCATGTAGAGCACAGCTATGAAATTCATATAGTCTTATTCGTTAAAATCTGCCCAATGTGCTGATATAAAATTCATAACAATAACCTGTCCGGTTATTAGTGTACTACCTTTCTCGGACAGCCTAACGCACTCATGCAAGATGTCATATTAATCGGTATTTTCTGACAATTATAAATCTGCTATCCACCTAAATATGATATGTATCGTTTATGAGTTACAGTGTTTTACAATGTAAGCTCAAAATCCTCCTGGGAGGAGGTGGGCTGCCATTGGTGGGTAATTCAGAGGGGCTGGCGATGCCACACCCCCAAACCAGCTTCATCAAAAGCACATTGCCAGCAGGCGGACTTCAGTCCTCCATCTTAACATCATCTGGATTACAACCAGACTTGCTGCTGGGAAGAGGACCACCCAGCAGCCATCTTGGACCAGTAACATCTGCTTGGATTACAAAATATGCCTAAAGGCCTAAGATTCTGAAGCCAAGGACTTTGCATTTCTTTTCCCAGAAGGACATATTTCCACGAACTTAAGTATTTGCTCCGTTTTTATTTTCATACTGGCTACTATTGTTTCTATAATTGTTGATTTTAATGATTTTCTGAATATATTAATTATGTATATTGCATTTTTAATAAACAACGCTAATGTCATTTATTTGTTCGGCTACACCTATTATTCAGCAACACAAAACTGAACCCTGGCTTCTGAAGAGTCGCTACTATTGTGGATAGCTAGATAAAATAGAGTGTGTTTAATCGTTTTCTATTTGCAGGTCTAGAGTCAGCCAGTCAGTGGGTTCCTCTGTCCCATGGTAACAGAGGTGGTGGCAGTTATACCCTGAAATAGTGTGTGAATTGTATTACCGTAACTCACAGGCTCCCTTCTAGTCGGTCTGCTGCCAAAATCCCAGCGGTTTCTGCGCACTGATTGCGACCACAGATTGCAAGGTCTGTGTGCTGAAACCGATTGGAAGGCATTGCGCGGTACAGCCACTAGGGGGCTTGTGATAGATTGTTTGTGCAGAAGTGTTCAGAAAGGACTGGATGGCACTAATCCATTTTTTGGTGGCTTACGGAGGAGAGAGCTACAATATCCTAGTCAGGAATAGAATATGACAAGTACGTGTAACTACTATGCTCTGGGTAAAAACTATTACTCTTGTGAAAAACTGATTAACCTTTTTGAGGACCGACTTAGGTTGAATCATCGTCCAGCAGGTGGTGGTACAGTTCTGACCGAACGTTGATTCAGCGTCCGCGCTAAAGAACCGTCTCGACGCGATTGTGCGCACCCAAGAAGGGAGATTAAAGAGAACCCGAGGTGGGTTTGAAGAATATTATCTGCATACAGAGGCTGGATCTGCCTACACAGCCCAGCCTCTGTTGCTATCCCAAACCCCCCTAAGATCCCCCTGCACTCTGCAATCCCTAATAAATCACAGCCACGCTGCTGACAAACAGCTTGTCAGAGCTGGCTGTGTTTATCTCTATAGTGTCAGTCTGCTGCTCTCCCCCCCTCCTGCAGAACTCCAGTCCCCGCCTGCATCCCTTCCCTCCCTGATTAGAGGGAAGGGATGGGGGCAGGGACCGGAGCTATGCAGGAGGCGGAGCAGCTGAGACTGACACTACAGATGTAAACACAGCCTCAAAGCACGGCTGTGATTTATGAGGGATTTCAGAGTGCAGGGGGACCTTAGTGGGGTTTGGGATAGCAACAGAGGCTGGGCTGTATAGGCAGATCCAGCCTCTGTATGCAGATAACATTCTTTAAACACACCTCGGGTTCTCTTTAAGCTGTCATATGACAGCTGGCATCTCCCCTCAGTGATCAGCAGCCATCGTGTATGGCTGCTGATCACGTGATCACTACGATCGCCATCGACAGCGACGGCGGCAGAGGGGAAAAGAAAAGAAGAGGATCCACTCACCTCCCTGCTGTTCCAGCGACGATCGGCGCCCCCCTCTGCTCTGGCCGGCATCTCTGGTCCATCTGACGTCAGCGCCGGGTCCCGGCTTGATGACATCATCAAGCCGCGACCCTACCTGAGCGTCATTTGGAGCGGAGATGCCGGCTGGAGAAGAAGGGGGCTACTGCGGCTCATCGCTAGAGCCTGGAAGGTGAGTGATTGCAGCTGGCATAAGGGGGGGCACTTTCCACCATGGGGGGACACTGCCCAGCCAGCCACAGACGGGATCCGTCCGCCTGACCCCCCCAAACATGTGCACCCCCCTCCACCGCAAAATGCCCTGGTCCTTAAGGGGGGTTAGGCAGCCGGTCCCGAAGTGGTTAAAGAAAACTTAAGTGACTTGACATGATGAGATAGACACATTTATGTACACTGCATAAGCACACAAATAAATATGCTGTGATGCTTTTCTTCTTTCTCTGCCTGAAAGAGTCAATATTCTAATTTGCAACTGGCAGTTTTTCTCCAGTCGGACTACAGATAAGGAATTACAGCCATGGGCGTAACAATAGACCCTGAAATTCCTTTGATTGCAGGGGGGCCCAGGGGCTTTGGGCCCCCCCTCCCCATCTCCATGCAGAGTAGCTCAGGGAGCATTGGGCTTGATTCACTAAGACAAATAGCATGTCTTATCCAAGTTAACACGCCTTATCAAAGTTAACATGCCTTATTAGCATAGCATAGCAAGCCCTACGGGCTCTCAGGGCTGGACGAGTGGAGCTCTCATCATTGCCAATTAGCAGGCATAAGTTCGTAGCACTCCCTATGCTACCCTGATAAAGCGTGTTAACTTTGATAAGGAATGCTCTCTGATAAGGCGTGTTATCTCTGATGTTAACACGCCTTAAGTGTTAACTTGGATAAGGCATGCTATTTGTCTTAGTGAATCATTCCCCTTATGTTTACCTGCTTCCAGCACTGCAAATCTCAGTGCATCACAGCAGCAGCACTCTCTGCTGACTCGCATCGGTCATGTGATAGGGAGACGGTTAATGGCAGCAGAGAGAGTGTGCTATGATGCACGGAGGAGACCCACAGCACTGGAAGCAGGAAATATTACACGTGTTGCTCTGCATGGTGGGAGAGGGTGAAGGGGATGTTTGTTCACCGGCTGCCTGCCTTGTCCTTGGAGGGGGGGGGGGCTATGGAGCTAGGGGGCCCCATGCAATCTTTTTTTGCAGGGTGCACCATACATAGTAATTATGCCCCTGGTTACAGCCATAAAGTACTTTGCTCTAGGAAAACCAGTTCTCTGCCAGGAGAGGAGAGATTAAAAAAGGTCAATAGTTCATATATTTGAGCACTCTGAGACACAAAGACAGACTGTTACATTCAGCTGAGATAAAATTATATATCTGCTTTTTTAAGTTTTTAAACATAACATAAAACTGTGGGATATCTAAAAGTCATTTTTAGGAGTAGGGAGATGGATACAATTGTTTATCTCTTCACTTTGGTTTCACTTAATTATCACTTTAACTTATACAAATACTTTTAAGATATGGGAGGAAATAAGAAAACACACAAACACAGGAAGGACATAGGTCAGACAGTTGGTTGGAATCAAACAATAGACCTTTAAGTTTGCAAGGCAAAATTATTAACCAATGTGCTGTCCATATAGACCGCAAAATTTGCTTTGTGCCTTTATTCATCTGAAAATAGAATAGAACATTGTCTTTTTTCATTACGCACTTGTGCCATTAGTTTTGAAATCTCTTTGCTGATGATAAGCATGTGGTGCATCATGCACTATTGTGCATCATTGTTAATGCTGTGATGAGCAGTGCAAGCTTTAATTGGCATCCCAGGCCAGCTGCCCTGTCTTTGAATATTTAGTTAATGACAATTCAGCTTTTAAAGCAGTTTTCCGCTGCGATTGACTATGCCTTTTACTTGCATGCCTCTGCCTTTATTCTGTCTTCTTTTACTCTTTTGTTCCCTGAAAGTCTTTGTTGTACCTCAGCTTGGTATAAAAGAAGTTGAAGAATAGGTACAGACTAGTGAATCTGAGTCATCTGCCTCACAGCCAGTCAGAGTTTGAGAACAAGGAGGAGAGCGTCAGTCAGGAACTAGTGATGTTGTATCTCAGAAAAGCATCAGAGGGCATCCAATCTGTTCTAGATTCTGCAAAAGCAATCAAGCATGAAATAGAGATAAGAATGGAGATCTGCTTAGAGAATGCAAGTCTGAGGTGCCAAATAATTGGCTTCATACCAAAGACCTTTTATATCCATAGAACAATACAAGAATGGGCTAGGATTGAAGGGTTTAAACTGTGACATATGTAAAAACAGAATTACTTTGCTGCACAAAATTTAATAAACTAAAGGCTTGAGAGTCAAAGCAAATGTTGCAAAATTTTGAATTAATCGTTCCTACATTAAGTGTCCCTGATAGCAGATAATAACCTTGATCTCTAGAGCAGGGATGTCGAACTCCAATCCTCAAGCGCCAAAAAGGCATCCACGACTATAACCTCTAGGTAATTCCCAAGAGAGTTGATCCAGGGATTTATCTGACTGCCATCTGGATTTGGGCAGGAAGTTTTCCCTTTTAAAGACACACTGTAACATCAAAAATATCCCCTGGGGGGTACTGAACTCGGGTAGGGGAAGCCTTGGGATCCTAATGAGGAATCCCACGCCGTCCTCTGTCCCATGGGGGTCTAGCTGCAGCCCTCCGAACAGCCGCTGACAGACCCGACTGTCAATTCAATATTTACCTTTGCTGGCTCCAGCGGGGGCGCTGTGGCTGCTTTCGGCTCCAAAGTAGACGGAAATACCCGATCTCAGTAGGGTCCGCTCTACTGCGCAGGCGCCGGAGACTAGCGCCTGCGCAGTAGAGCAGACCCAACGGTGATCGGGTATTTCCGACTACTTCGAAGTCGACAGCCGTCAGAGCGCCTGCGCAGGAGCGGGGAAGGTAAATATTGACGTCACCGCTGTACGGAGGGCTGCAGCGAGACCCCTGAGGGACGGAGGACGGCGTGGGAACCCTCATTAGGATCCTGAGGCTTCCCCCACCCAAGATGAGTACCCCCCAGGGGACGTTTTGACTAGGGATGCTCGGAAAATTCCGCGGAATTATAAATTCCGTGATTCCGGCCGGAATTAGGTCAATTCCGATTCCGGTAGTCAAATCGGAATTCCTATTCCTCTCAAACGGAATTCTGCGGAAATTTTTTAATTCTGACGGAATTTTCCGGAATGACATAAAAAATCTCTCTCTCTCTCTCTCTCTCTCTCTCTCTCTCTCTCTGTCTCTCTCTCTTTTAAAATTTTTCCGACGGAATTCCGTGTAAATCGGAATTCCGCGGAACTGACCCGGTATACCGTCGGAATGGAACGGTAACGGAATTTCTATATGTCGGAATGCGGAATTGTGCCGGAAACGGAAATCGGCTATTCCGACCATGCCTGGTTTTGACGTTATAGATTCTCTTTAAGGCTAATTGGCCCAGACCTTGTAAGGTTCTTCGTCTTCCCTGTGCCTTGTGCGGATTCAGGACTGTGGGGGGTTTTTTTGGTTTGTTTTCTGGTTGAACTTGATGGGCGGATGTCTTTTTTCAACCAAACTACTGTAATTATGTAACTATGTCAGCCCAAACGTTCTTTGCTGTTTTGGGCAGATTAGAGGAAGGACAGGACCACTATAAGATGATGTTTATAATTTCCAAGATTTGGAAAAATCCCTCTGTTCCACTCCCAGCAATTACTGTCACTAAGTACAAAAAGTTACAAGAAATCTTCACACAATGTGAACCTAGACTTAAAGGAAACTGTGCCAATGACTTTAGTTTGTTTTTAGAAAAGAAGCCAGAGTTTATACTAATAATATAAGTGACATGAAATTCTTTGGTTTCTCTCAGAATTTGTTGGATTCCAGTTTTGGCTACATGGATTAAAGGAATCATCAGCCAAATTAAACAAAATTTGCTTTACTTACCTGGGGCTTTCTCCAGCCCCATGCACCCGACTGTCCCACACTGACAGCTCTGCTCTTCGCTGCCTGCGCAGTACGCCGCAGACAACGTGGCCATGATTGACAGCAGCGCTTCACATAGGCGCAGTAAGGACGAGATCGAGGTCGTCCTCTGCACCCTGCGAGGACCCCTCAGGCCGGCGGTGGAGAGCAGAGCTGTCAGCGTGGGACAGTTGGCTGCAAGGGGCCATTAATTTGGCTGATGATTCCTTTAAAGAGGAACTCCAGTGAAAATAATGTAATAAAAAAGTGCTTCATTTTTACAATAATTATGTATAAATGATTTAGTCAGTGTTTGCCCATTTAAAAATCTTTTAAATCCCTTATTTACATTCTCACGTTTATTACATGGTGACATTTTTACTGCTGGCAGGTGATGTAGCTGCTGCTTGCTTTTTTGGCAGTTGGAAACAGCTATTTCCCACAATGCAACCAGGTTCACAGACAAGAAACTGCCAGGAGTACCATGGTCCTCAGAGTTTCTTGTGGGAGGGGTTTCACCACAATATCAGCCATACAGAGCCCCTTGATGATCCGTTTGTGAAAAGGAATAGATTTCTCATGTAAATGGGGGTATCAGCTACTGATTGGGATGAAGTTCAATTCTTGGTCATGGTTTCTCTTTAAGTCTAGCTATTAAGGCACAAAACAAGGGAATGTCCCCAGCAGATCAATGAACCTGACATTATTTATAACTCTTCCTCACACAGTTAAAGGGACTCCGAGCAGTAAATAAATACAAAATCGGAACTTACCTGGGGCTTTCTCCACCCCATCGTAGGTGGGGAAGTCCCTCTGTCTCCTCTCCCAGGGCCTGGCCAGAAATGACTCTCAGCGGCTCCCGTGGTGACGACTAACGTCACCTTTCAGGAAGAAGGAGCCCGACACTCGGGCCCAGTGTCGCCGGGAGCCGCCGGGAGCAATTTATGGCCAGGTCCTGGGAGAGGAGCCAGAGGGAAGCCGAGGGACCTCCTGACCTACGATGGGGTGGAGAAAGTCCCAGGTAAGTTCTGATTTTGTATTTATTTACTGCTCGGAGTCCCTTTCATATGTTTTATTTGTTGTCTTTTTCATAGCTGGGAATATTTCTCCAGACTTCCTTTCTTGATGATGTCCATCTTTGGTACAACAAGTGTGTAGGAACTGCATCAAGTGTGACACAGAGAGCAAGTAAACAGCAATAAATCTGAAATTAGCGCCAGTAATCGCTCACTCTATCAAACAAAATAGAAAAATAAACACACAAACTCCCCAAGTTTGAAGCACCATTAGCATTACTTATAACACTTATTTCCAGTGAAAAAGTAAATTGTTTTAGTCTGCAGGCTGCATTATTATCTCCTCCAAGTATTTAGTGATTTCAGCTTAATCAGACTTAAAGAATTACAGTATATCTCCCAATACCCTGGAGCGTAGCTGAGCTAAGGTTACAGAAAATAAATATCTGTAATTTACATGTATCTCTGTGATCAAATACTGACACACCCCTCTGTGTTAAGATGTTGACGCATCTTGCACAGATTTGATTCACTGATCATGCCTGTTCACCCTGAAATGTAATCTAAGACAACTACTACTACAGTACTCCTGCTACTGCTACTACCACAAAAGATGTAGTAGTTTACAATAATGTTCTTTCATTTCTATAAAGTATATATACTGTACCTGTATAAGAATTAGTATAGTGGAAACTTGGTTTGCGAATCTAATTTATTCTGTAAACATGCTTGTAATCCGAAGCACTCTTATAACAAAGCTAATTTCCCCAAAAGGATTAATGGAACTGCAGATGATTCATTTTACAATTAAAAAACATATACATGCTTTCACTATAACCAAATTATTGCTGTCTGTTGGCCCAGCCCAACTTTTTGTGTGTGTTGCTTTAAAGGGGCTCTGTGGAAAACTTCGTACTGCCCCTGAGCAGTAAGCTCCTGGAGACGTAAGCTGGCGCTAGGAAACACGTGGCCACAGCTGTGCAGGCGCAGTTGCATTGGTCTAGTTAGACGAATAATTGGACGGTGACCGTTGGCGGGGAATGGAGGATCGTAGAGGACGGCGTGGGACAGGACAGCTGCAGGGGACGGTAAAAGCCCCGGGTAAGTGTCAGTTTTTGTTTTTTAAAACTATCCACAGAATCCCTTTAACAAGCAACTTATGCAGTTGCTTTTGCAGACTTTTGAAGATTTCCCAGAAATTTGACATTGTGCAGTGCCTGCACTCAGATTAAGTACACTCTTGCAACATCAAAGGGAGAAGTACGCATATATGTTCTGTGCTTGTATATCAAGACGTTGCTTATTAATTCAAAATTTCATAAAAATGATAGCATGTTTTGCAAAGCACTCTTAAAGGGGCACTATGCCGAAAAATTTAAAAATTTGAAATATGTGCAAACATAAACACATAAGAAGTACGTTTTTTCCAGAGTAAAAGGAGCCATAAATTACTTTTCTCCTATGTTGCTGTCACTTACAGTAGGTAGTAGAAATCTGACAGAAGTGACAGGTTTTGGACTAGTCCATCTCTTTATAAGGGATTCTCAGCAAGGCTTTTATTCTTTATAAAGATATTCCCTAAAAAGGATTTAAACAATGATGCTGGCCAGCTTCCCTGCTCCCTACATAGTTTTTTGGCAGTTGGACAGAGCAACTGCCATTCACTAAATGCTTTTGAAAATAAATATATCCCTGAGAATCCCCTATAAAGAGATGAACTAGTCCAAAACCTGTCACTTCTGTCAAATTTCCACAACCTACTGTTAGTGACAGCAACACAGGAGAAAAGTAATGTATGGCTCATTTTACTCTGGAAAAAAATGTACTTCTTATTTGTATATGTTTGCACATATTTTAAATTTTACAGTTTTCCGCTGTAGTGCCCATTTAAACCAAGTTACTTGTAATCCAAGGTTATATTTGCTTGTACCCGTTGGAATGGGCTAAACTGTCTCAAGATCCACCTCACACCCTTTCTAGCAATACACTAGCACTTATTCAATTCACCTTTTCCCCTAAGTTTTCTCTTAGGAGATAATTGTTCATCTTCTGGTAATAATAACTTTCCAGCACTTTACAATTTAAACAAAAATACCATAAGCATAAGCTCACTGGCTCCAGCCTGCTGATCACCTGACATCTAACTGCTAAACAGCAACCAGTACAACTGCCATCTTCATGTTTGCTATTTCCCTGCATCAGTGTTTTACTACAGCTAACATCTAGAAATATGCCTGAAGAAGGGGACTAGATCCCAGAAAGCTTGCATTATTTAACTTTATCAGTTAGCCATTAAAAGGTATTACTTTTACAAGACTTTGTTTTTTTCTACCTACATATATTGTTTGGCTAACACGGTACAGAAACATTTTTACTACTAACAAAAATACCAAAAATTATCAAAAAAGTATTGGCAAAATTATTTATTTTCTTTCTTGTTGGTGGCCTAAAAGGTATTGTATTGATTAGGTATGGAAATTCACCTAGGAGAGAGAAAAAAAGCAATTCAATAACGGCCATCATCTTTGTCTATAAATGCATTCCAACCATTTTGTGATGTAGTTGAACTAATACAAATTCTCAGTATTGCTCTGCACAGCGCATTTTCAAAAAGGTTCATAAGCTGTGTAAAGAAAAAGAGAATGTAATTTTATCTTATTGTCATCTGGAGATGGGAAGGAATTTTTTCCCTTATGGGGCTAATTGGACCATGCCTTGTAAGGGTTTTTCGCCTTCCTCTGGATCCTCTGGAACAACAGGGATATGCAGCCCTTACTCTATGGAACTCACTTCCACAGTCAGTGCGAGAGGCCGCTTCTCTGGACAGCTTTAAGAAAAGGCTAAAAACCCACCTCTTTCCCTGAGCCTTTGAGACTGCATAAAGCAGGTCACAGCGCTTTGAGTCAACAGGGAGGAAAGCACTATCAAAATATTATTGTTAAATGTGAGGCAGCAGGCTGGTGTTGTACTACTAGTTAACTATGTAATGTAACGATTACAAGTTATGTAAATCCTGTATTTAACTGAAACTAGTACAATGAGAAATGATGCAAATGATGCAAATGATGAACTGATTATATATATATATATATATATATATATATATATATATATATAAATAATTTTTTTTAAATTTCAGGGGCTTCTCACTAAATAACAATATCATCAAAAAATAATTTATTTCAGTAGTTTGAAGATTACAGGTAAGGAAAGCCCAAGATTCAGTACCACAGAAAATTAGAATTCTTGAAGGCCCTGTTCAAAGTGATCAGTTGTGTTGCAGAATAATCCTGCATGTCAACTCACTGCCCATACAATTCTATGGGTCTGTTCACAGTAACGGATTGCGTTATTTTAACTCATTGCATGCAGGATTTGTATTAAAGTCTATGGCCAGTCTCCGTTGCCGTTCCCAGTCATTATAAGGTGGGAGTTAAGCAACTGACCACCGTGAACTTAGCCAAACTCGCATACGTAAATTAGGTAATGGTTATGTCGCCTAATTGTAATTCTAATTATCACCCGATCGGGTGGTAAGGTACTAGCTTGGGTTGACTCAGCCTTTGGAAAGGGGGGGAAGGTAGGAGGCTTAGGCTACGTTCTTTTTATTATTATTATTATTATTATTATTATTAAATGAAAAAAAAATGCCAAGGGCCCTCCCCTTTAAATGTTCTTTAACCCCTTCTCACCACGCAGGGTGATGTAGTCTGGATGGCTGAGTCAACCTCCTGTGTGGGAATCCGCCATACTAGCTATACCAGCCCACATGGTACATGATATGGGGGCTTTGTAAAAGATGAGCGACAAAGTCCCCACCTCTTATACAGAGCCTTTGTCCACCTCATGGAAAATGGGCTCTTCCCCACCTCCGTTGCCCAGGAGGAGGTGGGGGTGTATATGTTCTTGGGAGTTATGTATGTTGGAATCTGGAAGCCCCCTTTAATAAGGTAATCCCAGATGTCCTGCCCCTTCCAGGTAAATAGGTATAGAGGGTCAGTTTTAACCTTATACCTACTGTATTTAAATATATAAACGAACCATGGTGAGATAAAGAATGAAGGTGGGTATGACCCGAATGGACAAAAATCTAATAGTCACCAATTATAATCAAAATACAAAATCTTTATTATTAATCATATACATAATAGAGAATTTATTTAATTATAGTTATAAAATGTAGTAGGGGAAAAATACTTCTTCTGTATTCTTCTTTTTTTCATCTGTGACTTATTTCTTCTTTTATTTATTCCAGAATCCGGATTAAGGCTAAATGGGGCCCTAAGCAAAGTAACTGATTTGGGCCCCCACCCCCCCATATTAGAATGGGAAGATGCAGCTGCTGTGTGCACAGTAACATGCCGGACACACCGGGGTAGCTACTCCTGCAGAGGGAGAGATGAATGGCCGGGACGTTGTCAGTCGGGGCACCCCTGTAAAGAGGGTGCCAGATATCACAGCAGCAGCACTTTCCCCCTGCATTTCCAGCCTGGCAATAACAGAAAGCTCTGGACACCACCAACCTGGAAGCCGCCCCCCCTCCCCTTACAGAATTACATAACCCCCCACCACCACCGAACAACCAATTTCCTCCCAAACTAGACAGCCACAGCCACCATGCAGCCTCCACCCCCGTGAATACGGTCGTCCTGCAGAGAAGGGCAGCCGCAGTGGGGGAAAATGACAGCACCAGATGACTCGCATTCACCTATTGCGATCCAAGCAATAGAGGTCCCGTCATCCGGAGCCCATCTGTCTCCACTAGAGTGCCGCTGCTCTGTTACTACTACTATTACTACTTCCTACTTCCTGTCTGATCTGAAAATCAGGAAGTTCAGAGGAGACAGATGGGTTTCGGATGATGGGACCTCTATCGCTTGTATCACCGATAGGTGAGTGGGCGTTTGTCATCTGCTGCTATAATTCCTGCCCGCTGCAGCTGTGGTTCTCTGTGGGAAGGGAGGGAGGAGCAGGCAGCGGCAGAGCGCACAGTAGCAGGAGAGGGACCCAGGAGGAGAGCCCGGCTCAAAAGACAGTCAGCAGCAGGTGGCGTCCTTTGACAGGATGGCGAGGGCTGGATTATGTGCTGATGGGACCCCTTTGACTCTGAATGGGTCCCCAAGCGACTGCTTCTGTTGCCTGGTTGGTAATCCGGCCCTGACGCAATACACATGTTAACTACGCATAGTGGGCATAAGCTACGCGTAACGGTACTTCGCTACGCGTACATTCGTAAGCGTAGTTTTGAAACTTCACCTACAAACTACGATGCGTAGATGCGAACTACGATACGTAAATTTGCACAGGTGTAGTTTCTGCTCATCCCTGATACCAATACATTTTACATATTTCTCAGGCAGCTCAGTGGCATATAGTGGCTTCTTGTAAACAGCCCAAAATTCCTATTGGAGAAATGATCAATATGAGAAAATTATTCATAGAACTGAGAATTCCACAGCAATATGCCTGGAAATATGAGACTCATTGGTCGACATGTATTTTTTGAAGAAATAGGGTAATCTATTTCTAAATTAGAATATTTGCCTTTTGAGAAGTTATCTAGATGCACAAGAACATGCTGTCAGTTGAACACTACACTTTTATAAGTGAAGATGGCCCGAACGGTTTGCACGTGAACCGATTCACGCGAACTTCGATGGTTCGCTTTCGTGGTGAACCGCAAACTATATGCGGGTTCGACCCGCCCCCTATACTACATCATTAGGATCAACTTTGACCCTCTACATAACAGTCAGCAGACACAGGGTAGCCAAACAGGCTACACTCCCTCCTGGAGCCCCCACCCCCTTATAAAACGCAGGCAGCCTCAGCCTTTTCACTCACTCATGTGGCTGCAGTAATTAGAGAAAGGAGAGAACCTGCTGACATAGGGAAAGCTTAGTTAGGCTCTTGTGTTAGGCTTGTTAGCTTGCTCCTTGCTGATACTTATTGCTAAAAAGCACTGTCCTCAACAGGATCTATTTTTTTTGTGTGTGTCCCCCACAGACACTTGTGTTGCATATATACAGCCCTGTCAGTCAGTCGCACCTGCTGGACTTTGCCCCCTTGGTAATTCCTAATGTGCCACTGCCAGGCCTAGCACATTCAGTGACTACCTGTGTGTGTGACAGCTGCACATTTGTAATACCAATCCCTGCATACTTGTTCAGTAGTGCACCTACCTACGTGACCGCAAGCAGTGTTATATTATATACAAGTCCCTCTTGTGCTGCACCTGTTCATGGGACCTGTGTGTGCGACAGCTGCACATTTTTAATACCAATCCCTGCATACCTGTTCAGTAGTGCATCTACCTACGTGAGCGCACGCAGTGATATATACTACCAGTCACTGCACCTGTTCCCGGTACCTGTGTGTGTGACAGCTGCACATTTATAATACCAATCACTGCATACCTACCTGTTCACTGCACCTACCTATGTGAGCACACGCATTGCTATATACCACCAGTCATTGCACCTGTTCACAGTACCTGTGTGTGTGTGTGAGACAGCTGCACATTTGTAATACCAATCACTGCATACCTACCTGTTCAGTGCACCTACCTACGTGAGTGCACGCAGTGTTATATACCACCAGCCACTGCACCTGTTCACGGTACCTGTGTGTGTGACAGCTGCACATTTGTAATACCAATCACTGCATACCTACCTGTTCAGTGCACCTACCTACATGAGCGCATGCAGTGTTTTATACCACCAGTCACTGCACCTGTTCACGGTACTTGTGTGTGTGTGTGAGACATCTGCACATTTGTAATACCAATCACTACATACCTACCTGTTCAGTGCACCTACCTACGTGAGCGCACACAGTGGTTTATACCGCCAGTCACTGCACCTGTTCACGGTACCTGTGTGTGTGACAGCTGCACATTTGTAATACTAGTCATTGCATAATTGTTCACAGTACCTGTGTGACCGCACGCTGTGTACTATACCAGTCCATGCATACCTGATAACTGCACCTGTGTGTCGGCTGCACATTGTATTGTAATACCAGTCACTGCATACCTTTCACTGCACATGTGTGACTGCACATTGTATTAGTCAAGTCAGTGCATACCTTTCACTTCAGCCCCCCCCCCCCCCCCCCCCCCCGATATGGAAAAAACAACAGGCAGAGGCAGACCCAGAGGCAGGCCACCCAGCAGGTCTGTTCGAGGTCGTGCTGATGTGATTTTGTGTGGCCCTGGCCCAAAGTATAGTGCTCTGAAGAAGGCATGTCCCATCAACTTCCAAGATTGTCAGGACGTGGTTGACTATTTAACACAGAACACCTCATTTTCTGCAGCCACCAGCGCTACTACAAGCACCACATCTGCTGCATTTGACACTTCGCAGGAGTTATTTGGTGAGGAATTCACTGATTCTGTTGTGTTCAGTGAACCCACCTCATCACTGCATATACCTACCTGTTGTGTTCAGTGCACCCACCTACCTACGTGAGTGCACGCAGTGTGATATACATCTACCTACGTGAGTGCACGCAGTGTGATATACCACTCCGTGCATACCTGTTAACTGCACCTGTGTACCTGCACATTGTATTAGTAAAGTTAGTGCATACCTTTCACTTCATCCCCCCTCCCATATGGACAAAACGGACAAAACAGGTAGAGGAAGAGGTAGAGGCAGAGCCAGAGGAAGGCCGCCCGGCAGGTCTGTGCGAGGTCATGTTGATGTGATTTCATGTGGCCCTGGCCCAAAGTACAGTGCTCAGAAGAAGGCACGTGCCATCAACTCCCAAGATTGTCAGGAGGTGGTTGACTATTTAACACAGAACACCTCATCTTCCGCAGCCACCAGCACTACTACAAGCACCACATCTGCTGCATTTGACACTTCGCAGGAGTTATTTGGTGGGGAATTCACTGATCCACAGCCATTATGTTACAACAAGATGAAGGTGCTAAGCAAGTTACACCACCTCACATGTCTGAGTTAGGCAACACTATGGACGTAAGGTGTGAGGAGGAGGAGGATGAAGTACCTGCTGTTGGTGCAGTTTATGAGGTGTCTGAGGCAAGCGAAGCTGGCGAGGATGATTATGATGATGATGATGATGATACTGCCATGGATGCCACGTGGGATCCTAATAGACGAGATGACCAAGGGGACAGTTCAGAGGGGGAGTCAGAGAGGAGTAGGAGGAGACGAGTTGCTTAAAGAAGCAGGGGGAGCTCATTGTCAGAAACAGCTGGTGGCAGTCTCCAGCGCCATGTATCGCCACCAATGGAAAAACAGCCAACATGCTCTTCAACGTCAGCTGCTGATGCCACCATAGTGCCCACACCCCTGGGCTCACCGGTGTGGACATTTTTTTGTGTGTCTGCCTCAGATCAGAGCAATGTCATCTGTTCTCTCTGCCGCCAAAAATTGAGCTGTGGAAAGGCCAACAGCCACGTAGGGACAACTGCCTTACAAAGGCACATGGAGAAAAGGCACAAACTGCAATGGGAAGACCACCTGAGGAAAAGCAGCACACAAAAGCAAAACCACCCTCCTTCTCCTCTTACTCCTTCAGGTGCATCATCTTCAGCCGCTTTCTCCCTTGCACCTTCATAATCACAGCCACCCTCCTCCACTCCGCCTCTCAGCTTGAGTGGTTCCTGCTCCTCTGCACACAGCAGCAGCCAGGTGTCCGTGAGGGAAATTTTTGAGCGGAAAAAGTCAATGTCTGCCAGTCACCCCCAATTTGTGGCCATTGGGACACCGCAGTACAAGATACCAGGCCACAATTATTTCTCCAAAAAGGCGATACCCAAACTGTACTATGAAGTTGAAAGGCAAGTGGTGTCATCTCTGGCACACAGTGTTGGGTCAAGGGTCCATCTGACCACGGATGCCTGGTCTGCCAAGCACGGTCAGGGCAGATACATTACTTATACAGCCCATTGGGTCAACCTGGTGACCGCTGGCAAGCAGGGAGTACGTGGCTGTGCAGCGGACCTAGTTGTGACACCTCCACGCTTGCAGGCAGGCCTCCTGCCACCTCCGCTCCTTCTCCTCATGCTACATCCTCTTCGCTGTCGTCGTCCTCCTCCTCCTTGGCTGAGTGGCAGTTTAACTCTACTGGTGCTGCGATCTCCTCTCCAGCTACACAGCCCCAGCTCCCCAGGGCCTATGCTGCATGACAGGTACGACGGTGTCATGCCATCTTAGACTTGTCTTGCCTCAAAGCGGAGAGTCACACTGGAGCAGCTCTCCTGGCTGCTCTGAACAAACATGTGGAACAGTGGCTGACCCCGCACCAACTGGAGATCGGCAACGTCGTGTGTGACAATGGCAGCATTCTCATTTCGGCTTTGAATTTGGGAAAGTTGACACATGTACCCTACATAGCACATGTGCTGAATCTAATAATTCAGAGATTTGTGTGTAAGTACTCAGGCTTACAGGATGTCCTGAAGCAGTCCAGGAAGGTGTGTGGGCCTTTCAGGCGGTCTTACACAGCCATGGCATGCTTGGCCGATATTTAGCGGAGAAACAACTTGCCAGTGAGACACTTGCTTTGCGATAGCCCGACTCGCTGAAATTCAATGCTCCTGATGTTCAACGGCCTGCTGCAACAGGAGAAAGCCATCAAACAGTATCTCTACAACTACAGTCAAAGGACATGCTCTGGGGAGCTGGGGATGTTCTGGCCGAAGTACTGGACACTCATGCAAAATGCCTGCAGGCTCATGCTGCCGTTTGAGGAGGTGACAAACCTGGTGAGTCGCAGTGAAGGTGCCATCAGCGACTTGATCCCATATGCTTTTTTCTTGGAGCGTGCCCTGCGTAGAGTGGTGGATCAAGCTGTGGAGGAGCGTGAACAGGAACAGGAACAGGAGGAAGCGTTGTGGGATCAATTCTCAGCAGAAGCAGATAATTCCTCAACATCTGCGGCAGCACAGAGGGGGAGGAGTAGGAGGAAGAGTTGTTTGGGGAAGAGGAGTCAGATGATGATGAGGAAGGTGTTTTTTGGGGGGGGGGGGGGAGAGGAGGAGGTGGAAGAACAACCGCAGCAGGTTTCGCAGGGGCCTTGTGCTGCTCAACTTTCCCATGGTATTGTTCGTGGCTGGGGGGAGCAGGAGAAATTACGTGACATCACTGAGGAAGAGCAAGAGGAGATGGATAGTATGTCTGCATCCAAATTTGTGCAGATGGCGTCTTTCATGCTGTCCAGTCTGTTGAGGGACCCCGTATAAAAAAACTCAAGGGGAATGAGCTGTACTGGGTGGCCACGCTACTAGACCCACGGTATAAGCACAACGTGGCGGAGATGTTTCCAAATCACCAGAAGGCAGAAAGGATGCAGCACTTGCAGAACAAGCTGGCAACTATACTTTACAATGCGTTTAAGGGTGATGTCACAGCACAATGGAAAAAAGGTACCACTGCCAGTAATCCTTCGCCAGTAATGTCCACTGCCAGTAATGTCCACGCAGGCAAGGACAGGACGCTCCAGCGATCTCATGGTGATGTCGGACATGCGGACAATCTTTAGTCCAACATCTCACCTTAGCCCTTCCGGATCCACCCTCCACCAACACCTCGACCGGCAGGTAGCCGACTACCTGGCCTTAAGTGTGGATGTAGACACTGTGAGCAGCGATGAACCCCTGGACTATTGGGTGCGCAAGCTTGACCTGTGGCCAGAGCTGTCACAATTTGCCATCCAACTTCTGTCTTGCCCTGCCTCAAGCGTCCTATCAGAAAGGACCTTCAGTGTAGCTGGAGGCATTATCACTGAGAAGAGAAGTCGCCTAGGTCACAAAAGTGTTCAGCACCTCACCTTTATCAAAATGAATGAGGCATGGATCCCGGAGGGTTACTGCCCGTCCAAAGACTAAGTCGGTCCTCACACAGCATCTCTGCCTGCAGGCCGCTTGACTGCCTTCTCCGCCACCACCAACAGGGACCAGGACTCCAGGTGGATTCCTGAATTTTTAAGGCCGCTGCTAGCAGCGGCCGCTATAATCATTTTTCTGGTGCGTGTACATGCCTGCCTTATTTTTCTGGCTGCACTGCAGCTGCAACAACAAAACAAAAGGCATGTACATGTGTCAATTCCCCTTCGTGATCGTTACCTTGCCGCGGTGAAGAGACTTGTGTATCACAATGAAGCAATGACCGACTGCTATAATAGCAAAATAGAAAATGAGAATTGGCTCTTGGGTGCATGAAAAGGACCGAAATTTTATTCATATATCACAAATATCAAACAACATGAAAAATACAAATATCCCATAAATATAAAATAACCCCATAAAATTACTCCTCACATGACCTCCAACAACCCAGGGGCTGCAGTCCCCTATAAACAATTAGTAACCTGCACCATGAGAACTTGAAATGGTACCACTAATGTAGGTGAGATGAAAAAGCACAAAGGGTCAAGCCCGCCATATAAAGCCCGCCATATCGCCCTGTTCCTCCGTCCTCCCTATTGGGTGGCCACCTTTGACGTCATCCACCCGGCGCCATCTTGCGCCGTTGTGTGATGCGCATTGGTTGGAGCGCACCTGCGCTCCATTTGCTGGCCACACACATGCCCACAACTCCGGTGGGCGTGTCGGGATGACGTCTGTGACTGGGGGTGGGCCGGGGGGCGGGCCGCGCGGCCGCAGTCAGCATTTATGGACGCCGGCATGGCGTCCATGCATATTTCCATGCTGTCTGCCTTTGAAAAGGCCGCTAGGTGCGGCGAAACACGTCAGGCTCCTCCTGACAGCGTCCACTCCTCCACACCTCCACATCTCCTCTAATCTACACCTCCTTGGTCCCACGGACATTGAGCGTACAGGCCATTTGGGTCAGCCTCTTGCCAGCACAAGGGAAGCCTAGCATGCATCCGCACAGCCTTATGGACCTTGCCATTGCTATTTGGTAACTATGAGAGGCCATCATTCTTAACACACACCTGCTTGTTTGGCTGCACATGCCCTGCGAATGAGGGACTGTTAACTACATTTGGCATATGTGCTTATACCTGTGAAGATCTTCAGCTCTGCCTCACCTATGCATACTTTGCGTTTGGGGGACTGCTTGCTCACACTTGCCATTGCCTGTCATCAGGTTACACTATTGGCCATCAACACTGCATGCCATTAGCTTGCTTAGACGCTATCTACCTGCTTCAAGCTTCAGTGTGTTGCTGTGTGTCTTTCTGGATGCTGCCACTCCATCTGCTCCTTTGTGCTAACATCATTTATGAGCTTTGCCTGCATCCGCTGGCTTCCAACTGTCCATTATATGGCGGGCTTGACCCTTTGTGCTTTTTCATCTCACCTACATTAGTGGTACCATTTCAAGTTCTCATGGTGCAGGTTACTAATTGTTTATAGGGGACTGCAGCCCCTGGGTTGTTGGAGGTCATGTGAGGAGTAATTTTATGGGGTTATTTTATATTTATGGGATATTTGTATTTTTCATGTTGTTTGATATTTGTGATATATGAATAAAATTTCGGTCCTTTAATGCACCCAAGAGCCAATTCTCATTTTCTATTTTGCTATTATATATATTATGTTGGCTATGACCGACTGCTATATGATTGTCTCGGGGGGGGGGGGCACACCCAAGGTAATAAGGTTGTTGCTTCATTGTGGACAGACCAAATTCGATCAGCTGGACAGTCACTGTTCTGTCATTGAGTTACCTCCTCAGCCTGGCTGCAATATAGGCTGGAAAGCCGCCATCACCTGCACTCTCGTCATGGTGTGCACCAGTCCAGCATGGCGGGGTTGCCAACCTATTTTCTAATTTTTGACGGACAAAAGGCCCCAAAAAGCAGAACACTCAAAATTTTGGACAGACAGGGGGCGGAGTTGGGGGCAGAGTTGGTAGTGCAGTGAGGTTTTATTGTAAGGTGCATTTATTTTCTATTATATAATTCACTGAGAAATGGCTGATATAATGTATGAATCTCCTTTATGAAACTATAATAGAAAATACATGCACCTCACAATAAAAAAAAAGTTTTGTGTGCAATACTAGACTGCAATAGTACACTAAGTTGCACAGCATTACTTTAGGGCAGATTTTCATCCATTATTTAGCATTGTGTGAGACATGCAGCCCTGCCTTGCTTGTCAGGGCTCTGCATTATGTCACACACACCATAAGCAGAGGAATTCTGTGTCATCTGCTCCTGGCTGCAGAGATCATATACCCCCGGAGCAGACGACTCAATCTCACAGGAATTACACTAATTTATACCTGTCTGGCTGGCTGAGATCTAAAGAACATGGCTGTGAGCAGTAAGCAGTTCTTTCTCCTGACCTGTTGTGCTACTGCTACTGTAGACGGAGTTTGTGGAGGGCGAGCTCTGTCGGCTGGCTGCCTCTTTCATTGGCTGGAGGAAGGCACCAGCATAAAAAAGAAAGCTCCTGATTGGAGGGCGGGAGGGGAAAGGGGGAAAAGAAGCTCCTGATTGGTGGGCGGGAGTTAAGGGGAAAATAGAAGCTCCTGATTGGTGGGTGGGATTTAAGGGAAAAAAGAAGCTCCTGATTGGTGGGCGGGAGTTAAGGGGAAAATAGAAGCTCCTGATTGGTGGGTGGGAGGGAAGGGCAAAATAGAAGCTCCTGATTGGTGGGTGGGAGGGAAGGGGAAAATAGAAGCTCCTGATTGGAGGGCGGGTTTTTGCTTAACAGGGCAGCCGGCAGGGGACTTGGCTGCCTATAGCAGCAGTGCCAGAGAGTTATTTTAACGGACGCCTGTCCCAAAAGGACGGGCACAGGGGAAATTTCATGTCTTTATTACGGACTGCCCATCCTTAGACGGACGGTTGGCAAAACTGCAGCACGGCCGACACTACACAAACAGCTGTGTGCGGTGCGTTACACAGTGAGTTTGGTGTGTCAGTGTGAAGCAGTACACTAATTACACTACCTGATCGATGTATACACATGCAAGATGTTTTAAAGCACTTTAGGCCTCCAATTTAGCACGCAATGTGATTTCTGCCCTTAAAATGCTGCTATGAATCAAAACCAGATTTTTCCCCTGGACTTTTGGCGTGTATCCCACTCCGCCATGCAAAAACTCAGATGTTAGACCCCTTGAAACATCTTTTCCATCACTTTTGTGGCCAGCATAAATATTTCTAGTTTTCAAAGTTCGCCTCCCCATTGAAGTCTATTGCAGTTCGAAAAGTTTGCGCGAACCGAACTTTTTGCGGAAGTTCGCATTCGAGGTTCGCAAACCGAAAATCGGAGGTTCGAGCCATCTCTATTTATAAGCAATGTTGTAATGCTTTTGCGACCCAGGATACAGAATTGTACTGGAAATTTATAATAATCTATGGCAAAAGTTGATTTTGTAAGGATTAACAGTGTCCACTGAATATTTCTATGTAAAAGTTAAAAGTTGTAGGGATTAGATTGTGAGCGTCTCTGAAGGACAGTTAAAGAGACTCTGAAGTCTCCTAAAATTGCACTTTTTATTTAACAGATATCTTCAGCATTATAACACAAGCTAAAAAGCCACATCCCCGCGGCAGATTGCTACATTTAAACCCCCCAAATCCCCTGGGCTAAATATGGGGAGCGCTTCCTTGTAGAGGCAGAGCTTACTGCTATAGCTCTGCCTCTACTCGCGTCAATCCCCGCTGATCTCCACCTCTCCCCGCCCCTCTCAGTCTTCTTTTCACTGAGAGGGGCACAGGAGAGGCGGAGATACACATGGATTGACAGGAATGGAGGCAGAGCTGAAGCTCAAAGCTCTGCCTCACTGGGCAGCAAAATCCACGACTTCGAAAGTTGTGGATTTTTACCCCGGTACTTGGGGGGTTTAAATGTAGCGATCTGCCGCGGGGATGCAGCGTTTTAGCATGTGTTATAATGCTAAAGACAACTGTTAAATAAAAAGGGCAATTTTAGGAGACTTCAGTCTTTAATTAACTGCATTGAAAAGTGACAAACAGCAGATAAACATGGGAGCAAACTTCAGTTTTGCAAACTTAATCCTACCGTGCAAAGAGGGGAGTGTGGGGCAGTGGGTGCTGAACACTGAACACAGGCCTGAGGGCCGTTTCACATGTAATATGCTGCTTCTGAGGCAGGGGGCCATTTGGCTATTTAAGTTGCAGGACGGTAATGAGCATGACAGGGCTTCCATGCTTGCGTGTAATGTCGCTTCCTCCTGTCCACTGCCGTGCGTTGCGGTTCAATTAGGTCTTAACCTAGGAGCCAGGGCTGCTTGCGTTCCATCTAAGTAACCCTGTGGTCTGCATATTCACAGGCCATCAAGTTTATTAACTATGTTAGCGATAGGTGGGGCGCAAGTTTCCCACAAGTTTAGCATATGCTAAAGAGTGAATAGTGAAAGATGAAAGTAAAACAGGAATGGGATTAAAAGGGAAAGTGATGATAGGAAGGAAAAGATATATGCGTCATTTGTGAAGTTAGAGGCTTGTGCCATGCCAAAATGGGGGCGTAGTTATAAAGTGGGCCCACGGTGTATGGGACAGTCCAAGGGGAATCGCTGTGCGATATTGGAGAAGGAAGAGTTACGGTGGATAATTTGTGACATTAAAATTAGATACATATAAAAACAATAATATACAGGGGTGAGCCTGGGGTGCCTGGCACCTGGGTGCAAGATTTTCTCTGGCGCCTATGGGTGTATAGGTGTCCCCAGTATAGCCAGGTGTATAGGTGTCCCCAGTATAGCCAGGTGTATAGGTGTCCCCAGTATATACAGCCAGGTGTATAGGTCTCCCCAGTATAGCCAGGTCTATAGGTGCCCCCAGTATATGTAGCTAGGTCTATAAGTGCCCCCAGTATATGCAGCCAGATGTATAGGTCTCCCCAGTATATGCAGCCAGGTGTATAGGTCTCCCCAGTATATGCAGCTAGGTGTATAGGTCTCCCCAGTATATGCAGCTAGGTGTATAGGTCTCCCCAGTATATGCAGCCAGGTGTATAGGTGCCCCCAGTATATGCAGCCAGGTGTATAGGTCTCCCCAGTATATGCAGCCAGGTATATAGGTCTCCCCAGTATATGCAGCCAGGTGTATAGGTCTCCCCAGTATATGCAGCCAGGTGTATAGGTGCCCCCAGTATATGCAGCCAGGTGTATAGGTGCCCCCAGTATATGCAGCCTGGTGTATAGGTCTCCCCAGTATATGCAGCCAGGTGTATAGGTCTCCCCAGTATATGCAGCCAGGTGTATAGGTGCCCCCAGTATATGCAGCTAGGTGTATAGGTGCCCCCAGTATATGCAGCCAGGTGTATAGGTGCCCCCAGTATATGCAGCCAGGTGTATAGGTGCCCCCAGTATATGCAGCCAGGTGTATAGGTCTCCCCAGTATATGCAGCCAGGTGTATAGGTCTCCTCAGTATATGCAGCCAGGTGTATAGGTCTCCCCAGTATATGCAGCCAGGTGTATAGGTGCCCCCAGTATATGCAGCTAGGTGTATAGGTGCCCCCAGTATATGCAGCCAGGTGTATAGGTGCCCCCAGTATATGCAGCCAGGTGTATAGGTCTCCCCAGTATATGCAGCCAGGTGTATAGGTCTCCCCAGTATATGCAGCCAGGTGTATAGGTGCCCCCAGTATATGCAGCCAGGTGTATAGGTGCCCCAAGTATATGCAGCCAGGTGTATAGGTCTCCCCAGTATATGCAGCCAGGTGTATAGGTCTCCCCAGTATATGCAGCCAGGTGTATATGTGCCCCAAGTATATGCAGCTAGGTGTATAGGTGCCCCCAGTATATGCAGCTAGGTGTAGAGGTGCCCCCAGTATATGCAGCTAGGTGTATAGGTGCCCCCAGTATATGCAGCCAGGTGTATAGGTCTCCCCAGTATATGCAGCCAGGTGTATAGGTCTCCCCAGTATATGCAGCCAGGTGTATAGGTGCCCACAGTACATGCAGCTAGGTGTATAGGTCTCCCCAGTATATGCAGCCAGGTGTATAGGTCTCCCCAGTATATGCAGCCAGTTGTATAGGTCTCCCCAGTATAGCCAGGTCTGTAAGTGCCCCCAGTATATGCAGCCAGGCTTGTAGGTGTCTCCAGGAGGGGAGACGGCCAGTGAAGGAGGGCGATGGGCATAGCAGTGGAGAAGGGGGGAAGTTCCCCCCCCCTTCCCTCACCTTGGTGCCCCCCTTCCTGGCTCTCCCCTCCGGAATCTGTAAAGTGTCGCACAGCGGGCAGTGGCTGACAGCGGGCGGAGACCTACCGCTGTACAGCCACCGGAGGGAGCGCTGATCTGTGTGCCGCTGGTGTGGGCTTGAGTAGACCACACTAGCGGCACACAGATCAGCGCTCCCTCCGGTGGCTGTAAGTCTCCGCCCGCTGTCAGCCGCTTCCCGCTGTGCGACACTGTTCTGCCCGTCCTTCCTTGCCTTCCACCGGCGCCTGTCAGAGAGAGGTCGCCTGGGTGCAATGCACCCTCAGCACCCGCCCAGGCGCGGCCCTGATAATATACAAAAAGGACAATCCAAACCCTCCTCGAAAGGCATGCATGACATGCTCCATCATTAACATTAAATCAATAGTCTATATTTATTAGATTCTTATTTAAATTAGCAAGGACCTGACTGTCCTAATTATAATTGACAAACATGTGGCTGTCATGCCTAAGAGAAGGGAATGTAGAAAAGTTATTAACCTCCCTGGCGGTGCATTTCTGTCTGGAGATATGAGTCAGCGGTACATTTTTTTCAGGAATTTTAGGTGTAAGGCTTGGTGGTGTATTCTCCACAGTCAGCATGCAACGCATGAGCTGGCGTGGAGGAGGTACACACACCAGCACAAGGAAACAGGCTATCCCTAGTATAGTGGAGGGGAGGACTGACTCCAATAGGAGATTGTGGCGCACAGAGCCGGTGCAGATCTGACAGCCACAAACAATGCTTTCGTTATAACGACTCAGCGCAAAGTAGCGCTGAGCGCATAAACCAGAACTGAGGAGATCAGGACAGGTAGACAGAATGAACACTTGCTAGCTAGCGGCTACTTAGCGACAGCAAGCGTCCAAAACAAGACAGACTGGAATGAGGCAGCCAATGCGATTGCAGCGATGGCGTGCCTCACAAAGACAGGACAGGATAGTCAGGAAATAGCAGGATCAAGATAGATGAACGTAACACAGACAAATATACAATAAGTATGTTTTCCTAGCGTATTACAATTACAGCTATCAATGAAACTATTTGTAACGTCTGACTAACATATGTATATATCGGCAATGAACCGATATATGACATAAGCAGGAACGCTGACTAGGACTGGAGTAATACAGGGAATAGGACTCAGAAGGATTCGCTATCTTTTCGCAGAGATGAACGCAATCCACAAACGGTAACAGAACAGGATTCAGAAGGATTCGTTATCTCTTCGCAGAGATGAACGCAATCCACAAACAGTAACAGAACAGGATTCAGAAGGATTCGTTATCTCTTTGCAGAGATGAACGCAATCCACAAACGGTAACAGGACAGGATTCAGAAGGATTCGTTATCTCCTCGCAGAGATGAACGCAATCCACAAACGGTAACAGAACAGGATTCAGAAGGATTCGTTATCTCTTCGCAGAGATGAACGCAATCCACAAACAGAACCAGGAGCAGGGTAACTACCTCAGCACGGGTGGTCACGGTACGCGCAACCTACCAAAACGTGCTGGAAAGCTGACTAACTGCACACAGGATATAAACAGTTCGTGTACGTATACATCAGCGACACTGATGTATCAACGTAACACAAATACAAGAAAAATAATAAACGTGCTAGTATGCATATATATTGGCAATGAACCAATATATGATGCAAAGACCAGCAAAGTATCTTTAGAACAAGAAACACGATCGAGGGCTGAAGCGACAGCAAGACAGGCTTAAACTGAAGCTATGAAAACCCAAGGAAACCCTGCAGGAAGCAGATCTTTATACTGAGGTCATCCAATGGGAGCAGACATGCAGATTCCCACACAGGTGAATGATAATCAGTCACAAGCTGACAGCAGGGAAAGACAGACAAAGCTATGCAGCTTGCATGGAAAGACATCAGAACTGCCTGAGCTGCAGCACTACTACTTCCAGCAACACCTGCTGCAGCAGCGATCATTACAGTACCCCCGCCCTTAAAAGCGGATTCCAGACGCTTTTCAAAACTGAAATTCCCAACAAAACAGTCTGACTGATAATTCATGATGACCGGGACAGCCCGGCAAGACCGAATTCCAGAATCAGTCCCCACAAGACTGGACCCATCAGAACCAGAACCTACAGAACCATGCCCATCAGTACTACAAGCCCCAGTGTGACACCCATCAGAACCATGATTTCCAGAAGAAAGCCCTCCGAAACTCCCTGAGCGATACCCACCGCCTTCCAGGAACCGTTCAGAAACGCCAAAGCCTTTGCAATGCCCACCGGGACTGTCTTTACCAACACAAAACCCACTGTTGAACCAGTCCAAGACACCAGGACAAGTTTTCTCAGAGACCTCCCAGAACACCTTGAAGCTCCAAAGAGATCCCCATAGGTCAGAACGCCCCTTAGGCTCACATGGAGAACTATCAAGAACCCCTATGGAACCTAGGGCAATTCCCGAGTCAGGGCCACAAGGACAAACATCAAGATCAGGGCTTTCAGGGACCAGAACCATCTCTGGGCATGCAGGCAGACTGGCAACATCAGAACATGTTCCCACTAAGGAAGCATCAGAGCACGCTAACAGCTTAGACACACTTGGGCATTCTGGCACACAAAGAACATCTGGGCACACTGGCACAAGAGAAACCTCTGGGCATGTCAAGGAACTGTGAGCCTCAGGGTCAGCCAAGACAGGACCAAAACCAGGACTGGCCAAAAAAAAATCATCATGACTAGACTTCGCAACTACTGGACTTTTACACGAGAATGCAGGATCAGACTTAGATG
The DNA here is from genome assembly GCF_040937935.1 of Hyperolius riggenbachi. NCBI lineage: Eukaryota > Metazoa > Chordata > Amphibia > Anura > Hyperoliidae > Hyperolius > Hyperolius riggenbachi. Next base: position 364,730,108 of record NC_090649.1, on the reverse strand, counting down.
TCGCTGATTCCAGCAAAGTCAGTAACAAATCAGATTCAGGGGCACTAACAAGACAGGACAAATCTTCTGATGTATGCACTGAACCAGATAGGGACTCCACAACTACCTCTGGACTGGACAGAGACTCATCTAATACACTGGATTGGAGCTCATGAGGCGCTGCAGAACAAGTCAGTATTGCAGCAGCCCCCACTGGACTAGGCAAAACTGAGGAATTCCCTGGACAGGAAGGGGACTCTGGAACCTCTGCCACAGCGGCCAGAGAACCAGAATCTTTCAGGATACAGGGCTGGGTTTCAGGAACACTCATCAGACCGGACTGAAATTCTGAGATTTCTATTATTTTGACCAGAGAATCAGAATTATCCATGTTACAGGGCAAGACTTCTGAAACATTCAGAGGACAGGGCTGGAGTTCCTCGGCTGTTACAACACTGGAGAGGGACTCAACAACATTGGTTAAATCAGACTGTGTACAGGGCAAGGTATCTAACACACTTGCTGACGAGGACAATATTTCAATGGCTTCTGCTTTGCTGGGCAGAAATTCATCAAGTTTTATTAGAGCAGACTGTAATTCCAAAACAGCTGCTAGACAAGTGAATATTACTGCAACACCAACTGAGGTAAGCAGTGCCTCAGACTCCTCTGCTAGAGGGTTTGAAGTATCCAAAGTAATGGGTGAAGCATAAGACTCTGCGACCACAGCTTCACTGGACAGGATCACTGAACAGTCCATATTGCAGGGCAAAACCATGGAAGCACCTGCTGGACAGCATAATGATTCTGTGACCTAAGTTTCATTGGAGAGATCTACTGCACAATTCATGGTACAGGGCAAATTTACTGGAACATTTTCTGAACAAGGTAATAATTCTGCGATTTCAGGTTCACATAGCAGATGCTCTGAGCTATTCACGAAACTAGAGCGAGGTGTAGAAACAGGAAGATCAAGACACAATGTTTGCGCATCTGAATCACCATTCATTTGTAAAATTGGAAAATTCAGATGCTGGGGTTCTGAGGTTTCTAGACAGGATTGCTGGGACTCGGAAACTGATGTAGTGCATCTATTGGCATCTGCTGGATCAGACAGGAGTTGAACTTTATTAACACAGGTAATTTCTGCAGAAGTGTTTGCAGAGGCAGGCAAGATTTTTCTGGTGTCTGTTTCACTGAACAAAGAGTCATGAGTACTGGCTAGGCTGGACTCGGAAGTCAGCAGGACCTCTGGATTCTCTGCTGAGAAATTTGCGCAGGGCAAGGTTAAGAATGTATCAGTGGCTTCTGTTTTACTGGTAAGTAACACTGAGTTATCCATGGTACAGGGTGGAATTGCAGGAACTTCAATTTCACACAAAAAGAGCTCCGAATCACCTGCTGAATCAGCCAAAGGTGCTGAAGCAGGCGGGTCAGAACGCCAAATTTGCGAATTCGGAGTCACATAAAAATCATCCAAAATCAGTTCCCACACATCAATCAATGGAGCCACAAAGTCATACCCACACACACCAGTTTTTATTAGGTTATAGGCAGACTTAATGCATGCATTCAATACTAATTCACTTTTTGCACTGTAAAATTGACTAAATGAACTTGAATCATTCTTCCATTCATTGACCAGAGCTTCCATCTCTCCTTTCTCAAATGGAGGATTCCAAGCATACTTAACAGGCAGATCATGGTTTGCAGATATGATTGTAGCAGGGACATATATTGGGTTAATTAGCAGGTGATTGGCAGATTCCTTATTCCTAAGAATCTCCAATACCTGTAGCAAGTGCTGAACTGTAGTGTATGCAAACTTTCCTTGCTTCACAAATAAGTTGATTTGTTCAATACTCTGTAATATCTCCTCATAATCATACTCAGATAATTCTTTTAAACAAAAATCTTTATTTTCCCTAGCCAGGGAGGAAAGTTCATTAGTAGTTTCATAAGTCCATTTAACTCCCCTGAAAGACAATTGCATTTCATTATCTGTTAATGGCAGAATCTCATTATAGGTCTCAGTCGCTAAGGATAACGACTCTGCAGATCGGACACGTTTCTTAGAACGTTTGCGTTTTGCCTTAGACCCTGCTGTTTTTGGTGATTTATTCAAGGCTGCAGGAAAATTATCAGTAACACTTTCTGCTTGCTGAACATTTTTGCAAGCAATTGAAGGAGTAGCTGATTGGCCTGCTGCCAGGAGTTCATTAAGAGGAAAAGGCAATGGATCTATGCGCAACCAGTTATGGATCACAAACGCTAGAAATTCCAGCGGTCTCTCTTTCAAATCGGAATGATTGAGAACATCAAATGCCCACTGGAATAATTCCCCTTTAAACAAAATATAACTTAGTTGGAGTGCCCAGGTTGAAACAGGAGTCGCTTGGAGATCGGGATTGGCCAGGAACCTGGCACATTCAGAGAAAAACTCATTTTCTGTTTCAGAGCTAAGTTCTTCAAATTTCTTAAAGGAACAGGAACCATAATTAACAGTGTCATACTTTCTGGGAATCCCCCCCACAATGGGGATTGGTAATGGGGTTTTCATAATGTGAGGCTTGGTGGTGTATTCTCCACAGTCAGCATGCAACGCATGAGCTGGCGTGGAGGAGGTACACACACCAGCACAAGGAAACAGGCTATCCCTAGTATAGTGGAGGGGAGGACTGACTCCAATAGGAGATTGTGGCGCACAGAGCCGGTGCAGATCTGACAGCCACAAACAATGCTTTCGTTATAACGTCTCAGCGCAAAGTAGCGCTGAGCGCATAAACCAGAACTGAGGAGATCAGGACAGGTAGACAGAATGAACGCTTGCTAGCTAGCGGCTACTTAGCGACAGCAAGCGTCCAAAACAAGACAGACTCGAATGAGGCCGCCAATGCGATTGCAGCGATGGCGTGCCTCACAAAGACAGGACAGGATAGTCAGGAAATAGCAGGATCAAGATAGATGAACGTAACACAGACAAATATACAATAAGTATGTTTTCCTAGCGTATTACAATTACAGCTATCAATGAAACTATTTGTAACGTCTGACTAACATATGTATATATCGGCAATGAACCGATATATGACATAAGCAGGAACGCTGACTAGGACTGGAGTAATACAGGGAATAGGACTCAGAAGGATTCGCTATCTTTTCGCAGAGATGAACGCAATCCACAAACGGTAACAGAACAGGATTCAGAAGGATTCGTTATCTCTTCGCAGAGATGAACGCAATCCACAAACAGTAACAGAACAGGATTCAGAAGGATTCGTTATCTCTTTGCAGAGATGAACGCAATCCACAAACGGTAACAGGACAGGATTCAGAAGGATTCGTTATCTCCTCGCAGAGATGAACGCAATCCACAAACGGTAACAGAACAGGATTCAGAAGGATTCGTTATCTCTTCGCAGAGATGAACGCAATCCACAAACAGAACCAGGAGCAGGGTAACTACCTCAGCACGGGTGGTCACGGTACGCGCAACCTACCAAAACGTGCTGGAAAGCTGACTAACTGCACACAGGATATAAACAGTTCGTGTACGTATACATCAGCGACACTGATGTATCAACGTAACACAAATACAAGGAAAATAATAAACGTGCTGGTATGCATATATATTGGCAATGAACCAATATATGATGCAAAGACCAGCAAAGTATCTTTAGAACAAGAAACACGATCGAGGGCTGAAGCGACAGCAAGACAGGCTTAAACTGAAGCTATGAAAACCCAAGGAAACCCTGCAGGAAGCAGATCTTTATACTGAGGTCATCCAATGGGAGCAGACATGCAGATTCCCACACAGGTGAATGATAATCAGTCACAAGCTGACAGCAGGGAAAGACAGACAAAGCTATGCAGCTTGCATGGAAAGACATCAGAACTGCCTGAGCTGCAGCACTACTACTTCCAGCAACACCTGCTGCAGCAGCGATCATTACATTAGGGCTCCGATTTTTAAAGGGAACCAGAGATGAACGTTTCACACAAAATAAACATATCAGTCGATAGCTTGTAAAGAACAAATGCTCTACCTGATAATTTAGCCGCTCTGGTGTGCCTTTTTTTAGCTTTTTTTATCTATTATTGCTCCAGGAAAAATCAAATATGGCCGCCGGCTCATATCCCTTCTCCTTCCGGGTTATGAGTTGTTCTGGATGTGCTGTCTAGGCTATATGAGACTATGCTACTATCAGGGGCGTAGCTAGAAATGACTGGGCCCCATAGCAAAAAAAAATTATGTGCCCCCCCCCCCCCCCACGACCTTCCAAGCCCACGGACCTTGGACCTTCCACCCAAACATTTTGTGGGGAAATCTGATTTCCCCACAAAATGCAACCAGATTGTCGGCAGATTTCCCTACAATATGCAACCAGATTGTCAGGAGATTTCCCTACAATATGCAACCAGATTGTCGGCAGATTTCCCCACAAAATGCAACCAGATTTTTGGCAGATTTCCCCACAAAATGCAACCAGATTGTCGGCAGATTTCCCTACAATATGCAACCAGATTGTCGGAAAATTTCCCCACAAAATGCAACCAGATCGTCGGCAGATTTCCACACAATATGCAACCAGATTGTCGGCAGATTTCCACACAATATGCAACCAGATTGTCGGCAGATTTCCACACAATATGCAACCAGATTGTCAGCAGATTTCCCCACAAAATGCAACTAGATTTTTGGCAGATTTCCCCACAAAATGCAACCAGATTGTCGGCAGATTTCCCTACAAATATGCAACCAGATTGTCGGAAGATTTCCCAACAAAATGCAACCAGATTGTCGGCAGATTTCCACACAATATGCAAAGAGATTGTCGGCAGATTTCCACACAATATGCAACCAGATTGTCGGCTGATTTCCCTACAATATGCAACCAGATTGTCGGCAGATTTCCCCACAAAATGCAACCAGATTGTTGGCAGATTTCCCCACAAATTGCAATCAGATTGTCGCCAAATTTCCCCACAAAATGCAATCAGATTGTCGCCAGATTTCCCCACAAAATGCAGTATATGTAGTTAGGTCTATAGTGGGCTAACATTAATTACCTGGAGGGAGGGTGGTTGGGCAGGCTGGCACACTACTTGCGGTGCAGGCACTGCACTTGGTAGGCAGTTAGGTAGCTGACTGGGAGGGTAGGCAGATAGGTAGACGGGTGGGAGGGTAGGCAAATAGGTAGACGGGTGGGCAGTTAGGTAGCTGGGTGGGAAGTTAGGTAGAAGGGTGGGCAGTTAGGTAGCCGGGTGGGAAGTTAGGTAGCCGGGTGGCAGGGTGGGCAGTTAGGTAGCCGGGTGGGCAGTTAGGTAGCTGGGTGGCAGGGTAGGCAGATAGGTAAGCTGGGTGGGCAGTTAGGTAGCTGGGTGGCAGGGTAGGCAGATAGGTAGCAGGGTAGGCAGATAGGTAGCTGGGTGGCAGGGTAGGCAGTTAAGTAGCTGGGTGGGCAGTTAGGTAGCCGGGCGGGCAGTTAGGTAGCTGGGTGGCAGGGTAGGCAGATAGGTATCCAGGTGGGCAGCTAGGTAGCTGGGTGGGCAGTTAGGTAGCCAGGTGGGAGGGTGGGCAGTTAGGTAGCCGAGTGGGAGGGTAGCCCTTAGTTAGGTAGCCGGGTGCGAGAGTGGGCAGTTAGGTGGGAGGGTGGGCAGTTAGGTAGCCGGGTGGGAGGGTGGGCAGTTAGGTAGCCGGGTGGGCAGTTAGGTAGCTGGGTGTCAGGGTAGGCAGATAGGTAGCTGGGTGGGCAGTTAGATAGCTGGGTGGCAGGGTAGGCAGATAGGTAGCTGGGTGGGCAGTTAGGTAGCTGGGTGGCAGGGTAGGCAGATAGGTAGCAGGGTAGGCAAATAGGTAGCTGGGTGGCAGGGTAGGCAGTTAGGTAGCTGGGTGGGCAGTTAGGTAGCCGGGAGGGCAGTTAGGTAGCTGGGTGGCAGGGTAGGCAGATAGGTAGCCAGGTGGGCAGCTAGGTAGCTGGGTGGGCAGTTAGGTAGCCGGGTGGGCAGTTAGGTAGCCGGGTAGGAGGGTGGGCAGTTAGGTGGGAGGGTGGGCAGTTAGGTGGCAGGGTGGGAGGGGAGGTAGCTGAGTAGTTAGTGGGGTAGGGGCCCAACCCTTATCCCCCCTGCCTCACCTGGGGTCCCCCCTCCTTCCATCAGCGGCGAGAGAGCGGCATATACAGGAAGCTCCGGCGGGGTAATCATCCGCTAGAGGTTCAGCTGCCTCCCGGGCTACGGTGTCCCCACTGTATTGCTGCTCGCAATAAACCAGGAAGTGGTGCGAGCAGCAATACAGAGGAGACAGCGTAGCCCGGAGGCAGCTGAACCTCTAGTGACAGTTTACCCTGCCGGAGCTTTCTGTATATGCCGCTTGCCTCTCTCGCCGCTGATAAAAGGAGGGGGGCACCGAGTTGAGGCGGGGGGGGGGGGGGGCACCGAGGTGAGGGAGGGAGGGGGGCCCAAGCCGGCTGGTGAAAATAAAAATAAACAAAAAAAAATAAACAAAAAAAGTCCTCTCAGGACAGGTAGCTGCGGGCCCCCTGTGACGTAGGGCTGCCGCGGGGCCCCATAACAACGCTATGGTGGCTATCCCCATTGCTACACCACTGGCTGCTATCTAGGCTAAATGCAGCCTTTCATCTGTGTGCTTTCATTTTGGTATGGAGATGAAGATTTCATTTTTCAGCACGACTTGGCACCTGCTCACAGTGCCAAAACCACTGGTAAATGGCTTACTGACCATGGTATTACTGTGCTCAATTGGCCTGCCAACTCTCCTGACCTGAACCCCATATAGAATCTGTGGGATATTGTGAAGAGAAAGTTGAGAGACGCAAGACCCAACACTCTGGATGAGCTTAAGGCCGCTATCGAAGCATCCTGGGCCTCCATAACACCTGAGCAGTGCCACAGGCTGATTGCCTCCATGCCACACCGCATTGAAGCAGTCATTTCTGCAAAAGGATTCCCGACCAAGTATTGAGTGCATAACTGAACATAATTATTTGAAGGTTGACTTTTTTTGTTTTAAAAACACTTTTCTGTTATTGGTCAGATGAAATAAGCTAATTTTTTGAGATAGGAAATTTGGATTTTCATGAGCTGTATGCCAAAATCATCAATATTAAAACAATAAAAGGCTTGAACTACTTCAGTTGTGTGTATTTGAATCTAAAATATATGAAAGTCTAATGTTTATCAGTACATTACAGAAAATAATGAACTTTATCACAATATGCTAATTTTTTGAGAAGATCCTGTATATGTACTGTATATACATCGACAGTGGAATGCAAACGTTTGTGCAACCTTGTTAATCCTCATGATTTTCCTGTATATGCATACCTCAAGCGGCTCTGTTTGTGCTGTGGGCGGAGAAAAGGCTTCCTCTGCATCACTCTCGCATACAGCATCTCCTTGTTTCAAAGTAAAATGTATGCACCTGCCTAATGTTGTTTATTGCACACTTTCTGTAAATCCAATAAACTTCATTTCAGGGGCGTAACTAGAAGTCCCAGTGCCCCCCTGCAAGAATTTGAGCGGGCCCTGTCACCCCACCCTGGGGCCCGCTCATGGCCGTTTTGGGGGGGCAGGAGGGGTCGCAGCATGAGGGGAGAGCCTTGCACATCGGCGGGAAGGGGGGACAGTCCCCCCCTCCCTCACCTCGGTCTCTCCCCTCTGCGCTCCCCCTCCTGCATCTGTGTCAGCAGCGGTGGCAGCAGCAGCTATAATTACCTCCATTCACCACCGGAGGTCTCCGATCTGCAAGGGCTTCACATTACTTCCTGTTTTAACAGATCGGCAACCTTCGTGGTGAATGGAGGTAATTATAGCTGCTGCCGCCGCCGCTGCTGACACTTAGATAGATGCAGTAGGGGGAGCGCAGAGGGGAGAGCCCAAGGTGAGGGAGGGGGAGGACTGTCCCCCCTCCCCGCCGATGTGCAAAGCTCTCCCCTCATGCTGTGACCCCTCCTGCCCCCCCAAAACGGCCATGAGTGGGCCCCAGGGGGGCCCCTGGCCCCCCGCGGGGGCAGGGGCTGCTTCCCCTATTGTTACGCCAGTGCTTCATTTCACTTCTCAAATATCACTGTGTGTGTCTCCTACCGTATATATGATATATTTAACTGACATTTTTAATAGTAACAACCAACGATTTATACAGGAAAATCATGACGATTAACAAGGTTGCCCAAACTTTTGCATCCCATATATTATATATATATATATATATATATATATATATATATATACATACATGTACTGTATATACATATATATGTATAAATAATTACATAATAAAAGTGTAAGTGTGTGTGTGTGTGTGTGTGTGTGTGTGTGTGTGTGTGTGTGTGTGTGTGTGTGTGTGTGTGTATATATATATATACGAGCTGATGACCTGGCGTTGCCTGGGTATGTATTTGGTGTTGGCCCCACCCACTTTTTCTAACACTAACACACAAACACTCAGTGACCAAGTTTGTGAGCTTTGGGGTCTTTGACATCAATAATTTGTATATTCTCATAGAAATTAAACAAATCAATATTGGCAGTGTGTGACCCCGCCCCTCTCCAGCATTTGAACCTCAGTCACCCAAGCCTGTAGCAGGTTTGAGGCATCTGCTATTAACATTGTAAAAATGACAGCAATTTAAATATTCCTGTAATGATCCGCTCAGCTGGCTGCACAGGCAGACAGCTGTTTGACCATTCCTCTGACCTGTCTTTCCTTTGCAAGTTTCTGATCTGCTCTGCTGCTGAGGAATTTGCATACATTGGTTATGCAAATCACCTAGCTGCCTCCTTTGTAGGCTGGCAGTATAAAAGCCATGTTTTCCCAGAGTCCTTTGCTGGTCATCCTTTCATGGTTTGTTACTGAGAAACACTCCTTGAGTGTCAGCCTTCCCTATTGATTTGTTAAAGTTATCTTAGAGTAATTCTTGGGACTGCACTAGGCAGTTTCTCTAGTGCAGTTAGGTTGCTTATCTGTTTTGTCTGTATTGCCTCTCTGCTGCGATTGTCCTGTTGCCAACGGTGGTCATCAGGAAATCGTTCTGTCTGTCTGAGGGTGCTAACCAGAGCAGCGGTTGCTACTGGTAGCCTCTTCTGTTTATCTGTCTGTCTTGTTTGGATCGCACTAGCCTCTAGCGGTAGCGACTGTGGATCCTTCTGATCTATGTTCTTGGAGTGTAAGCTGGAGCAGCGGTTGCTACCGGCTACCTCATCTGTCTGTCTTGTTTGGATCGCACTAGCCTCTAGCGGTAGCGGCTGTGGATCCTTCTGATCTATGGTCTTGGAGTGTAAGCTGGAGTAGCGGTTGCTACCGGCTACCTCATCTGTCTGTCGTGTTTGGATCGCACTGGCCCCTAGCGGTAGCGGCTGTGGATCCTTCTGATCTGCTATCCTGTTCCTGTACACGGATCGCACTCGCTCTGACGGAAAGAGCAGTGGATCTTTCCTCTCATATTCCTGTTTTCCGTTTGTCTGTCTTGTCTGATACGAACGCTTGCTGTAGGCTCGGTGAGGTAACTGTTTAGCAAGCGTTCATGTCTTTGGTCAGTCAGGGTGGCATGCTTGTCTCTGTTGCGCTTTTCGTGCGGAGACCACACTGTAAACATGTTCACTGTTGCGAATGAGTGCGGTGTTCGCGTTTAGCTAGCGTTTGTTGTTTTCGTTATTTCTCGTTGTTGTTTGCTGTGCCTTTGCTCCTCTCGTGCTCTGTCCTTTTCTGTCTGGTGTCTCTTGGCAATCGCCATTCTCTGCAATTGCGTTCTTGCTTTTGTTTCTGCTGATGTGTGTTCGCCGTCGCTGGGTGGCGACTAGATTGGTGTACACGCATTCATCCTGTATCTGTGCTCTTTCTCCTTAAGGGCTGTTCAGCCCTGCATTGTCTTAGATCTGTACAATTCCCATCTGGCATTTGTGGCCGTGCAGAGGCTGTGCTCCTCTGCATTCCACAGCGCTATCTGCCGGTGGGAATTGCCCTCTGCTAGTGCATTGCACCAAGCCTGTGTTATTATTATTATTTAGTATTTATATAGCGCCGACATATTATGCAGCGCTGTACAACGTATATATATATATCTTGTCACTAACTGTCCCTCAAAGGAGCTCACAATCTAATCCCTACCATTGCCGTATATCTATATATTATGTAGTGTAAGTACTGTAGTCTAGGGCCAATTTTTTAGGGGAGCCAATTAACTTATCCGTATGTTTTTGGAATATGGGAGGAAACCGGAGTGCCCGGAGGAAACCCACGCAGACACGGAGAGAACATACAAACTCTTTGCAGATAGTGCCCTGGCTGGGATTCGAACCGGGGACCCAGCGCTGCAAGGCGAGAGAGCTAACCACTACGCCACCGTGCTGCCCTGTTTGTTCACCTAATTATACACTTGTGGGGTTTTTTTGCTGTGTCAGTGCGCATCTTGTGCGCTGACCACGAAAACGATTCCGTAAACGTTACAATTCCCCTTGAAAATTAACATGTGATATCTGATTGGCTATTATAGGCTCCACCCACTTCCCTGAATATTAATCAGTCACCCAGTGACTATCTGGGCACAGTTTGAGAACCCTGCCATTAACGAATGGCTGCAGTTTATATTTTCCCAGTTCCTGGCATCAAAATTGTGTGAATGGAAGCAGTTTATCCAGCAAAGAAATCTGATTGGCTGTTTGTGGCTCTGCCACTTAGTGACCGACTATAGCAGGTTTGAGGCCTCTGCCATTAACAGTGTAAGAATGGCAGCAGTTTTAATATTCCCCTTGAAAATCAATAGGTACATTTCAATTGTGTGTTGTAGGCTTCACCCACTTTTCTGAATATTAATCCCAGTCACCCAGTGACCAACTGTGTCAAGTTTGAGAACCCTGCCATTAACAGTGTAAGAATGGCTGCAGTTTATATTTTCCCATGTGAAAAGTTAGTTGTTTTTGGCTTCGCCCACTATTTGTTACCTTGACATACAGTCAGTTAATGACCAAGTTTTTGAGCTTTGGTGTCCTTGGCATCAATAAGTTGCACTTTCCCTTTGAAATTAAACAAATCTGATTGGTTGTTTGTGGCCCGTCCCCTTTTCAGAATTTCAACCCCAGTCTCCCAGTGATTGACTTTACCAGATTTGAGGGCAGCAATGTAAATATTCACCTTGAAAATCAATAGGTGAATTTTGTTTAGATGTTGAAGGCTCCACCCGCTTTCCTGAATATTATTCCCAGTCATCCAGTGACCAACTATGTCAAGTTTGAGAACCCTGCCAATAACAGAATGGCTGAATGTAACAAATCTGATTGGCTGTTTATGGCTCCACCTTCTTTAGTGAATTTGGACACCAGTCACCCAATGAATGTTTCAGGTTTGAGTCCTCTGCCATTAACAGTGTAAGAATGGTAGCAATTTATTTATTTATGTAAGTATTTTCATAGCGCCAACATATTACCCAGCATTGTACAGAGTATATTGTCTTGTCACTAACTGTCCCTCATAGGGGCTCACAATCTTGTTCCTACCATAGTCATATGTCTATGTATGTATCATGTAGTGCATGTGTCATAGTCTAGGGCCAATTTAGGAGGAGGCCAGTGAATTTATCTGTATGTTTGGGGATGTGGGAGGAAACCGGAGTGCCTGGAGGAAACCTACACAGGCACGGGGAGAACATACAAACTCCTTGCAGATGTTGACCTGGCTGGGATACGAAACGGTGCTGCAAGGCGAGAGCGCTACCCACTATGCCACCATGCTGCCCAATGTAACAATGTAAATATTCCCCTTGAAAATCAATATATGAATTTTGATTGGCTGTTGTAGACTCCACCCACATTTCTGAATATAAATCCCAGTCACCCAGTGGCCAACTATGTCAAGTTTGGGAACCCTGCCATTAACAGTGTAAGAATGGCTGCAGTTTATATTTTCCCATGCAAAAAATTAGTTGTTGGTGCCACCCACTTTTTGTAACCTTGCCATACAGTCACTCAAGTTTTTAAACTTTGGGTTCCATGGTATCAATAATTTGTATATTCTCATTGAAATTAAACAAATCTGAGTGGCTGTTAGTGGCTCCGCCCCCTTTCTAAATTTGATCCTCAGTTACCCAGTGACCAACTGTACCAGGTTTGAGCCATCTGCTATTAGCAGTGTAAGAATGGCAGCAATTTAAATATTCCCCTTGAAAATCAACAGGTGAAGTTTGATTGGCTATTGTAGGCTCCACCCATATTCTTGCATATTAATTCCAGTCACCCAGTGACCAACTGTGCAAAGTTTGAGAACCCTGCCATTAACAGTGTAAGAAAGGCTGCAGTTTATATTTGCACAGTGAAATTTGTTTTTGGCTCTGCCCACTTTTTGCAACCTTGACACACGGGGCCGTATGCAATTCACCTTTTCACCTGAGTTTTCTCCTAGGAGATAATTTTTCATCTTCAATTTAAAATAGTTTTCCAGCACTTTTTAATTAAAAAAGTACCAAAAAGTAGGTAAAAAAGTAATATTAAAATTATTTTGAGTATTTTCTTGCTTTCTGGTGGCTTAAAATGCATTTTATTGACAAGTTTAAAAATATCACCTAGGAGAAAACTCAGGTGAGAAAGTGAATTGCAAAAGGCCCACAGTCACTTAATTGCCAAGTTTATGAGTGTTCAGGTTCCTGGCATCAAAAATGTGTGAATCGAAGCAGTTTATCCTCCAAGAAAATCTTATTGGCTGTTTGAGGCCCTGCTCCTTTAGTGAATTTGGACCCCAGTCACCCATTGACCAACTGTAGCAAGTTTGAGGCCTCTGCCATTAACAGTGTAAGATGTGTAACGTTTGCGGAATCGTTTTCAAGGTCAGCGCACAAGATGCGCACTGACTCAACGAAAACCCTCCACACGCGTATAATTAGGTGAACCCAGGCTAGGTGCAATGCACCAGCAGAGGGCAATTCCCACCGGCAGATGGCGCTGTGGAGTGCAGACGAGCACAGCCTCTGCACGGCCACAAATGCCAGATGGGAATTGTACAGATCTAAGACAGTGTGGGGCTGAACAGCCCTTAAAGAGAAGAACACAGAGATAGGCTAAATGTGTGTTTCCCAAACTAGTTGCCACCCAGCGACGGTGAACACACATTCGCAGAAAGTATGAACGCGATCGCCAGAAGTGACACAAGACTGATCAGAACAGAATGCAAGAGTTGCAAAGGTACAGCAAACGACAATGAGAAAATAACGAAAATAACAAACGCTAACTAAACGCGAACACCGCACTCATTCGCAAAAGCGAACGCGTTTACAGCGCGATATCCGCACGTTAAGCACAACAGAGACAAGCACGCCTAACTAACCACCGACAGACAAACACGAAACAGAGGACGTGAGCGCTTGCTTAACGGTTACCTCACCGAACCTACAGCAAGCGTTCGTATCAGACAAGACAGACAAACGGAAAACAGGAATAAGAGAGGAAAGATCCACTGCTCTTTCCGTCAGAGCGAGTGCGATCCGGGTTCAGGAACAGAATAGGGAAGATCCACTGCTCTTTCCGCCAGAGCGAGTGCGATCCGAGTACAGGAACAGGATAGCAGATCAGAAGGATCCACAGCCGCTACCGCTAGGGGCCAGTGCGATCCAAACACGACAGACCGATGAGGTAGCCGGTAGCAACCGCTGCTCCAGCTTACACTCCAAGAACAAAGATCAGAAGGATCCACAGCCGCTACCGCTAGAGGCTAGTGCAATCCAAACACAACAGACAGATGAGGTAGCCAGTAGCAACCGCTGCTCCAGCTTACACTCCAAGAACAGAGATCAGAAGGATCCACAGCTGCTACCGCTAGAGGCTAGTGCAATCCAAACAAGACAGACAGATGAACAGAAGGGGCTACCAGTAGCGACCGCTGCTCTGGTTAGCACCCCAGACAGACAGAACGATTTCCTGACAACCACCGTTGGTGACAGGACAATCGCAACAGAAAGGCAATACATACAAAACAGACAGCAAGCTAACTGCACTAGGGAAGCTAAAAATAACGTCCTGTGAGCTCACAAAGGTATAATTCATAAATCCAACAGGAAAAAGTTCATGTTAAATAGCTTGGATCTCGTCTTGCAAAGCTTTAGGCATACAATTTCATATACATCCACCAGGAGTAAAGTGGCTAATTCCGCATTCCTTGGTATGCAAATTAGATCTTGCAGGATTTTGTATAAGCAGATTGCATTTGCACAGACCTCTAGAAACAAATAGCGTCCTGCAGAACTTTACAAAAGCAGAACTTTTCAAAAACAGATAATGTCCTGGCTAATTCCGCATTCCTTGGTATGCAAATTAGATCTTGCAGGATTTTATATAGGCAGATTGCATTTGCACAGACCTCTAGAAACAAATAGCGTCCTGCAGAACTTTACAAAAGCAGAACTTTTCAAAACTTTTCAAAAACAGATAACGTCCTGCAGAATTTTCAAACTTCCATTTCTTTGCATAACATTCAAGCAAAATAGCGTGCTGCGGGTCCAAAGGACAGTTCAAATAACTCACGCAGCTTAAGGGGTAGATAACTGATTCCTTTATGCTTACGGTTCCGCTATGTCTTCTGGCAGCATGAGCCCCGGCCGGTGGCTCCCGTGTTAACCTGACGTCTGCCGCGGATGTTAAGCACTTTGCTGAAAAATCGTTCCTCAGATTCAATCTGGAACTGTAGAGGTGACGTCACCACTCCGACAACCCAATGCCGACTAGTTTCGGTAGGATACGCCTACCTTCCTCAGGGCGTGTTCTCGTTTGCTTCTCAGCTCTTTTTATGTCATAGCTCCACCCCTGTCTCTATGCTATTTGCTACAAATGCCTGCAGTGTGTTTTTCTCCATAGATCTGCATGAAAACATATAAGAACATTCCTTATGTAAAAGCGAACAGTTCCACATCTAAATTCAATCCCAGCGGAGCCAAACTGTTCAATATATAAATCCAATTGGTTTCTTTTCTTGACATGTTTTGAATAAAGTCTCCTCCCCTTAAATCTTTCTCGACAGTTTGAATTGCATAGAATCTAAAAGTCTGCAGGCTTCCCCCATGACATTCCCAGAAATGTTTGCTTAGTGGCAATTTATTATTTCTTTTTTTAATACTGTTCACATGCTCTCCAATTCTAGATGAGAGTTTCCTTTTTGTTCTTCCCACGTATTGCTTATTGCAACCGCATTCTATGATATATATTACACCTTTGCTGTTACAGTTTAAATTACCATAAATATCAAATTCTTCCTGGGTCACTGCTGATCTAAATTGTTTTATTGGTGCATTGTACTTGGTGCTTTTGCATGGAACACAAAAACCACACCTCCTAAAAGACCCTTTCTGTTTCTTTACTCTCTTGGTTTCAACAACAGTTGGTGCAATCATATTTTTCAGATTATTTGCTTTACAAAATGTAAACCTTGGTTTTTCGGTTAAAATCCCATTTAGGGTCCTATCCTGTTGGAGAATACCCCAATATTTATCCACCACCCTCTTGATATCTCTAGACTGTTGGTTATATTGCATTTTAATGCTTAATGGTGGAGTCAAATCTTCTTTCCTTCTGGTTTCTAGTACCCTTTCTCTAGGACAATTTCTTACTTCCTTTAAGGCATGTTCAACTAGTTCTTCCTCATACTTTTTTTCTAAAAACCTATCCTTTAAGATGTCTGCCTGCAAATCGAAGTCCTCTAGGTCGGTACAATTCTGCCTAATACGAGTGAATTGATTCTTTGGAATGTTCGTTAGCCATTTCAACATGTGACAGCTGTCCATAAAAATATAACTATTAGTATCCACCTTCTTAAAAAATGTCTTTGTTTTGATTCCCCCTTCTTGAATAAAAATAGTTAAATCTAAAAAATTAACCTGGTTGGTACTAAATTCACTCGTAAAGACCAAATTGTACTCACTCTTTACGTTTAACCAATCTAAAAATATACGCAACTTGTCCTCACCTCCCCTCCAAATAAAAAACGTATCGTCTATGAACCTCCGCCACAGGACGAGGTCCGCACCGGGGCCCCCCGGGCCCCTCAGGACAAACTCCTCCCAATAGGCCATATACAGATTGGCGAACCCCGGTGCGAACCTCGTCCCCATAGCTGTCCCGACCCTCTGTAGATAATAATCAGACCCATAAATAAAATAATTGTGAGTCAAAATGTATAAAATTGATTCCTTAATAAAATCCACCTGGTCCTCAGGGACATTCCCATATCTTTCCAAAAAATAGGAAACCGCCTCAACCCCTTTCTCATGATCTATTATCGTGTATAGTGAACTAATGTCCGCTACACACAATATGTCTCCTTCTTGCCACTCTATTTCCTTTAGTATTTGCAGGATGTGTCCCGTATCCTTGACATAGGACTGTGTTTGAACCACAACTTTTTGCAAAAATGTATCAATATATTCAGATAAATTTGCAGTCAAGGATCCAATCCCGGAGATAATCGGTCTCCCGGGTGGATCCCTGACATTTTTGTGTATTTTTGGAAGGTGATAATACACCGGTAGTCTGGGATTCTTTTGTAGAATATAAAGAGATTCTTTTTTGTTAACAATCCCTATCTCTTCTCCTTTTCTTACCAATATCTCTAACTCTTTTTGAAATTGTATACAGGGATCAAATAGGTTCTTTCATCTTTCAGTTGACGTTCTGCTTCCTTATTATAATCATTGATATTCTGGATAACCACCCCCCCTCCTTTGTCAGCTGGTCGGACAATAATATTGGGATCTGTTGGATTTATGAATTATACCTTTGTGAGCTCACAGGACGTTATTTTTATTTTATTGATTTTTGAACAAGAAAGGCTATTATTGCCATTTTTAAGGTGCAAAAACACTTTTTAACATTGGAAAGGTGCTATAGGGATTGGTGCAATTTTATGCTAGAAAACGAAGTTTACTCAGCGAATCAATCTATAGGTATATGTTGTGGCGTGTGCCAGACTGTTTACCATAGGGAGGTGGGACTGACAAAGTTGGCTAGTGTTTGCTTGCATATTAATGTAATATATATGAATTTGAATTTATGAATTGAATAAAACTGTATATGTGATGGTATATATAGGCGCATGAGTGATTTTTAAAACTTTATGAATGCTTGAATGGTGGGGGTGTGAGTAACCCCATTTATCACTGACTGCAGGCAATTGAATTCATTTTATATTGAGTGGGCGCAAATCTACCTGTTTAAATTTTTTAGCACTAGGGAAGCTGCCTAGTGCAGTCCCAAGAATTACTCTAAGATAACTTTAACAAGCAATAGCACGGCTGACACTCTAGGAGTGTTTCAACAAACCATGAAGGATGATCAGCAAAGGACTCTGGGAAAACATAGCTTTTTATACTGCCAGCCTACAAAGGAGGCAGCTAGGTGATTTGCATAACCAATGTATGCAAATCCCTCAGCAGCAGAACAGGTCTGGAACTTGCAAAGAAAAGACAGGTCTCTCTTCCAGAGACCTGCAGCCCACAGACTAGAGGATTGGTCAAACAGCTGTCTGCCAGTACAGCTAGCTGTGCGGATCATTACAGTACCCCCCGCCCTCTAGGGATGGATTCTGGACGTCTCTCAAAACTGGTATTTCCACAAAACTCTAACTGAAGACTCATGAAGGTCGGGACAGCCCGACAAGGCCCAATTCCAGAGTCAGTGCACCCGAAACCGACCTCATCGGAAGCAGAAGCCACCGAAACATGCCCATCAGTACTACCAGTCTCAGCATAACACCCATCAGGACTGTGAATGCCAGAGAAGAAGCCATCGACACCCTCCAGACAATATCCACCACCTTCCAGGGAGCGTCCAAAAATACCAAACCTGCCACGATACCTGTTCGAAGTGTCCCTTTCAACACAAAAGCCACTGTTGATCTTAACCAGTGTACCAAGCTAAATTTCTCCCGGAATCTCCCAGAATCCTTTGAAGCTCCGCAGAGATCCCAAGAGGCCAGAATGCTCACCAGGCTCACATGGAGAACTACCAAGAACCCCTATGGAACCTAGGATTATTCTGGATTCAGAATTACCAGGACACCCATCAAGATCAGGACTTTTAGGGACCACTTCTGGGCATGCAAGGAAGCAGGCAATATCAGAGCATGTCTCCACCGAGGAAGCATCTGAGCATGCTGGTAACTGAGGCACACTTGGGCTTTCTGGGTCACAGAGCACATTGGGGTACACCAGCACAGGAGAAACCTCAGGACATGGGGAACTGCCAACCTCAGAGTCCGACATGACAAGACCAAAACCAGGACCGGGCAGAAAATCATCACAAGTAGAGGTCACAGGTACTGGTCTTTCAAAAGAAGACTCGGACTTAACTTCAGAATTTTCTGTGACTGTAATATCATCATTGACTACACATGAGTGAAGCTCCACAAGAGCTGCAAAGGTAGTCAGCACAAGAGCAATGCCTACCGAAGTGGGCAAAACCTCAGACGGATCTGGGGGGCAGGAGGCATCTCCTAGAAGTTCTGCACCCTTTAGGAGGGACTTGGAAACCTCCAAAACATCAACTAAGACCTCAGAAATGTCATTTTCCAAGTTTTCTATGAAGGATTCTGAACTATCCATGTTACAGGGCTGAACATTAAATACCTCCTGCAGGCAGGGCAGATGTCCCAGAAATGGTTCCACCATAAGCTGAGACTGAATTTCATCATCAGGACAAAGAGACACAGGAATATCTAGTGAAACTAGCTCTGACTCTCTGAGTTTCGTTTCACTGCAGGCAGATATTATACAAGGCAAAAGTGACTCATCCAGAGTACAGGGTGGACTCAGAGAACTCTTCTCTGGACACAGCAAGGATGCTTCCATGTCAGATTCGCAAAACCAAAGTGCTGTCTCACTCTTAGACTCGGCTAACGATGTCGAATCCGAGGAGACAGAACGCAAAATTTGCGAATCCACGATCGCTTTAGGTTGCGAAACCGACGCTTCCAAAGCACAAGCCTCCGCAATCTGTGGAGAGGACTGCAAGGTGTTAAAAGGGTTACTTTAGAGGCTGCATGGTTTAGGAGTTTTCTCCATAACAGGATTATGAGAAAAACAGGCATCAACTCGCACAGATTCAAACTCCAAACAGAAGAGGATTTATCAGAATTCACACAGGTGTCCACAAACGAGGCACACCCATTCATCTCAGGTCGCACAGTGCTTAAACTCACTTGCATTACCCCAGGAAGACAGGAATAATCATGTGACAATGGTGTCTCTTTATTGGAAGTAATTGGTTGGTGTGTGTGCAATTCATCCAAAATAGTCTGCCACACACAAATCACCGAATCCACAAGACACTCGTCACACTCATCAGAATCAATCAAATCGTACATAGAATCGAGACAATCATTTAGAACATCTTCGCTTTTTGCGATGTAAAAATCGCAAAAGGACTTCCAATCAAAGTCAAATTCTTCCACTAAAGCCCCAATTTCCCATGAGGCAAATGGCGGTTCAAACAACCCTGTATCAAGGTAATCTTCATATGGGTTGGAATAAGGAACTTGCACAGATTTTTTAACTGCTTTAATATAATGTAAGATCCTACCTATAATAGGATCCACATATGCTTTTGTCTTAGGCAATGACATCTGAAGCAAATCGAACATTCCCTCTACCCTGGGAATTTCGGTTTGGCTGGTCATTCTGTAACGTTTGCGGAATCGTTTTCGTGGTCAGCGCACAAGATGCGCACTGACACAACGAAAACCCTCCACACGCGTATAATTAGGTGAACCCAGGCTAGGTGCAATGCACCAGCAGAGGGCAATTCCCACCGGCAGATGGCGCTGTGGAGTGCAGACGAGCACAGCCTCTGCACGCCCACAAATGCCAGATGGGAATTGTACAGATCTAAGACAGTGCGGGGCTGAACAGCCCTTAAAGAGAAGAGCACAGAGATAGGCTAAATGTGTGTTCCCCAAACTAGTCGCCACCCAGCGACGGTGAACACACATTCGCAGAAACAAAGTATGAACGCGATCGCGAGAGAGGCGATCGCCAGAAGTGACACAAGACTGATCAGAACAGAACACAAGAGTAGCAAAGGCTCAGCAAACGACAATGAGAAAATAACAAAAATAACAAACGCTAACTAAACGCGAACACCGCACTCATTCGCAACAGCAAACGCGTTTACCGCGCGATCTCCGCACGTTAAGCGCAACAGAGACAAGCACGCCTAACTAACCACCGACAGACAAACACGAAACAGAGGACGTGAGCGCTTGCTTAACGGTTACCTCACCGAGCCTACAGCAAGCGTTCGTATCAGACAAGACAGACAAACGGAAAACAGGAATAGGAGAGGAAAGATCCACTGCTCTTTCCATCAGAGCGAGTGCGATCCGGGTTCAGGAACAGAATAGGAAAGATCCACTGTTCTTTCCGCCAGAGCGAGTGCGATCCGGGTACAGGAACAGGATAGCAGATCAGAAGGATCCACAGCCGCTATCGCTAGGGGCCAGTGCAATCCAAACATGACAGACCAATGAGGTAGCCAGTAGCAACCGCTGCTCCAGCTTACACTCCAAGAACAAAGATCAGAAGGATCCACAGCCGCTACCGCTAGAGGCTAGTGCGATCCAAACAAGACAGACAGATGAGGTAGCCGGTAGCAACCGCTGCTCCAGCTTACACTCCAAGAACAAAGATCAGAAGGATCCACAGCCGCTACCGCTAGAGGCTAGTGCGATCCAAACACGACAGACAGATGAGGTAGCCAGTAGCAACCGCTGCTCCAGCTTACACTCCAAGAACAGAGATCAGAAGGATCCACAGCCACTACCGCTAGAGGCTAGTGCGATCCAAACAAGACAGACAGATGAACAGAAGGGGCTACCAGTAGCGACCGCTGCTCTGGTTAGCACCCCAGACAGACAGAACGATTTCCTGACAACCACCGTTGGTGACAGGACAATCGCAACAGAGAGGCAATACAGACAAAACAGATAGCAAGCTAACTGCACTAGGGAAGCTGCCTAGTGCAGTCCCAAGAATTACTCTAAGATAACTTTAACAAGCAATAGCACGGCTGACACTCTAGGAGTGTTTCAACAAACCATGAAGGATGACCAGCAAAGGACTCTGGGAAAACCTAGCTTTTTATACTGCCAGCCTACAAAGGAGGCAGCTAGGTGATTTGCATAACCAATGTATGCAAATCCCTCAGCAGCAGAACAGGTCTGGAACTTGCAAAGAAAAGACAGGTCTCTCTTCCAGAGACCTGCAGCCCACAGACTAGAGGAATGGTCAAACAGCTGTCTGCCAGTGTAGCCAGCTGAGCGGATCATTACAAGATGGCAGCAGTTTAAATATTCCCCTTTAAAATCAATAGGTGAGATTTAATTGGCTGTTGTAGGCTCCACCTACTTTCCAGAATCGTAATCTCATTCACCCAGTGACTAAGTGTGCCAAATTTGAAAACCCTGCGATTAACAGCCTAAGAATGGCTGCAGTTTACATTTTCCCATTGAAAATGAATTGCTGAAATTTGATTGGCTGTTTTATGCTCCGCCCACATTTCCTTTTGTAACCTCTGTCATCAAGTGACCAACTGTGCCAAGTGTGGGGACTCTGGCTTAATTTGTGTGAGAATGGCAGCCTTTTACATTTTTCCATTGACATGAATGGGTGTAATCTGATGTTGTTTGTAGCTCTGCCCAGGTGTGCAGGGGGGGCAGAAGACCTCCAGAACCTATCATCCCAGGTAGTAAGGGATCTGTATACCAAGTTTCGTTTAAATCAGTTAAGGCGTTTTCGAGTGATCACATACACACACATACATACACACACACATACCGTACATACTGTAACGATCTGCTAGTTTGTGAGCACTAACAGACAGACAAATATCAGATGTTCCATGAACGGGAAATGTATACAGACAGTGTCAGTAGAAGGCCACACTAACACTACACAGTACAGAATAATGAGAATGATCAAACAAATCAGGTCGGCAACAGATCAGATTGGTAAGGTACAAAATCGGCAGGCAGTTCAAAGTGGTTAGTCAGGCAGAGGTTGGCAACAGATCAGATTGGCAAAGGTACAGAGTCGGCAGGCAAAATCTAAGTGAGTAATCAGGCAGAGGTCGGCAACAGATCAGATTGGCAAAGGTACAAAATCGGTAGGCAAAAAGTGGTCAGAAAACAGGCAGAAGTCAAACACAGTAATCAATATAATAATAATAGTAGGCTAGCTAGTATGGAATCCCCGGGGTCCTGCCGGTTCAAGCCACACACGGAACTGACTAAGGTCTGAAGCCTTCACTGCGAAGTGTTAGTTAGAGCAGACAGTGAGCAAGTGTCAGGACAGTGCTTAAGAAGCCCGGGTAAGCAGGAGACCACGCCCCCCCAGCCGCTCAGCCAATCCGAAACTGGAGGTGGAGTCCTGCGTGTCACCTGACAGCTGGTCAGCTGACACGCTTCCTTAGAGCATAAGAGGAGCGACGCTGCCAGCGCATGTGTCCGCCCTCATTTTCAGTCAGAGTAACATGCGGCCGGGACCCCGCAGGCACGCTGTTGACATCATCCCTGCCACTGTGACAGGCCGCACCAGAAGCCCCAGATGCGCTGCCAGCGGAGGTAACAGCAACTGAGCTGGTAAGCGCAGGATTACTGACATTACCCCCCCCCCCCCCCTTGAGGCGTGGACTCCGAACACGCCAGAACTGGTCTATCTAGGTGAGAATTATGAAACTCAGAAACCAATTCATCTGCATGAAGTCTATAAGCAGATACCCAAGACCTCTCTTCCGGGCCGTAACCCTTTCAATGTACTAAATACTGTATGGAATTTCTTATTCTTCTGGAGTCTAACATTTTTTCCACCTCAAATTCAGGTTCACCTTTAATAATAACGGGAGGGGGGGAGTGGAATCAATATCAGCATCAGCGGCAGATTTCAGGATCGACACATGAAAGGCCTTGCTCCCTTTCATGGAAGCTGGCAGGGACACTCTATAGGTTACTTCATTAATTTTTTCAGACACAATGTAAGGACCAATGTGTTTGGGCCCGAGTTTGGCCGATGGTTGGCGCAAGCCAATATTTTTCGTGGAAACCCATACTCGGTCACCAGGAGAGAACTGCTGGTGAGGAGAGCGATGACGATCTGCTTGTCGCTTCTGGGATGCGACAGCTTCCTTTAAATTCTGATTGACAGAGGCCCAAATCTCTTGCATCCTGACCACCCAATCCTGCAGAACTGGGAAGGAAGAGGAAGCAGAGGGGACAAAAGAGAATCTGGGCGATCTCCCAAAAACCACTTGAAATGGAGAACATTTTGAGGAAGCATTCAATAAGTTGTTCTGTGCAAATTCTGTGAATGTCAAAAACTGTACCCAATCTTCCTGGGATTCAGAAACATAACATCTTAAAAACTGCTCTAGAGACTGATTAATTCTTTCTGTCTGGCCATTCGTCTGAGGATGGAATCCAGAGGAAAAGGACAAAGACATACCCATATGTGCACAGAAGTTCTTCCAGAACTGTGACACAAATTGTACCCCTCTGTCTGATACAATATTTTCGGGAATGCCGTGTAATTGAAAAATATTTTCAATAAATAGCTCAGCCAATTCTTTGGCAGAGGGTAATTTTTCAAGTGGTATGAAATGTGTCATTTTGCTGAATCGATCCACCACAACCCAGATGACCGTCTTTCCCTGGGACGCAGGGAGATCTACAATAAAATCCATAGAAATATGCATCCAGGGAACTGGGAATTGGCAATGGTTGAAGTGTACCAGCAGGAGCATTCCTGACCGCTTTGCTTTTAGCGCAAACCGTGCAAGCTGACACGAATTCCTTGCAATCGGTGCGAATTTAAAGCCACCAGAAATGCCGTTGGAGTAACTCCAACGTTCTGGTCACACCTGGATGACCCACTACCTTACTGCAATGACATTGCTTCAGTACAGATAGCCAAAAATGTAATGGAACAAATAATCGCTCCGAGGGTTTCCCCGACTGGGACTCTGCCTGAAACTGGGCTAATGATTCCAACAGATCAACCGATCAGTTGCCGAATTGACAATATGTTCAGGAAGTATATTAGAAGGAGTGGTAGGTAAAGACTCTATGGGGTCAAAACATCTAGATAACGCATCAGCTTTGACGTTCTTGCTCCCAGGTTTATATGTTATGATAAACCTGAACCGGGAAAAGAATAAAGCCCAGCGTGCCTGCCTGGGGTTCAGTCTCTTAGCTCCTTCTATATACTCCAGATTCTTGTGATCCGTGTATACAGTAATGGTGTGTTCTGCCCCTCCAACCAATGCCTCCATTCCTCAAAAGCCATCTTAACTGCCGGCAATTCCCTATTACCAATGTCATAGTTTCTCTCTGCCAAACTAAATTTTCGTGAAAAGAACGCACAAGGGTTCAAGCGTTCTGCTTGACTGGAATATTGAGATAGGACAGCACCTACCCCTATCTCTGAGGCATCAACTTCAATGATAAAAGGTTGGATGACATTGGCGTGCATGAGGACGGGGGCAGAACAAAACGCTTCTTTGAGAGTTTGAAAAGCCTGGGAAGCCTCAACAGACCAGTGAGAGGGATCGGCTCCTTTTTTGGTCATGTTTGTCAAGGGAGCTATAATGGTAGAGAAATTGCGAATGAACTTGCGATAATAATTCGCAAAACCGATAAACCTCTGCAATGGTTTCAGACCCAGTGGTTGAGGACATTCCAACACCGCATCAACTTTCTTTTTGTCCATAGACAAACCGGAATCTGAGATGATATATCCCAGAAATGGAATTTCCTTGACCTCAAACACACATTTTTCAATTTTAGCATAAAGGGAGTTCTCTCTCAATTTCTGTAGCACGAATTTCACATGTTGACGATGTGCATCGATATTTTTGGAAAAAATAAGAATATAGTCTAAGTAGACGATAATGAATCTGCCAAGTACATCTCTAAAAATCTCGTTCACAAAATCCTGAAATACAGCAGGTGCATTACACAACCCAAAAGGCATCACTCGTAGTGACCGTCTTGTGTATTGAAGGCGGTCTTCCATTCATCCCCCTGTCTGATCCTGATTAGGTAAGATAAGCCCCTCTGAGATCTAATTTGGAGAAAATCTGTGCCCCAGTGACTTGTGAGAACAAATCCTCAATAAGAGGCAAAGGATATTTGTTCTTAATAGTGATGTTATTAAGACCCCTATAATCAATGCATGGTCTAAGACAGGGGTCTCAAACTCAATTTACCTGGGGGGCCGCAGGAGGCAAAGTCAGGATGAGGCGGGGCCACATAAGGAATTTCACAATCGCGGCGCATCGCCGCCTCTGCCCGCCCCTCTCACTCTACCTTCACAGAGAGGGGCAGGCAGAGGCGGCGATTGACGTCAGGAGGGGCAGAGTTGAAGCTGAAAGCTCTGCCCCTTCCAGGAAATGCCGGCGGATTGCCCCCCAGGCGATTTGGGGGCTCTGCAGTCCTCGTTTAGCGGCGGGATGCGGCGGATTACTTGGGAGCACTGAAGCGAACTATAAGGAAGCTTTTGCCGGCGAGGGCCACAAAATATTGTATCGAGGGCCGCAAATGGCCCGCGGGCCGCGAGTTTGAGAACCCTGGTCTAAGACCTCCATCTTTCTTTTGGACAAAGAAGAACCCTGTTCCGGCCGGAGAACTAAAAGGGCAGATACAACCTTTCTCTAGATTTTCCTTGATGTACGCCTTCATAGATTTCTTTTCAGGACCAGACAGGGGGTAGATATGACCTCTAGGGGGCATAGTACCTGGACGTAGATCTATAGGGCAGTCGAAGGAACAATGCGGAGGCAATTTGTCCGCTGATTGAGGGGAGAACACATCAGAGAAGATAGCATACTGTTTAGGAACCCCCTCTACAGACAGACGTGCAATGGCAGATTTTGTAAACAATTCTTAACACAGAGTGGGGACCAAGACGTGAGTTGTCCTGTGCTCCAGTCAAATTGAGGAGAATGTTTCTGTAACCAGGGGAGACCCAGAACTATGGAACATGACGACATTTTCAACACATAAAATTGCATCTCCTCTACATGAAACAACCCAATCTGGCATGAGAGAAAGGTTGTTTGAGAAAGTGGCTGATGATCTTGTAGAGGAGAGTCATCAATACCAGTTACGTAGAGTTTCTTCTCCATGGGTATTAAAGGAATTCCCCATTCCTCCACTAAACTGGCATCAATAAAATTCCCTGCTGCTCCTGAATCGATGAAGGCTTGGGAAGAGTACTCACAATCCTTCACAGATACCTTAATAGGTAGCAGCAATTTATCAAAAATTTGGGGTGATTGTGCATCGCCTAGGGGTACACCCCGGACAGATGACAGAACCTAGGCGGAGAAGTTTCCTGACTTCTTGACACAATTCTGTACCACATGCCCTTTTTCCCCGCAATAGAGACACAAACCCTCCTGTTTCCTTCTCTGTTTCTCCAGATCAGACAATTTAGTGTGTCCCAACTGCATGGGTTCATCTCAGTGTGCAACAGAGCTGGAGGTTACCACGGTGGAACGTAAAAGTGACCGGGATCTGCTTTGGTGGTGATACCGGATCCTACGGTCAATTTTAATAGCCAAAGCAATGGCTTCCTCCAGAGTGCTAGGCTCAGGATGACCAATCAAGACTTCAGACACTTTATCAGATAAACCTAACATAAATTGATCTAAAAGGGCAAAGTTTTCCCACCTAGAGGCGCTAGCCCACTTTCGAAATTCTGCCGCATAATCCTCCTCAGAACGATGACCCTGACGGAGGTGACGGATCTTATGTACAGCAGTAGCAGCTGTATCAGGATCGTCATAAATGACCGCCATAGCGTCAAAGAAATCACTGACAGATTTTAAAGCCTCATGGTTAGGTGGAAGGTCATAGGCCCAAGTTTGGGAATCACCCTGCAGTAGTGTTTTTACCAGGGTGACCCTCTGATGCTCATTGCCGGAAGCAATAGGTCTGACTTCAAAGTAGGACTGACAGCAATTCCTGAAGTTGCGGAAATCGCTTCTATTTCCTGAAAATTTCTCTGGCAATGACTTTTTGGGCTCAGGTACCAGGAAGACTGGTGGAGCAGTTTGAACTTGCTGTTGCGGCTGCAGTCCGCGAACAGCCTGGGACAAACTGTCCAACTGTTGCTGTTGGTCGGTTACAGTGGTGCTCAAGTTACCAACCGCCAGCGTAAGAGCTTGTACTTGCTTGCAAAGCTCTTCCATATCGATATGGTCTGCTCTAATGTAACGATCTGCTAGTGTGTGAGCACTAGCAGACAAGACAAATATCAGATGTTCCCTGAACGGGATATGTATACAGACAGTGTCAGTAGCAGGTCGCACTAACACTGAGTACAGAATAATGAGAATGGTCAAACAAATCAGGTCGGCAACAGATCAGATTGGTAAGGTACAAAAGGATCTGGTGAGTGTGACTCACTAAGGGGGTGTCCAAAACCCCCCTCTTCGTTATGTTTCCAGGTGGAGGTCTCTCTTTACACAAACTTTGTGGAGTGAATCACAGGGTGGTTCAATTGAAGCAATATTGCACTATATATAGATCTTTTACAGGGAAATCCTATATCCTCATTGGAAAGCAAGGATTGTGATCGCGGCCTATGATTTGAATTGGATCGTTATTGAAGAATATATGTGTTCTGGTGAAGTCTGCGGATCCCCTATTTTTAACTGGTGACATTTTTGTTATATATATTCTACGTGCTGTGGAGCGCAGTCCTTTGCCTTTCGTGGTATTCTGGGTAAGGGAAGCGGGAAAAAAGGACGCAGGCCGCTAGTGGACAAAAAGGGCGCCGCCATTCACTCTCATAATAAATAACGTTTAACCACTTGCCGACCGCACACTCATACCGTGCGGCGGCAAAGTGGTAGCTGGAGGACCGCCAGGTGCCTCCTTAATTAATCAGGAAAGCCTGTCAGATCACAGAGCGGGTCTCCGTGAATAGCCTGCGAGCCGCTGATCGCGGCTCGCAGACTAAATGTAAACGTAGGAGACACATGTCTCCTTTGTTTACATTCTACGGCGCTGCTGCGCAGCAGCGCCGTAAGGCAGATCGGCGATCCCCGGCCAATCAGCGGCCGGGGATCGCCGCCATGTGACAGGGGACGTCCTGTCACTGGCTGCACAGGACGGATAGCGTCCTGTGCAGCCCGGATCACTGGGCATGACAGGTAGGAGAGGGAGGGGGGGGGAATTTCGCCGCGGAGGGGGGCTTTGAGGTGCCCCCCCGCAACATGCCCGCAGACCGGAGCGATCAGACCCCCCCTGCACATCATCCCCATAGGGGGGAAAAAAGGGGGGCGATCTGATCGCTCTGCGTGCCCACTGATCTGTGCTGGGGGCTGCAGAGCCCACCCAGCACAGATCCCAACAAACAGCGCTGGTCCTTAAGGGGGGGGGGGTAAAGGGTGGGTCCTCAAGTGGTTAATGGGCGCCGAGCAGGAAAAAAGGGCGCAGGACATAAATAACGTTTACAAACGGTGCCAGGAGATTTTTAATGATTTATAAGTGTGCTTGTGGTGATTTACGTTTATAAAATGCACCCGTGCCGAATAACGTTTATAAAAATACTAAACATATTAATCTTATTTAACTAATTAAAACATTATTTAAAGTTTTATCCCTTACTGTTTGTATAACATTATTATTCACAAAATAAAGCGATCAGTACGTAACGTAAATTGCTAAATATTTTTTGCATCCACAATTAGTAAAACATTATTATCCACATAATAAAGGGGGGTCTTAGGTTTAGGCACCACCAGTGGGTCTTAGGTTTAGGCACCAACAGGGGGGTCTTAGGTTTAGGCACCAACAGGGGGGTCTTAGGTTTAGGCACCAACAGAGGGGTCTTAGGTTTAGGCACCAACAGGGGGGTCTTAGGTTTAGGCACCAACAGGGGGGTCTTAGGTTTAGGCACCAACAGGGGGGTCTTAGGTTTAGGCACCAACAGGGGGTCTAGGGGTTTGGGGTAGGTACAGGGAGGGTTACTTAGGCACCAACAGGGGGGGTCTTAGGTTTAGGCACCAACAGGGGGGTCTTAGGTTTAGGCACCAACAGGGGGGTCTTAGGTTTAGGCACCAACAGGGGGGTCTTAGGTTTAGGCACCAACAGGGGGGTCTTAGGTTTAGGCACCAACAGGGGGGTCTTAGGTTTAGGCACCAACAGGGGGTCTAGGGGTTAGGGGTAGGCACAGGGAGGGTTACTTAGGCACCAACAGGGGGGTCTTAGGTTTAGGCACCAACAGGGGGTCTTAGGTTTAGGCACCAACAGGGGGGTCTTAGGTTTAGGCACCAACAGGGGGGTCTTAGGTTTAGGCACCAACAGGGGGGTCTTAGGTTTAGGCACCAACAGGGGGGTCTAGGGGATAGGGATAGGTACAGGGAGGGTTCTGTGTAAGAGTAGGCTTAGGTATAGTTTTAGTAAAATTTTAGTAATAATTACTAATGTTTTACAACACTTATTACGAACGTAGTTATATTTATATCATCGTTATAAAGAATATTTTCAGATTTTATTATAAGAACAAACCGTAAATGAAAGTCATTCACAACAATATAGAATTATAACAATTAAACATATATTATTGTTTTTTTAATAAACGTAATTATAAGTTTAACTTTAGAAACAGGGAAGATTAACGTTTTCACAATTTCCGATTTCATAAACATTATTTAATGATTTATAATTTTGTTAAACATTATTTGTAAACGAAATATAGCACACTATTTTTATAAACCCTATTAATGATTAATTATTATTTAGAGTTTACACCCCGCACCTTTTTTGTCCAGGCGCCCTTTTTGTACGTACGCCTGGGTAAGTGCAAAACAATGTCTGGGCATACATCATGCAAATAAAAGCTCTGAGTTGGGTGACCCCACCTGAGCAAATCTGATTAAAGAGAGATCTGTTGGCTGCCCATGCACTACAGGGCGATTCCCGATTTGACCGAGCCTGCCACGTCTGCCGCATCTGCCCCCTCATTGCTATTCCCCTAATGTATAAATGTGCTGTAAGTGTGTGTTTATACATTACCTGTCCTGTGTCACGGTGTCTGTCTGTCTTCCACCTCTCAAGCCGTATACAAGCTGTTGGCGGGGTGCGCGTGTGACATCACGCGGCAGCGTGCTATGCACTGGCAGCATGTATGCAGCTAATAGAAGAGGGGCAGAAGACAGATGGGTACCGTAACACAGGACAGGTAATGTATAAATGCACACTCATTTATACATTGCAGGAAGAGTGCCGGGGGTTTTATCGGTCGTCCCGATATTGCTTCCCGTTATCACCAAGCACCCAATCAAACAAGTCAGCCCTACATCTTGCAGCATGTCTGACTGATTAACCAAATGTTGATTTTAATTCAGTATATCTACGCCCTCAGAGACTTCATATTAGCCTTAGGGGCATAGATATACGTATGTCTCCACGATCGCTGCCGTGCATGCTTTCATTTGCTCTCACTCGCATTCTCGGAGCAGCGTGTTAGTGCTGTGATCAATTACCTCTGG
Organism: Hyperolius riggenbachi; assembly: GCF_040937935.1. NCBI lineage: Eukaryota > Metazoa > Chordata > Amphibia > Anura > Hyperoliidae > Hyperolius > Hyperolius riggenbachi. The sequence continues at coordinate 364,699,589 of NC_090649.1, read as the reverse complement.
CATAAATGAGATGCTGTGGTTATTGAGAAAATGAGAGTAACACATACACGGTGCATTACTTTCTGTTAGCATACTAACAGTATGCACAGGAAAATAAAGTGAGGGGACATCTAGTGTCCAAATAATAAAAGTACACCTATATACACTTCTTAAATAAAAATACATACATTTACTATTAAAATTAACCCCTTAACTCCACCACTCTCCCTTTAGTAACCAAAATAAAGTACTTGCATATAAAAAATAAATAAATACATATATCTACCTTAGGGACTCAACTTTTTTTTAATATGTATGTCATATTACTGTTATTTTTGCAAATAAGGGCATGTAATTAGTGACAAATTCAAACCGGAAAAATACACCATTATTTCCAAATAAAATATTGTCGCCATACATTGTACTAGGGACATATTTTAAACTTAATAACCAGGACAAATGAGCAAATAAAATGTGTGGGTTTTATCCACCGAACCACAATTTATTTTAAAACTATAATGGCCAAAAACTGAGAAATAATTAATTTAAAAAATTAAATTGCATTTAGGATTAAATAATTGTTAGCAAAATTAGAAAGCCTAATTGGTTGCAAAAAAACAAGATATAGATCATTTCATTGTGATAAGTAGTGATAAAGTTATTGGTGAATGAAAGGGAGGAGTTCTAAAATGTGAAAATTGCTCTGGTTCATAAGGGGAAAACCCTCACAGTGGTAAAGTGGGTAATGTGACCAATTTCAAACCAAAAATGGTTGCATCATCAATCTGGCATGCACTTGGCGGCACCAAATTTTACCAGATTCCGAGTATATTAATCAAATCAGATGGTAGATCGACCGCTAAGTCACCTGATGTATGGCCACCTTAAGGCTTAGATTTTGAACTTCTTTGAGTGACAGTGAGTGATACGACAATGTCCTTCGTAATGCACTGTGGAAGATGTCAGCATGATATAAATACATAGTAATAATAATAATAATAATGCTCTCCATCTGTATCCTACCAAAACTAAAAACTCACTTCTGCTCTCTTCACAATTTTTGCACAAAAGAGTAGACAAAAAAAAGTAACCTACTAGAAGATTCAGTTCCTTTTAATTCACTGTTTTAGGAAAGATAAAGCTATCCATTGTGCTCATTAGGAAGCAGCAGCAGTTTTGCTTTCAGACAATGACACATAGTTTAAACTACAGAAGCGTGCCAGTACACGGTTGTAAAACTGCTCTGTTAAACTGCTGATTCATTTCTGTTTTATAGGGTTTGCTAAACACAATCTGGGAACGTGTGCCTTATAATAAAACACGAAGAGCTATAATTCTGGGTGACCCTTGAAGAGAAGAACAAATGTCACCTGGGTGACCCATGAGGAGAAGAACAATTCCTGCTTTGCCAAAGCTGACCTGAGTGGGAACTTGCCACCTAACAATGACATGGTAAATAATGGACCCTACATGTTACACTTGTTGAGTGAGATTACGACACATTGCATGAATCATCTGTTTTTGTTAAGAGAAAATTAGTGATGGTCTGAAAGGTTTTGTCTGCAGACCTGGTATGGCATGGCCACCTAAAACGCTCCTGTTGTTGTGTCACATCATGATGACTCTGTTGGTGAGCAAAGGGTATTTTTCACAGGGCAGGAAACAGGATGTTATGTTTATAGTGTGATAACTGCTAGTATTTCCTGCAAAGTTCATCATCAAGAGTTTTTAACTCTCTTATTTTGGTGACATTTTAAATTTATATGAAAATATAGTAATGGCTGTTTTTACAGTTTTGGAAGGTTGCTTAATAATCAGGTACTGATCTTGTCTAATTTTCATTCCTAACAACCAGGGATGCTCATCCGGATTCCGGATATCCGGGTAACCCGGATATCCGAACTTTTTTATGCTATCCGATTCGGATTCCGGATTTTTTTTAAAAATCCGAATAGCTATCTTTAAGCCAATCTGAATACACAACTCTGAAGGTACATTTGCTAAATATTGTTCCTCATCATGTGAACTGTCGTCGTTTTTTAAGAACAAGTATCACTACTGTCCCCTCCTATCCATGATACTGTATATATGAATCCATCTCTCCAGTCACATCAAACTCTTTCACTCTTTTGAACAATGGACATACAGTATATTTCAAATGGAGGAATTATTTTCCAAAACTGCAATCAGAATCAGTTTATTTGCCATGTATGACAGGGGTCATACCTGGAATTGTTTTTGGCACAGACAGGCTCAACATTAGTGTGGTTGACAGAAAAGGTGCAATGGCTGTGAATAACTTTAATATACAGTAATACAGTAAAACAAGGAGCAAAGACTATGACTAACTTTACTGTACAGTAAATACAGTGGATACATAAAAGTCCATAGAGGTTTTGTATGGGACAAGGAAGACTATGGGGAGACTAGTGGAGTTGGTTACAATAAAATAAATATATCAGCGCATCACATATAACTCAATCAAAGTTCATTGGAGAAGCAGCCAAAGTCCAACACTTCAGTACAGCGTTTTCATCAATTGTATATATATAACTTCAGCGCTAATCCTATGCATCCACCACCACGAACACCATAGAAAATGGATGTGCTTACCAGATTGTTACAGACCTTAATTACAGGGTCTGTAACATAGCATAATAGGTCAGCGGCCGGTATCTTCCCAGCTGGCCTCCTTTCCAACACGATTGTCAGCAATATTTCAGGCTCTTATATGCAGTAATCACCAATATTTGCATGAAAAAACAATGGTAGACTCATCTAAGTGTATCTATCTTGATGTTTAATGTAAGAACGGTTTAAAACACACAATACAAATCATTAAAATCACTCACATCTGGGTCCTTGTTACAGGGACCCAAAGTAGATATCAGCATGTAATATATCACAGGACGCCATCCAGCCACACGTCCGCCTCACCTGACCGGTTTCACTGTTATAGTTTCCTCAGGGGCTTACATTAAACATCAAGATAGATACACTTAGATGAGTCTACCATTGTTTTTTCATGCAAATATTGGTGATTACTGCATATAAGAGCCTGAAATATTGCTGACAATCGTGTTGGAAAGGAGGCCAGCTGGGAAAATACCGGCCGCTGACCTATTATGCTATGTTACAGACCCTGTAATTAAGGTCTGTAACAATCTGGTAAGCACATCCATTTTCTCTGGTGTTCGTGGTGGTGGATGCATAGGATTAGCGCTGAAGTTATATATACAGTGGGTTGCAAAAGTGCTCGGCCCCCTTGAAGTTTTCCACATTTTGTCACATTACTGCCACCAACATACATCAATTTTATTGAAATTCCACGTGAAAGACCAATACAAAGTGGTGTACATGTGAGAAGTGGATTGAAAATCATACATCATTTCAAACATTTTTTACAAATAAATAACTGCAAAGTGGGGTGTGCGTAATTATTCGGCCCCCTGAGTCAATACTTTGTAGAACCACCTTTTGCTGCAATTACAGCTGCCAGTCTTTTAGGGTATGTCTCTACTAGCTTTGCACATCTAGAGACTGAAATCCTTGCCCATTCTTCTTTGCAAAACAGCTCCAGCTCAGTCAAATTAGATGGACAGCGTTTGTGAACAGCAGTTTTCAGATCTTGCCACATATTCTGGATTGGATTTAGATCTGGGCTTTGACTGGGCCATTCTAACACATGTTTTGTTTTAAACCATTCCATTGTTGCCCTGGCTTTATGTTTAGGGTCATTGTCCTGCTGGAAGGTGAACCTCCGCCCCAGTCTCAAGTCTTTTGCAGTCTCCAAGAGGTTTTCTTCCAAGTTTGCCCTGTATTTGGCTCCATCCATCTTCCCATCAACTCTGACCAGCTTCCCTGTCCCTGCTGAAGAGATGCACCCCCGAGCATGATGCTGCCACCACCATATTTGACAATGGGGATGGTGTGTTCAGAGTGATGTGCAGTGTTAGTTTTCCGCCACACATAGCGTTTTGCATTTTGGCCAAAAAGTTCCATTTTGGTCTCATCTGACCAGAGCACCTTCTTCCACATGGTTGCTGTTTCCCCCACATGGCTTGTGGCAAACTGCAAACGGGACTTCTTATGCTTTCTGTTAACAATGCCTTTCTTCTTGCCACTCTTCCATAAAGGGCAACTTTGTACAGTGCATGACTAATAGTTGTCCTATGGACAGAGTCTCCCACCTGAGCTGTAAATCTCTGCAGCTCATCCAGAGTCACCATGGGCCTCTTGACTGCATTTCTGATCAGCGCTCTGCTTGTTCGGCCTGTGAGTTTAGGTGGACGGCCTTGTCTTGGTAGGTTTACAGTTGTGGCATACTCCTTCCATTTCTGAATGATCGCTTGAACAGCGCTCCGTGAGATGTTCAAGGCTTTGGAAATCTTTTTGTAGCCTAAGCCTGCTTTAAATTTCTCAATAACTTGATCCCTGACCTGTCTTGTGTGTTCTTTGGACTTCACGGTGTTGTTGCTCCCAATATTCTCTTAGACAACCTCTGAGGCCCTTACAGAGCAGTTGTATTTGTACTGACATTAGATTACACACAGGTGCACTCTATTTAGTCATTAGCACTCATCAGGCAATGTCTATAAGCAACTGACTGCACTCAGATCAAAGGGGGCCGAATAATTATGCACACACCACTTTGTAGTCATTTATTTGTAAAAAATGTTTGGAATCATGTATGATTTTCGTTCCACTTCTCATGTGTACACCACTTTGTGTTGGTCTTTCACGTGGAATTCCAATAAAATTGATTCATGTTTGTGGCAGTAATATGACAGAATGTGGAAAACTTCAAGGGGGCCGAATACTTTTGCAACCCACTGTATACAATAGTGGAGTTGGTTGGTGGGAGGTCTTATGTTAAGGAGTTGGACAGCTTTAGGGGAAAAAAGTGTCCATGTCTGGAAGTTCTAGTGAAAAATGATCTGTAACGGCAGCCTGATGGGAGAATATTGAGATAATGATTGCTGGGTGGAAGGGGTCATTCACTATCCTGTTGGCCCTGGTTTTCAGTCAGAAAGTGTTAGGTCCAGCGATGGCAGCATTGTCTTGATCATCCTAGCGTAGCACTGATGACTCTCCAATGTAGTTTGTTCCTGTCTTGTCAGTAGGTCCTGTGGCATTCCAATTTTTTTAAGAGAAATAGCGTTGGGGACTGTCTTGGTGTTTAATTGAGTGCAGAATCTTGATAGCCTAACTAGCTGGATTCTGTTTGTGAGGAAGTCTTTTATCCACATGCAGATGTTCATATGGACTTCAAGTTGTACTAGGTTGTCATACAGGGTGTTGGGGTAAAAAGTGTGTGAGCTGAAGTCCAGTAGTGGGATCCTGACATAGGTGTCTGGGCTAACAAGATGATCCATGATGTACTTCAGGATGATTTTGATGGTGTCATCTATGTACCTGTTTGCCCTGTATGCTAACTGGAGTGGGTCTGTAACACTGGCCGTGACGCAGGCTATGAAGTGCACACTGAATATATGATAATCGAGGTCAGATTGTCAACTGAGGTCATACACGAAGTCAGAGATATGCGGTACACAGGGACTGAGGCAGAGCAACATCAATAACAGACTAGGATCATACATTGGTAATCAGATGGCTAAAGTACAGTAGGCTAAGACAGGTGCGAAAACTTTATACAGGCCGAAGTCATACACATAGGTCAGATGTCAGTCGTATTGGAAGGATCAAACAGGAGAGAAGTCAGGGACAGGCCGAGTCATACACAGGTATCAGATGGCAGTAATACAGAGGGGCTAGGCAGATTCGAGGTCAAGAGGCAGGCAAAGGTTGATACACAGAACAATATACAATATTAAAATAATACAATACTGACTGACTAGAGTACATATATATCTCGCTGATGCGCAATATATGAAATGTAGCTCTCCGGAACTTTAACTAGACTATGTAGTAAAGCTAGGTCCAACGCTCAGAGAACTGAAAGCTATAACGGACAGCGAGTAACTGAATGCCCAGGGTTTATATAGAAGGAATAGAGCACAGACCAAGCCCCCAGGAAAATCAGACCAATCAGCAACATCCCTGCAGCAAGTGTCAGCTGACTGCAGGAATCAGCTGACACACTTCAAACACACCTCCTTAACCTATAAAGGCAGTTCTAAGTTGTGCATGTCCTCCTAGAGAGACTGCCAGAAACAACGCGTTGACCCAAATCTACAGGGGAGCCGGGGATGCGAACATGCTGACTCACGTCTACAGGGGAGCCGGGGATGCGACCGACCAAAGAGGAAGAGGAAGCTTCCTCCAGCTGCTCAGAGCAGCCTCCAGAGACAACATCAGGTAAGTTTGTTACAGGGTCAATTAGTTTTTTGTCTTCATGGGTCCAAATAAAACATTAATATGGATTTCTGTGGTTCAAATACAATGCTGCCACTAGTTAACACTAGAGTTGGGCCGAACCTCCGATTTTCGGTTCGCGAACCGGGTTCGCGAACTTTCGCGAAAGGTTCGGTTCGCGTTAAAGTTCGCGAACCGCAATAGACTTCAATGGGGATGCGAACTTTGAAAAAAAAAATTAATTATGCTGGCCACAAAAGTGATGGAAAAGATGTTTCAAGGGGTCTAACACCTGGAGGGGGGGATGGCGGAGTGGGATACATGCCAAAAGTCCCCGGGAAAAATCTGGATTTGACGCAAAGCAGCGTTTTAAGGGCAGAAATCACATTGAATGTTAAATGACAGGCCTAAAGTGCTTTCAAACATCTTGCATGTGTATACATCAATCAGGTAGTGTAATTAAGGTACTGCTTCACACTGACGCACCAAACTCATCGTGTAACGCACCGCAAACAGCTGTTTGTGTAGTGACGGCCGTGCTGGACTGGTGCGCACCATGGCGAGAGTGCAGGTTTTGGTGGCTTTACAGCCCATATGGTCAGTCACCTGGCTGATGTAGCTGAATGACAGAACAGTGACTGTCCAGCTGATCAAATTTGGTCTGACCACAATGAGGCAACGACCTTATTATCGTGGGTGTGCCCCCCGAGACACTCATCTAGGCGCCGGTCATTGCTCCATTGTGATACGCAAGCCCCTTCACCACGGCAAGGTAATGATCACGAAGGGGAATGGGCGCATGTTCATGCCTTTTCTTTTGTTGTTGCAGCTGCCCGCAGTGCAGCCAGAAAAATTAGGCAGTCATGTACACGCACCCGAAAAATTATTACAGCGGCCGCTGCTAGCAGCGGCCTAAAAAATTCAGCAATCCGCCTGGAGTCCCGGACCCTGTTGGTGGTGGCGGAGAAGGTAGTGAAGCGGCCTGCAGGCAGACATGCTGTGTGGAGGGACTGGGAGCGACTTAGTCTTCTTGGGGCAGGCCAGGCAGCCAGTCACACGGCGTGCAGGCAGAGATGCTGTATGTGCGGGGACTGACTTAGTCTTGGGGCGGGCAGCAGCCCTCCGGGATCCATGCCTCATTCATTTTTATAAAGGTGAGGTACTTAACACTTTTGTGACTTAGGCGACTTCTCTTCTCTGTGACAATGCCTCCAGCTGCGCTGAAGGTCCTTTCTGAGAGGACGCTTGCGGCAGGGCAGGAGAGAAGTTGGATGGCAAATTGGGACAGCTCTGGCCACAGGTCAAGCCTGCGCACCCAGTAGTTCAAGGGTTCCTCATCGCTGTTCACAGCAGTGTCTACATCCACACTTAAGGCCAGGTAGTCGGCTACCTGCCGTTCCAGGCGTTGGTGGAGGGTGGATCCGGAAGGGCTACGGCGAGGCGTTGGACTAAAGAACGTCCGCATGTCCGACATCACCATGAGATCGCTGGAGCGTCCTGTCTTTGACTGCGTGGACACGGGAGGAGGATTAGTGGCAGTGGTACCTTGCTGGCGTTGTGCCGTCACATCACCCTTAAAGGCATTGTAAAGCATAGTTGACAGCTGGTTCTGCATGTGCTGCATCCTTTCCACCTTCCGGTGAGTTGGTAACAGGTCCGCCACTTTGTGCCTGTACCGAGGGTCTAGTAGTGTGGCCACCCAGTACAGCTCATTCCCCTTGAGGTTTTTTATACGGGGGTCCCTCAACAGGCAGGACAGCATAAAAGACGACATCTGCACAAAGTCGGATCCAGTACCCTCCATCTCCTCTTGCTCTTCCTCAGTGACATCAGGTAAGTCAACCTCCTCCCCCCAGCCGCGAACAATACCACGGGAAGGTTGCGCAGCACAAGCCCCCTGCGACGCCTGCTGCGGTTGTTCTCCTGCCGCTGTCCCCTCCTCCTCCTCCTCCTCCCCCAAAGAAACACCTTGCTCATCATCCTCTGAGTCTGACTCATCTTCTGCACATGACCTCTCTTCTTCCTCCTCCTCCCCCCTCTGTGCTGCCGCAGGTGTTGAGGAAACAGCTGGGTCTGATGAAAATTGGTCCCATGCCTGTTCCTGCCGTAACGGTTCCTGGTCACGCTCATTCGCAGCTTCATCCGCCACTCTACGCACAGCACGCTCCAAGAAGTACGCGTAGGGAATTAAGTCGCTGATGGTGCCCTCACTGCGGCTCACCAGGTTGGTCACCTCCTCAAACGGCCGCATGAGCCTGCATGCATTTTTCATCATTGTCCAGTTGTCGGGCCAGAACATCCCCATCTTCCCAGACTGTTTCGTTCTACTCCAGTTGTAGAGGTACTGGGTGACGGCTTTCTTCTGTTCTAGCAGGCGGGAGAACATGAGGAGGGTCGAGTTCCAGCGAGTGGGGCTATCGCAAATGAGGCGTCTCACCGGCATGTTGTTTTTACGCTGAATTTCTGCAAATCGTGCCATGGCTGTGTAAGAGCGCCTCAAATGCCCACAGAACTTCCTGGCCTGCTTCAGGACATCCGCTAAGCCAGGGTACTTTGCCACAAATCTTTGAACCACCAGATTCATGACATGTGCCATGCAGGGTATGTGTGTCAGCTTCCCCATATGCAAAGCGGCAAGCAGATTGCTGCCGTTGTCGCACACCACGTTGCCTATCTCCAGGTGGTGCGGGGTCAGCCACTCATCCACCTGTTTCTTAAGAGCAGCCAGGAGAGCTGCTCCAGTGTGACTCTCCGCTTTGAGACAAGCCATGTCTAAGATGGCGTGACACCGTCGTACCTGGCATGCAGCATAGGCCCTGCGGAGCTGGGGCTGTGTAGCTGGAGAGGAGAACTGCCACTCAGCCAAGGAGGAGGAGGAGGACAGCGAAGAGCATGTAGCAGGAGGAGAGGAGGTGGCAGGAGGCCTGCCTGCAAGCCGTGGAGGTGTCACAATTTGGTCCGCCGCTTTCTGCTTGCCATCGTTCACCACCAGGTTCACCCAATGGGCTGTGTAGGTAATGTAGCGGCCCTGCCCGTGCTTGGCAGACCAGGCATCCGTGGTCAGGTGTACCCTTGACCCAACGCTCTTCGCAAGAGATGACACCACTTGCCTCTCAACTTCACGGTGCAGTTGGGGTATGGCCTTTCTGGAAAAATAAGTGCGGCCTGGCATCTTCCACTGCGGTGTTCCGATGGCCACAAATTTACGGAAGGCCTCAGAGTCCACCAGCCGGTATGGTAACAGCTGGCGAGCTAACAGTTCCGCCACGCCAGCTGTCAGACGCCGGGCAAGGGGGTGACTGGCCAAAAGTGGCTTCTTCCGCTCAAACATTTCCTTCACGGACACCTGACTGCTGCTGTGGGCAGAGGAGCAGGAACCGCTCAAGGGCAGAGGCGGAGTGGAGGAGGGTGCCTGTGAAGGTGCAAGGGAGAGAGCGGCATAAGCAGATGATGCACCTGAAGGAGGAAGAGGAGAAGGAGGGTGACTTTGCTTTTGTGTGCTGCTGCTGCTTTTGCTCAGGTGGCCATCCCATTGCTGTTTGTGCCTTTTCTGCAGGTGCCTTCGTAAGGCACTTGTCCCTACGTGAGTGTTGGCCTTTCCACGGCTCAATTTTTGTTGGCAGAGCGAACAGATGGCTTTGGTCCGATCTGAGGCACACACATTAAAAAATTTCCACACCGCTGAGCCACCCTGGGATGTGGGCACCTCAGCAGCTGATGCTGAAGGGCAAGTTGGCTGGCTGTACATAGGTGGCGAATCTGGCGATACATGGTGCCGGACTCTGCCACCAGCTGTTTCTGACGAAGAGCTGCCCCAGCTTCTTTCAGCAACTTCTATCCTCCTACTACTCTCTGACTCCCCCTCTGAACTGTCCCCCTCTTCATCTCCTCTATTGGGAACATACAGAGGATCCCTATCATCGTCATCATCGTAATCATCCTGCCCAGCTTCGCTTGCCTCAGAAAAATCCAAATGTGTAGGTCCTTCATCCTCCTTACACGTTACATCCATAGTGTTGTCGCGTAACGCAGACATATGAGCTGGTGAAAATTCATCTGGCTGTAACAATGGCTGTGCATCAGTGATTTCACCACCACTAAATAATTCTTGCGAAGTGTCAAATGCAGCGGAAGTGGTGCTAGTAGTAGCGCTGGTGGCTGAGCAAGATGAGGTGTTCTGTGTCGCTAAATACTCAACCACGTCCTGACAATCTTGGGAGGTGATGGGACGTGCCTTCTTCCGAGCACTGTACTGTGGGCCAGGTCCACACGAAATTACATTTACACGACCTCGCGCAGACCTGCCGGGTGGCCTTCCTCTGCCTCTGCCACTACCTCTTCCTCTTCCTCTACCTGTTTTGTCCATATCGGGTATGCACGGAGTGGTATATCACACTGCGTGCACTCACGTAGGTAGGTGGGTTCACTTAACTGCACAGGTATGCGCACTGATGCGGTGGGTTCACTGAACAGTACAGGTATACAGTGGCGGGTTCACTGAACACAACAGGTATGCAGTGGCGTGTTCACTAAACAGGTATACAGTGGCAGGTCCACTGAACAGAACAGGTATACAGTGGCAGGTCCACTGAACAGAACAGGTATACAGTGGCGGGTCCACTGAACAGAACAGGTATACAGTGGCGGGTTCACAGAACAGGTATGCAGTGGCAGGTTCACTGAACACAACAGGTATGCAGTGGCGTGTTCACTAAACAGGTATACAGTGGCAGGTCCACTGAACAGAACAGGTATACAGTGGCGGGTTCACAGAACAGGTATACAGTGGCGGGTCCACTGAACAGAACAGGTATACAGTGGCGGGTTCACAGAACAGGTATGCAGTGGCAGGTTCACTGAACACAACAGGTATGCAGTGGCGTGTTCACTAAACAGGTATACAGTGGCAGGTCCACTGAACAGAACAGGTATACAGTGGCGGGTTCACAGAACAGGTATACAGTGGCGGGTCCACTGAACAGAACAGGTATACAGTGGCGGGTTCACAGAACAGGTATACAGTGGCGGGTCCACTGAACAGAACAGGTATACAGTGGCGGGTTCACAGAACAGGTATACAGTGGCGGGTCCACTGAACAGAACAGGTATACAGTGGCGGGTTCACAGAACAGGTATACAGTGGCAGGATCACTGAACAGGTATGCAGTGGCAGGATCACAGTACAGGTATGCAGTGGGCTGAGGGCTCACTGAACAGAACAGGTATGCTGTGGCAGGATCACTGAACAGCTATGCAGTGGCAGGATCACAGTACAGGTATGCAGTGGGCTGAGGGCTCACTGAACAGAACAGGTATGCTGTGGCAGGATCACTGAACAGGTATGCAGTGGCAGGATCACAGTACAGGTATGCAGTGGGCTGGGGGCTCACTGAACAGAACAGGTATGCTGTGGCAGGATCACTGAACAGGTATGCAGTGGCAGGATCACAGTACAGGTATGCAGTGGGCTGAGGGCTCACTGAACAGAACAGGTATGCTGTGGCAGGATCACTGAACAGGTATGCAGTGGCAGTATCACAGTACAGGTATGCAGTGGGCTGAGGGCTCACTGAACAGAACAGGTATGCTGTGGCAGGATCACTGAACAGGTATGCAGTGGCAGGATCACAGTACAGGTATGCAGTGGGCTGAGGGCTCACTGAACAGAACAGGTATGCTGTGGCAGGATCACTGAACAGCTATGCAGTGGCAGGATCACAGTACAGGTATGCAGTGGGCTGAGGGCTCACTGAACAGAACAGGTATGCTGTGGCAGGATCACTGAACAGGTATGCAGTGGCAGGATCACAGTACAGGTATGCAGTGGGCTGAGGGCTCACTGAACAGAACAGGTATGCTGTGGCAGGATCACTGAACAGGTATGCAGTGGCAGGATCACAGTACAGGTATGCAGTGGGCTGGGGGCTCACTGAACAGAACAGGTATGCTGTGGCAGGATCACTGAACAGCTATGCAGTGGCAGGATCACAGTACAGGTATGCAGTGGGCTGAGGGCTCACTGAACAGAACAGGTATGCTGTGGCAGGATCACTGAACAGGTATGCAGTGGCAGGATCACAGTACAGGTATGCAGTGGGCTGAGGGCTCACTGAACAGAACAGGTATGCTGTGGCAGGATCACTGAACAGCTATGCAGTGGCAGGATCACAGTACAGGTATGCAGTGGGCTGAGGGCTCACTGAACAGAACAGGTATGCTGTGGCAGGATCACTGAACAGCTATGCAGTGGCAGGATCACAGTACAGGTATGCAGTGGGCTGAGGGCTCACTGAACAGAACAGGTATGCAGCCAGGAAGAAGTTAAGCCTAACTAATCTTTCCCTGAGAGACAGTCTGCAGCAGCTCGCCCTACTCTGACTAATGCAGGCACACGAGTGGCCGTAATGGCCGCCGCTGCCTGCCTTATATAAGGGGGGGTGGGGCTCCAGGGGCTAGTGTAGCCTAATTGGCTACACTGGGCCTGCTGACTGTGATGTAGAGGGTCAAAGTTGACCCTCAGGTGCATTATGGGGCGAACCGAACTTCTTCCGCAAAAGGTTCGCGTGCGGTACCCGCACGCGAACCACCTAAGTTCGCGCGAACCCCGTTCGCCGGCGAACCGTTCGGCCCAACTCTAGTTAACACTCTGTTATCAAATGACCATTTTTTTAACTACTATAATGCTAAGTTAGACCTTTGTTTTCATGAATAAAATCAGTCATAAAAGCAAACATAGTATGGTAAAAATACACTCGCCTGTGTCTTTCACTTTATTTTCATTATATATTACATTTGCTTGCAGAGTGCATGTGATGAGTAATGAAAACATGCTTATTTTTTGGAATATTGCACTGTTCTTAGTTATGCTTAATCATTGGGTGCATTTTTTTACAATTCTCCATCTAATAAATCAAGTGGAAACCTCAAGTAAGGGAAATACTGGATGTGTAATTGTTTTAGACGTAAATGTACACTGTTTTTTGAAATATCAGTTTTATTTATTTTGTTCTAAAATTGAAAAAAAAATCTTAGTATTTGTTTTATTGCAAACATGAAAATATTTCCTATTTGGCATTCCACCTGCTGGTTTTATGGTGAAGTTTCATAAGCCTCAGAGAGTTCTCCCTTAATGCTGCAGAAAAGATGTCATATAAAAAGGCAAAGTTTGGCGACAGATACTGTAACTAGACTTTATTGTTTGCTATGGAGCTACCCTTACTATACAACGGCAAAAAGAAGTATTACTTGAACTTACAAAATGTGGCTGTGAAACCAGCAAGTAAAACTAAAAAAAATGATAAAAATATATTTCCATTGTACAAAAAGAAAAGCACGTGAACCTAGTCGTGTTCATTGGCAGTGGATCACATCCATGACAAAGAATACTTTACATCAAGGTTATCATGTTATACTGGCCTGAGTGTCAGCCGTGGTGGAGGAGGTGGGTGGCGGGTAGAAACGGGAGATAAGCGACGGCCGTTTCGTGGCAAACTGACACTTGGTCACGTTGTGTTCTACCTGAAAAGGGCGAGTGGGCAGCATCCAGCATATTACGTGGACAAACCCCGCCTCTTCTGGTGTTGCTGCTCACTCTGTGATTGGAGCAGAAGGGCCAGGTGGGAGAAAGTGACGTAACACGCCCATCACCAAATACAAGCGTCTGCACGGATGCAAGTGCGTGTACTACAATACCCAGGAGGCTTAGCAAAAATTATTACTGCGCAGTCTCAGTCTTCACATTCTCTGCTGAAGACATACGGGTGGGACAAAACCATTATCTAGCCCAACCATGTACAATTTGGCCTTTGCTGGCATGCATAGGGCTTGATTCACAAAAAAGTGTTAGTTAGTAGGTTAGTTAGCACGCGGGCTTAAGCCTTTGCGCGCGCCAGGGGAGGACTGGGACCTTTTGGCCTGGGGGGAAAACACAAATTAGAGGCCCATTTTTACAGCAGCCCCGGCCCAAATGATATCACACACATGCCCCATGTGCTATATTCCAGTAGTGGGAGAGAGGTGAGAATAGCCTGAGATGGATCAAAGAGCTTATCTGTATTGCAGCCAAATCACACAGAGGCTACTTGCCTATAATATCAATCCTGTCCCTGCCAATCTCTCACACAAGTCCTGAAAGCAGCCTCTTTGGAGTCTAGGGGCTTTTTGCCAGCAGACGTCCTGGAATCTAGGGACTGTCTGCCAGCAGCCCTTCTGGAGTCTAGGGACTGTTTTCAAGCAGGCCTTCTGGAGTCTAGGGATTGTCGAATACTTTTCAACCTATACAATACCTTATGTAACTGTGCACATGCAGTCATTTTAACAATGGTGAGAAACCAGACAGATTTGTTCCCACAGACCCTGCAGGCAAGCCTCTGCTCTGTATCATGCTACGTATATTTAACATCTTGCCCACCCTCTAATTGCTCTGTAATTGGGCATTTATTTGCCTCAGCCAGCCTAGTGGTTCACATTGCCTTAAACAAAAACATCAATGCACCAGGCCATGCACCAGCCCTAAATCATTAAATAAGAGGCAGCCTGGGGGGAAATCTCCCCCCTTCCCCCCTGGCCAGTCCTCCCCTGGCGCGCGCAAAGCTGCACGCGCATCACCACGCATGTTAACTGCGTAGCATGGCCGTGCTATCAGTTAACACTCTTTTGTGAATCAACCCCATAGTGTATAGAGCATAATGATGTCACGTTCCCAGCCACCAACCCACATATAGATTGGGACTTAAAGTGACAGTGTTAAGAAATAGTGATATACATAACAAGTGATATACAAAATTTTAAATTTAAAATAGGAAAAAACTTAGTTAGCTATTAAATAGGACAGAACACCACTGTAGAGAATACATACATATTTAAATGGAACATTCCAAATTTCAAAATTGTCAATATTATCAATAGACTTTGGCGGCTGAGGACAGCAGCATAACAAAAATATTTTTTCTTAGTAGATTATGCAGAAACTATCTTATATTTCTATAATAGTATTGCTGAACTCACTCCGCAACAGTCCAGGGACAGCGAACATAGTACCTACTTTCCCACACTACATATCTAATACAAGGAACAAATTCTAGAACCTTTTACTTTAATCGACAGTCCAGAATGACGTAAAAAAAAGGAATTCACATTATGGATCTAAAGTGCTAGCCAGTTCAACTTTATCATTTAGGCCTAAAGGACCCATAGCTACAGTTAATAGGATCAATTTAGTCTCTCTCCTCAAAAGCAGATTGTACCGATCACCGCCCCTACGTAGGGTTTTATCCAGACCAGCAAATTGTATTCCTCTGCCTTTAGAGGCATGTGCCTCCCTCATGTGATTAATAAAACGGGTACAACCCTTCCCAGTCTTAATGGAAGCTATATGTTCGCGTATTCTTATTCTCATTTTTTTTTTCAAATAAGTTTTATTGAATTTTTGCATAAACAGACATACATTGATAAACAATCAACATCAATTCCTCCCTTCCCTCCCCCACCAGTCCACCCATCTCTTCTCGACCCATTTTTCTCTCGCAGTCCCCCCACCCACCCATATTAGAATGAATTATGAGTGTTAAACATGAGTATCATAGGCAACACCATGCTTCTTAAAGAGAAACTCCAACCTAGAATTGAACTTTATCCCAATCAATAGCTGATACCCCCTTTTACATGAGAAATATAATGCTTTTCACAAACAGACCATCAGGGGGCACTGTATGACTGATTTTGTGCTGAAACCCCTCCCACAAGAAGCTCTGGGACCGCGGTACTTTTGGCAGTTTGTTACAATGTAACAAGGTTCCCAGACAGGAAATAGCTGTTTACAGCTGTCTCTAACAGCCAAAACAGCTAGGAGCAGCTACATAACCTGCCCACAGTAAAAATATCACCATGTAATAAATGTCAGAATGTAAATCGGGGAGAGGAAAGATTTTACAATGAGCAAACACTGACTAAATCATTTATACATAATTATGGTAAAAATGAAGCACTTTTTTACTACATTATTTTCACTGGAGTTCCTCTTTAAGGTGTTCTATCCACGGAATCCAGATGCTATCAAATTTCAGGGGACAATTCCTCTGGATATATGTTAGCTTATACATGGGTAGAGTAGCATTAATTATTTTTACCCAAGCTGCAACGGATGGAGCATCTGGCTGTATCCAGTGTAGGATAATAGTTTTCCTGGCAAAAGCAGCACCAATCTCCTGGAAGGTGTGATGTCACCCAAAATCCCAAATAAATGTGTTTTAGGATCAAGAGAGATAGGTCTTTTGAATATTTTTTGGAGTAAATATTTAATCTGCAACCAGTATACGCAAATGTGTGGGCAGTTCCAGACCATGTGCAAGAAATCATCGGGGGATTGCCTGTATCTAGGACATTTATCGGATTTGTCTGGGTACATATTTGCTAATCTAGCAGGAGTATAGTAGATGCGGAATATAAACTTCAGTTGAATAAGCCTGTTTTTACAGGATATTAAGTACTCCCCCGGATTTTCCAGAAGATCTTGCCACTCCAGCTCCTCCAAAGAAGGTATATCTGCTTTCCAAGCCCAATAGGCCTTATCCACTCTAGAAGTCGATGTACCTACCAGAGTTGCATGAATTGCTGATAGAGGGTAGCAGGGGCGTAGCAATAGGGGGTGCAGAGGTAGCGACCGCATCGGGGCCCTTGGGCCAGAGGGGCCCCAAAGGGCCCTCCCTCAACTACAGTGTTAGATTTCTATTGGTCCTGTGATCATAATAAATACTTCTATAGATACTTTGAACGGTAGTAATCATTAACAAGCTATTTCCCACCCCCTTCTTGCATCTCTGACACTGTAGTTGCCATTGGCAGGTTTTGATGCACCGTATCAATTGTTATGTATAGAGTGCTTGGGGGGCCCCAATGTAAAACTTGCATCGGGGCCCATAGCTCCTTAGCTACGCCACTGGAGGGTAGTCTAAGTGTTTCGGTACAACAAGTGTTTCCAAAGGATCAGATTTTAAAGTAATAGGATTGGGAAACTGAGCTTGAGCCGCATGCCAAATTTGAATATACCTAAAAAACATTTTGTTATTTAGAGCAAAATCAGATTTAAGTGAGTTAAACATCGCCAAATGCCCATCAGTAATTATGTGCTGCAGCCACTTAATACCATATGATGCCCATAAAATAGGATCAGGGATATTGAAGAAGTGAGATAAATGAGGATTACACCACAACGGGGTATACGGGGAATGGACATCCTGTTGTTTATATTTTCTCTTAGCTGTTTCCTATACCTTTACAGTGAGAATCATAGGTGAGGGGAGGTTTGAGTAAGCTTTATGACCTCGAAATGGTGAAAGGGAGAGTCCCTCATAAGACCCCATCACTGCAGCTTCAAGAGTTGAGGCTGTGTTTCTGTCATCCTGGGCAAACCACCACCTTAGGGTAACAAGAGCCGAGGCCCAAAAATAGATTTTAAAATTAGGAAGCGCCATACCATCCAGTGTGCATGGAAGTTGGAGAGTGGAGAGAGCTATCCGTGGAATTCCTCATGCCCAAAGGAAAGTTACCAGTATGTTATCAATTCTTTTAAAAACAGGTGTAGGGATCCATATTGGAGTTTGACGGAAGACGTAGTTAAGTCTCGGTAAGTACATCATTTTTATGAGGTTGGCTCTACCAAACATTGTAAGGGGTAAAGTGGGCGGCCCATGTTTGGCAATGCTTTTCTAGAGAATTTATATTAAATATATATATAATATTGGTTTTGATATACTGATTGAGAGGAAATTCAATAACTATTCCTAAATATTTAAATTTATTTACCCATTGTAAAGGTGTGGTCACAGCTTTAGTTTTTGCAGCCTGATCTATAAGGAATAAAGAGGACTTGTCCCAATTTATTTTAACCACTTGATGACCAGGGGATTTTCCCCTTCTCTGTGCTGCGTGGGCTCTTCAGCCCACAGCACAGATCGTGTTTCAGCCTGGGCGATCAGAAGGGGGTCCCCCTTTTTCCCCACTAGGGGGATGTCCTGCTGGGGGGGTCTGATTGCCGCCGGCTGTTTGGGATTTGGCGGGGGGGCTCCTCGAAGCCCCCCTGCGCAGCACTATTGTGCCCTACGTCCCTTTCCCTCCCTCCCCTCCTTGCTGTGGGCGGCGCAGGACGGCAATCCGTCCTGCGCCGCCTCTAATAGGCTTTAGGCTATCAGATGCCAGCGATCCCTGGCCAATCAGAGGCCGGGCATCGCCGATCTCCTTTATGGCGCTGCTGCGCAGCAGCGCCGTATTGATGTAAACAGCGGGGATTTCTTCCCCGTGTGTTTACAATTAGCCTGCTAGCCGCGATCGGAGGCTCGCAGGCTGTTCACGGAGACACTCTCCATGAACTGACATGGAACGGCCTCCATGGAAACACCACTTCTACCTGCCGATGCCTATCGGTGTTAGGCGGTCGTTAAGTGGTTAAGGCCTGAGTGACTTCAAAAGGTGTCTATCAGAGAAAGTACATTTAGCAAAGAGTTGTTGGTGTCCCCAAGAAAAAGGAGATCATCTGCGTAAAGCGTTATTTTTTTCAGTGAGTCTCCCAATCTGCAGTCCTTGCACAGAATCATCAGATCTAATCCAAGCCGCCAGGGGCGTAACTAGGCCCCACCGGGCCCCCCTACAGAATTTCAGAGCGGGGCCCCCCCCTGCGGCCCGCTCGGGGCCGTTTTGTGGGGGCTGGAGGGGTCGCAGCATGAGGGGAAAGCCGTGGCCACAGTCGGCAGGAGGGGGGACGTTCCCCCCCTCCCTCACCTCGGGACTCTCCCCTCTGCGCTCCCCTCCAGCTTAAATGTGTGTCCGTGGGCAGCGGCGAGCAGCGGCGGGCAGCAAACAGATACATACCTTCCGTGCGCTCCAGCCTGCGTTCCTCTCGCTAGCCTCTGACGCGACTTCCTGTTATACTTGAAGTCGCGTAAGAGGCTAGCGAGAGGAACGCAGGCTGGAGCACACGGAAGGTATGTATCTGTTTGCTGCCCGCCGTCGCTCGCCGCTGCTCTCAGGCACACATTTAAGTTGGAGGGGAGCGCAGAGGGGAGAGCCCCGAAGTGAGAGGGGGGGGACGTCCCCCCTCCCCACCGACTGTGGCCACGACTTTTCCCTCATGCTGCGACCCCTCCAGCCCCCACAAAACGGCCCGGGGCCCGGGCCCCCCCCATGGGAGCAGGGGCTGCAGGCCCGGGCCCCCCCACGGGAGCAGGGGCTGCAGGCCCTATTGTTATGCCAGTGCGAGCCACTAAGGGCTCAATGGCCAAGGAGAAGAGGAAGGGAGACAGTGGGCACCCTTGCCTTGTGCCCCTCTGCAACTCGAAGGAAACAGAGGATACACCGTTAATAAGAACCCTGGCTCTGGGAGTGGAATAAAGTAGGTGGATCCTCTTAAGGAATTATTCTTATCCTCATTGCTCTAGTCGTTTGACCAATGTAAAACCTGCCACATTGACAGAACATAACATAAACCACATATTCAGCTTGACACGTAATAAAACTTTTTACCTGTATCAATTCTTTTCCAACTTGAACATATTTTTGAGTCAACATCTGTCTACAAAACTTACAGTGGTCACAACGATAATTGCCTTTTGAAATTGCTTTATCCAACCAAGTGGTAGATCTAGGAAAAGATCTACCACTTGAGTTCAGCAATACTATTATAGAAACTATCTTATAGTATAGAAATATAAGATAGTTTCTGCATAATCTACTAAGAGAAAGTATTTTTGTTATGCTGCTGTCCTCGGCCGCCACAGTCTATGGATATTATGGACAATTTTGAAATTTGGAATGTTCCATTTGAATATGTATGTATTCTCTACAGTGGTGTTCTGACCTGTTTAATAGCTAACTAAGTTTTCCTATTTTAAATTTTGTATTTCACTTGTTATGTATATCACTATTTCTTAACACTGTCACTTTAAGTCCCAATCTATATGTGGGGTGGTGGCTGGGAACGTGACGTCATTATGCTCTATATACTATGCGTGCCAGCAAGTGCCAAATTGTAATTGGTTGGGCTAGATAATGGTATTGTTCCCCTTCCGGTATTTGTCCCACCCCAATGTCTTCAGCAGAGAATTGGTGAAGACTGAGACTGCGCAGTAATAATTTTTGCTAAGCCTCCTGGGTATTGTAGTACACGCACTTGCATCCGGGCGGACTCTTGTATTGGTGATGGGTGTGTTACGTCACTTCCTCCCAGCCAGCCCTTCTTCTCCAATACCAGAGTGAGCGGCAACACCGGAAGAGGCGGGGTTTGTCCCAGCATATGCTGGATGTTGCCCGGTCGCCCTTTTCAGGTGGAACGCAGCATGACCAAGTGTCAATTTGACACAAAACGCCCATCGCTTGTAGTTTCTACCCGCCACCCACCTCCTCCACCACGGCTGTAACTCAGGCCAGTATAACATGATGACCTTGATGTAAAGAATTCTTTGTCATGGATGTGATCCACTAGAAATAAACACGACTAGCAAGGTGCACGTGGTTTTCTCTTTGTACAACAGATTCTATGCCTTTCTTCTTTTCCCACTATGGAGCACGCGCCCCAGTGAAGCGGCAGGAAGAATGCAACATAAGTGGTGAGAGTTTTGCTTCCTATTACTTTCTCATATGTATGCCTTGAGGAGAGATCGCCACACTATTGCTTTCTCTTGAATACAGATAAGATATATTTCCACACATACATTCCCTATGAAAAACTATAAACTACATAAAAAAATATTTGTTTTTTTACTTACCAGACTAAAGAATCCCTTTGGGCATTTTTACACATTCCACATAATTATCAACAAGTACAGTATATTATTGCAGAGTTTCCAGGGACCCCATTAGTAATACAGTATGCAACCTAAATTGATCTTTCTGTGTTTTTTATTAGCAGTTTACAACTACTCTTAGTGAACCTGAAGTGAGAAGAATATGGAGGCTGCCATCCTAATTCCCATATAAACAATTCCAGTTGCCTGGCTGCCATGCAGAGCTTTTATGTGTCACATGCCATTGATTCAAATAGAAATTGCCTACCAAAAGTGCTATCTTCATTTCTTCTTTGCATACGTTGGAGTGGATTGGAGGACCACTGAGGACCGCCTCCGGGCAACATAGGTATTTCATGTGAGAGAGTGAGTGAGGCTGCTTGAACCTTTTAATATGTTTTGAGCTATTGGCATTTTGGCCTCAAACTGCTGCCCATTTTGTTGTAGGTTTCCAAAACCACACCTTTATACATAAAGTTCATGCTAGCAGGCTTAAAAAAATTCTAAACATGAAACTAAACAGGTATTATACATAAATACACCGAAGAGATGCATTAGCATTAACATTTATCAATATAAAACACCATACCCACTGTCTCCGAGTGCTCCCGAAGATGCTCCACTAATATCGCCTTTTGGACGTTATGGATGTAGAGCAAATGTTGTAATAAATATTACAACTTTAAGTCCCATTGATAAGCATACAGTACAGTTGATGGCTAAAAGGACAGACCCTCATGAAAGGAATTTGGCTTCAAGTGTGCTTAGAAACCACAATCTGCTCTACAGTACTGATGTCTGTTATGAGAAAATTAGATTTAATCTGTGTTTATGACCACATCCTTATTATTATCTTAAATATTACAGAAATTAATTAAATACTGTTAACACTGGCCCTTTTTTTTACCTCAGTATAAAGTGACAGATAAAAGTCAATTAGTAGCTTCTTGAGTGTAGTTCAATTTTAAACAAAGTAGAACAATTACAATGCTCTTGACAGTGGACATTGTATAGAAGAGTTCCTGTTTTGTTCCAGCTCCTTATAGCATAAATATTCACATTTCAGTATCTTTCGTCTGTTCTATGGTTGTACACAGATATGTATCATGTGAAAGACCTTTCCTGCCTGCCTTCGGTTTACAGGGTCTCTGAGGTAATTCTGTATTTGCTGCACATATTCAGGGACAGTAATGACAGAACCATACATTCACAAATATAATTTCTCTTGTGCTGATAGGCAAATAAAAATGATAGCAGCTGAAACAATTGAGTACTAACACTCCAAGTATCAAAGAGTAATAACAGTTTATTTTATGGAACTGTATAAAATGCATAAACAAAAGCCTGAAAGACGTGATCAGGGGCATACCAATTGCCATCACAACCCCTGCAGTTGCAGGGGAACCTAGGTTCTAAAGGGAGCCTAGTCCTCCTCCCCCATGCTACTTACCCCTCCCCAGCAGAAACACAGTGGAACACATTTATCTGTTTCTAGCACTGGTTGATGTCTCCTCTCCTCTTCAATACAGCCACTTGCTGTGCGTGTTATGTTGCCACACTTGTTTGTGGAGAATTGGGGTAACATTTCTTAAGGGGAATAGCAACTGCACTTACTGTTAGGGGAGAGGGTTATGGCCACACATTTTGTGGGAGGGGGCTGCTATTGCTTGTTGGAGACTGAAAGGGGTTAAGGTGGCATCACATCACCATGGAGCAGGAAGAAGGCCCCATGAAATTTTCACTCGCAGGCATAATGGCCCCTGTTTTATTAACTTTTTCTCTTCAGTTGTCTTCTAGGGGATATTTTTAGGCCTGATTCATACTGCCAGAGCTTTTCTAAGCTCTTGTGATTTGTAAAGCTCTTGCTAGTACAATGCTGTGAGTGTGTTATCACTTGAGAAATGTGCTTTAAAAAAAAAGTCACCCATAACATTACATAAGAAAGAGCTTTTCAAATCGCTGATGCATAAAAAGCTCTTGCAGTGTGAACCAAGCCTTACACCTTGTCAATAAAATACCTTTTAAGCCACCAGCATATTGCCCTCTGATGCATTCATATATGTTAAAGGGAGTCTGAAGTGGAAAAAAAAACATACTTACCTAAGGAAAAGAAAGGCTCTGGGTCCTATAGAGTCTTCCCGGTCTTCTCACGGTCCCCACGTTCCCCAACAGGCTCCCACATTAGCAGTCTACACAAGCACTCAGGCTTCTGAAGATGGGCCGCTCTATAATGTGCACGCGCGAGCACCCTCTCTTGCACACTCACGTGCAAGAGCTGCCGGTCTTCGGGAGCCTGAATGCTTCCAAAGACTTCCAAAGTCTCCCACAGTGGTCGATTCAAACAAAGGAGCCTGCAGGGAACAAGGACAGAGTAAGGAGAATGGAGAGGCCTTCCCTCTACTTAGGTGAGTATCTATATATTTTTTTTCAATTTCCCTTCAGACTTTATTTAATTAGATCTGCTCTAATGCGTCTTTTCTCCAGACTAAATTAGCCCAGTTTATCTAACCTTTCTTGATTAGTGAGACCTTCCATCCCTCTAATCAATTTTGTTGCTCGTCTCTGCACCTGCTCTAAAACTGAAATACAGTGAAAGTTTGGGCAACCTTGTTAATCGTCATTATTTTCCTGTATAAATCGTTGGTTGTTACGATAAAAAATGTCAGTTAAATATATCATATAGGAGACACACACAGTGAAATTTTAGAAGTGAAATTAAGTTTATTGGATTTACAGAAAGTGTGCAATAATTGTTTAAACAAAATTAGGCAGATGCATAAATTCGGGCACCACAAACTATAAATTAAATCAATATCTAGTAGATCCTCCTTTTGCAGAAATTACAGCCTCTAAACGCTTCCTGTAGGTTCCAATGAGAGTCTGGATTCTGGTTGCAGGAATTTTGGACCATTCCTCTTTACAAAACCTCTCTAGTTCATTCAGGTTTGATGGCCTCCGAACATGGACATCTCTCTTTAATTCACACCACAGATTTTCAATTATATTCAGGTCTGGGGACTGAGATGGCCATTCCAGAACGTTGTACTTGTTCCTCTGCATGAATGCATTAGTGGATTTTGAGCAGTGTTTAGGGTCATTGTCTTGTTGAAAGATCCAGCCTTGGCGCAGCTTCAGCTTTGTCACTGATTCCTGGTCATTGGTCTCCAGAATCTGCTGATACTGAGTGTAATCCATGCATACCTCAACTTTGACAAGATTCCCAATCCCTGCACTGGCCACACAGCCCACAGCATGATGGAACCACCACTATATTTTACTGTAGGTAGCAGGTGTTTTTCTTGGAATGCTGTGTTGTTTTTCTTCCATGCATAACGCCCCTTGTTATGCCCAAATAACTGAATTTTAGCTTTATCAGTCCGCAGCACCTTATTCCAAAATGAAGTTGGCTTGTCCAAATGTGCTTTAGCATACCTCAAGCAGCTCTGTTTGTGCTGTGGGCGGAGAAAAGGCTTCCTCTCCATCACTCTCGCATACAGCATCTCCTTGTGTAAAGTGCACCGAATGGTTGAACGATGCACAGTGACTCCATCTGCAGCAAGATGATGTTGTAGGTCTTTGGTGCTGGTCTGTGGGTTGACTCTGACTGTTCTCACCATTTATCACTTCTGTTCATTTCAAAATTTTTCTTGGTCAGCCACTTCGAGCCTTAACTTGAACTGAGCCTGCGGTCTTCCATTTCCTCAATATGTTCCTAACTGTGGAAACAGACAGCTGAAATCTCTGAGACAGCTTTCTGTATCCTTCCCCTAAACCAAGATGGTGAACAATTTTTGTCTTCAGGTCATTTGAGAGTTGTTTCGAGACCCCCATGTTGCCACTCTTCAGAGAAAATTATAAGAGGAGGGAAACTTACAATTGACCCACTTAAATACTCTTTCTCATAATTGGATTCACCTGTGTATGTAGGTCAGGGGTCACTGAGCTTGCTGAGCCAAATTGAGTTCCAATAATTAGTTCTAAAGGTTTTGGAATCAATAAAATGACAACAGTGCCCAAATGTATGCACCTGCCTAATTTTATTTAAATATTGCACACTTTCTGTAAATCCAATAAACTTTATTTCACTTCTCAAATATCACTGTGTGTGTGTCTCCTATATGATATATTTAACTGACATTTTTTATCGTACCAACCAACGATTTACACAGGATAATCATGACGATTAACAAGGTTGCCCAAACTTTCGCATCCCACTGTATCTCTCTTCATAATGTAGTGCCCAGAACTGAATTCCATATTCCAGATGTGGCCTTACTAGAGCGTTAAACAGGGGCAATATTATGCCAGCATACCAAGTTTTTATTACCCTTTTAATGCATCCTAAAATGTTATTTGCTTTACCTGCAGCTGCTTGGCATTGAATAAGATTATTTTACTAGTTGTGGATGAGTACCCTTAAGTCCTTCTCCAAGTTTGATGTCCCCATCTGTATCCCATTTATTTTGAATGGTGCTAGACCAAAATGCATGACTGTAACGCTCTTACCTACTAATGGTTCAAGCGAGGGCTCAGGCAGCACTGAGCTGCTGCAGGAAGCTTCTTCTTCCGATTTCTGCAGCGGCATCCCCAGCACCCCTGCAGCTGTGGCTCAGCATGTATGTTCCTCCAGCCTCCCCAGTGGGACGCGCCCATCCCAGAGCAGTTCTTATAGGTTGAGGAGGCGGGTCTAGTGGGTGTCAGCTGACACCCTGGTCAGCTGACACTTTTCTGCTGGAACCTTTGCTGATTGGCCAGTTCCTTTTCTGGGCTGATCTGTGATCTTTTCCACATGTATATAAACTCTGTTCATTCAGTTGCTCACTGCCCGTGATAGCAATCAGTATGCTGGTTTTGCTGGGCACTTTATCACTCCCTGATAAACATATTGTATTTCAATGTGACTTCCATTATTGTATTTCAATGTGACTGCCAGACTGACTTAGATACGACCTTAGCTTTACTGACCACTCTCTTGCCTAGTCCTCTGTGCTGCAACCATCCGATCTAACGTGTATTACCTTAGCCTGTTACCGACTCTGATTCTGCCTAGTCCTCTATACTGCAGCCATCTGATCTAACGTGTATGACCCTAGCCTGTTACCGACTCCCAGAGGCGGGACAAGGTCCTCCAGCACCCAAGGCTGAGACACCAAAGTGCGCCCATCCATCCCTGCCACCCCAGCTGTCACACACTGATTGCTATTAGACTAAGAGGGCCACAGGGCCCACAACCTCCCCAACACCTTAATCTCTAGTTATCTGGCTTGCAGTCACTGCTATGTATCCCCTTTTCTTATTTCTTTCTGTTTCAAACACAATTGGGAATGACAGCTGAATGAATTGTGCTCCCCCTCCTACACTGCGCCCTGAGGCTGGAGCCTCTCCAGCCTATGCCTCGGCCCGGCCCTGCCGACTCCGATTCTGCCTAGTCCTCTGTACTGCAGCCATCTGATCTAACGTGTATAACCCTAGCCTGTTACCAACTCCGATTCTGCATAGCCCACCATACTGCAGCCAGCTGATATTGTGTATTGGTACACATAGCACCTAGCGTGATAATGACTTTACATATTTCAACATTGAATTTCATCTGCCATTTATGTGCCCATATAGCCATCCTGTCCAGATTCTTTTGCAATATCTCAATATCTTCCTGAGAGTTGATGATTAGCACAATTTTTTTATCATCTGCAAAAATAGCAACATTGCTTTCTACTTCATCTACTAGGTCATTAATAAATAAGTTGACGAGCACTGGACTCAGTACTGACCCTTTGTACGGACCCCACTGCTAACAGTCACCCCTTTTAAATATGATTGATTGACCTCACTGGCCACCCAAATGAGGACAATGTTATCCATTATGCCTTGATCAATTAGCACCATTTTTGCTATCGGGGGCCCAGTCAGAGGTTTGCTCAACTGTAATGGCCCTCCCTTTTCAAAACAGGAGATGATCAATACAAATAAGTCCAGATTGCATTCGGAGGGAAGTGTTGGAATCAGGTCATTGAGAGGGAACAAGTAATATTACCGCACTGGCCCCAACAAGATGGGAAGCCTACAAGTTTACCTTGTTACAGCAGGACCCCAAAGGAAGCCTGATGTGAACAGCCACAGCTGATATGTACTGGAAATTACTGCAGCTATCACCTGAATCAGCTCAAATCAGTTGTTAGTGAAAACCAAATAAAGAGGTATCTAAGTCAGGTAAACAAATCTCAATTAAAGGAGCTTTAACAGAATAATAAAAAAAAGATCTTATTAGAAAAAAGTTACCAAATACATTATCTAATATGTGTGATAGTTTGGACTCAATTAATCAAAAATATAAATAAATCATGGAAGCAAGAGTTAAAGTCAAACTTGATAATTACATGGTTTTTAACCTTTCCACCATTGTTGGACTTTGTTCTCCTCTCCTAAACCAATATGCATGACTTTACAAATCAAGCCAGATGAGATGGTCAGGTTTGGCAAGTGATTTGTCATATATTTGGTTCATTTTATTCGGTTATATTCAGTTAATTTTGGTTAGTCAACCATATCAAATCCCTGATCCACAATTACCGGGAATTAGTTAGTTTGGTTGAAAAAAAACATCATCAGTATTAGAACTGTCATTTAAAATGCATGAAAACACCATGTGTTACCTTGATACCTTGTAGCAGACAAGGCGCGTGATATATCTGAAAAGTTTACAAAAAAAATCATAAGAAAATGTTGGTGAGGACATTAGTGCTAGTGTTATTCATTGTTGAAAACAGGAATCCATAGAGGAAGAAGTCAAGTTTACAAGAGCTTTATTTAGCCCATAGTATGTTGTCTTCCTGGCAGGAAGCTTACATCAGACATATGTTATCTGATGATTTTGAAAATAATGATAATGACTTAAAGTACTGTAGCTGCACATTTATGATGTATATACTTACTTTCTATAACATTCACTCGATGCTTCATCAACACAGTGCGGACCTTCAGAACAATCTAAAAATATGACATCTGAAAAACAGCATACCACCCACAAATTTGTGAATAACAATAATTTTTCATTTTACGTTTTTATAAAATTGTCATGAATACTGTCCGAAGACCAGAGTGTATTAAAAAGCATATCTAAAAAATGAACCAGCATTAGCATTCAATCTGTCAGATCAGTAGATGAGCAATGAAGCATGAGGGCTGTTTGTCAAATATTGCTTGTCCTCTCCCCTTTCCTCTTCATAAAACAGAACAGACTGTGACTGTAGCCAAGCAACATGTCTGTACAGCATTTTTGTTATGAGCACTCTCACCCTAACAATCACTTAGCGATTGTTTATGGCCAGGGGCGTTTCTAGCCATTTTGTCACTCCAGGCAAGAAAACCTTTGGCGCCCCCCCCCCCCCCCCCCCCCCCCACACACACACACACACACACATGCAGTGTCAACCCTTATTCCACAACACAATAACACACTGGTTGGATTGCTGGCTGTGGGTCTGTGATAAGCAAACTGCACACCCTCAGCCAGTCGTCCGTCCTCCATTCAGGACAGCAGCGCCACCTCCTCCTTTCTGCTGTGCAACTAGTAGAGATCAGCACACACTGCAGTACAGGTACAGAGTCACAGCTTATACTGTACATACTGGAGGTAGCAGAGATCAGCACACGCTGCAGCTAGTTTACTAACAGCGCAGGAAAAGAGTAACAGCCTATACTGGAGGAAGCAGACATCAGCACACACCACATCTAGTTTACTATCAGTACAGGCACAGAGTAACAGCTTATACTGTACATACTGGGGGTAGCAGAGAGATCAGCACACACCGCAGCTAGTTTACTATCAGTACAGGCACAGAGTAACAGCTTATACTGTACATACTGGAGATAACAGAGATCATTACACACTGCAGCTAGTTTACTATCAGTACAGGCACAGAGTAACAGCTTATACTGTACATACTGGAGATAACAGAGATCAGTACACACTGCAGCTAGTTTAATATCAGTGCAGGCACAGAGTAACAGATTATACTGTACATATTGGAGGTAGCAGAGATCAGTACACACTGCACCTAGCGTACTATCAGTACAGGCACAGAGTAATGCTGGGTACACATAATGCGATTTCCTGCTCAATCGGCGGGATCGATCGATTATTTCTGACATGTTCGATTGGGTTTCGATCGATACAGCCGTCGATTTTGCATACTTAACATGAGTAAATTGATGGCTGCATCGATCAGGACCTGATCGAAGATGTCAGAAATAATCGATCGACCAGTCGATCGAGCGGGAAATCGCATCATGTGTACCCAGCATAACAACTTATACTGCACATACTAAAGGCAGCAGAGATCAGGACACACTGCAGCTAGTAAGAGATGCCTCAGAGGAATTCCACTGCTCCCTGTCTGATTCTACAGTGCTCAGCCCCTTTCCCAGCTGTGCACTTACAAACTAACTGTCTTCTAGCAGTCTGCAGTCCCTGAAAAAAATAACATATTCAAGAATTCCTAATTGTCAGCCTGAAGATGAGCAGTGAGCTTTGAAGATAGGTTGCTACAGGTAATTCCTTGTAAGCAGGTTGGGAACTGGAGGAGTTGAACTGTCAGTTATCACAAACCAGAGGTGGGATGTCTCTGGTGGGCAGGTGACTTGCAGGGGTCAGGCAGAGGTGGATATCTGAAACCCTGGAATACAAAGGGAATCCCAGGGGGGGGGGGGGGGGGGGGGAGGGTGAGAGAGAATTCCTTTGCAAAAAAAAGCTCAGCTCTGAGGATCTCTGATCTATTCCACCATCTGAATGTAACCAATTGCCATTTGCTGCTAAATGCCTCTCTCCTCTGATCTTAACCACAAAGCATGCTTTAGATATTCAGGTCATTCTGTCTCACACAGCCTCAGCCAATCCCCACCAGGGAGCCCCATGCTTGTTTTTTTTTTTGGGGGGGGGGGGGGGCAGTAAAGTATTCCAGCCTCCACCTGTGGATCGTTGCTGACTTATTTTCCTCCCCTTCTATTATACAAATGTTGGACAACCAGATAGAGCTCACAGTATAGGCTGACTTAAAAAAAAAAGCACAAAACAGACACCTAAGGGGACAATATAGGCTTCCTCGGACTAGGCCTGGCTGCTGTCACCCCTGCTGCCTGGATTACTGTGAGATGATGATGATGATTCCAGGCTCCCACAAGGACACCAACAACCTAACTGATTCCCCCAGGCCCAAGCAAACACAGGCTACTGTCCTGACTGCTCCTTCTCCCATTGATTGATGGTGAACAGGAGAAACAGGACTGTCTTGCTTACCCCTTGTCCAGACTCCTAGCGGGCAGCGGCTGGCCAGCTGGGGATCATCATCTCTGCAGGGCTGCTTGACACGCTGGCAAATCCATCCCATGGGGATAGCAGAGGGGGCGGCAGGCAGGGGGGCAGCGCTCTTCTTCCATCCAAATCAGTTTCTGCCTCCGACCTGCCGCCATCCTCCTCATGTGCAACAGGGTGGGTGGGCTTAGGCAGACTCCGGGCTCAGGCTGTCTCTGTAGTGCAGCCAGCAGCAGTGGCGCCCAAAATCAAAATGCCTGGTCACACTCAAACACGCTGCCTGCGTGCACGTGTGACAGGCGGGGGGCGGAGTTAGAGGCGGCACCGCACGTAGTAAACAAACTACTCGTGCGGCTGCTCGCTCTGAGGAGGGGGCAGTCCAGTAGGCGGCACAGCTGCCTATCATAGAGGCGCAGCAGCTGCTGCAGCAGCATGATTAACAGAATTAAAAAAAAAGCACGACTGGCCCCCCTGCTTGCGCTCTCTATCTCCCATGGCGCCATAGGCAAATATTTAGAGTTGCCTGATGGCTGAGACGGCCCTGTTTATGGCAACAGAAATTAAGCATCTGCACAATGCTTAAAGTGGTCTGAAACTCAGCATTTCCTCTTTGTACTAAAAGATTATTTACAGCCTTAAACCTACTACCACAAGAAAAAAAATTGTAGCAGAACAGCATTCAAACTGTTAAACACAACACTTTGTTCTGCAGTGGAAAGCTCCTTCAGCTTGCGATCTGCATCCTAAGAGGTGATAACATTATATTTTGTTTACATCCCTCTGTTGCGACAATTGGTTACAGCCAGCCATGTGCTGAAACAGAACTGTACTGAGCTGACAAGCAGAGACATATGAGAAATGATCACTAAATAGCTGCTGTATTTATACATTAAAATCTATGAATATAATGTAATGGCAGCTTTTAGAGCAGATAAACTATACTTTGGGAACTTGTAATTTCTAAACAAACAATATTACTTGTGCACAAAAGCAAATATGGTAACTGGGTAATAAAAAGTAGGAAATGTGTCCGTTTTATATCACTTTAAGTGAAGATCGTTTATTTGGTTTCATTTTTTTGATTATCATCACTGGGTCGTGACTTCCCTACATAACAGATTTTAAAGCCAATGGGAATCGCTTGAAAAAAACAAAAGGCAGATACTTACCTAAGGAGAGGGAAGGCTCTGGGTCCTGTAGCGCCTTCCCTCTCCTCTCCTGGTGCTCTGGTTCAGGCGGCAGCTCCTCCTTTCAAATCCCCTGCCGCGGGGGACTTCGGAAGTCTTTGGGAGCCAAGTCCTCCCAAAGATAGGTGGCTCCATGCTGCACACGCGCAATTGCACTCCCGAAGACTTCCAAAGTCTTCCTCTCAGCGGCAGAGATAGCAGCATTTGACCGAATTGGTCGATTGCTGCAACGGGTTAACCAGTGCTGGAATGGGCAATGGGAGAGGAGAGAGAAGGGTCATTAGGATCCAGAGCCTTCCCTTTCCTTAGGTAAGTATCTGCCTTTCGTTTTTTTTCAAGCAGTTTCCATTGACTTTAAAAGCTTCCATTTTTAATTTGCCAATGCTGAGTTACCAAATAGATATATCTATTAGTTTAGCGATTAAATGCTTTCACTTTAAAGAAAACCCGAGCCAAAGCTTCAGAAACACTTACAAAAGAGAGAGGAGAAGGAGGGGCTTCCCGCACTGTCCACTGGTCGTCCGCTGTGGCCGGGACCCTTCAATTGATGGGGGCTGCACTCGTCTACTGGCATGAGTGTTGCTGCGCTGCAGCCGTTCAAGCATGGCCGCACCTGTGCAGTAGCATAGAGCCAATCGTGCATGAGTGGTTCCAGCTTACTGTGCATGCACGGCTGTACCCATGCAGGCACAATATGGCCGGGCTTGTGCCATAAAAGGAGTGCAATCCTGATCAGCAAAGCATGTAACACGGCGTGTGACCAGGGCCTTAAAGGAAGCCTTTAGCAAGCAGAATATGGAGACTATCGTTTTCAGCAGTGTTTGAGACACAATTTATGGTTCGAGTATTTTTGTGCAGTAAATCAGCTGTCAGGTAAATGGTATACTGATAATATGTTTTAAGCACAGTAGTATGGCAACAATTGCATCTTCCACATTTATCTCTCTCCGATTTTCTTCCAGGTGAGCAGGGGTTGGGAAACACCTGCCAAAATCTGATCTCAAGACACGACACTCAGGAACTAAAATGGCAACAATCTTTAAAGATTAGAAGCAAAAAAATATATATGTACTGTACACAGTGCTGGTCGTAATGGAAAAATCTACGCTTACGAATCATTACGCGTAATTTTATGCTATTACGCATTACGCAATTATGGTTACGGCGTAGGAAATTATCTACGGTTTATCACTGTAATTAAGCGTTAACTTATGCAGTTACGCGTAAGGATACCGTAATGTAGGCGCTTACACTACGATGTTACGCGTAGTGCCGTAATACCCATTAATGCGTATTTTTTTACGCATACGGACAATGTGTACGCAATAGCCTTCAATGTGACAGCTATTGCGTACACATCATTTGTATGCGTCAAAACGTACGCTTATATACTGAAGGGCGGGAGAAGATACTATTGGTTGCTTAGGATGTTGACTGATTGGCTACTCTTAGAAAAGGGGAGTTTTTACGTTAGTAATTACGCGTAAAATTACGCGTAAGTCTTCGTAAAATTACGCATACCTAGCAATTACGGTAGACAGCGTAATTACGATACCACTTAACTGCTTACGCGTAAATAATTACACATAAGACCGTAAGTTACGCGTAGCGCTTACGCGTAAATTTACATTGAATTACGATGCGTAATTACGCTCATGCGTAATTTTGGCCCAGCACTGACTGTACATACTAGAATATAAACCACACCATCTTATTTTAAATCTTGCTTCATACTATATTATAGTGGGCAAGTATATGCAGTAGAAAGAATAGCGCTGGGCATCAGAACGAATGCTTCCAAGGTTTATTCACAAAGTGGCAAACAGGGTTACAGACATGGGAGAAATAGATGGCCTAACAGCCGTTTCATGGTTACACAGTTACATAGTTATTTTGGTGTGACAATCCAGCCCCGCGATCCCATCGAGATCTGCTCCCGTTAGCGTACGCAGGAAGTACGGGTGCAGACGGACAACGAAGACTAGTTGCTGGATCGTTAGAGGGAGAAAGAAAGGTTAAGGCGACAGAGCGTGCCAATCCCATATAATCTGCTCCCGTTAGCATACGCAGGAAGTACGGTGAGCAGACTGACAATAAGGATTGATCGCCCAACTGCCGACAATATGGAATGGGACAGTCCCTCACCAATCGCGTATTACTAGGCCACCGTTGCCATGCAGGTCTCATGCACTAGAGACTGCTGGAGGCAAATTCACTGTGTGCGTAGTAAACGATTAAGATTGGTTGGAGGTGCCCATACATGTACAATCCTGATTGTATATACAATCGGTAAACTAAAAAATTTCGATTTCGCGCTGGAAATCGGGTAAATACACTGCCACCACTCTTCGATTTGATAGGGCAAAGAGACAAAAACGCTATCATGATACGGTAGCCAGCCCAATTACGTTCAACATGCTCCAGTCACCGTTCGGGGAATAGTCACTTCCGAAGGCTTAAAGACTGTGAGCAATGCGACGTTAAAGAAAGGTTACTGGGTCCATATATGATGCAAACTCGATTGTCTCCAATCGAGAAAACTAAAGTTATTGGTTCCGCACAGGAAATCGGATACTAGCTAATCCTAGAAGGAAGAAACGGTTATTTACAACCTAGCTAGCAAATCAACAATTATAAGCAAGTCATAAAACAATGCAGTAGTATTACTGACTCTTAAGAGGGCAGATTCGTTATAGCAGCAATCAGATGACCAGAACAGGCACAAGACTGAACGATAAAAATCGTTAGTGTATTTCTAAACTACATACACACAGCTTACTTTAGAACAGTTTGGTTTGATAGAGAGTAGAGATGAAAAGAAACAGAATGTCTGGATATACAGTTCAAATACCGTTATTGGTAGTCCATGCGGCAATCAAAGTCCAGAATGGCCGATTGCCATGCGGCCTTAGGCCTTTGTGAGAAAGTCCCAAAATGGCAGGTTTTCCATGCGGCCAGAGACCTTGTGAGAAATCCAAAGTGGAGATTTTGCGCCAGTGTCTCTGAGGTTATAGCCCCCACTCCAGCAAGGAGGGGTTAGGGGGCGTGGATCACACACCTCTTTGGAACAGGAGATCTGCCCACCCCTCGCATGAACACAAAAATATACTTGAATCATATATGATAGGTGTGCTAATCTTCAAACCATACAGGCTATGTTAAATCTAATAACATTTTCAGGTCGATCAGAATTTAACGATAACAATGATATCAAACTTGGGGGGGTTTAGAGTGAACGGTGACCTCAAAATGCATATCTCTGCTTTGGCAGGGCTTACCGTTAATTCGGAAACATCCAATTGTGTGGTTTGTTCCGAATTTCATAATAAGCGGGTTCTAAAGGCCGTTGCCTATTTGGAAAGTCATCTTTATGACAAAAGATGGATTTCATATTTGTGAGGTCACAGATAGGTCAGCTGGGAGATGGATTCTCTTTGATCCTTCAGCTGAGGTAATCCTGAGAGAACCCCCTGCTGTGATCGGTTCCTACGTGGAGGAAGGGGCGATTTATTAGCTTCTGTCCATCTAATCTCTGATGGATGAGCTATAACCTTTCCAGGGATGCTGGGAAACCGCTTTCACACAGAGGTGAGAAGAGCTGTAATTAGAAGCTACCAAAGAGCCAGGGTTTGCTACATTTGACCAGGGAGAGGAACTGTTAACCCCTGGCTTCCCTGATCTTTTTGTAAATTAAGCCTTTCCCTATCTGCTGTCACTTTTTAATAGTGGCGACAGGGAATATTTTATAAGGCTCTAACTACTTTTTTAGGACGAATAAACGTTAATTCATCACACATGGGTAATCCCGCTTCCTCAGAGACCAAAGAACTTTGGTCTCTGAGGAAGTTGGTCTCTGAGGAAGCGGGATTACCCGTGAAATGGCTGTTAGGCCATTTATTTCTCCTATGCCTGTAACCCTGTTTGCCACTTTATGAATAAACCCTGAAATCATTTGTGATGGTGCCCAGTGCTATTCTTTCTACTGCGTATACTTGAAATCGAAATTGTTGGAGCACACTACGATCCCAGGTACATGTTGCTGTGCAGTTTGCCAACATCGAGCGCCAGCCGCTCTTTGCTCTCCTTAATTGGGGTATATTATAGTTGGGCCAATGCTGAGTGTGGACAGCATTTAATTCCTCTCTCAGCAGCTACTGGGGTCTCCTGAACGCGTACGTTAAAAAGGGCGCCGGGAAAAAAGGGCGCAGGGTTTTGTTTAAAAATAATGTTTTATAAAGTTATAAATCATTAAATAATGTGTATGAAATCGGCAATTGTAAAAACGTTAATCTTCCCTGTTTAGAAAGTAAAATTTATAATAACGTTTTATAAAACATTAATAAGAATGTTACTAAAGCTATAACTAACCCTACTCTCACACAGAACCCTCACTGTACCTACCCCTAACCCCTAGACCCCCCTGGTGGTGCCTAAACCTAAGACCCCCCTGGTGGTTCCTAAACCTAAGACCCAGCCTGGTGGTGCCTAAACCTAAGACCCCCCTGGTGGTGCCTAAACCTAAGACCCCCCTGGTAGTGCCTAAACCTAAGACCCCCCTGGTGGTGCCTAAACCTAAGACCCCCCTGGTGGTGCCTAAACTTAAGACCCCCCTGGTGATGCCTAAACCTAAGACCCCCCCTGTGATAAGCATTAATAACGTTTTAAAAAAATATTGTGAGGTTTTTCGTTTAAAAATAATGTTTTAAAAAAAAATTTGTACTTTTGTTCGTTTAAAAATAATGTTTTAAAAAAATATTGTACTGTTTTTCGTTTAAAAATAATGTTTAAAAAATTATAAATCATTAAATAATGTGTAATCATGAGAAGCAGTTATAAAACATTAAAAGTCTCCGGGCACCGCTTTTAAAACGTTATTTTTCTCCGACGCCCTTTTTTCCTGTTGGGCGCCCATTAAACGATATTTATTATGGTAGTGAATGGCGGCGCCCTTTTTGTCCACCTGCCTCATGCGCCCAAATTTCCTGCTTCCCTCCTGAACTGCATAAGGCTTGGTTTCCATTTGTAGCATACTGTTTCAGCTCATTCAGATCGGAGAGGACCAGTTCAGAGTCCTCTCCACTCCATTTTAATGTCACATTCATCATGTCTGAGGGCAAATGTGTTGCACGATAGGTGGCTATAGGCAACGCATCTGAATGTAAGAATGAAGCAAGTCGGGACTCTGTGTTCTGTTTTTTTAACAAGTGGTAGCGAATCCTATTTTTAACAACAGGATCTGTTTTCTGCATTCCTCTGAGCTGCAAAAAAACATGCACAATGGGTACGTTTTTACAGCAAGTGGGAACCAAGTAAGGAGCAAAGCATCTTCAACTATCCTTTCCTCCCCAAACCTATGCAGCTGCTTATTCCCTGTGTCTAATATGCAGAATATACATAGTCATGCATTCAAGAGAGACTGCTGTAGCTACCTCTCAAGCATTCTTTGTTGTCTAGCTTCTTTGTTCAGCCGCATGTCTCCTTCAGGTCCTGGTCATGTCTACACTCTGCAGTCAAAGTATGACCCTCTGTCCCTGGTTCAATTGCCAACTCTTGCCACAGCAATAGAGGTTTTTTTTATGATGCTAAGCTAGGGCGGACTGCTGTATTGTGAGCACATTTCACTCCTCATAAAGGTTTTTTTAATGTAAATGTAATTCTAATTTCTTAGCAAGGAGAAACCTAATGGAAGCAGCCCCCCAGTTCCACCAGCCTGAATGACTTTTGGCAGTGGGTGAATGCCTTTTGAATTAGAGAATCCACAACTAGCAAAGCACCAACACCAATACCCACTCCTGATGGGCAATGGACTCTTCAGACATCTCACTCACCTTTAGGGATGTCCAGAAATATGGGAATGTGTTTTAAGTGGTAACAGCTTACTTCAATGAAGCCACCCCCTCCTGGCCAATAAATACAGGGAACGTTTTTGTGAGACTCTTTACCCATTTCAGGCCCCACAAATGTTAACCATAATAAAAACACTGACATTGAATGTTTATTTAAAAATAAAAAAAAAATATATATATATATATATATATATATATCTCACAGCAGCTTGTAACCAAAATATTAGGCATCTTCAACAAGGAGACTTTTTTTTTTGTGTAGATTAGAACCTAGGTTCCAAACACATATACCATGTGTACCCCTGGGTGTGCTTGAGATAGGCTCAGTGGGCTTGGGGATTAAACAAATATAAATCAGGCATAAATAAGCCACTATAGATATTTTAATTAACTAAGAGCATAACAAAATTTAAAATAAAATTTACACAAATATTGGCTACTCCTATGAAATATACACGTGCCAAGAGGTACTTGAGACAGTGTCATTCACAATAGTGAGCATTCATCAAGCACTATCTCTTATAATGGAGTATACGCTGTAATAGTGTTAAGAAACGCTGGCTTAAAAGTTATCTCATTACTGTTATAGCACAATTTAGTTCCATTAAAAGAGTAAAAGGGATACATACCCAGTACATACATTGTATGTAGAGGTAATACACTCATTTCACCCTACAATCTAATTGACACTCATTGACAGGGCTGGATTTGAACTCTTTACTGCCCAAGGTCACTGTCAGCAGCTGTCTTCTTCAGTGTAGATAGCCAGATGACCCCCCTCCAGTATAGGTACCCCATTGACCCTTCCCTCCAGTATACATAGCCAGATGACCCTTCCCCCCTCTAGTTTAGATAGCCTGCTGACCCCACCCCCCCCTTCCCTCCAGTATAAGAAGCCAGATCATATAGGTAGCCAAGTGACTCTTCCCTTCACCCTAGTATAGCCTGCTGTCCACCTGCCTTTGATCCTGTGGTGCTCTTGGCCATGGCCTATGTGGCCTTGGCTTAAATCCGGCGCTGATCATTGTACAGATGGGGTTTCTTTCAACCTTCTGGGTTTCCGCTGTGCCCCTCTGAAAGCTGCACCTTTATCGTGCTCCCATGGCTGGGAGAGCTCTGTGCTTGCGCAGTTTGTAACAATTGCAACTGCGCATGTGCCAAGTGTGTCCCTCATTAGAGATGGCCCGAACTGTTCGGCCGTGAACTTGTTCGAGTAAACATCGGTGGTTCGCGTTCGCGTTAAACCGCGAACTTTATGCAAGTTTGACCCACCCCCTATACTACATCATTAGACTAAACTTTGACCCTCTACATCACAGTCAACAGACACAGGGCAGCCAATCAGGCTACACTCCCTCCTGGAGCCACCCCCTAATAAAAAGCAGCGTCGGCAATTTCCTCACTCTGTGTGCTGCATAGGTAGTGAGAGAAGGGAGAGAGTTTGCAAGACAGATTGGGGAAAGCTTAGTTAGGCTGTTAGGCTTGTTAGCTTGCTCCTTGCTGATACTTATTGTTAAGAAGCACCCCAAAACAGCTCTTTTGAGAGCTAATGTTCTTTTGATGTGTTTTTTTTTTGTGTGGCCCACTGACACTTGCATATACAGCCCTGTCAGTCGCAGCTGGCCTTTGCTAATTGCTATACTGTGCAAGGCCCAGCACATTCAGTGACTACCTTTTCACTACACCTGTGTGGGACAGCTGCATATTTGTAATACCAGCCACTGCATACCTGTTCATGTTTACTGCACCTGCGTGACAGCAGCATGCAGTGTTATATATACGAGTCACTGCATACCTGTTCACGGTACCTGTGTGTGGGACAGCTGCATATTTGTAATACCAGTCACTGCATACCTGTTCATGTTTACTGCACCTGCGTGAACGCAGCACACAGTGTTATATATACTAGTCACTGCATACCTGTTCACGGTACCTGTGTGTGTGACAGCTGCACATTTGTAATACCAGTCACTGCATACCAGTTCATGTTTACTGCACCTGCGTGACAGCAGCGCGCAGTGTTATATATACCAGTCACTGCATACCTGTTCACGGTACCTGTGTGTGTAACAGCTGCACATTTGTAATACCAGTCACTGCATACCTGTTTATGTTTACTGCACCTGCGTGACAGCAAGCAGTGTTATATGCCAGTCACTGCATACCTGTTCAGTGCACCTGTGTGTGTGACAGCTGCACATTGTATTGATACCAGTCACAGCATACCTGTTCACTGAACCTGTGTGTGTGTGACAGCTGCACATTGTATTGATACCAGTCCGTGCATACCTGTTCACTGCACCTGTGTGACAGCACACAGTTTTATATACCAGTCACTGCATACCTGTTCACTGTACCTGTGTGATTGCACATTGTATTAGTCAAGTCAGTGCATACTTTTCACTTCATCCCTCCCAATATGGACAAAACAGGCAGAGGCAGAGCCAGAGGCAGGCCACCTGGCAGGTCTGTTCGAGGTCGTGCTGTCGTGATTTCGTGCGGCCCTGGACCAAAGTATAGTGTTCAGAAGGCACCTGCCATCAACCCCCAAGATTGTCAGGACGTAGTTGACTATTTAACACAGAACACCTCATCTTCCTCATCTTCTGCACGGAACCGCGACATATCTTCCTTCTCCTGCTCTGATTCTGGCACCCCACTTAACACTCAGTCGGCCGCCACCACCAAAGTGCCATCATTCCAGGGCTCAGCGGTGTGGCCATTTTTTCGTGTGTCTGCCTCAGATGAGAGCAATGCCATCTGTACTCTCTGCCACCAAAAATTGAGCGGGGCAAAGACCAAGACCCGCATAGGGACAACTTCCTTACGAAGACACATGATGACAAAGCACAAACTGCAATGGGATGACCAGCTGAGGAAAAGCAGCACACAAAAGCAAAGCCACACACCGAAGTGGAAGATACCAGGCCGCAATTATTTCTCAAGAAAGGTGATACCCAAAGTGTACCGTGATGTTGAAAGGCAAGTGGTGTCATCTCTGGCACACAGCATTGGGTCAAGGGTCCATCTGACCACGTGGTCTGCAAAGCACAGTCAGGCCTGCCTGAAGACTAAGTCAGTCCCCACACAAAGCATCTCTGCCTGCACACCGTGTGACTGCCTGCCCCAATACTAAGTCGGTCCCCAGTCCCCACACAGCATCTCTGCCTGCAGCCCGCTTGACTGCCTTCTCCGCCACCACCAACAGGGTCCAGGACTCCAGGTGGATTCCTGAATTTTTAAGGTCACTGCTAGCAGCGGCCGCTAACAAAAACAATAACTATTTTTTTCTGGTGCGTGCACATGGCTGCCTAATTTTTCTGGCTGCACTGCGGCTGCAACAACAAAAGAAAAGGCATGTACATGTGTCGATTCCCCTTTGTGATCGTTACCTTGCCGCAGTGAAGGGGGTTGCGTATCGCAATGAAGCAATGACCGCCGGCTATATGAGTGTCGGGGGGGGGGGGGGGGGACGGGCACACACCCAAGATAATAAGGTCGTTGCTTCATTGTGGACAGACCAAATTCGATCAGCTGGACAGTCATTGTTGTTCTGTCATTGAGCTACCACAGCCTGGTGACCATATGGGCTTGAAAACCACCATGGCCTGTACTCTCGCCATGGTGTGCACCAGTCCAGCAAGGCCGTCACTACACAAACAGCTGTTTGCGGTGCGCTACACAGTGAGTTTGGTGTGTCAGTGTGAAGTAGTACACTAATTACACTACCTGATTGATGTATACACATGCAAGATGTTTTAAAGCACTTCATGCCTCCAATTTAGCATTGCAATGTGATTTCTGCCCTTAAAACGCTGCTGTGCGTCAAATCCTAATTTTTCTCCGGGACTTTTGGCATGTATCCCACTCCGCCATGCACCCCTCCAGGTGTTAGACCCCTTGAAACATCTTTTCCATCACTTTTGTGGCCAGCATAATTGTTTGCAGTTTTCAAAGTTCGCCTCCCCATTGAAGTCTATTGCGGTTCGCGAAGTTCGCGCGAACCCAAACTTTTGCGGAAGTTCAAAGTTCGCAAACCTAAAATCGGAGGTTCGCGCCATCTCTATCCCTCATCCTGGAAGTGTAGGTAGACCACAGAGTCTTGACCTGCAGGATTTGATTTCTCGTGCTGGGTCATGCCTTTGGTCAGAGATTACGGTATTTTTCGGACTGTAAGACGTAGTCTTATAGTCCGAAAAAAAACGTAATCTACCGGACTATAAGACGCACCTAGGTTTAGAGGGCAAAAATCAGGGGAAAAAAACAAAACTAAACTTGGTGCATCCATGGTGCAAGAGCGTCCTGTAGAGCTTCAGACACTAACGTCAGCAGCAGGTAACAATATAAATAGAGTAGTGTATATAGATACTGTGCTAGGGCAACGTGCTGCACAGGTAAACAAGGTGCTTGTTACCCTTGGTGGTATATTCTCCACAGTCAGCACGTGGTGTATATCCTGACGTGAAGGGGGTACACACGCTAGCACAAGGAACCAGGATATCCCCAGTTTAGTGGAGGAGAGGACTGACTCCAACAGGAGATGTGGCGCAACCATCAATACTTACTTGTACCTTTAAAAAAAAATTCCCACGCCAATATCCATGGTAATTGATCCAACGAACTGTATCCTCTTATGTTGCGATCTTCTATTAAGTTGATTGAAGATCTCCGAAGCCCCCCATCCACATAGCAGAGAATGCGTCCTTTCGGATACATAGCTGCTAGCTCCCGCTGTCTCTCCCCACCTGCCTGCCTGCACCTGTCAACCCCCACCTAGGCTGGCACTCAGTGCACCCATGGGTGCGCTGGGTGCCAGCCTAGGTGGGGGTTGACAGGTGCAGGCAGGTGGGGAGAGACAGCAGCAGGAGCCAGCAGCTTCACGTCCTTCCGAGGACGCATTCTCTGCTATACTAACGGCTCATGAATGAGCCGGATCTTTTTAATGAATCAGTTCTTTTTTTATGAATCGACTCTTTTTTTTTTACTTTAAAATCGATTTTCTCAAAACCTATAAGGTCATTTTGAAAAAAATGTTTTCCTCTTGTTCCCACTGCTCTTCTTAACATTCCCAGTAATTTTGGTGTTGCTAGCTTTTAAAGGGGCTTTGCAATTAACCATTCAAGTCGGCAGAGGTATATTTTCCCACGGTCAGAAGGAGAATTTACATTGAAACTTTAAAATTGATTTTCTCAAAAACTATAAGGTCTTTTTGAAAAAAAAAATTTCCTCCTATTTCCACTGTTCTTCTTAACATTTTCTGCAAGTTTGGGGTTTCTAGCTTGTAAAGTGGCTTTGCTATTAACTGCTAAAGTCGGCGGGCGCTTAATTTTCCCACGGTCAGAAGGAGTTACTTTAAAATTGATTTTCTCAAAAACTATAAGGTATTTTTGAATTCCCCCCCCCCCCCCCCCCCCCCCCCTCTTGTAGTCACTGAAAGATCTCAGGAGTTAGACACCTTGAAACATATTTTCCATCACTTTTCTGGCCAGCATAAATGTTTCTAGTTTTCAAAGTTCGCCTCCCCATTGAAGTCTATTGCGGTTCGCAAACTTTTATGCGAACCGAACCTTCCGTGAAGGTTCGCGAACGGGGTTCGCGAACTGAAAATCGGAGGTTCGCGACATCTCTAACCACCAGGTGGGTGGTTAGGGTTAGGCACCACCAGGGAATTTTAAGGTTAGGCACCACCAGGTTCGCGAAAGTTCGCAAATGTTTGCGGAGGTTCGCAAGCTTGGTTCGTGAACCTAAAATCGGAGGCTCGGGCCATCTATACTCAGCAATCCTCACCTCATGCTCCGTCCATCATGTCTCTTGGCTCCTCCTCTTCTCCTGCCAGGCTCTGGTCTCCTCACCCGCTGACACGCTGTAAGCTGTAATATTGCAGCTACAGAGCGCACTGCGAGTGCTGCGGCTGGCTAGTCTCCGTCTCCCCCTTCTTTCTGTCGGCTTGTCCTGCTTCTCCTGCACACTGCGTGCTGGACAAAAGATGAGGGAAGAAGAGAAATGCTGGGGTGCGCGCAGCCACATGGGCCATAGAGGTCAGTGGGCCCTGCCACTGTGGGTCACACAAAGGGAGGAGGGGGTGCTTGAGCACCCCCCTATGCACGTGCCTGCTTGCACATGTATAATATGAATAGGTCCTTAGAAGTGAGCACATGCATAAGTGCTTTACACAAAATCACATAACAGTTTTAAATTAAATGAGAGCGGGCAATGTTACACTGATCGCTGATATTTGTAGTACCAAACGGAGCGGGAAGCGTTTGTTGCCGGGAGGGTTCCTACTGGAGTAGGACCCTCTATATGTGAGTTTTATCTTGCCTAAATTTTGAAAATTTGTACACTCAAATAAATTTTGCATTTTATAAATTCCACTGAGAGAATCCCTATCTCCTTTTTTATTGTGCACTGAGCGGCACTTTTTAGGAGTGGAAGAATCACTTATTGGGATCTCTGGAGGTGGAACTGTATCGCTTTAAGGCTAACTACACAGCGCTGCTGCCTTTGTGTCATATCTGTTTTCTCGAGGATAAGGATTTACCTCTACAGTGGCTGCAGTGTGTGACTCTGCCAAAGAATACCGGCTGATATTACGCGACGCGCCTCTATTATACTATTGAAAGTACAACAATATGCCTTCTACCTGCATGCGACATGTCGTGTGCTTCAGATTTTGTTAACGGCCATGTCGGGGATTTACGTTCGTCACTGGCATCATTGCCAAAAA
Source organism: Hyperolius riggenbachi (assembly GCF_040937935.1). Taxonomy (NCBI): domain Eukaryota; kingdom Metazoa; phylum Chordata; class Amphibia; order Anura; family Hyperoliidae; genus Hyperolius; species Hyperolius riggenbachi. The sequence goes on along the minus strand of NC_090649.1, from coordinate 364,655,451 downwards.
AACAAGCTTTTGTGACCCTAGGCTATGACCTCTTTGGGTTAGGGGCCCCAAACTCACCAGTCCTGAGCCCCCTAAAAGTCCCTACAATGCTAGGAAATTTGCCACTGCTGAGCCATTGTCCTTTGAAAAGATTTGAGACTTTTGAAAGTGAAATAGGAAGCCCAATGAAAGCCAATGGCAAAATTCAGCAATTTTGTACCCCCATAACTCTGGTGTGCAGAGATGTAGGGAACCCAACATTGGAGTACAAGTACAACAATATGCCTTCTACCTGCATGTGACATGTTGTGAGCTTCAGACTTTCCTAACAGACATGGTGGCGATTTACGTTCGTCACCGGCATCATTGCCAAAAAAACAAGCTTTTGTGACCCTAGGCTATGACCTCTTTGGCCTAGGGGCCCCAAACGCACCAGTGCTGAGCCCCCTAAAAGTCCCTACAATGCTAGAACATTTGCCACTGCTGAGCCATCGTCCTTTGAAAAGATTTGAGACTTTTGAAAGTGAAATAGGGAGCCCAATAAAAGCCAATGGCAAAATTCAGCACTTTTGCACCCCTATAACTCTGGTTGGTTATCACCCGCCGACTTTAGCAGTTAATAGCAAAGGCCCCTTACATCCTAGAAACACCAAATTTGCAGGATGTGTTAAAAAGAGAGCAGGAAACAATATTTAAAGGACTTCCGAGGCCACAAATGTGAAAAAAGTTAAATACCTTTTCATAATCCAGATCCATGGAGGACGCCATCTGCGCCCTCCCATTCATTCCGTCATGGCTCCTGCATTCCGTCAGGTCCCGACCCCTCCGAACGGGTCGGGTTCTCATTCCCCCCTCAATATGGCCGCTACATATTGCCGCGGCTGCGCAGTCGGCATAGACGCGATTGCGGCTGCACAGCTCTAGGACCTCCTCCCCATGCGTCCGATGTATGTACGCATATTGATGATGCGGTGGGAGGAGGCCCTAGAGCTGCGCAGCCACAATCGCATCTATGCGGACTGCGCAGCGGCGGCAATCTGTGGCGACCATATTGAGGGGGGAATGAGAACCCGACCCGTTCGGAGGGGTCGGGACCCGACCGGGGCCAGTATTACTGCGGGAGCCATGGCGGAATGAACGGGAGGGCGCTGATGGCGTCCTCCATGGATCTGGATTATGAAAAGGTATTTAACTTTTTTCATACTTGTGGCCTCGGAAGTCCTTTAAAAAAATTTTTTTTTATTTGTATGTGCTGAGTGTGGGAAATCTGAAAAAAAAAAGACGTGGGGTCCCCCCCTACCAAGCTCTCTGTAACCCTGTGTCCCCCATGCAGCCTGGGATAGCCTGAATGCGGAGCCCCGGCCATGGTCCATTGTATGGGGGGCTCTGGGGGAGAGGGGCGGCCAAGCCTTTTGGGCACATCCTGCTGCAGCGTTGCTACTCCAGAATCATCCTCCCCAATATTACGCAAACAAGCATACTTATTAGGGCGGGACAACTCGGGACTAGCCTCCCTGCCAATTTTTCCCCTAACCCTTCTAACTGTGATCCAACTAGCGGCTACCTCTGCTTCTTGCTCCGGCTGTACTCCACCCACCTCATCTTCACCTCACTTCTGCATTGTTCATTAATTGTTATTTTGTTGAGATCGGATTTCATATGAGCTAACCAATTTCATAATTCATTAATTCCTCTAATCTTTTGACCTCCAACTGGGAGTGGAGCCCAGGCTTCTTCCTTTCTTCACCAGGAGTCCCCTCCCATTCTACTCTGGATTGTACTGTTAAGTGCTGGGCTTACCTCTTCCAGCATTGGGTATCCCCAGGGCTCTGGGTGTAGCTACTAGGTTTTCTCTGACTGGCTTTTGGTCTGAGTTTCACTACATGCCACATGGTCTTATGTTGCATGCTAAAGACTGAACTGAACAAACTAATACTTCCTACTCGTCAGTTAAAGAGAAATTCTGACCAAGAATTTAACTTTATCCCAATCAGTAGCTGATACCCTTTTTACTCGAGAAATCTATTCCTTTTCACAAACAGACCATCAGGGGGCGCTGTATGACTGATATTGTGGTGAAGCCCCTCCCACAAGAAACTCTTGAGTACGTACTCCTGGCAGTTTCCTGTCTGTGAACCTTGCTGCATTGTGGGAAATGTTTACGGCTGTTTCCAACTGACAAAAAAGCATGCAGCAGCTACATCACCTGCCAACAGTAAAAATGTCACCATGTAATAAATGTCAGGATGTAAGTCAGGGATTTAAAAGATTTTACAATGGGAAAACACTAACTAAATCATTTGTACATAATTATTGTAAAAATGAAGCACTTTTTTATTACATTATTTTCACTGGAGTTCCTCTTTTAGTCAACCTTCACATGAGATATAAGGACTTGAAATATCCCCCCTCATGACACTGCAAGGCTACCTCTTGATTACAGATCTTCAATGAAGTGCAAATACATCCTGCTGCTTGTAGGAAAATTTTAATCAAATTGTATGCAGACTGAAATCAACTAAATGGATATCCTATAAAGCTTCCAAAGTTTTTATGATATGGCTTACGACAAAAAATGAGGTGTCATCCATAGCACACTCTTGTACATCCCGTTCTTGTAGTGCTTTGCTTAGTACCATGCCGCTCTGATTAGACTTGGCAGGTTATTTTGTGTTTGTAGTTTTCATGAGAGGATATTTCTGGTCCATTTTCTGGTCCCTTAGCAGTGGCATAGCAACAGGGGTTGCAGAGGTTGTGGCCTCACCAGGGCCCACATAGGGCCCTTCTTTAGAAAAAAAAGAATGGCTTGTTAATGATTACTAATATTTAAAGCACATATAGAGGTGACCATTACTGTCTGCTACAACACCAACAAGTGATTACAGGAGGGCCCCATGCGGACAGATGTATGAGGAGGTATCTTAATTGATGTCAGTATTTGTAAAGGGGAAACAATTGTTTGTTCAGTACTTCTATTGGTATTCGGTAATTGTTACTTTTCCCCTGGCTTTAATCAGCTCAAATGAATGATTTTTTTATGCATATTAAAGCATATTAAAGGATACCTTAGTAGTAATTTAATTTTAAAAAAGGTTGCCTTCCGTGCATGTGGGGAGTTGTGCAGAGGCTTACTGCAAGTCCCATGCCCCGGAGTCACTCTCTGTTCTCCTCCAATTTGCCCGGTTCTGATATTGCTGGTCGGCGCGGTCGTGACCTCTGACTGCTTGGGTACCACTATGTCCGGTTGGGCACCTTGCGATTCCACTCCCTGGTGACTCTATATGACATGAGGGTGCACACGCGGTCGCAAAGCACCCAAGCAGACTTAATGTACAGTGTAGTATGTCCGAGTTGGAGGTCACCGACAGCGCTGACCAGCAGTTTCAGAGCGTGCAGGGCCGGATTTAAGCCAAGGCCACATAGGCCATGTGGCCTATGTGGCCACATAGGGCACCACAGGATCAAGGGTGGGTGGACAGCAGGCTACACTAGGGGGAAGGGAAGAGTCACATGGCTACCTATACTTGAGGGAGGGGGGGGGGGGGGGTCATCAGCCTATCTATACGGAAGAGAGGAGAAGGGTAATCTGCCTTCTTATACTGGAGGAAAGGAGGGTGGGGGGAGTCATCAGGCTATCTAAACTGGAGTGTGTGTGGGGGAGGGGGGGGCATCTGGCTTTGTATACTGGAGGGAAGGGTCAATGGGCTACCTATACTGGAGGGAGGAGGAAGGGTCATCTGGCTATCTACACTGGAGGGAAGGGTCAATGGGCTACCTATACTGGAGGGGGATCATCTGGCTATCTATACTGAAAGGGGGCATCTACTGACAGAGGACTTGGGCAGTAAAGAGTTCAAATCCAGCCCTGAGAACAGGGCAAATTGGAGGAGAATGGAGAGTGATGCTGGAGCATGGGAGGTGTGGTAAGCCTCTGCACAACTCACCCACACACACACATAGGCTATCATTCATAAAGCATTTCCGCATGCGGGAATGCTAAAAACAGCTGACTTTACCGACCACTCGGCAAAGTCAGCATTCATAAAGGCTCTTTCCGCATAAAAAAATGACACTACCGAGCAGAGTGATAAATCACCGCCTTGTGCGGTGATTATCGGAACAAATGTAGCAAAATGTTTATTCATAAAGATCACCGCAAGCGGTGAGAGGTCGGGAAGTACCGCTCCCTGTGATGTGGCGATACCAATGCAAGTGAATGGAGACACACAGACCTCCCAGGCAGCTGCAGCAGAGCGGAACACAGAGAAATGTATCAACTCGGCAGCTTCCGTGTCTCCGCAAGCCTACCGCCAGCCTACCCCCTGCCTAGTTCGGGGAATCTCCGCACTGCCACCGCACCTAGATGTTTTTTTATGAATTCCCACCAAGAAGTCTAAAACACCGGCAGCGGTGTTTTCCCGCACTGATTCCCTGTACCGACAGCTCCTTTATGAATGATAGCCATAGAAGGCATCCCTTTTAAATATAATTAGTGTTAAGGTATCCTTTCAGAAAGTGTTGAAAGTTCACAGCATGTACAATGCATGTTGTCTTTTCAGTTACATCAGAACATCTTTACGTTACTGGACATTTACAACTGCGGATTAAACTGTACGGAAATGACCCTCAATGAGGTGTTTCTTTCCACAATGCATGACCTATTCCAGCAGGCAATAAAGGATCTGTGGAGCAAGTCTTCCTCATCTTACAAAGAACTTGCCAGGAGCAGGAGCAGGAGCAGGAAAACATCTGTGCTATCCATTGACTTGAATAGCCAAAACAACCCATTGGCAGCATTTTCATCTGATTAACTGTCCAAATGAGTACATGAATAAAGCTGGCCAGGTCAGGGAACATGTATCCAGTTATTACTAAAGCAGTAACGCTGACGCTTGTCGTTTTACCCACACTCCAGAAAATACGATTATTCCAAACAAGGATTTAGATGATGAAACCATGAACAGCAACTAAAGGGGTTTTCCAGGTTAATGAAAAAAATAATCTTTGATTTTTGAAGAGAAATGCTTCAATTGTAGAAACAAATGTAATGCATTCACTACAGCTTTTTAAATTTCAATGGATAAATGGAAACATTATTTAAAGAGACACTGAAGCGAAAAACAAATTAGGATATAATGAATTGTATGTGTAGTACGGATAATTACTAGAAGAATAGTAGCAAAGAAAATAGTCTCATATTTTTATTTTAACTTATGAAGTTTTTTTTGATTATAACATTGCATCATTCTGTAATATTTGCAGTTTACACACTAAACAGCATGCTAAATGATTTTACAAAGCAGGATAGAGAACTTTGGACCTGCAAAGAAAAAGAAAATACAATGACTGACACTTGAGATAATAAGCTTCAGAAGACAGAGCTCTCTACGACTTTGAAAGTGGTGGAGATCAGTGGCTCTTTGCATAGATAACAATTGGAGTTTCTTAACTCTTCCTGTAGTGGAAACCCGCCGATGGGCGGTGGGAAGGTGGCGCCCCCAGGACCGCCTAATGCCAATTGGCGTCAAGTCCTAGAGGCAAGGATTAGCAGGGAACAAGTAGTGGTGCTCAAATACCCCTTTTTAAAATTCGAGTTTGGTCGAATTCGAATAGTAAATTATTCGAGGTCAGTCGAATATTCGAGTCGAATAATTTTTACTATTCGATTCGACCTCGGACTTCGAGCTCACTATTCGAGTCGGTATTCGAGCTCATTATTCGAGCTGACTATTCGAATTGGCCTTAAATAGCTTCCAACACTTGTTTTGAGGGTGAATGATGCAAGAAACATCTTTTTTTCCAAGTAACAACAGCAAGTGATTATGTGGGGATGTTCCTTTAAAAAAAAAAAAGGTGAAAAGAGAAGTTGTGTCCAGAATTTTGTTCAGTACTGTATATACTTCTTCTTCTTCTTCTTCTTCTTCTTCTTCTTTATCTTCTATCTTCTTCTTCTTCTATATCTTCTTCTTCTATATCTTCTTCTATATCTTCTTCTTCTTCTATATTGTCTTCTTCTTCTTCTTCTTCATCTTCTTCTTCTTCATCTTCTTATTTATTTATTATTTATTTATTTGTTGTATTTATAAAGCGCCAACATATTACGCAGCGCTGGACATTAATTTAGGTTACAGACAATATTTAGGGGTGACAAACAGCAATATGACAATACAGGAATACAAGAAAACCAGATCACACAGCACAGTATGCGTACAAGGTAATGCTTAGTCAGTCACTGGATGGGAGCATGGAGTTAGGCAAGTTAGGTTCACTCAAATGCATAGCATGGGTGCACAGTAATAGAGGTGCATGATCAGGTAGGACACAAAAGGAGTGAGGACCCTGCCCAAAGGCTTACAATCTAGAGGGAGAGGTAGGGACACGAGAGGTAGGGGACCAGAGTTCGGCTGTGGGTTTAGAGCAATTGTGAGGGGTGGTAGGCAAGAGTGAAAAGGTGAGTTTTGAGGGCCTTCTTGAAGGTGTTGAAGGAGGGGGCTGCCCTAATGGGTGGAGGTAGGGAGTTCCATAGTGTCAGAGCGGCTCTTGAGAAGTCTTGGAGGCGTGCATGGGACTGGGTGATGCGGGGGACGGTCAGGCGAAGTTCATTGGAGGAGCGGAGTGAGCGGCTTGGTGTGTATCTCTGAGTAAGATCAGAAATGTAGGTTGGACAGGTTTTGTGGATGGATTTGTAGGTCAGACACAATATCTTGAATCTGATTCTGGACTGGATAGGAAGCCAGTGGAGGGATTCACGGAGGGGAGCCGCCCTGGTGGAGCGATGGGAGGAGTGGATAATTCTGGCAGCCGCATTCATGATGGACTGCAGTGGGGCTATTCGGGTCTTAGGGAGTCCAGACAGAAGGGCATTGCAGTAGTCGAGGCGGGAAATTATGAGGGCATGGATGAGGAGTTTGGTGGTGGCAGGGGTCAGGAAAGGGCGAATCTTACAGATGTTACGAAGGTGGAAGTTGCAGGACTTTGTGAGGTTTTGGATGTGGGGAGTGAAGGAGAGTGCGGAGTCCAGGGTGACACCCAGACAGCGGGCTTGAGAGGTAGGGTGAATAGTAGTGTGGTTAACAGTGACCTGCACATCTGGGAGGTCCAGGGATGACCGGGGTGGGAAGATCATAAATTCCGTTTTGTCTAGATTTAGTTTTAGGAACCTAGTGGACATCCAGGAGGAGATGGCAGATAGGCAGGAGGAGACCTTGTCCATGGTAGTGGTGGATATGTCAGGGGTGTGGAGATAGATTTGGGTGTCATCTGCATACAGATGATAGTTAAAACCCATGGAGGAGATAACCTTGCCAATGGAGGATGTGTATAGGGAGAACAGTAGGGGGCCAAGGACCGAGACTTGGGGGACTCCCACTGAGAGGTGGTTGGGGGTGGACGAGGACTCATTGAAGGAGGTCGTGAAGGAGCGGTTGGAGAGGTAGGATGAAAGCCAGGTCAGGGCGAGATCGTGAATGCCCATGGATTGGAGGGACTGGAGGAGTAGGGGATGATCTACTGTATCAAAAGCTGCTGAAAGGTCAAGGAGGAGGAGAATGGTGTATTTACCTTCAGCTTTAGCTAAGGCAAGGTCATTGACCACTTTGGTGAGAGCCGTTTCGGTTGAGTGGGCAGGCCGAAATCCAGATTGCAGTGGGTCTAGTAGTGAGTTGGCATTGAGGTACTGGGTCAGGCGTTTGTGAACCAGACGCTCAAGGAGTTTTGAGGCGAATGGGAGGAGGGAGATCGGGCGGTAGTTGGAGGGTAGCGAGGGGTCGAGGGAGGGTTTCTTGAGCAGAGGCAGTACAGTGGCCTGCTTGAAGTCTGAGGGGAAGGTGCCTGTGGATAGGGAGAGGTTAAACATGGTAGTGAGGACTGGGGCCAGATCCGTGAAGTGAGGCTGAAGTAGATCAGAAGGGATAGGGTCAAGAGGGGAGGTAGTGGTATGGGAAGTCTGCAGTAGGTGGTTGACCTCCTCAGTGGTAGTAGGAGTGAAGGATGTGAGGGGAGGATAGGGTGGAGGAGGAGCGGTTTGGAAGGGGGTGGGAGGTGAAGATTGAAGATTGGATATTTCCTGACGGATGGAGACTATTTTGTTGGTGAAGTGGGTGGCTAAATCTGTGGCAGAGAGGGAGGAAACAGAAGGTGGGGGGGTGGGTTTAAGCAGGGAGTTGAAGGTGCTAAAAAGACGCCGGGGATTGGAAGCTTGTGCTCCGATGAGCTTGGTAAAGTATTCCTGCTTCGCATGAGCAAGGGCAGTGTGGAACTGCTGCAGGTTAGTCTTGTACTGTAGGAAATCCTGGTTTAGTCGAGTTTTCCGCCATTTTCGTTCAGTGGCGCGTGTTTCCCTCTGGAGGTTGCGAGTATGGGTAGTGCGCCAGGGCTGGGGGTTAGGGGGTCGGTTGCGGCGGAATATTGGTGGAGCAGCTTTCTCTAGGGCTGATGAGAGAATTTGGTGATACTGAGCTGCAGCAAGATTAGGACAGGTTAGGGTGGGGAGAGTGGAGGATAGGCCATGGAGGGAGTCAGCAAGGACGCCAGGGTTGAGCTTGCGTAGGTCTCGCTGCCATCGACCAGGTGGGTGGGCGGGTAGTTTGGAGGTGCCTTCCGTGAGGAGGTTGAAGGCGAGAAGGTAATGGTCTGAGGGTGGAAATGGTGCGATGTCGAGGTCTGCAATGGTGGTGGATTTAGTGAATATAAGGTCGAGAGTGTGACGTGCAGTGTGAGTGGGGGCGTTGGTGTGTTGTACTAGGCCATGTGAGTTGGCTATGGTGAGTAGCCGGGTCGCAACAGAGTTCTTGGGTTCATTGATGGGTATATTGAAATCCCCGAGGATGATGGTGGGGAGGTCAGAGGAGAGGATGTGTGGGAGCCAGGAGGCAAGGTTGTCGAGAAATTGTCGTGTGGAGCCCGGAGGGCGGTATAAGACTGCAACAATGGCTGGGAGGGGATTGTAGAGGCGGATAGTGTGGGCCTCAAATGATGTGAATTGTAGGGAGGAAGGTGGAGTGAGGACACGGAATGTGCAGGATGGGGAGAGGAGCAGACCCACCCCTCCCCCAGTCCTGTTGTCTGGTCTGGGGGTGTGACTGAGGTGAAGCCCCCCGTAGGAAAGGGCAGCCTCTGCGACAGAGTCAGAGGGGGTGAGCCATGTCTCAGTGAGTGCGAGGATGGTGAGGGATTTGGAGAGGAAGAGGTTGTGGACCTCTGTAAGTTTATTGCGGACGGATCTGGCATTCCAGAGACCGCAGGGTAGGGGGAGCATGTGTTTGTGGGTGGGATGGATGGAAATAAGGTTGGGGCGAGGATGGATGTTGAGGTTATTTGTGGACAGAGGGCTGTAAAGTGTGTGAAGCGGGTCAGCAGGGGATGCTTGTCTGGCAGCAGGCTGTGGCCCAGGGTTAGGCGATATATCACCAGCAGCAAGTAAGAGTAGGAGGGAGAGAGTAAGCAAATGTGAATGGGATTTAAATGTTTGTGAGGTTTTTGAGCTACTGGAGGGAGAGAGAGATTTCAGGAGAGCTAACAGTTCATGAGAAGCTGAGTAAGGTGAGCAAAGCAGAGCAGATGAAATGAATATGGAGTGAGGTACACTGGGAGGATGCATATTGCAATGCAACTTGTAGATGTTTGCAGACAGGCAGAACATAAGAAAAAGTGCAGTAAACATGGTAAGTGTCAATGATTATCAGCAGGAAATTTCCAACTCCTAAACAGTTTATATGAGTATGCCGTTAGTGCAAGCAAACCTGTGTACATAAAGAGTCTACTTGGTAGTGCAACATATGTCCAGCAGTGGCATCATCATCATCATCATCTTCTTCATCATCATCTTCTTCTTCTTCATCTTCTTCATCTTCTTCTTCTTCATCTTCTTCTGCATCTTCTTCATCTTCTTCTTCTTCATCTTCTTCATCTTCTTCTTCATCTTCTTCATCTTCTTCATCTTCTTCTTCTTCATCTTCTTCATCTTCTTCTTCTTCATCTTCTTCTTCATTTTCTTCTTCTTCATCTTCTTCTTCTCCTTCTTCTTCTTCTTCTTCTTCATCTTCTTCTTCTTCATCTTCTTCTTCATCTTCTTCATCTTCTTCTATATCGTCTTCTTCTTCACTTATTTCTCTTTTCAATTTTTTTTTTACAGAAATGCAGCTATTTTTGAGCGTAACAAATAGCTGGTGGCGCACGCATGTTGGAAGCGCCATTGTATGTGCTCCCTGGCAGTGGAAACACACAGACAGCAGGAGGTAAATTCAGCAGCAGGAGGAGGAGGAGGAGTGTGTGGCAGCAGGCAGTCAATGAGGCAGGCAGCGTGACATAATAGCCCTGGTACCTAGCGGTGATACCAGGGCTGTAAATAAACACAACAGGAGGTCCCAGACAGCGGTCGTGCAGCCCACATCGTGTCCAATACACAACTGGGACAACACAGTTTTCAACCCGGGCACCTCAGAAAAATTAAACCTTTTTTTTTTTTTTTTTAATGGTTTTTTGGTTTTGTTTGTACAACCAATTACACAGATATATAGCTATTGTTTGACGTAATAGCTGGTGGCAGAGTGGCAGCAGAATGTAATTCTGTGTACCCTGGCAGTGGGAAACACAGACCGACAGCAGCAGCAGGAGGAATGGAGGAGTAGTGTGAGTGTGGCAGCAGGCAGGCAGCGTGACATAATAGCCCTGGTACCTAGCGGTGATACCAGGGCTGTAAATAAACACAACAGGAGGTCCCAGACAGCGGTCGTGCAACCCACATCGTGTCCAATACACAACTGGGACAACACAGTTTTCAACCCGGGCACCTCAGAAAAATTAAACCTTTTTTTTTTTTTTTTAATGGTTTTTTGGTTTTGTTTGTACAACCAATTACACAGATATATAGCTATTGTTTGACGTAATAGCTGGTGGCAGAGTGGCAGCAGAATGTAATTCTGTGTACCCTGGCAGTGGGAAACACAGACAGACAGCAGAAGGGCAGTACACAGCAGCCCACTGTAGGTGTAAAATGTGTGGCTGCAGGCGACGTAATAGTCAAACTGAACCAGGCTGGCTTAGTGAGCAGGAGCCAGGAGGTGGTAAAGGGTGGTAAGGCACATTAACGATGGTTCTTAGCCAGTTCATGTCCCCCTCTCGCCGACAACAGGGGCCAGGAACTCGCCTTCCACCCACGCCTGGTTCATCTTGAGAAACGTCAGTCTGTCCACAGACTTGTGAGACAGACGTGAGCGTTTCTCGGTGACCACGCCACCAGCTGCACTGAAGCAGCGCTCGGACAGCACGCTGGAAGGGGGGCAGGACAGCACTTCCAGGGCGTACTGCGCCAGCTCGCTCCAGATCTCCAGGCGCTTGACCCAATACTCCATGGGATCAACAGGGGCATCGCTGTCAAGCCCGCTGTAGGACCCCATGTAGTCAGCCACCATGCGGGTCAGGCGCTGGCTGTGACCGGAGGAGGATGCTGCTGCATCATGCACCTCCTCTCTAGTCACTGCTGCCGGAGCCTCTACAGTCCTGTAGAGCTCGTGGCTGAGAGACAGCAGGTCTGTGGGGCGCTTGCTGCTGGATGCAGGCACCTGCTGCTGCCTCTGTGCTGGCTGCTGGACAGTGGGGGTGGAAGGCTGGGGGAAGGCTTCCTCCAAGCGCTCAACAAGGGCCTGCTGCAAGCTCCTTATTTGTTGCGCTGGGTCTCCTCCTGCAGGCGGCAGGAACTGGCTCAACTTCCCCTTGAGGCGTGGGTCCAACATCATGCTGATCCAGATGTCCTCCCTCTGCTTCATCTGGATCACCCTGGGGTCCTTGCGCAGGCACGCCAGCATGTGCGCTGCCATTGGGAAGAGGTGGGCCACGTGTGCTGGCACATCGACGGCAGTGCTGTCCTCCTCATCCTCCTCCTCTGCCGCCTCATCCTCTCTCTTCACCCCCGCACCAACTCAGCTGCGCTGTGCTGATCCCCCTCATCAGCAGCAAGGTCAGGGACCTCCACCAAGTCCTCCTCCTCCTCCCCCTCAGAGGTGGACTGTGCAGCTGCTTGCCGCTCCTGCTGGTCCAAGGCTGCCGCTCCCTGTTCCAGCAAAGCATCGAGGGCCCTGTTCAGCAGACAAACCAGGGGCACCCACTCGCAGACCATAGCATGGTCCCTGCTCACCATGTTAGTGGCCTGCAGAAAGGGAGCCAGCACTAAGCACACCTGCTGCATGTGCCTCCAGTCATCATCGGGGACGATGGACGGAATGTTGCTGGTCTTGTCCCTTCTCCGAGCGGCGGAAACAGTGGCCAGGGCAAGGTACTGGTTGACAGCGTGCTTCTGTTCAACCAGACGCTCCAACATCGCCAGGGTGGAGTTCCAGCGAGTCGGAACGTCAAGGATCAGCCGATGGCGTGGCAGCTCCAGCTCCTTTTGCACGTCTTCCAGGCTCGCACAGGCTGCAGCCGAGCGCCGGAAGTGACGCACAACGTTCCTTGCCGTTTCCAGCAGTTCGCCCATCCCCTGGTAGGTGCGCAAGAACTTTTGCACCACCAGGTTCAGCACGTGGGCAAGACAGGGGATGTGGGTCAGGTTTCCCCTGTCTATTGCGGCAACCAGATTGGCCCCATTGTCGGCCACCACCTCTCCGACTCTGAGGCCTCTGGGGGTCAGCCAAATCCTCTCCTGCTTCTGGAGTTTGGCCAACACATGGGTTGCCGTCAGCTTGGTCTTCCCAAGGCTGACCAAGTGCAGCAGCGCTTGGCAGTGGCGGGCCTTCACGCTGCTGCTGAGGCGGGGGGTTTGGCCAGGTGTGCCGGAGGATGGCAGAGGATCGGAGGAACCTGCTGCAGTTCCCCTGACCCTGCGGGGGGGCACCACCCACTGTGTTGCTGCTGCTGTGCCCGCTGCTGCTCTCCCATCCTCACCCCCTTCCACCAAGCTGACCCAGTGGACAGTGAAGGACAGGTAGCGGCCTGTCCCGAAGCGGCTGCTCCAGGAGTCCATGGTGACGTGGACCCTTTCACCAACCGCGTGCTCCAGCCCTCGCTCCACATTGGCCATCACAAAGCGGTGCAGTGCAGGAATGGCCTTGCGGGCGAAGAAGTGTCTGCTGGGGAGCTGCCAGTCTGGGGCTGCGCAAGCAAGCAGCGCACGCATGTCGCTCCCCTCCTGCACAAGCGTGTACGGCAGGAGTTGGGAGCACATGGCCCGTGCCAGCAAGCCGTTCAGCTGCCGCACGCGACGGCTGCTGGGAGGCAGAGCCCTAACCACCCCCTGGAAGGACTCGCTCAAAAGGCTCTGGCGTGGCCTTTTGCTGGCACGGGAATCAGCAGACACAGCAGAGGAGGCCACTGAGGACTGGCTGCCAGAACAGGCCTCAGTGTCGGCGGCAGGAGTTGCAGAGGGGGGAGGAGCAGTGCGTTTCCGCACTCCTGCTGGTGCTGCTGGAGGAGCAGGAGGGCGGGTGGCTGCTGTTGCTGCTGCTTCTGCTGCTGCTGCTGAAGGCTGTGCAGTGATGGGTGTGGTGCCACTGCCAGCACCAGATGCCTTCAGCCTCTGGAACTCCTCATGCTGGTGGAAATGTTTCGCAGCAAGGTGGTTGATGAGTGAGCTGGTGCTGAACTTTAAGGGGTCTGCACCTCTGCTCAACTTCCGCTGACAGTGGTTGCAAGTGGCGTACTTGCTGTACACTGTGGGCATGGTGAAAAAACGCCAGATTGGTGACAAAAACGACCCCCTACGGCATGGAACCACTGCTGCCTGTCTCCCTGTGGTGGTTGGGGGGGGGGCTTGGGTGCGGCTGGTGGTGGTACTGGCAGATGCTGCTGCTGCTGCTGAGCCTGAGACACCAGCAGGCTGGGGGACCTGCCTACTGCTGCCAATGCTTGCAATGATGCGCCTCCTTGCAAGGCCCACAAGCGCATCCTCCTCCTCCTCCTCAGAGCTGCTGATGACGACATCCCCTGGAGCTGGTGGCACCCAGTCTCTGTCTGTCACCGTGTCATCATCATCCTCCCCCTCCTGAAACATGTCCTGCTGGGATGATGACCCCCCAAACTCCTCTCCTGATGCATGGATGGGCTGCTTGACTGTCGTCACAGTCTTGCTGTCCAATCCCTCATCCCCCAAAGTGCCCATCAGCATCTCCTCCTCAAGATCGCCAACAACAGCAGACAATTTACTCATGATGCCTGGGGTCAAAAGACTGCTGAATGACAGGTCGGCGAGTGACGGTGAACTGGCCTCCTCCCCAGGCCCTGCTGGGCGGCTGCTGCGAACAGGGGTGGTGGTGGTGGTGGTGGTGGTGAGGGTGGAGGCCTCGGATGCAGAGCTGATGGCGGGCTGCTCATCCTCCGTCATCAGTTGCACCACAGTGTCTGCATCCTTTTCCTCAATGGGACGTTTCCGACCCGGCTGGAGGAAAATCGGAGCAGGTGCTACACGCTGCTGCTGCTGCTGTGTCTCTGCAGCGTGAGTTGCAGATGCTCCTGCTGGGCGGCGCCCAAGGCGTCCACGGCCAGTGGCTATGGGAGGAATGTTAGCCACTGACGCTGCTGCTGCGGAACTGTGCATGGTGGCGCGCCCGCGGCTTGCCACAATGCTGCTCCGTCTCCTCCTGATTCCCTTGCTGCCCTTCCCCTTGCCCAAACCGCGCTGGCTGCCACTTCCAGACATCTTCGATGTTTTGGGCGTAAACACAAAAGTTTTTGAAAAGGGCGGGTGAAAAGTGGGGTACTTTAATGGAGTGGGTTGGTGGGTGAGGTGACTGAGTGAGTGTCCCGACTCCCTAGTACAGTAAGTAAGTAGTAACAGTCAGGAAGTACAACTAGCAGTTACAATAATCAGTAGTAATCACAAGGAAATAGAGTGTGTGTACACTACAGACAGTGAGTGCACGCACGCGCAAACACGCGCAGGAGCTGGCCTATGAACAGAGAGTGAGTGAGTGTCCCTAGTACAGTAAGTAAGTAGTAACAGTCAGGAAGTACAACTAGAAGTTACAATAATCAGTAGTAATCACAAGGAAATAGAGTGTGTGTACACTACAGACAGTGAGTGCACGCACGCGCACACACGTGCAGGAGCTAGCCTATGAACAGTGACTGAGTGAGTGTCCCTACTACAGTAAGTAAGTAGTAACTGTCAGGAAGTAGAATTTACAATAATCAATCAGTAATCAGAAGGAAATAGAGTGTGTGTACAGTACACAGACAGTGAGTGCACACACACACGCAGGAGCTAGTAGCCTATGAACAGTGACAGTGAGTGTCCTAGTACAGTTACAGTATATAACTATTCAGAAGGAAATAGAGTGTGTGTACTACACAGACAGTGAGTGCAAGCACACGCAGGAGCTAGCCTATGAACAGTGACAGTCAGTGAGTGTCCTAGTACAGTTACAGTATATAACTATTCAGAAGGAAATAGAGTGTGTGTACTACACAGACAGTGAGTGCAAGCACACGCAGGAGCTAGCCTATGAACAGTGACAGTCAGTGAGTGTACTAGTACAGTTACAGTATATAACTATTCAGAAGGAAATAGAGTGTGTGTACTACACAGACAGTGAGTGCACACACACACACGCAGGAGCTAGTAGCCTATGAACAGTGACAGTCAGTGAGTGTCCTAGTACAGTTACAGTATATAACTATTCAGAAGGAAATAGAGTGTGTGTACACAGACAGTGAGTGCAAGCACACGCAGGAGCTAGCCTATGAACAGTGACAGTCAGTGAGTGTCCTAGTACAGTTACAGTATATAACTATTCAGAAGGAAATAGAGTGTGTGTACTACACAGACAGTGAGTGCAAGCACACGCAGGAGCTAGCCTATGAACAGTGACAGTCAGTGAGTGTCCTAGTACAGTTACAGTATATAACTATTCAGAAGGAAATAGAGTGTGTGTACTACACAGACAGTGAGTGCAAGCACACGCAGGAGCTAGCCTATGAACAGTGACAGTCAGTGAGTGTCCTAGTACAGTTACAGTATATAACTATTCAGAAGGAAATAGAGTGTGTGTACTACACAGACAGTGAGTGCAAGCACACGCAGGAGCTAGCCTATGAACAGTGACAGTCAGTGAGTGTCCTAGTACAGTTACAGTATATAACTATTCAGAAGGAAATAGAGTGTGTGTACACAGACAGTGAGTGCAAGCACACGCAGGAGCTAGCCTATGAACAGTGACAGTCAGTGAGTGTCCTAGTACAGTTACAGTATATAACTATTCAGAAGGAAATAGAGTGTGTGTACACAGACAGTGAGTGCAAGCACACGCAGGAGCTAGCCTATGAACAGTGACAGTCAGTGAGTGTCCTAGTACAGTTACAGTATATAACTACAATACAAAATACAATCACTAAGTAGTAGAGGACAGCAGAAATACTGTCTAATACTATCTAATACTGTCTAAATACTAATGAGAAATAAACTAACAGAGGACAGGAGGACAGCTGCCCACACAGGCAAGCAGAGCCGGATTAAGGCCAAATGGGGCCCCAAGCAAAGTAGCAGATTTGGGCCCCCCTCCCTCCTTAACCCCCTCTGCTGCCTCCCCCTGCATAATGTCATAAAAGAACTGAGGGTACCTTTGGCTTCTGGCACCCATAGATATTTCTATGCTCTTACCGAGTAGCTACGTACTTGTATCTATTGGAATCGAAATTTAAAATAGACAGCAGTGACCGGGGGAGGGAGGGTTTAACATACTCTTGTGGCTGTCTGATCTGATGTGCTATATACACACACACACAATATATATATATATATATATATATATATATATATATATATATATATATATACATATACAGTGGTTTGCAAAAGTATTCAGCCCCTTGAAGTTTTCCACATTTTGTCATATTACTGCCACAAACATGAATCAATTTTTGGTAGGTTTACAGTTGTGCCATACTCCTTCCATTTCTGAATGATTGCTTGAACAGTGCTCCGTGTGTGTGTGTGTATATATCATGTTTGTTAGTTCAAGAAGACACTGTGACAAACCTGTAAAAACCTGCCTGCCTGTACTCACTCTAGAGTGGCTGGCTGCGCTGTCACACATAGGCATAGCCTATAGGAAAAGGGAGGGCAGGTCCGAATGATGACGTCATCAGACTTGAGTCAAGGTACAGTGCTCACGCAGGGGGGGGCACACCCTTAATGGCTCTGCGGGCTGATGAGCTGAGCGTCTCTTTGTCATAGCAACAAAAGATGCTCAGACAGATCAGTGTGGGGGCAGCTGGGGGAGAAGTCAGCGTGAAAGCTGTTGGGGAGGGAGAGGTCAGTGTGGGTGCTGCAGGGGGAGGGAGAGATCAGTGTTAGCACTGCTGGGGAGGGAGAGGTCCGTGTGAATGCTGGGGGAGGGAGAGATCAGTGTGGGCACTGCTGGGGAGGGAGAGGTCAGTGTGGGTGCTGCAGGGGAGGGAGAGGTCAGTGTGGGCACTGCTGGGGAGGGAGAGGTCAGTGTGAATGCTGAGGGAGGGAGAGGTCAGTGTGGGCACTGCTGGGGAGGGAGAAGTCAGTGTGGGCACTGCTGGGGAGGGAGAGGTCAGTGTGGGTGCTACAGGGGAGGGAGAGGTCAGTGTGAATGCTGGGGGAGGGAGAGGTCAGTGTGGGCACTGCTGGGGAGGGAGAGGTCAGTGTGGGTGCTGCAGGGGAGGGAGAGGTCAGTGTGAATGCTGGGGGAGGGAGAGGTCAGTGTGAATGCTGGGGGAGGGAGAGGTCAGTGTGGGCACTGCTGGGGAGGGAGAGGTCAGTGTGGGTGCTGCAGGGGAGGGAGAGGTCAGTGTGAATGCTGAGGGAGGGAGAGGTCAGTGTGGGCACTGCTGGGGAGGGAGAGGTCAGTGTGGGTGCTGCAGGGGAGGGAGAGGTCAGTAAGAATGCTGGGGGAGGGAGAGGTCAGTGTGGGCACTGCTGGGGAGTGAGAGGTCAGTGTGGGCGCTGCAGGGGAGGGAGAGGTCAGTGTGAATGCTGGGGGAGGGAGAGGTCAGTGTGGGCACTGCTGGGTAGTGAGAGGTCAGTGTGGGTGCTGCAGGGGAGGGAGAGGTCAGTGTGAATGCTGGGGGAGGGAGAGGTCAGTGTGGGCACTGCTGGGTAGTGAGAGGTCAGTGTGGGTGCTGCAGGGGAGGGAGAGGTCAGTGTGAATGCTGGGGGAGGGAGAGGTCAGTGTGGACACTGCTGGGGTGTGAGAGGTCAGTGTGGGCACTGCTGGGGAGTGAAAGGTCAGCGTGAATGCTGGGAGAGGGAGAGGTCAGTGTGGGCACTGCTGGGGAGTGAGAGGTCAGTGTGGGCGCTGCAGGGGATGGAGAGGTCAGTGTGGACATTGCTTGGAGAGTGTGAGGTCAGTGTGGGCACTGCTGGGGAGCAGCTGGGGGAGAGGTCAGTGTGGAGGCTGTTGGGAGGGAGAGGTCAGTGTGGAGGCTGTTGGGGAGGGAGAGGTCAGTGTGGATGCTGCTGGGGGAGGGAGAGGTCAGTGTTTTGGCGCTGCAGGGGATAGAGAGGTCAGTGTGGACATTGCTTGGAGAGTGTGAGGTCAGTGTGGGCACTGCTGGGGAGGGAGGTCAGTATGGATGCTGCTGAGGGAGAAGTCAGTGTGGGCACTGCTGGGGGGGAGGGGGGGGGAGGTTAGTGTGGATGCTGCTATGGGAGAGGGAGGTCAGTTTGGACGCTACTGTGGGAGAGGGAGGTCAGTGTGAACACTTCTGTGGGAGAGGCCAGTGTGGACTCTGCTGGGGGAAGGAGAGGACAGTGTGGGTTTCAGGGGGGGAGAAGAGAGGTCAGTGTAGGTGCGTGGGGGAGGGAGAGGACGGGTGCAGGGGGGTGAGGGAGAGGTCAGTGTGGGTTGCAGGGGGTGAGGGAGAGGTCAGTGTGGGATGCAGGAAGGTGAGGGAGAGGTCAGTGAGGGTTGCAGGTGGGAATGAGAGGTCAGTGTGGGTTGCAGGGGGGGTGAGGGAGAGGTCAGTGTGGGTTGCAGGGGGGTGAGGGAGAGGTCAGTGTGGGTTGCAGGGGGTGAGGGAGAGGTCAGTGTGGGTTGCAGGGGGGAGGAAGAGGTCAGTGTGGGTTGCAGGGGGGTGAGGGAGATGTCAGAGTAGGTTGCAGGTGGGGGGGGGGGGGTGAGGGAGAGGTCAGTGTGGGTGCGTGGGGGAGGGAGAGGTTAGTGTAGGTTGCAGGGGGAGAAGAGTGGTCAGTAAGTTGCAGGGGGGAAGAGAGGTCATTGATGGTGCTGGTGGAAGAAGTTGCAAGGTGTCCTGGGAGGCGGAGCTTCCCGCTGGTTGTGGGCGGGGCTTCCCGCTGGTTGTGGGCGGAGCTTCCCGCGGCCGTGGTGGGGGCTTTATTTCATTAATGCCTCTACTATGGCATTAGCAGCAGACCCCTCATCCCCTTCAACCCCCCTCTACTTACCTCTGAGCAGCAGCAGCAGCAGCATTCCTGTCTTCTCTCGTGAGGACGAAGGTCCTCACATCATGAGACTCGAGTCTCTGTGCTCAGCAGCGCCACCTCCAGCTCTTCCTCCCTGCCGGAACTAAAGATTAATTGTCGGGCTGGCCAGGGAGTGTTCTTGCGCCAGCAGCAGACAGGTGGGAAAATAGTCCCCCCTCACCTGTATGCTGTTACTTGGCAATGAAACTGTGTGCATGTTAGGGAAACTATACTGAAGCTTTACAGTTTCAGTAAAGTTAAAAGTTACCTGCTGCCAGGATGGGGCCCCAAGCTGGTGCTTGAGGTGCCTTGTTGATGATCCGGCTCTGCAGGCAAGGCCCTTAGGCCTAAAGCTGTAAGCCTGCAGCAGCTGTCTGAGTCTCTCTCTCTGTAACACAAAAGCTACTAACTAAAATACAATGTCTATCTAACTAACAACAATATAGGTGTGTATAGGAGGTGTATGTGAGCAAAAACGCTAGGTAAATGACCACAATAGAGCTCTTGCTAAGCCAAAGCACAAAGGAGCAACTCTCTCTCTATGCAAGTCTCAGGCAAGGACGGAGAAACGGAACATGGCGGCCGCTATTTATAGGGTAGGGGCTGGCCAGGGTCCCCCTCTGTGATTGGCTGCCGTCAGAGGGCCTGGGAGCCCTCTGATTGGCTCTAAGGACATCAATCTGGGCTATGACGCTATTCGAGCTCGGTATTCGAGCTCGAATAGCGCCGTTTGCTCGAATAGCTCGAATAGTGAATGGGCTATTCGCGTTTACTCGAATAGCCCATTCGAATAGCTGCAGCTATTCGGAGCTCGAATACCGAGCTCGAATAGCTGAAAAAGAGCTCGAATATTCGAGCTACTCGAATATTCGAGCTCTGCTGAGCACCACTGGGAACAAGCGTATGCGCACTTATCCCCTGCAAAGACACAGAGCGAGGATCCGTTAGCAGCCTGCCAGTCGCGATCAGAGCTGGCAGGCTGCAATGTAATAAAAAAACTAATAAACATTTGTACAGCATTGTGATCTAGCTCTGTCACTAAGCTGTCCCTTTGATTGGCTTACACTATAATCCCTCTCGTAGGCTGATGCCAATGAGAGTGGAATGTTGTATATGGAGAGCTGTCAGGGCCAATTTAGGGGGGGAGGAATATAAAATAAAAATAAAAATAAAAAAAAAGGATATTTTATTTAAAAATATATCTTTTAAAATTAATTAAAAAAAATGCAGCAGCAATCGGAGACCACCAAAAAATCCTCCATTAGTTGCAAGAAAAGGAGGTAAAATTCATTTTGGTGGTAAGTTGTATGGCCGAGCAATAAATCATTAAAGCTGCAAAGTGCTGAATTGTAAAAAATTGCCTGGTCACTAGGGGGATATAAACCTGTGGTCCTCAATTGGTTAATATATACCAATATTGTACTACATTCATATAGTAAAATATCTTAAATACTTACAGATATTTTACTATAACCTAACCTCTCCCTACTCTCACACAGGACCGTCCTCTGGTGGTGCCCAACTCTAAGCCCTTCCAGGTGGTTCCTAACCCTAAGACCCCCCTTGTGGTGCCTAACCCTAAGACCCTGCCCAGGTGGCGCCTAACCTTAATTCCCCCTGGAGGGAACCTAACCTTTATCTCCCCTTTTGTTTGTGTAAAATAAAATGTATGTATTAGTTTAACATAAAATAAAAAAGAAATGATAATTGAGTAGTTAAACATAAAAATAAACTAAAATAAATAAATAATTTTAATATATAAGTTTAACTAAATTTGTAATATTGAAAAACAAAGTTGAAATGTAAACGATTTTTTGTGAGAAAGCATAGGGAACAGTTTTAGACAATTATACAGTTTAGCTATAATGGGTTACTGTTATCATTAAATTTGGTATGGACATGAAAGTTAAAGATAAGCGATATATTTGTTTTATATTTTGGCAAACAATTTTTACAAAGAAATAATTGTTTTAAATCAGGGGTCCCCAAATGTTTTGGGTCGAGGGCCGGGTCAACATACTTCACCCTGCTGGGGGGCCTGAGTATACATAGAATTATGTAAAAGTCTTTGTGGGCCAGGGCAAGACAGTGAAGCATACCCAGGTGACAACCTGCAGTCAAATTGGAAAGCAGTGTCACCTGATGGAATTTGATTGGAAATCAGCAAATTACTACTTTCTGGCTTCCATGTGAATGAGTGGTGCCAGCACTGCTATTCTATATGGGGACAACCAATATTTAAAGATGTAGCTGACCGCATCTATAAATAATACATTGTGTGTGGGGGCGGTAAAAAAGCCTCAGGGGGCCACATTCGGCCCACGGGCCTTAGTTTGAGGACCACTGTTTTAAATTAACGCATCGTGCTTTTATACAGTTATCGCCAAACGAAAACAGGTTAACATTGATGTTAATAGGGCTCTCTTTTTAAGGATAGCCTTTATTCAGGGCCGGTTTAACCTCCCTGGCGGTAAGCCCGAGCTGAGCTCGGGCTATGGCACGCAGGAGGATTTCTTAGGGTCTGTTGGGGCGATTCGCCCCATTCAAAGTGCTGTGCACGCAGCCAGCACTTTGCTAGTCGCGCACACAGCTCGATCGCCGCCGCTCTGCGGCGATCGCCCACACGCAGCGGCGGAAGAGGCCCCCCCCGCCAGAGCCCTGCGCTGCCCGGACCAATGAGTTCCGGGCAGCTCTATGGGCTGGATCGAGTGCGCCTGACGTCAGGACGTCGGCTGACGTCCATGACATCATGCCGATCGTCGCCATGGCGACAGGAGAAGCCAAACAGGGGAACGCGTTATATACGCGCTCCCCTGTTTGCTATTGATGCCGGCGACGATCGCACTAGAGGGCCACATGCGCCCTCTAGTGGTGTTTCATGTAGCTACCACTCTGGTAGCTTTGCATGAAACAAAAAAAAATAAAAAAAAAGGATTTTTGCCCATTTGGCAAAATAAGTTAACCGCCAGGGAGGTTAAGAGGCCCCGGGGTAAACTTAATGTGAGGGCCCCTTAACCCCCCACCCCACCAATGGTTCACATTCACACACACCGATACACTACCCCATTGCTCCCAGGGCCCCAGCACATTAGCAGCATACTCACTTGTCCCGGCAGGTAGCGGCTGCACCGTCCATGCAGTTTTCAACCACGCTTTCTGCATCTTCTCTATCCAGCTTGTGTTCTATATAACACTGCCACATAGAGAAGAGGCAGACAGTGTAGCTGAAGACTGAAGACTGCACAGCCACTGCGACAAGTGAGTATGCAGCTAATTTGCAGGGCAAGATTCATATTTTTCAATACCCAAGGCCTGCTATTTCCAGCTGCCCCTTCAGCACACACACCAAAATGAAGGTTACACATGTGCACAGAATGCATGTGTTTGATCACAGTGCATGGCGGACTGTGGTCATTTTATTTTTCTCTTGCATCCCCTAAATATATTAAGTTGACTGGCTTCCACAAAACTGGTCTTACTATTACTGTGGTAGGGATAGGATTTTGAGCTCCTCTGAGGACAAGTAGCTGACATGACTGTGAGCTCCAGAAGATGTAGGTGCTGTATAAATACATAATAATATGGTAGAATATTAGACTATGACTATGGCAAGATTAGATTGTGAGCTCCGAGTCAGTGACATGGCCACGTACTCTGTAAAGTGTTGCAGAAGATATTAGTGCTATATAAATACATAATAATAATAATAATAATACGGTAGGCCATTCGACTATGCTATGGTAGGATTAGATTGTGAGCTCCTCTGAGGACAGTCAGTGACTCTGTAAAGTGCTGCAGAAGGTGTCATTACTATTAAATACATAGGCAGAAGTTTACAGATAGTGAGGGTGATTAGAGCATGAGAAAGAGAATGCATGGGTAAAGCAACATAGAGGGGGTTGGCAGAGAAAGTAAGACAGGACTAGTGGGCATAGAGATGGTGGGAGAGCTAGAATAGAGATAGAAGAGACAGGGTGGGCAGTGCAATAGTACAACTATTATGTTGGTCATCATAAATAATTAAGTTTCAAGTATATTTTAATCAGTAAATTCCATTTACAGACAGGCACGCACGCACACATGCACGCACGCATGCACGCACACTTTGTTTCCCTTCCCCTGTGAGCAAGGCTCAGAAATACCAGACAGGCACACAAGGAAGATCCATCCCTGCAGAGCAGTAGCCTGTCAGTGCACTTACACATGCCAGACATTCCTGACGCTGCCTGCAGAGTCCATGCTGCATAAACTGAAAATAAAAGGCTGCAGAACAATAGAATACACCTGCACAGTGTCAAAACAGATATACTTTATGCAGATCTTAATTACCAACTCCCCCTTCCTTATTGTGCTTCCTCCCGCCACAACACAGCTACTTGGCTGCCTGCTGTCTTCCTATTTCTCAAATCTCGCGGGTCCACGTCCTCTGCTCAGCCCCTACCCTCAGTGGCAGAATGGAGACAAGTGGAGGAGAAGGACAGGCCCTCTCCTCTGTG
This sequence comes from Hyperolius riggenbachi, assembly GCF_040937935.1. Taxonomy (NCBI): domain Eukaryota; kingdom Metazoa; phylum Chordata; class Amphibia; order Anura; family Hyperoliidae; genus Hyperolius; species Hyperolius riggenbachi. Next base: position 364,631,595 of record NC_090649.1, on the reverse strand, counting down.
TCCGTGCATGAAGGAGAGAGTACAGCATGGCAGGAGACAGCTGATTACCCGACAACAGCTGATCTGCTGCCAGTGTGTGACACCCGTCCCAGCTGTCTCATTCTTCTAGCGCAAAAGTCACAAGCCAATATAGCCTGTGCTGAAATCCGTCCTTGGCGCAGGGGCCCCTGCAGATGTTGGAGGACATGGGGCAATTGCCTTCTTTGCCTGTATAGCAGCGCCGGCTATGCCTTTATTACATGATTGTAAGGCCTGACAGATCTGCTCATAAATCAGCTCCAATGCCCCAATCTAACTCCACACGCTTCACCCTATGTGGCGCGTCCCCGCTTGAACAGGAGGTGAGGAAGCAACACCTACTTGACTTCGGTTACACCCAGGCCTTAAGTGTGCAAAGTATTGGAGCTGAATGCAGGGTGAGCAAATAAACCCCCAGGCCAAACAAGACACACAGACAGTAGCAAGTCCAGAACAGTCCAGGGTCATACACGTAAGATCAGATATGCAGAGTACACAGGGAGCAGGCTAAATCAGAGTCAAACAATCCGAGGTTGGTACAGGAGGCGATCAGAGAGTGGTCGGTTTCCAGGCAAGGGTCAGTACAGGCAGCGATCAAAGAGTAGTTGGTTTCCAGGCAAAGGTCGGTACAGGCGGCGATCAGAGAGTAGTCGGTTTCCAGGCAAGGGTCAGTACACAAATCCAATATATAGCACCCAGCAATAAGCACATAGCCAAAGCTATCACAGGCAATGACAGGAAGCACTCAGCAGGTTTAAATACTACATGCAACCCATCAGTGGCCGGCCACATGCACACAACAGTCAATCATCACACGCAGGCATTAATCAGCTGACAGTGAGATCAGCTGATACAGATGACCACAACAGGTCAGCTGACCCACCCAGTACTGACCAGCAAACCTTACTGACAGTATCAGCCATAGCACAGTGGTCAAGCTCACCACCTCTGATGTGGGAGACCAGGGTTCAATCCCAGGCAGGGTCCGCAACTATTTCATATATTATTTAAATCACGGGTGTCAAACTCCAGGCCTGGAGGGCCAGATACATGCCAGTGTTTGGGATGGACTGAGAAAGAGGTATGTGTTCTACCTCATGGACCACACCTTTCCTGATTCAGACCCATCAATTAATTCGAGCTTTGTCAAAAATGTGTGAGGACCTCGGACCTCGGCCCTCGAAGGACCGGTTTGACATCCCTGATTTAAATAAAACCCCTACCTAAGTGTCAGCTGACTATCCTGTCAGCTGACACTACCTCTGTCGCTGCCTCAGACCATACTGCGGCCAAGAGGAGCGGACCCTTACAATGATATGATTCAGATTTCACTCAGAACACCTGATCTACATGCTTGTTCAGGTTCTATAGCTAAAAGTATTAGAGGCAAATGATCAGAGGGATAGCCAGACAACTAGTATTGTTTGAAAGGAAATAACTATGGCAGCCTCCATATTGCTCTCAGTTCAGGTGTACTTTGAAGATCATGTTTAAACCTCTATTGTGTCACTGGGATAGAAAGTGAGAAGAAACATAGTAAAGAAAGACAGAGTTGTTACAGAGAGAAAATGCACCCCTCAAGTGAATCTCTTGATTGCAGTGTCTCCCATGCAGGACTATAGCCTTTTTCTGTTAACTCAAACATAATAATCTGTGCCACCACATCAATTTCTACACATGCTGGTGTTTTATTAGTGGCATCATTTACCATTAATGGTTATTAATCAAGTCTTTGGAAACAGAATTTTTTTACATGGCCAAGATCAGGGTTGCTCGTAAACTACGCCAGCGCGAATCTACGCATCATAGTACGCAACTACGCATCGTAGTTCGTAGGCGAAGTTTAAGAACTACACGTACGCATTTCCGCATAGTCGTAGTCCCGCTATGCGTAGCTTCGCCCGCTACGCGTAGTTGACGTATGTATTGCAAAGTCAACTACGCGCGCGGTAACTGCATTTATATGGGTCATTGCGCATGCGCAGAAATTTTATTGCTCTTTATACGCATACAATTCCGCATTGGATGTTGGAATGTATGCTTATATTAGTTTGTGTATGCGCATAGTTAGCAGATTATTGCGGAAATTTTTCCGCATAAGGGCATAAGCGGTCGCATCAACTACGCTACGCAATACGTGAAGCTTGCGTATTTTAATGCGTAGTCTACGGTATGCTAACGTAGCGAAGTGCCTGATTTCGGAGCCGTAGATTGCGAATCGTATTTGCGTAAAAATATGCGTAGTTCCAGCGTAGCGAAGTTGGCTGACTACGACCATTCCTGGCCAAGATCCAGGGAATATATGGCCGCTGTAAAATAAATAAATAAATAAAATAATAATAATATTAAGGAAATACCGTATATACTCGCATACAAGCCGAATTTTTGACCCCCAAAAAGGGGGTCAAAAGTTGGGGGGTCGGCTTGTATGCGAGTCTTCCCTGGTGGTATAGTGGTGAGTGGTGGGTGGTGGGTGGTGGGTGTTCCGCGCCCCGCTCCCCCCCCTCCCCGCTCCCCCCGCGGCCGCCGCTGCTATTACCTGCAGGCAGCGGCCGCTTCCTAATCCGCGTTCCTCTTCTTAAACTTTTCAGCGTGTATCACAGCAGCGCGCCCGGCGCTGCTGCTGTGACGATGCAGGGGCAGGAAAGAGCGGTTCCCTTGGTAACGGCGATACAGATCGCCGTTATAGGGAGCCGCGCTCTTTCCTGCACTCTGCATCGTCACAGCAGCAGCGCCGGGCGCGCTGCTGTGATACACGCTGAAAAGTTTAAGAAGAGGAACGCGGATTAGGAAGCGGCCGCTGCCTGCAGGTAATAGCAGCGGCGGGGAGGGGGAGGAGAGGGGGGGGGAGCCGGGAGTACTACCTACCTATGCTGGGCACTATACTGGCTAAACTGGGCACTATACTGGCTAAACTGGGCACTATACTGGCTAAACTGGGCACTAAACTAGCTAAACTGGGCACTATACTGGCTAAACTGGGCACTATACTGGCTAAACTGGGCACTATACTAGCTAAACTGGGCACTATATTGGCTAAACTGGGCACTATACTAGCTAAACTGGGGCACTATACTGGCTAAACTGGGCACTATACTAGCTAAACTGGGCACTATACTGGCTAAACTGGGCACTATACTAGCTAAACTGGGCACTATACTGGCTAAACTGGGCACTATACTGGCTAAACTGGGCACTATACTGGCTAAACTGGGCACTATACTAGCTAAACTGGGCACTAAACTGGGCACTATACTGGCTAAACTGGGCACTATACTAACTAAACTGGGCACTATACTGGCTAAACTGGGCACTTTACTAGCCATACTGGGGCACTATACTAGCTAAACTGGGCACTATACTAGCTAAACTGAGGCACTACCTACCCATACTGGGCGCTATACTGGGCACTATACTGGCTATACTGGGCACTTTACTAGCTATACTGGGCACTATACTAGCTATACTGGACACTACCTACCTATACTGGGCACTATACTAGCTATACTGGGACACACTGGGGGGCTGCACCAATCCAGCATTTCCTACCCCCGGCTTATATGGGGGTCAATCATTTTTCCCAGTTTTTTCAGGGAAAAGTTGGGGGGTCGGCTTATATGCGGGTCGGCTTATATGCGAGTATATACGGTACTGAACATACAGCAAGGAAAAAAAAAGAAAGAAAGAAAATACAATAGAAGAGCACATTTACCGTCTTGGACTTTTAACATCCAACGTGCACTGGTACATAAGGGGTTAAATTCACTAAGACCTGTTTGGTAAAAAAAATAATAGGTCGGTGATACACTGCATTTGGAATTTTAGATTTTTTCCGAATTGACAAAGATTTCCACACATGCGGCAATGATTTGGTAATTCACTAAAAAAACAAGGCTTCAATTCACTAAGACCATGTTGGTAAAAAGTAAAAAAAAAGTCCTTTAATTTTCGTGAATGTGAAATGTCAAATATCGTTATTACATCTGTACAGTGAATGTTATATTTTCGTAATTACAAAATTATATGTATTTGGACAGAATTTGCTTACATTCCATCATTAAATATGTTCATTTACCGTTATTACACCAAAAGACTTTTTAAGTTATCATTATGACTGACATCGTTTTTCTTTATTTAGCGTTATGATATTCGTTCTGATATATTATCATAAACTTTAAATTACTGATATTACCGATTCCACAACAAAATTAGGAATATTACCGAGTTTACTTTATCGATTTACGTAAAATATCGATTTTAGGCACTTGCGCCCAAACATATGCAAAATTGAGTGTAAATTTACAAAAACGATAATTAACATTAGAAATATAGCCGCACCCAAATCTATTAGCGCTATTTTTAGCTGATCCGTCATTGTGATACGCAAGCCCCTTCACCGCAGCAAGGTAACGATCACGAAGGGAAATTGACACATGTACATGCCTTTTATTTTGTTGTTGCAGCCGCAGTGCAGCCAGAAAAATTAGGCAGGCATGGACACGCACCAGAAAAATTATTATAGCGGCCGCTCCTAGCAGCGGCCTTAAAAATTCAGGAATCCGTCTGGAGTCCTGGACCCTGTTGGTGGAGGCAGAGAAGGCAGTCAAGCGGCCTGCAGGAAGAGATGCTGTGTGCGGGGACTGACTTAGTCTTCGGGCAGGCAATAGCCCTCCGGGATCCATGCCTCATTCATTTTGATAAAGGTGAGGTACTGAACCCTTTTTTGACTTAGGCCACTTCTCTCCTCAGTGACAATGCCTCCAGCTGCACTTAAGGTCCTTTCTGACAGGACGCTTGGGGCAGGGCAAGACAGAAGTTGAATGGCAAATTGTAACAGCTCTGGCCACAGGTCAAGCCTGCGCACTCAGTAGTCCAAGGTTCATCACTGTTCACAGTGTATACATCCACACTTAAGGCCAGGTAGTCGGCTACCTGCCGGTCGAGGCATTGGTGAAGGGTGGATCCGTAAGCGCTAAGGCGAGGCATTGGACTAAAGAATGTCTGCATGTCTGACATCACCATGAGATCGCTGGAGCGTCCTGTCCTTGGCTGCGTGGACATGGGAGAAGGATTACTGGCAGTGGTACCTTTATTGCGTTGTGCTGTGACATCACCCTTAAACACATTGTAAAGCATAGTTGCCAGCTTGTTCTGCAAGTGCTGCATCCTTTCTGCCTTCTGGTGATTTGGAAACATCTCCGCCACTTTGTGCCTATACCGAGGGTCTAGTAGCGTTGCAACCCAGTACAGCTCATTCTCCTTGAGTTTTTTTTATACGTGGGTCCCTCAACAGGCTGGACAGCATGAAAGACGCCATCTGCACAAAGTTGGATGCAGACGTGCTATCCATCTTCTCTTGCTCTTCCTCAGTGATGTCAGCTAAGTTCTCCTCCTCCCCCCAGCCATGAACAATACCACAGGAGCATGAGCAGCACAAGCCCCCTGCGACACCTGCTGCGGTTTTTCTTCCGCCTCCTCCTCCTCCAAAACAACACCTTCCTCATCATCTGAATCCTCTTCCCCAAATGACTCTTCCTCCCCCTCTGTGCTGCCGCAGGTGTTGAGGAATCATCTGCTTCTGCTGAGAATTGATCCCACAACTCTTCCTCCCATTCCGCTTCCTGTTCACGCTTCTCCACAGCTTGATCCACCACTCTACGCACGGCACGCTCCAGGAAGAAGGCATATGGGATCAAGTCGCTGACTCACCATGTTTGTTACCTCCTCAAATGGCTGCATGAGCCTGCAGGCATTTCGCATCAGTGCCTGTCCAGTACTTTGGCCAGAACATCCCTATCTCCCCAGACTGTGTCCTTTGACTGTAGTTGTAGAGATACTGTTTGACGGCTTTCTCCTGTTGTAGCAGGCAGTCAAACATCAGGAGTGTCGAATTCCAGCGAGTTGGGCTATCGCAAATCAAGCGTCTCACCGGCAAGTTGTTTCTCCACTGAATATCGGCAAAGCGTGCCATGGCCGTGTAAGACCGCCTGAAATGCCCACACACCTTCCTGGAATGCTTTAGGACGTCCTGTAAGCCTGGGTACTTAGACAGAAATCTCTGAATTACGAGATTGAGCACATGTGCCATGCAGGGTACATGTGTCAACTTTCCCAAATTCAAAGCCGAAATGAGATTGCTGCCATTGTCACACACCACGTTGCCGATCTCCAGTTGGTGCGGGGTCAGCCACTGATCCACCTGTTTGTTAAGAGCAGCCAGGAGAGCTGCTTTAGTGTGACTCTCCGCTTTCAGGCAAGACATGTCTAAGATGGCGTGACACCGTCGTACCTGGCATGCAGCATAGGCCCTGGGGAGCTGGGGCTGTGTAGCTGGAGAGGAGATCGCAGCACTAGTAGAGTTGAACTGCCACTCAGCCAAGGAGGAGGAGGACAACGACAGCGAAGAGGATGTAGCAGGAGGAGAGGAGGTGGCAGCAGGCCTGCCTGCAAGCCGTGGAGGTGTCACTAGGTCCGCTGCACAGCCACGTACTCCCTGCTTGCCAGTGGTCACCAATGGGCTGTGTAAGTAATGTACCTGCCCTGACCGTGCTTGGTAGACCAGGCATCCGTGGTCAGATGGACCCTTGACCCAACGCTGTGTGCCAGAGATGATACCACTTGCCTCTCAACATCATGGTACAGCTTGGGTATCGCCTTTTTGGAGAATTAATTGCAGCCTGGTATCTTCCACTGCATTGTCCCAATGGCCACAAGTTTTCGGAAGGCCTCAGAGTCCACCAGTTGGTATGGTAACAGCTGGCGGGCTTACAGTTCCACCAAGCCAGCTGTGAGACGCCGGGCAAGGGGGTGACTTGCAAACATTGGCTTCTTCCGCTCAAAGATTGCCCTCATGGACACCTAGCTGCTGCTGTGGGCAGAGGAGCAGGAACTGCTAAAGGTGAGAGGCGGAGTGGAGGAGGTTGGCTGTGATTGGGAAGGTGCAAGAGAGAAAGCGGCTGAAGAAGATGATGCACCTGAAGGAGGAAGAGGAGAAGGAGGGTGGCTTTGCTTTTGTGTGCTGCTTTTGCTCAGGTGGTCTTCCCATTGCAGTTTATGCCTTTTTCAGCATGTGCCTTCATAAGGCAGTTGTCCATACATGGGTGTTGGCCTTTCCACGGCTTAATTTTTGGTGGCAGAGAGTACAGACGGCATTGCTCTGATCTTTGGCATACACACTAAAAAATGTCCATACCGCTTAGCCCCCTGGGGTGTGGGCACTATGGTGGCGTCAGCAGCTGACGTTGAAGGGCATGTTGGCTGGCTGTACATAGGTGGTGATACATGGCCCCGGACACTGCTACCAGCTGTTTCTGATGACAAGCTCCCCCTACTTCTTTCAGCAACTTGCCCCCTCTTACTCCTCTCTGACTCCTCCTCTGAACTGTCCCCTTGGTCATCGTGTCTCTTAGGATTCCATGTGGCATCCATGGCAGTATCCTCATCATAATCATCCTCCAAAGCTTCGCTTGTATCAGACACCTTCAAAACTGCACCAACAGCAGGTACTTCATCATCCTCCTCCTCACACCTGACGTCCCTAGTGTCGCCTAACTCAGACATATGAGGTGGTGTAACTTTCTTAGCGCCTTCATCTTGTTGTAACAATAATGGCTGTGAATGAGTGATTTCCGCACCAAATAACTCCTGTGAAGTGTCAAATTTAGCGGATGTAGTACTTGGAGTAGCGCTGGTGGATGCGGAAGATGAGGTGTTCTGTGTTAAATAGTCAACCACGTCCTGACAATCTTGGGAGTTGATGGGACGTGCCTTCTTCTGAGCACTGTACTTTGGGCCAGGGCTGCACTAAATCACATCAGCACGACCTCAAACAGACCTGCAAGGTGGCCTGCCTCTGGGTCTGCCCCTGCCTCTACCTGTTTTGTCCATATCGAAGGGGATGAAGTGAAAGGTATGCACTGACTTGACTGATACAATGTGCAGTCACACAGGTGCAGTGAAAAGGTAGCAGTGACTGGTATTACAATACAATGTGCAGCTGTCACACAGGTGCAGTGAACAAGTATGCAGGGACTGGTATTACAATACAAGGTGCAGCTGTCTCACAGGTGCAGTTAACAGGTGTGCATGGACTGGTATACTAAACAGCGTGCGGTCACACAGGTGCAGTGAACAGGTAGCAGTGACTGGTATTACAATACAATGTGCAGCTGTCACACAGGTGCAGTGAACAGGTATGCAGGGACTGGTATTACAATACAAGGTGCAGCTGTCACACAGGTGCAGTGAACAGGCATGCAAGGATTGGTATTACAAATGTTCAGCTGTCACACACAGGTATCGTGAACAGGTGCAATGACTGGTGGTATTAACAATGCGTGCGCTCACGTAGGTATAGGTAGGTAGGTGCACTGAACAGTGAACAGGTGCAGTGATTGGGATTACAAATGTGCAGCTTCCTGTCACACACACAGGTAGTCACTGAATGTGCTGGGCCTGGCAGTGGCACAGTAGGAATTGCCAAGGCTGTCTATGCAACACAATTTTCTGTGGGACAGAAAAAAAATAAATCACAAGAACAAGATTAGCTCTCAAAAGAGCTGTTGAGGGGTGCTTTTTTTTAGCAATAAGAATCAGCAAGGAGCAAGCTAACAAGCCTACAAGAGCCTAACGAAGCTTTCCCTATAGCTCTCTCTGCAGCAGCTCTCCCTTTTCTAATTATTGCAGGCACATGAGTGAGTCAAATGCCTGATGCTGCCTGCCTTTTATAAGGGGGGGGGGGGGGGGGGGGCTCCAGGAGGGAGTGTAGCCTGATTGGCTACAATGTGCCTGCTGACTGTGATGTAAAGGGTCAAAGTTGACCCTAATGATGCACTATGGGGGCGAATCGAACCACAGAAGTTCGCCAGTTCCCGTTCGCCGGCGAACAGTTCGGGCCATCTTTATTGCTGAGACCCTGGAGAGTGGAAACCAGCTCTCTCAAGATGTCCTGAATCCCCAGCTACAGCTTTAAAGGACAGGAGCACATCGCTAATCACAGCTGCTCATTACAGTGTGATTAGCCTTCCCCCCCAGTTCATCTCAGTCTCCTTACCTCAGACTATATAGCCCCCCATTGGAAGCCAGCAAATGTGCTCACACAGCCTCTTCAGCCAGCGCTGTCCTGCACAGCCAACACGCTTCTACAGCCAGCTCAGTGAGCAGAGACAGCCAGAGCCTGTAGGTTATGTTTAAATTGCACTCATAGTAAATATTTCCCTCTTTTTTCATTTTCTGTGCTTTAGGCCTTTTTTTTTTATTTATTTATTACAGCCTAAACTCACCATCTTAAAGTGAGTCTGAAGCGAAGTAAAAACAAAAACAAATCAAAGGATACTCACCTTAGCAGAGGGAAGGCACTGGGTCCTGTAGAGCCTTTCTGTTCCTTCTGTGATCTCCGCTTTCCAGCACTGGATCCACCATAATCAGTCTCCGATCAATGGGTCAGAGATTGCTCACTTACGCCACTGTGGGAGGCTTCAGTGATCTGGGGGAAGGTCCCCAACCACTTGTTGGTTGGTACTGTGCATTTTTTTTGGGGGGGGGGGGCCTCCTTTTTTTTATTTGAGCACCCCCCGCTTAAACACCCTCTGCATGGCCCTGCATTCAAGCATGGTTTTCAGAACGCGTCCATTTGTGATGAGAAGTGACATGCACTCGTAGAAAGCCCCTTTACCTTCCCCTCTGTAGGCACTGCACTATGATGTGCTTTGAAAATCATAGCATGTTTATTATTGTATATTGTTAGATATGGTTCGAACCTCCGATTTTAGGTTCACGAACCTCGAACACGAACTTCCGAAAAAGTTTGCGTTTGCGTGAACCATGCAAACCGCAATAGACTTTAATGGGCAGGCGAACTTTCAAAACTACAAACACTGAATCACGGCCACAAAAGTGATGGAAAAGATGTTTCAAGGGGTCACCTGGAGGGGGGCATAGCAGAGTGGAATACACACCAAAAGTCCTTGGGAAAATTACGAATTTGACGCAGAGCAGGGTTTTAAGGGCAGAAATCACATTGCATTGCTAAATTGGAGGCATAAAGTGCTTTAACCACTTCATCCTTCAGTCGTTTTCACTTTATGCATCCGAGCAATGTTCACCTCCCATTCATTAGCCTATAACTTTATCACTACTTATCACAATGAACTGATCTATGTCTCGTTTTTTCCGCCACCAATTAGGCTTTCTTTGGGGGGTACATTTTGCTAAGAGCCACTTTACTGTAAATGCGTTTTAACAGGAAGAATAAGGAAAAAACGGAAAAAATGCATTATTTCTCAGTTGTCGGCCATTATAGTTTTAAAATAATACATGCCTCCACAATTAAATCTCACGTATTGTATGTGCCCATTTCTCCCGGTTATTACACCATTTAAATTATGTCCCACATCACAATGTATGGTGACAATATTTTACTTGGAAATAAAAGTGCATTTTTTCCGTTTTGCACCCATCAGTATTTACAAGCTTATAATAAAAAAAAAATTGAAATATTTCATGTTTACATAGATATTAAAAAAGTTTAGACCCTTAGGTAAATATTTATGTGGTTTTTTTTTAATTGTAATGTTTTTTTTTTATTATTAAACATTTGATGTGGGTATGTTTGGGAGGGTGGGATGCAAATCAATTTTTTTTGTACATATTGGTCTATTTTTTAATTTTTTTTTGCATTTTCATGCAGTTAGCTTTTTGGCCACAAGATGGCAGCCATGAGTTTGTTTACAATGACGTCAACCTCGCACGGAAGCTGAGGTTTTTCTGTTCCTATTTCCCCCGACGTCACTCTAAGCGTTCGTGTTATGCTTACATAACACGGACGCTTAGAGTGACGTCGGGGGAAATAGGAACAGAAAAACCTCAGCTTCCATGCGAAGCTGACGGTTTTTCTCGGGGGGAGAGCAATCAGTGATTGGGCACCATAGCCCGATTCACTGATTGCCTGGCTAGCGAACCGCGGGCCGGGAGTGCACGTGCACGCGCGCGATCAGCCGCGGCAGCGCACATGGCCTCCTGGGCGTAGCTAGTACATCCAGGAGGCCAAAGTAGTTAAATCATCTAACGTGTGTATACATCAATCAGGTAGTATAATTAGTGTACTGCTTCACACTGACAGACCAAACTCACTGTGTAACGCACCACAAACAGCTGTTTGTGTAGTGATAGCCATGCTGGAGTGGTGCGCACCATGGCGAGAGTGCAGGGGATGGCGGGTTTCAAGCCCATATGGTCGGGCTGAGGTAGCTCAATGACAGAACAACAGTGACTGTCCAGCTGATCGAATTTGGTCTGTCCACAATGAAGAAAAGACCTTATTATCTTGAGTCAGGTGTGCCCCCCAACACACTCATATAGCCGGTCATTGCTTCATTGTGATATGCAAGCCCCTTCACCGCAGCAAAGTAATGATTATGAAGGGGAATTGCTTTGTTGTTGCAGCTGCAATGCAGCCGCAGCAACAATGTGCAGTCACGCAGGTGCAGTGAAAATGGATGCACTGACTTCTGGTATATAAAACAGCATGCTGTCACATAGATGCAGTGAAAGGTATGCAGTGACTGCTGGCATAACAATGTGCAGTCACACAGGTGCAGTGAAAGGTATGCAGTGACTGCTGGTATAACAATGTGTAGTCACACAGGTGCAGTGAAAAGGTATGCAGTGACTGCTGGTATAACAGCGTGCGGTCACACAGATGCAGTGAAAGGTATGCAGTGGCTGGTATATAAAACTGTGTGCGGTCACACAGATGCAGTGAAAGGTATGCAGTGACTGGTATATAAAACAGCATGCGGTCACACAGATGCAGTGCAGTGTGGCAGATATATGCAGTGTCAGTGGGCCACAGTCATATACGCTGTATATGCAGTGTCAGTGGGCCACACAAAAAATCACATCACAAGAACATTAGCTCTCAAAAGAGCTGTTTTGGGGTGCTTTTAAGTAACAAATATCAGCAAGGAGCAAGCTAACAGACCTAACTATCGCTTTCCCTATCTCTCCAATGTCTCTCCCTTCTCTCACTAATTACAGCAGCAGACAGAGTGGGAAAATGGCCAACGCTGCTGCCTTTTATAAGGGGGGACTCCAGGAGGGAGTGCAGCCTGATTGGCTGCCATGTGTCTGCTGACTGTGATGTAGGGGGTCAAAGTTTAGCCCAATGATGTAGTATAGGGGGCGGGTCAAACTCGCATAAAGTTCGTGATTCGAAGAAAACGCGAACTCGTGATGTTTGCACGAACAAGTTTGCGTTCGAACCGTTCGGGCCATCTCTATATATTGTATTTGTATATTTATTTATTTATTTATTGTATTTATAAAGCGCCAACATATTACGCAGCGCTGGACATTAGTTTAGGTTACAGACAATATTTAGGGGTGACATACAGCAAAATGACAATACATGAATACAAGAAAGACCAGATCATGCAGCACAGTATAAGTACAAGGTAATGCTTAGTCAGTCACTGGTGGGGAGCATGGAGATTAGGCAAGTTAGGTTCACTCAGATGCATAGCATGGGTTCACAGTAATGGAGGTGCATGATCAGGTAGCACACAAAAGGAGGAGGACCCTGCCCAAAGGCTTACAATCTAGAGGGAGAGATAAGGACACGAAAGGTAGGGGACCAGAGTTCAGCTATGGGTTTAGAGCACTTGTGAGGGGTAGTAGGCCAGAGTGAAAAGGTGAGTTTTGTATAGCGCTAACATATTAAGTTCGCTGGCCAATAAATAGGGATACATACCATGTTCACAAGGGGTGTCAGACAGAACATTTTACCGTGTTGCATTTTGCTCTTCAAGAGTAGTCAGTGGATGAGTTTTGCAAATATGCATAAATGTGATCCAAACCGCGTTCCTCTGACTACCGCAAAGGCAAATGCTAAAGAAAAACGCACATGAATACATCTCGATTTTGCATGCAAATACATACATACACAAGCATATAGGAGAAGCGCATGGCAACTGATTGCATTTAAAAAAAATTACATTTGCTAGTCCTAATATGATTATTAACAAGATTACGACTATACTAAAAAAACACGCTAGTTTAGGGAAAAATGTAAGAAGCTGTGACGTTATTTAACCTCCTCGGCGTTCTATTGAGATCGCCAGGGAGGCTGCGGGAGGGTTTTTTTTTAATTAAAAAAAAACTATTTCATGCAGCCAACTGAAAGTTGGCTGCATGAAAGCCCACTAGAGGGCGCTCCGGAGGCGTTCTTCCGATCGCCTCCGGCGCCCATAATAAACAAGGAAGGCCGCAATGAGCGGCCTTCCTTGTTTTGCTTAGATCGTCGCCATGGCGACGAGCGGAGTGACGTCATGGACGTCAGCCGACGTCCTGACGTCAGCCCCCTCCGATCCAGCCCTTAGCGCTGGCCGGAACTTTTTGTTCCGGCTGCGCAGGGCTCAGGCGGCTAGGGGGGCCCTCTTTCGCCGCTGCTCGCGGCGAATCGCCGCAGAGCGGCGGCGATCAGGCAGCACACGCGGCTGGCAAAGTGCCGGCTGCGTGTGCTGCACTTTATTTGATAAAAATCGGCCCAGCAGGGCCTGAGCGGCAGCCTCCGGCGGTGATGGACGAGCTGAGCTCGTCCATACCGCTCAGGAGGTTAAAGAAATGTTAAACTGATTGTCACAATACCCATGTCCTCCTGTGTGACCTCTCACAGACTGCATGTAGATTTTCCAGCATCTGGTACCACAATCTACAGTTTATACCAGTCAGCAAAAATGCAAGACAAGTAGGAAAGAATCAGGGAGGTGCATATACATACGATCAAATCACTTGCCACTACTTGTCTTACCGGGACATGACCGGAAATGAACAGTTATACAAAACAACCTGCGCTTTATGCAAAAACAATTTTTATACCGGGCGTAGGGCCTGTGGTCGCAACGGTCGCCTTGGCGACTGGGCCCGCCTTCTGAAGAGGCGGGGGAGGGGCCCGGGGGCCTGGACCCCCCAGGTGTTGAAATCCCCACAGCGCACTGTGGGGACTGGCTCCCGGAGGCAGAGCAGGGCTACGGGAAGATGGCTGCCGAAGCCCTGCACTGGAGACTATTTGTGTCTCCAGTACAGGGCTTCGGGCGCCATCTTTCCATAGCCCTGCACTCTGCCTGTCAGCGCAGGAGAAACTGGCTGCAGGAGCATCGTCGCTGGAGGAACTGCAGGAGGGAGGCTGGTTGCACGTCGGGGAGCTCACGTCAGAGGCTAGCCAGGTGAGTGAATTTTTTTTTATTTGTACAGGTTTATTTTCTGGTGACTGTCCCCACAGAACGATTATTTTCTGGTGACTGCCCCCACATAACGATTATTTTCTGGTGACTGCCCCCACATAACGATTATTTTCTGGTGACTGTCCCCACATAACGATTATTTTCTGGTGACTGCCCCCACATAACGATTATTTTCTGGTGACTGTCCCCACACAACGATTGATTTCTGGCGACTGCCCCCACATAACGATTATTTTCTGGTGACTGCCCCCACATAACGATTATTTTCTGGTGACTGCTCCCACATAACGATTATTTTCTAGTGACTGTCCCCACATAACGATTATTTTCTGGTGACTGCCCCCACATAGCGATTATTTTCTGGTTAATGCTCCCACATTGCGTTTATTTTCTGGTGAATGATCCCACATTGCGTTTACTTTCTGGTGAATGCCCCCCACATAGCGATTATTTTCTGGTGAATACTGCCCACATAGCGATTATTTTCGGGTGAATGCCCCCACATTGCGCTTATTTTCTGGTGAATGCCCCCACATTGCATTTATTTTCTGGTGAATGCTCCCCACATAGCGATTAATTTCTGGTGAATGCTCCCACATTGCGTTTATTTTCTGGTGAATGCTCCCCACATAGCGATTAATTTCTGGTGACTGCTCCCCACATTGTGTTTATTTTCTGGTGAATGCTCCCCACATAGCGATTATTTTCTGGTAAATGCTCCCCACATTGCGTTTATTTTCTGGTGAATGCTCCCCACATAGCGATTATTTTCTGGTGAATGCTCCCCACATAGCGATTATTTTCTGGTGACTGCCCCCACATAACGATTATTTTCTGGTGACTGTCCCCACATAACGATTATTTTCTGGTGACTGCCCCCACATAACGATTATTTTCTGGTGACTGCCCCCACATAACGATTATTTTCTGGTGACTGCCCCCACATAACGATTATTTTCTGGTGACTGCCCCCACATAGCGATTATTGTCTGGTGACTGCCCCCACATAACAATTATTTTCTGATTACTGCTCCCACATAACGATTATTTTCTGGTGACTGCCCCCACATAACGATTATTTTCTGGTGACTGCCCCCACATAACGATTATTTTCTAGTGACTGTCCCCACATAACGATTATTTTCTGGTGACTGCCTCCACATAGCGATTATTTTCTGGTGAATGCTCCCACATTGCGTTTATTTTCTGGTGAATGATCCCACATTGCGTTTATTTTCTGGTGAATGCCCCCCACATAGCGATTATTTTCTGGTGAATGCTGCCCACATAGCGATTATTTTCTGGTGAATGCCCCCACATTGCGTTTATTTTCTGGTGAATGCCCCCACATTGCGTTTATTTTCTGGTGAATGCCCCCACATTGCGCTTATTTTCTGGTGAATGCCCCTACATTGCGTTTATTTTCTGGTGAATGCTCCCCACATACCAATTAATTTCTGGTGAATGCTCCCACATTGCGTTTATTTTCTGGTGAATGCTCCCCACATAGCGATTAATTTCTGGTGACTGCTCCCCACATTGTGTTTATTTTCTGGTGAATGCTCCCCACATAGCGATTATTTTCTGGTAAATGCTCCCCACATTGCGTTTATTTTCTGGTGAATGCTCCCCACATAGCGATTATTTTCTGGTGAATGCTCCCCACATAGCGATTATTTTCTGGTGAATGCTGCCCACATAGCAATTATTTTCTGGTGAAAGTCCCCACATTGCATTTATTTTCTGGTGAATGCTCCCACATTGCGTTTATTTTCTGGTGAAAATCTATTAACCCTTCGCACTCTTGCATGCAAATGTTCAAAGAAATGCATTCACAGAGTCACTCATCCAGGCACAACTGTTATCCCTACAGCTAAGTTAAAAGCCAGGGTTTTAGTTCACAGAAGAATGCATTCTTATGCTTAGTCACCTATACTGCGCAGAAGTACCCAGGTAAACATAGGTGTCCTAACTCTGGCCCTGTAACATGCATAGTGCAGACATGCAAACACATTCATTGCATTAAATCTATCAATGGATTAGGAGCACACATCCTGACGTCCTCTCCTGGGACAGACAGTGCATCTTACCAATCGCACAAGGGAGCTAACGTTATGTGTCCATTTGCACCATGCACATACACCAGCATAAGCTGTGTGCATGCTGACAAACATATACAGGGGAAGGAGGGAGTGCACTAAATTAGACTCTAGCCACAGGGGTCAGTAACAAGAAAAAAATGCTCCCCACATTGCAATTATTTTCTGGTGAATGCTCCCACATAGCGATTATTTTCTGGTGAATGCTCCCACATAGCGATTATTTTCTGGTGAATGCTCCCACATAGCGATTCTTTTCTGGTGAATGCTCCCACATAGCGATTCTTTTCTGGTGAATGCTCCCACATAGCGATTATTTTCTGGTGAATGCTGTGCACATAGCGATTATTTTCTGGTGAATGCCCCCACATAACGATTATTTTCTGGTGACTGCCCCCACATAACGATTATTTTCTAGTGACTGTCCCCACATAACGATTATTTTCTGGTGACTGCCCCCACATAACGATTATTTTCTGGTGACTGCCCCCACATAACGATTATTTTCTAGTGACTGTCCCCACATAACGATTATTTTCTGGTGACTGCCCCCACATAGCGATTATTTTCTGGTTAATGCTCCCACATTGCGTTTATTTTCTGGTGAATGATCCCACATTGCGTTTACTTTCTGGTGAATGCCCCCCACATAGCGATTATTTTCTGGTGAATGCTGCCCACATAGCGATTATTTTCGGGTGAATGCCCCCACATTGCGCTTATTTTCTGGTGAATGCCCCCACATTGCATTTATTTTCTGGTGAATGCTCCCCACATAGCGATTAATTTCTGGTGAATGCTCCCACATTGCGTTTATTTTCTGGTGAATGCTCCCCACATAGCGATTAATTTCTGGTGACTGCTCCCCACATTGTGTTTATTTTCTGGTGAATGCTCCCCACATAGCGATTATTTTCTGGTAAATGCTCCCCACATTGCGTTTATTTTCTGGTGAATGCTCCCCACATAGCGATTATTTTCTGGTGAATGCTCCCCACATAGCGATTATTTTCTGGTGACTGCCCCCACATAACAATTATTTTCTGGTGACTGTCCCCACATAACGATTATTTTCTGGTGACTGCCCCCACATAACGATTATTTTCTGGTGACTGCCCCCACATAACGATTATTTTCTGGTGACTGCCCCCACATAACGATTATTTTCTGGTGACTGCCCCCACATAGCGATTATTGTCTGGTGACTGCCCCCACATAACAATTATTTTCTGATTACTGCTCCCACATAATGATTATTTTCTGGTGACTGCCCCACATAACGATTATTTTCTGGTGACTGCCCCCACATAACGATTATTTTCTGGTGACTGCCCCCACATAACGATTATTTTCTGGTGACTGCCCCCACATAACGATTATTTTCTGGTGACTGCCCCCACATAGCGATTATTGTCTGGTGACTGCCCCCACATAACAATTATTTTCTGATTACTGCTCCCACATAATGATTATTTTCTGGTGACTGCCCCACATAACGATTATTTTCTGGTGACTGTCCCCACACAACGATTATTTTCTGGTGACTGCCCCACATAACGATTATTTTCTGGTGACTGCCCCCACATAACGATTATTTTCTGGTGACTGCCCCCACATAACGATTATTTTCTAGTGACTGTCCCCACATAACGATTATTTTCTGGTGACTGCCTCCACATAGCGATTATTTTCTGGTGAATGCTCCCACATTGCGTTTATTTTCTGGTGAATGATCCCACATTGCGTTTATTTTCTGGTGAATGCCCCCCACATAGCGATTATTTTCTGGTGAATGCTGCCCACATAGCGATTATTTTCTGGTGAATGCCCCCACATTGCGTTTATTTTCTGGTGAATGCCCCCACATTGCGTTTATTTTCTGGTGAATGCCCCCACATTGCGCTTATTTTCTGGTGAATGCCCCTACATTGCGTTTATTTTCTGGTGAATGCTCCCCACATACCAATTAATTTCTGGTGAATGCTCCCACATTGCGTTTATTTTCTGGTGAATGCTCCCCACATAGCGATTAATTTCTGGTGACTGCTCCCCACATTGTGTTTATTTTCTGGTGAATGCTCCCCACATAGCGATTATTTTCTGGTAAATGCTCCCCACATTGCGTTTATTTTCTGGTGAATGCTCCCCACATAGCGATTATTTTCTGGTGAATGCTCCCCACATAGCGATTATTTTCTGGTGAATGCTGCCCACATAGCAATTATTTTCTGGTGAAAGTCCCCACATTGCATTTATTTTCTGGTGAATGCTCCCACATTGCGTTTATTTTCTGGTGAAAATCTATTAACCCTTCGCATTCTTGCATGCAAATGTTCAAAGAAATGCATTCACAGAGTCACTCATCCAGGCACAACTGTTATCCCTACAGCTAAGTTAAAAGCCAGGGTTTTAGTTCACAGAAGAATGCATTCTTATGCTTAGTCACCTATACTGCGCAGAAGTACCCAGGTAAACATAGGTGTCCTAACTCTGGCCCTGTAACATGCATAGTGCAGACATGCAAACACATTCATTGCATTAAATCTATCAATGGATTAGGAGCACACATCCTGACGTCCTCTCCTGGGACAGACAGTGCATCTTACCAATCGCACAAGGGAGCTAACGTTATGTGTCCATTTGCACCATGCACATACACCAGCATAAGCTGTGTGCATGCTGACAAACATATACAGGGGAAGGAGGGAGTGCACTAAATTAGACTCTAGCCACAGGGGTCAGTAACAAGAAAAAAATGCTCCCCACATTGCAATTATTTTCTGGTGAATGCTCCCACATAGCGATTATTTTCTGGTGAATGCTCCCACATAGCGATTATTTTCTGGTGAATGCTCCCACATAGCGATTCTTTTCTGGTGAATGCTCCCACATAGCGATTCTTTTCTGGTGAATGCTCCCACATAGCGATTATTTTCTGGTGAATGCTGTGCACATAGCGATTATTTTCTGGTGAATGCCCCCACATAACGATTATTTTCTGGTGACTGCCCCCACATAACGATTATTTTCTAGTGACTGTCCCCACATAACGATTATTTTCTGGTGACTGCCCCCACATAACGATTATTTTCTGGTGACTGCCCCCACATAACGATTATTTTCTAGTGACTGTCCCCACATAACGATTATTTTCTGGTGACTGCCCCCACATAGCGATTATTTTCTGGTTAATGCTCCCACATTGCGTTTATTTTCTGGTGAATGATCCCACATTGCGTTTACTTTCTGGTGAATGCCCCCCACATAGCGATTATTTTCTGGTGAATGCTGCCCACATAGCGATTATTTTCGGGTGAATGCCCCCACATTGCGCTTATTTTCTGGTGAATGCCCCCACATTGCATTTATTTTCTGGTGAATGCTCCCCACATAGCGATTAATTTCTGGTGAATGCTCCCACATTGCGTTTATTTTCTGGTGAATGCTCCCCACATAGCGATTAATTTCTGGTGACTGCTCCCCACATTGTGTTTATTTTCTGGTGAATGCTCCCCACATAGCGATTATTTTCTGGTAAATGCTCCCCACATTGCGTTTATTTTCTGGTGAATGCTCCCCACATAGCGATTATTTTCTGGTGAATGCTCCCCACATAGCGATTATTTTCTGGTGACTGCCCCCACATAACGATTATTTTCTGGTGACTGTCCCCACATAACGATTATTTTCTGGTGACTGCCCCCACATAACGATTATTTTCTGGTGACTGCCCCCACATAACGATTATTTTCTGGTGACTGCCCCCACATAACGATTATTTTCTGGTGACTGCCCCCACATAGCGATTATTGTCTGGTGACTGCCCCCACATAACAATTATTTTCTGATTACTGCTCCCACATAATGATTATTTTCTGGTGACTGCCCCACATAACGATTATTTTCTGGTGACTGTCCCCACACAACGATTATTTTCTGGTGACTGCCCCCACATAACGATTATTTTCTGGTGACTGCCCCCACATAACGATTATTTTCTGGTGACTGCCCCCACATAACGATTATTTTCTAGTGACTGTCCCCACATAACGATTATTTTCTGGTGACTGCCTCCACATAGCGATTATTTTCTGGTGAATGCTCCCACATTGCGTTTATTTTCTGGTGAATGATCCCACATTGCGTTTATTTTCTGGTGAATGCCCCCCACATAGCGATTATTTTCTGGTGAATGCTGCCCACATAGCGATTATTTTCTGGTGAATGCCCCCACATTGCGTTTATTTTCTGGTGAATGCCCCCACATTGCGTTTATTTTCTGGTGAATGCCCCCACATTGCGCTTATTTTCTGGTGAATGCCCCTACATTGCGTTTATTTTCTGGTGAATGCTCCCCACATACCAATTAATTTCTGGTGAATGCTCCCACATTGCGTTTATTTTCTGGTGAATGCTCCCCACATAGCGATTAATTTCTGGTGACTGCTCCCCACATTGTGTTTATTTTCTGGTGAATGCTCCCCACATAGCGATTATTTTCTGGTAAATGCTCCCCACATTGCGTTTATTTTCTGGTGAATGCTCCCCACATAGCGATTATTTTCTGGTGAATGCTCCCCACATAGCGATTATTTTCTGGTGAATGCTGCCCACAAAGCAATTATTTTCTGGTGAAAGTCCCCACATTGCATTTATTTTCTGGTGAATGCTCCCACATTGCGTTTATTTTCTGGTGAAAATCTATTAACCCTTCGCACTCTTGCATGCAAATGTTCAAAGAAATGCATTCACAGAGTCACTCATCCAGGCACAACTGTTATCCCTACAGCTAAGTTAAAAGCCAGGGTTTTAGTTCACAGAAGAATGCATTCTTATGCTTAGTCACCTATACTGCGCAGAAGTACCCAGGTAAACATAGGTGTCCTAACTCTGGCCCTGTAACATGCATAGTGCAGACATGCAAACACATTCATTGCATTAAATCTATCAATGGATTAGGAGCACACATCCTGACGTCCTCTCCTGGGACAGACAGTGCATCTTACCAATCGCACAAGGGAGCTAACGTTATGTGTCAATTTGCACCATGCACATACACCAGCATAAGCTGTGTGCATGCTGACAAACATATACAGGGGAAGGAGGGAGTGCACTAAATTAGACTCTAGCCACAGGGGTCAGTAACAAGAAAAAAATGCTCCCCACATTGCAATTATTTTCTGGTGAATGCTCCCACATAGCGATTATTTTCTGGTGAATGCTCCCACATAGCGATTATTTTCTGGTGAATGCTCCCACATAGCGATTCTTTTCTGGTGAATGCTCCCACATAGCGATTCTTTTCTGGTGAATGCTCCCACATAGCGATTATTTTCTGGTGAATGCTGTGCACATAGCGATTATTTTCTGGTGAATGCCCCCACATAACGATTATTTTCTGGTGACTGCCCCCACATAACGATTATTTTCTAGTGACTGTCCCCACATAACGATTATTTTCTGGTGACTGCCCCCACATAACGATTATTTTCTGGTGACTGCCCCCACATAACGATTATTTTCTAGTGACTGTCCCCACATAACGATTATTTTCTGGTGACTGCCCCCACATAGCGATTATTTTCTGGTTAATGCTCCCACATTGCGTTTATTTTCTGGTGAACGATCCCACATTGCGTTTACTTTCTGGTGAATGCCCCCCACATAGCGATTATTTTCTGGTGAATGCTGCCCACATAGCGATTATTTTCGGGTGAATGCCCCCACATTGCGCTTATTTTCTGGTGAATGCCCCCACATTGCATTTATTTTCTGGTGAATGCTCCCCACATAGCGATTAATTTCTGGTGAATGCTCCCACATTGCGTTTATTTTCTGGTGAATGCTCCCCACATAGCGATTAATTTCTGGTGACTGCTCCCCACATTGTGTTTATTTTCTGGTGAATGCTCCCCACATAGCGATTATTTTCTGGTAAATGCTCCCCACATTGCGTTTATTTTCTGGTGAATGCTCCCCACATAGCGATTATTTTCTGGTGAATGCTCCCCACATAGCGATTATTTTCTGGTGACTGCCCCCACATAACGATTATTTTCTGGTGACTGTCCCCACATAACGATTATTTTCTGGTGACTGCCCCCACATAACGATTATTTTCTGGTGACTGCCCCCACATAACGATTATTTTCTGGTGACTGCCCCCACATAACGATTATTTTCTGGTGACTGCCCCCACATAGCGATTATTGTCTGGTGACTGCCCCCACATAACAATTATTTTCTGATTACTGCTCCCACATAATGATTATTTTCTGGTGACTGCCCCACATAACGATTATTTTCTGGTGACTGTCCCCACACAACGATTATTTTCTGGTGACTGCCCCCACATAACGATTATTTTCTGGTGACTGCCCCCACATAACGATTATTTTCTGGTGACTGCCCCCACATAACGATTATTTTCTAGTGACTGTCCCCACATAACGATTATTTTCTGGTGACTGCCTCCACATAGCGATTATTTTCTGGTGAATGCTCCCACATTGCGTTTATTTTCTGGTGAATGATCCCACATTGCGTTTATTTTCTGGTGAATGCCCCCCACATAGCGATTATTTTCTGGTGAATGCTGCCCACATAGCGATTATTTTCTGGTGAATGCCCCCACATTGCGTTTATTTTCTGGTGAATGCCCCCACATTGCGTTTATTTTCTGGTGAATGCCCCCACATTGCGTTTATTTTCTGGTGAATGCTCCCCACATACCAATTAATTTCTGGTGAATGCTCCCACATTGCGTTTTTTTTCTGGTGAATGCTCCCCACATAGCGATTAATTTCTGGTGACTGCTCCCCACATTGTGTTTATTTTCTGGTGAATGCTCCCCACATAGCGATTATTTTCTGGTAAATGCTCCCCACATTGCGTTTATTTTCTGGTGAATGCTCCCCACATAGCGATTATTTTCTGGTGAATGCTCCCCACATAGCGATTATTTTCTGGTGAATGCTGCCCACATAGCAATTATTTTCTGGTGAATGTCCCCACATTGCATTTATTTTCTGGTGAATGCCCCCACATTGCGTTTATTTTCTGGTGAATGCTCCCCACATACCAATTAATTTCTGGTGAATGCTCCCACATTGCGTTTATTTTCTGGTGAATGCTCCCCACATAGCGATTAATTTCTGGTGACTGCTCCCCACATTGTGTTTATTTTCTGGTGAATGCTCCCCACATAGCGATTATTTTCTGGTAAATGCTCCCCACATAGCGATTATTTTCTGGTGAATGCTGCCCACATAGCAATTATTTTCTGGTGAATGTCCCCACATTGCATTTATTTTCTGGTGAATGCTCCCACATTGCGTTTATTTTCTGGTGAAAATCTATTAACCCTTCGCACTTTTGCATGCAAATGTTCAAAGAAATGCATTCACAGAGTCACTCATCCAGGCACAACTGTTATCCCTACAGCTAAGTTAAAAGCCAGGGTTTTAGTTCACAGAAGAATGCATTCTTATGCTTAGTCACCTATACTGCGCAGAAGTACCCAGGTAAATATAGGTGTCCTAACTCTGGCCCTGTAACATGCATAGTGCAGACATGCAAACACATTCATTGCATCAAATCTATCAATGGATTAGGAGCACACATCCTGACGTCCTCTCCTGGGACAGACAGTGCATCTTACCAATCGCACAAGGGAGCTAACGTTATGTGTCCATTTGCACCATGCACATACACCAGCATAAGCTGTGTGCATGCTGACAAACATATACAGTGGAAGGAGGGAGTGCACTAAATTAGACTCTAGCCACAGGGGTCAGTAACAAGAAAAAAATGCTCCCCACATTGCAATTATTTTCTGGTGAATGCTCCCACATAGCGATTATTTTCTGGTGAATGCTCCCACATAGCGATTCTTTTCTGGTGAATGCTCCCACATAGCGATTCTTTTCTGGTGAATGCTCCCACATAGCGATTATTTTTGGTGAATGCTGCGCACATAGCGATTATTTTCTGGTGAATGCTGCGCACATAACGATTATTTTTTGGTGAATGTTGCGCACATAATTGTTATCTGGTGAACGCTGCGCACATAATGATTATTTTCCTTCAGACTGGCATCTTGCTACTAATTGCCCTATTTCCTCTGGGTGCTGCGTATGTTTGCAAATTGAACGCGGCACCCATGCTGCTGGAAAGCTGAATTGATATAGCCATGCCATGCACAGCTATAGGGATTCGGATATGTGTGTGCTTTGGGTGTTGCGGGGGGGGGGGGGGGGGGGCTGTTGTTGCCGGGGGGGGGGGGCGGGCACATCTAGATTCTGCATTGGGGCCCAGAGGTTTGTAGCTACGCTACAGTAATGTTCAGAGGCAAGTTTCCACTGTGTATACTCAGGACAGGATTCTAGTCTTTTTAATGATTTTATATCATTTATTTAAGAAAGTAAAAATAGTGCGTTAAAATATTATAGAGAAATGTCAAAATTAATGAACAAGATAGTCGAAAGCAAATACATTTAAAGCAGACCTGAACTCTTGCACAGGAGAGAAGGAAAACTCAAACAAATCCACCCTGTGTGTGTTTATAAAGAACAGCCTGTCTAATTCTCCCTTATCTGCAGTTAATAAGACATTGTAATTTGAGCTGTCAACTGTCTGCGTACAGTTAACACAAGAGGTTAACCTTTTCTGTTGGATTGACTTGAGCTGCGTCTTATCAGTTGTTTGAACAATAGCAAACAACTTTTTTGGTTGTTTCAACTTGTTTCAACATCAAAAGTTGTTTGATAATTGTGCATTTGAAAGACTTTTGTTGAGCGTGTGTATGAGCCTTTAAAGGGTTATTTTGCTGTTGGTTATCTTTTAAAGGGAACCAGAGAGAAAGGATAGGGAAAAAATAGCAAAAGGTTTTATACATACCTGGGGCTTCCTCCAGCCCCATAAGCACGGATCGCTCCCACGCCGCAATCCTCTGCTTCCTGGATCGCCGGTACCGTGCCCCGTCACTTCCAGCGGACGCGGCCAATTCTCCCCATCACAGGGGCTCCCTCCATACTCTTACGCATGCGGCTGCGAAGTATGCAGCCGCATGCGTAGGTATATGGAGGGAGCCCCTGTGATGCGGAGAATTGGCCGTGTCCACCGGCCAACTGGCCGACTCGCGGCAATGGCGATCCAGGCAGCGGAGGACGGTGGCGTGGGAGCGATCCAGGCTTATGGGGCTGGAGGAAGCCTCAGGTATGTATAAAACCTTTCCCCCAACGTCTCTGGTTCCCTTTAAAGCAGAGAGGAAGTTCTGAGTTCAGGTCCGCTTTAATTTCTGGTCTGTTCAGTTTCTGGATTTAAATAGATCTGCTGCATTTGTAAAGCGGGCCAGTAAAAAAGGGCGCACATGGCTAGTGGACAAAAAGGGCGCCGCCATAGACTGCAATGCAAAATATCGGCTATTGGGCGCCCGACAGGAAAAAAGGGTGCCCGAGAAATAGCGGTTGCAGGGATTGTGTTAACAAGTTTTCGTTTACAGAATAAGGTTTATAACAAATATCGTTTACAAGTTCGTTTTGACTTTCTGTTATACTTATTTTTCGTTTTTAAATTTCGCTTATAGGAGCTTTTTTTTTTTTTAATTTCATAATATCAAGCCTACTTCTCCCAACTGAATACAAGTACAAAGTGAATGATGGAAGGTGGCACTTTGGTTTCTGCATACCTGTGGTCTTCTGTGGCTTAGGAGGTAGTGAAGAAAGGTGCAACTGTTGGCACTGGGAGAGGGAGAAGGGTGAACCAGCTTTTTTGTTCTCTGGGCCAAGCCAATCGTTTATGTAGTGGACCCTTATATGGTTACTTATATGGTTCGCCACGTAGGATCATGAATTTCATCTCCCATCTCCTTACAACCAGATTAAATTTAACACAGGAGGTGGCATCAGGTAAGTGCATGTTATGTCTTGGTCATCTCTGTCTGGTCAGTCTCTCCTACCATTCCCATGCCACTAAAGCCTGTTTCTTTAGTTCTGCCTAAAAAAAAAAAAAAAACAACATTGTTCATAAGGATGGCTATTTGTGTCCTTTTTTTTTTAGCTTATGGTAACTCTAATTTGTTGCGATGGTCAGAAGTGAAAAGAATGATCGACTGACTTTATAACTGGATGGACTGGGTTGCTATAAATGTACGTACACTACATTTACATTATCACACTAATATGGAGGTGTTGCACTAAAAAGTGGTATTACCCCCTATATAACCAGATATGAAATTGAATATCAGTCTTAATGATCACCACTTTCTCACAGTAGCCACTTCAATATGAGAATTGCCACATACACCTGTCACTGTATGCCACTTTAATATGACAATCACCTGTTATTTGTGAAGAAATATACTTCTACCCAAACTAAATTATTACACTAATCTCAGATAACACCTCAATATGCTTCCTAAATTTATGTTTTGCTTAATTTGATTGAATTTGATGCTTAAAAGTGTGTGTCTAATATTACTGTAAACACAAAAGCTGATGTGTATGTAGACTGGTAGGGTATACAGATATGGTCAATTTGGTATTTGAAAGAGTAAAATGTCACAAAGCACAAATACACAGCTAGAGCTTATTTAATTTGTGTTTTCCTAACCCATAGGCAATCCCTCCTGCTGTTTGTTATAAGAACACAATGGACCATTGGCAATGTTGCAAGTGACTGGATGAATTAGACATTTGTGTGTGATATTCTTCTCATCTCTGTTAAAACAGAGCTAAATATAGATAAACTGTCAGCTTTCATTATTGCCTGTCACGTAGATAGCTGGGGGGAATCCCTTAACATGCATGTAATAGTGTATGTCAGCCGAAAGAAAGGTTATCTGAGGATTGAAGGACAATATTAAATTTTTACTACCAAATGAACCTTTCAAATTTAAAATTGCCCTTTAACATATAGATACAGTCATTGTTTAAACCTGTCATCTTTTGAAAACCATGCTTCACCCTATATTGTTGCCTTAGAAGTGGTGTGATGTTAAGAAAAATTGGCAAGTATACAAATCTGGATGGTATTGACAAGGGCCAAATTGGGATGGCAAGATGGCTACACTAGTTAAAAGGTAGGTTTTGTGGCATATACCAAATATGCACTGGTTATTACCTACCAACAGTAGTCTAATGTAGGAAACCGGTAAATCAGCAAAAGGTCATGAGTGTCCAATGCTTCTTGATGTGCATGGTTAACAAAGGCTTGTCCACCAAGTCAAATGCCAATAAAAACTACTGCAGCAAAAGTTGCTGAAAAACCTAATGCTGGTCATGGGAGAAAGGTACATCACAGCTTTACTTATGGAACTTCATAGTTTACATTAATATATGGGGACAATGGGGAGGGAAGCATGGTTTACATGACAAAATTGGGGGCCATGGGACAGTATAGTGGAAAACAGTAGTGAAAAATGTGTTCATGGATAGGACCTGGATGCTAATATGACTCCAAGTCAATCACACTTCTGTGAAATCAAACTGTGCACTTAGGTAGCAACACTGAATGACAATAACAACACATGCTGTTGTGCAAATTACATAGACAACAGGCGGAAATTATAGGCAATAAGCAAGAAATCTCCAATAAAGGAGTGGTTCCGTAGGTGGTGACCAAAGACCACTTCTCAGTTCCTATGCTTTCTGGCTGATGTTTTAGTCACTTTTCAATGCTTTTACTCTAGTGGTAGCATAAGTCGGAGTCTACAACCCACACAAGTGGCTCAGGTAGTGCAGTTCATCCAAAATGGTAAATCAATGCAAGCTGTGGCAAGAAGATTTGCTGTGTCTGTCAAGCGTAGTGTCCAGAGCATAGAGGCACCACCAAAAGACAGGCCAGTATATCAGGAGACGTGGAGGAGGCTGGAGGAGGGCAACAACCCAGCGGCAGGACAGCTACCTCCACCTTTGTTCAAGGAGGAGCACTGCAAAATGAACTCCTGCAAGCCACACACGTGCAGGTGTCTGCTAAAACAGTCAGAAGCAGACTCCATGAGCGTGGTATGAGGGCCCGACATCCCCAAGTGGGGTTTGTGCTTACAGCCCAACACCGTGCAGGATGTTTGGTATTTGCCAGAGAACACCAAGATTGGCAAATTCACCCAGTGCTCTTCACAGATGAAAGCAGGTTCACACTGAGCACCTGTGAAAGACTTGACAATCTGGAGACGCCTGGAGAACATTATGTTGCCTGCAACATCCTCCAGCATGACCAGCTTGGCAGTGGGTCAGTAAGGTGGCATTTCTTAAGGGGGCCACACATCCCTCCATGTGCTCGCCAGAGGTAGCCTGACTGCCATTAGGTACCGAGATGAGATCCTCAGACTCCTTGTGAGACCATATGCTGGTGTGGTTGGCCCTGGGTTCCTTCTAATGCAAGACAATGCTAGACCTCATGTGGCTGGAGTGTGTCAGCAGTTCCTGCAAGATGAAGGCATTAATGCTATGTTTTTTTCCACTTGAATTTTGAGTGTGACTCCAAATCTAGACCTCCTTGGGTTGAAAAATGTTGATTTCCAAAGTAATAATAATAATTTACATTAGTAATTGTTGTGTAATTTTGTTGTCAGCACATTCAACTATGCAAAGAACAAAGTATTTAATCAGATTATTTCATTTATTTAGATCTAGGATGTCTTATTTTAGTGTTCCCTTTATTTTTTTGAGCAGTGTAATTTTGGGTGCCATGTTGCATTGGGTGCTAACAAGCAGTGGGTGCAAAGAATATTTGGGTGCCAAGTTGCAGTGAGTGCTAAATACATTTAGGTGCTACATTGCAGTGGGTGCTAAGTACATCTGTGTGACTTGTTGCAGTGAGTGCTAAGCATATTTGGGCGCCAAGTTGCATTGGGTGTAAGGTGTAGTGAGTGCAAAGTGTATTTGGGTGCTAAGATGCAGTGGGTGCAAAGCATATTTGGGTGCCAAGTTGTAGTTTGCTAAGTATATTTGGGTGCAAAGTACATTTTGGGTGTCAATTTTCAGTGAGAGCTAAATACATCTAGGTGTTATGTTCAAGTCGGTGCTATGTATAACTGGGGGCAAGTTACAGTGGGTGGCATTTGAACTGGGGTGCAAAGTAGGAATGATTGTACTGGACCCAGTTCCAGGAAGCGCAATGTCCAGGACAGGACAGAAGACCTTAGCAGCTGTATAGACAGCATAGAGGAAGTGCACAGTGAGCAGCACAGAGGAAGAACATAGTGAGTCTTTCTCTGCAGCACATACTCACTCTAATGTTCATAGTGTCCTGAATGCTTCTCCTGCCTGCACAGAGTTTATTTTAGTTGGCTGTTTTGCAACGTATTATATAACCCATAACTCTAATGTGTGCATTTTTACTATAATGAGTTGCAAGATTAAATAATATGAGCCACTAAAAATAGTGATTGAATTTGTTTACATTTGTGCATGTACACCTGAGGCTGCTCGGAAATGAATATGCTTTTTAGCAATGTTTATAAATGGAAATACTTTTTCCTGCATAATAATTACCGGCTTACATGATAAGTCACTGTAGCATAAGTTTGAATAGAATTCATCACAGCTCATTTCCTCTGTATTGACATCCATTTTGTTTGTTTCCACAAGTTTCACTGAAAGAAAACAAACTGGTATGAAAACCACTGATCGACTGGGGAATTCAAGATTATACCATGTTTTGTAATGTTTTTTCATCCATTTAGCTTTGTACAATCATTAAAGTAAAAAAAATTATCTTTGGTAATATATCATAATATTATATTGCTTCTTCTTTATGACTACTCAATGTCTGGCTTCAACGTAATTTCAGAAACTGCCTTTTTTCTGCCCTTATATGTATATGAAATATGAGTGCAGCTACAAAATTTAATTTTGAGTGTGGCTCCAAATCCAGACCTCCATGAGTTGATTACTCCAAGTAATTTTGCTTCTGTACCCTTCATTTGTGGTATTGTTTATTCCATAAATTGAATGGACATAATTTCCACAATATCCACAGGTATGAGCCCACTAGCAGCAGTCTCATGGCCGATTTGGGCCATGTTGGTGAGAACAGGAGATTGGACAAAGGAGAAGATGAGAGGGTTGTAGTACCAAGCCAGTGTGGATTGAACAAAGGAAGAGCTGCATTACCAGGTCAGCATGGAGTGGACATAGGAACTACTGCATTACCAGGCTAAGTTGGAAGGAACCATCTGAAAATGGCGCCTGCGAATAATGGCGCATGGTGTTGCCGCTAATCCGTTTGCCGCTTATCGCTATTTAACATTAAAGCCTTATTGTTATTTAGCGTTAACACACAGCAGGGCCGGGCCGAGGCATAGGCTGGAGAGGCTCCAGCCTCAGGGCGCAGTGTAGGAGGGGGCGCACAATTCATTCATCTGTCATTCCTAATTGTGTTTGAAGCAGAAAAAAATAAGAAAAGGGGATACATGGCAGTGACTGCAAGCCAGATAACTAGATATTAAGGTGTTGGGGAGGTTGTGGGCCCTTAGTCTAATAGCAATCAGTGTGTGACAGCTGGGGTGGGAGGGATGGAGGGGCGCACTTTGGTGTCCCAGCCTCGGGTGCTGGAGGACCTTGTCCCGGCTCTGACACACAGAACCCTCTCTGTACCTATCCCTAACCCCTAAACCCCTGGTGGTGCCTAACCCTAAGACCCCCCTGGTGGTGCCTAACCCTAAGACCCCCCTGGTGGTGCCTAACCCTAAGACCCCCCTGGTGGTGCCTAACCCTAAGACCCCCTGGTGGTGCCTAACCCTAAGACCCCCCTGGTAGTGCCTAACCCTAAGACCCCCCTGGTGGTGCCTAACCCTAACCACCCCCCTGGTGGTGCCTAACCCTAACCACCCCCCCTGGTGGTGCCTAACCCTAACCACCCCCCTGGTGGTGCCTAACCCTAAGACCCCCCTGATGGTGCCTAACCCTAAGACTCCCCCAGTGGTGCCTAACCCTAACCTTGACAGTGTTACATTAAATCCATTCACTGTTTTGCAGTTAAATAACGTCTGCAGTTTGGCTTATGTAGGGCGCTATTGATAAATAACGTTACTGTGGGCAATAACGTCTGCTGTTTGTCAAATTAACGGCACTATTGATAAATAACGTTAGTGTGTGTCACTATTGATAAATAACGTTAGTGTGTGCCGTTTTTCTTCTTTTTTCCCTGTGCGCCATTATTATGCAGTATTAACAATAAATAGTGATAAGCGTATCTTTTTAATGCGGCGCCATTTTTATGCATAGGCGCTGTGCGCCATTATTCACTGATCCGAGCGTGGAGTGGACTCAGGGAGGATGGGTAGGGAAGGTTACGGTATGGTGTCAGGAAAGGGATTTATTTAGGCAGGGAGATTAGGGTTATTATTAGTGCTGGTATTCCAACTCAGCATAGCTGATTCAAAACACCCAAGTACTCCAAATAGCTGCTGTTCAGCCCCGAACAAGCCGACAGGATCAGGAGGAGTTCACTGGCTTGCGATCCACGTTACATTTTACATGACTCAGATGCTCTCTCATTCTACACCGGAGTGTGAACACTCAATTTTACGGTAAAAGGCTGCCACCATGATACTAATATAAACAAAAGAATAGGAATCAGTCGCCTCTGACTTCATGAGAAAGAAAAGGGTTGGCATAACCTAATTTTACTAAAACAATACAGTTCTCTGTGTAACATCTCTTCATAGAGCAGGTTCGTATGTGGTACTTAATACAGGTAAATAGCCAAAAAATGAAGTTTTGTCATTTATTAATCAAATGCAATAAAATGGTTATTTACAAAAACATTTTTTACCAGTAACAAATATGAAAACGGTAGCAAACAATAGGGCATCAGAAATTCAGTAACATACTTTTTTTTATAGGGCTCTTTCACACCAGATCTCATTTCTGGCTTTTCACGCAAAGTCAAAAGTTTGTGTTAACCAAAGTAAAATAAAAGTCCATAGACTTTCATTTTACCTTTCACATCTAACGCTGCATTTTGGCGCATTGTGGTACGATGCAGCTAAGAGCTTTTAATCATCTGGCGTCTGCATTTCCCATTGGGTGAATTAGAACTACTGCCACTAATCAGCGTTTGGCTGCAACATCCTGATGTTACGTCACAGATCATAACACTTGCAGGAAATCGGCTCCTGCAAGCGTTATGTAATGTAAAAGAGCCCCTAGGGATTGGAGTTATGGTGAAATTGTTTCATATTTGATTCAGTGAGTACAGCTAATACTCCCTCCCCCCCTCCCGAGTTTTGAGACATTTGAGACAAAAGTTGTCTCAAAAGCCTCTTCTTTGCCTTTTGTTCTACACTTATGTGTGACGGCTGGGTGTGAACACTCTTGTGGTGCCCATACATGGTACAATTTTTCATTTTTTTCCGATTAGATCATTTTGTTTGATTAATCCGTTAGATAGAATATAAAGATATTTCCAACATGTCTGATCAGACTTCTATTGAAACAATGGGATAATTGTACATTTTTCTTGGTTAAAACAAAAAAAAAGATTGTTTTGACTTTCATTCAAATAGATCGTTTTTGTCAAATAAACGAGAAAAAGCAAACATTTTTATTATACCATGTATGGGCACTACCAGAGACTTTCTAAGAAGCATCTGCCATTTGGGATGCAAAGTCATTTAAATTAAGGCTTTATATCAAATTTGGATTGCAATCGACAATTGGTGTGCAATCATGAATTGTGATATCAATTACTCACAGTTCTGCCATGATACCTCCCCCCTTAAAAGGATGCTAGGCAAGCATCAACAAGATGTGTGCCTTTGCAGCTAACATACGCTGTCAGCAGTGTCGAACTGGGAGGTGGAAAAGCTGAGGTAATCCACTTACTGGCCAAGCAGCAGTAATCATGTGTAGCCTTTCACAGTGAAGATTGCTGCAGGTTTTTATTGAGAGGAAGAACACAGGGTTTCTGCTGCTTGGCCAGCAGTAGTGTTGGGAGAACACCTGGATGTTCGGGTTCGGGCCGAACAGGCCGAACATGGGCCAGATGTTCGGCATGTTCGGCCTGAACGCCGAACTCAATGGAAGTCAATGGGACCCCCGAACATGCCCATTTTTGGGGCCCTATGGGGTCGCAGGCATAAGGGGGGAGCATGCCCCGATCACGGGGGGGGGGGGTCGGAAATTCCCCCCACCCCCTCCGCTAGCGCTCCCCCCTCTGCCCGCTTCCCCATAAAAAAAGTTTAAGGCAAGTTAAATAGTACCTGGTGGCTGGCACTGGCAGTGGAGTGAGGAGGAGGAGGAGTCTGAGTAGCAGAGTGACGCGTTGAGGCCGGGCAGCGGGCGGTTCAGCGGTAGTACCCTTGTGGTACTTCCGCCCTTTCTCTGACCTCACGTCCTCTGCATACGAGGGTACGCGTCACGCGTACCCTCGTATGCGTCATCACGTAGAGGACGTGAGGTCAGAGAAAGGGCGGAAGTACCACAAGGGTACTACCGCTGAACCGCCCGCTGCCCGGCCTCAACGTGTCACTCTGCTACTCGGACTCCTCCTCCTCCTCACTCCACTGCCAGTGCCAGGCCAGCCACCAAGTACTATTTAACTTGCCTTAAACTTTTTTTATGGGGAAGCGGGCAGAGGGGGGAGCGCTAGCGGAGGGGGTGGGGGGAATTTCCGACCCCCCCCCCGCGATCGGGGCATGCTCCCCCTTATGCCTGTGACCCCATAGGGGGGCCGTATTGCGGCATGTTCGGGCGAACAGGGCCCTGTTCGGCCGAACAGGGGCCCTGTTCGGCCCTGTTCGGCGGCCATTCAGTAGTTCGGGGCGAACCCGAACTTAAAAGGCCGAACACCATCAGGTGTTCGGCCGAACTCGAACATCACCCGAACAGGGTGATGTTCTACAGAACCCGAACAGTGGCGAACACTGTTCGCCCAACACTAGCCAGCAGGTGGATTTCCTCAGCTTTTCCACCTGCCAGTCTGATACTGATTGTCAGGTCAGGTTTGCCATTACAGCAGGATTGCCCATCTGAGTTTTGGTGCCAGGCGCAGGTGAGATCTGCCCATACTCCCTGCTCAGATCCAGGATTGATAGGCAACCAATTTTGGTACTTTTGCCAGGAACCCTTTTGCAAGCAAATTAATATGATTTTGAGTATTGCTAGTAAACAAGATAGAATCCAAATAGAATAATGCAAAAATATTTTATTATGCTACAATTCAACTTTTTTTTTTTTATTTGTTTAAATTTTGTTTGTTTGTTTTTTTACTTTCTATGAAAAGCATGTTGCACTTCCTGTAGATATCTACAATTGATTTCAT
This sequence comes from Hyperolius riggenbachi, assembly GCF_040937935.1. Lineage (NCBI taxonomy): Eukaryota > Metazoa > Chordata > Amphibia > Anura > Hyperoliidae > Hyperolius > Hyperolius riggenbachi. Next base: position 364,596,968 of record NC_090649.1, on the reverse strand, counting down.
AAACGTTTGCATTTATTGTATGTTATCAGTACAAGACATTTATATTACAAGCACGATGTAATGTCTCTGTGGTGAGACGAGTGGTCTATCATTGGTTTATACATGTGTGATTGCTTTATTCTGCTGAGGAAACAATTAAGCATGCCCTGTATTTTACAAAAATTAGACACAGCTGTGAAGTGGTGTAAGGAACTTGTTTCAGTAATCATTTTTACTTGAGAAGAAAACAGATCATCTCTATTCAGTAAATCTGAAAAAAAGATGTAAGGACTTGAAATCTGCAGTCTTGTTTTTGTATCATGAAGTCTCAAATCTTTTTCCGTCCAATGTAGCTATACTTTTACCATTACTGCTCAGATTCTACTAACATTATAAAAGTGCATTTGAATTTTCCCTGTTGAGGAAAAGTTATCACTAATACAGACCTAATGCTGGTAATATGTTAGATATTAATCTACATGTAGAACACAATCTAGGCGGATTTACCACCCCCCACTCCCTCCTCGGGTTCACTTTAATAATTATGGAAGCCACTATACTTATGAGATCTAAAGTAAGGTTGGAGAGCAAAGGAATCGGCACTAGTTGCTGATGGCAAATGAAGTGGGAGTTGGTGGATAATTCAATGTGCCTCTGGACAATTCCAAGTACATCAGATCAGTAGAGAAGAAAAGTAGAATCCGGGCATCATGAGCTGCAGTTACCACACTTTATTGCATCCCCACACACAGACAGATACAGGTGTATAGGGCTGGTCTGACAGGCGTTTCACAAGCAGGCTTGCTTGCTTCCTCAGAGAATTATGAGATCTATGAATCCAAGATCGATGCTGTAAAAGTTCTTGCAGCCTTCCTCATACCTCTGGCTCAAAACTATTCTGTCTCTAATCTCACTTTTTTCACATTGAAAACAAAATATGCAACATTACTACTATTCTGTTTTCACTTACTACTGAGTATTGCTTTTTAAGGGGAAAATAAATACGTTGTTTGAGTTAAATAACAGAGTAACCAAGCAGCTCAGGGTGATCCAAACCAATAGGAATTTATAGGGGGATAAAACAGACTGAAAATCCCTCCTACTAATAAGTAAATACTTTCTTATAAGATCCATCTTTGCAGAGTAAAAAAATAGGAAAAAGATTGTGTCTTAAAGCGGATCCAAGATGAAACACTAACTACAACAAGTAACTTGTCTATATATCTTATCTAAAGTTTAGATAGTTTATACAGCAAATCTAGCTGCAAACAGCTTTAATAGAAAATGATTATTTCTTCCTGTGATACAATGACAGCAGCCATGTTGTTTGTAAACATTACACAGAGGCAGGCTTATCTGTATCTTGAGCACTTAGCCTGTGGAAAAAACCTAATCCCCCCTCCTCCCTCCTCCCCTCTGCCTCTGAAATCAATAGCTAGTAACACCTCCTCCTCCTCCTCCTGCCCAGACTGAGCTCCCATGAGCCCTTGCTACTGCCAAGGCTCACTGAAAATCTGTGGGCGTGGTTTATTTAGTTTATAGAGAATTAGAGTATTAAAACAAAAACAAAAAAAGTATTTGGCTTGAGGAATGCCCTATAAACAATAGGAAAGGAACACAATTATGCAATGAGTAAAAGTTCACCTCGGATCCACTTTAAGGGGAAAAAGAAATTACTGTTTTAGAAAGTGATTTCTTTCCCTAGATGCCATGAAAAATCAAAACAGGATTATCAAACATATTGCACTGTACAAATAGGTGTGTTATTATGTCCACTCTCCATGGTACTGAGTCTTAACTCCAAGAGTAAACACGGATAATAGAGGCGCCAACAAAGGATAAAATAAGTTAAAATACGTCTAAAAAAGGGAAATGGGTGGATTCACCTCCCTCAGGTATATAAATGACCAGGCCAAATACAGCCGTTAATTGTACAAATGTATTTATTCAAAAAGACAATCTCCAAATGTGATGCATCTTAACTCCAAGAGTCCTCCTAGTCAGTGACCCTTTGCTGGCATGGGTCATGACTCATGAGGCTGAATCCTAACACGGACAGCTAATTTAAACAGAGGGCAGTAGGTTAAGCCATCTTCTACTTGTCAATCATCGTTACCCCCATTGACAGCTGCTTTCACACATTGTAGCCACATTTGAGATTGCTGGAGCTAAAGATTGATATTTCAATAAAATTTTGATATTGATATTTCAATTAAATTGCATGCACAGAAGGGTGATCTTATAGTGATTGCACTTTGTAGGTATGAAGAAGGTACAGGAAAAGGCCCTGCTGGATCCTCAATGAACAGGAAGATGGTCAGGAAAAAGACAGGACAGGAGAAGACTAATTTAATATTTACATGGATTCACTTTTCCACAATGCCAGAGGTCTTGGAAGTTCAAAAAGACACAACCAATTAGCCAATAATTTGTGTCAGCTTAAGAAGAGCCAGTTACAAATGTCCCTTTGTAATTGTCTAGTTTCCACTATACAATTACTTCAAGAGCATAACCTTTTTAGTTCAATGTTAAACTATTTGTTGCATTATTTACCTCCTTTCTCCCCATGTGGGATGACTGTTCTATGAACAGTTGGATTTAAGCCTTCACAGAGGTTGTCTTCTTCTTAATCACACTGGATACGTAGTTTTTTTACGCTGCTACTGCAGCAGAGGCAGAAGTATTGAAACTGTGAAATACCTATCAGCAGAGGCACCACAATGACATATAGTAAATGTAATACATTATTCAAGATACTCAAGATACCCAATTTTATGTTAATTATCCTACATCTACTGTATATATTGCTGCATATTGGTATGTATCCCCACTCTTCCAGTGATGTTTAGCCTAGGCTATGATGTCACAAAGCCTTCTTCTCACAGTGCACTCTAGGACAGGGCTTTTCAACCTGTGGTACGCGTAACCACCAGTGGTACTTTGCTTTTGGCCAGATGGTACGCACCAGGTTTGCCTGCCACTTAATTGCCCAGCTGCGGCTTGTTCTGGTCCTGTCCGACCTCCACAAAGTTCTACTCCCCCTTCGCTCACGCCTCCTCACCATGCTGCCCTGTGGCCACTTCCTGTATTTGATGTATATACTCTGTCACTGTGCACTGTTTGCCTGGCTGTCTCTTCACTGTGGCCCGGTTACTGCTGAACTGAGGTTTCAACTATTCCACAGGCCAGCACAGTGAGGAAAGAGTGAGGGGGAGCCAAACTTTGTGGTGAGTCACTGCCCAGTTCTCTGTGGCGGTGGAAGGCTACCTATATTGAAGCTCTGGATCTTAAAGAGGCTTCCCCCTTCCTCCTCATTAAAAGGGATCCAGCGCTGCAACCCCCTAAAGAGCACCTTGTCAACATGCGCACAAGCGCAGCAGCAGCTCTCCGCTCTAGTGAAAACGATTTGAGCCAGATCGGGTCCTATCTACTGTGCAGTATAAAATGTCTTCTTCTTCATGGTTTCACATTTTCTCTCTGTGACATGGATATGAGTGCGCACAACAATATAAATTTACCCTCTGAGCTTGAGGTTAGGCTGTAAGGGCCCAATCCAATTCACTTATTCTCCAAGTTTTCTCCGAGGTGATGTTTTGCATCTTATCAATATAATGTCTTTTAAAGGAAACATCAGGTAATTTAAAGAACAAGAAATCTACTTATCAGCTAAGAAATGTCAGAAACCAGCGGGACCCAGGTACACCCATCTACTGTTCGGAGAAGTCTGGTCAGAAGTGGTCTTCATGGAAGAGTTGCAGCCAAAAAACCATACCTCTGGCATGGAAACAAGGCCAAGTGACTCAAGCATGCACGAAAACATAGGAACTGGGGTGCAGAAAAATGGCAGCAGGTGCTCTGGACTAATGAGTCAAAATAAAAAATATTTGCCTGTAGCAAAAGGCAGTTTGAGCTAGAGGCCTGCTCCTGCGCGAGTCTAATTTTTCAGACCCACAACCGACCGGCGCACATTTATCCTTAGATACTAGTATGGGGAAGGTGTGTCTCAGGCTTAGAGCAGGAAGGAGTCTGCTGGCATTAAAGATTAGCAGCAGCAAACAAGTAATTAAGTATTCTGGTTCCAGCAGCCAACACAGACTTTGGGAAGCAAAAGACGCAGAATTATCTTATGTTTGCTTGCTTTCACTACCCGCGACCCGACCCGCACCCACAGGCCACTACCTGCAACCCGACTAGCAACCTGATTACAATCAAAATGGGTGCCTGAACCTGACCCACATTTCTGGTAAACTGAGGGCTGGTAAACTGAGGGTACCCAACCTGATGCAGGCCTCTACTTTGTGCATCTAAGGGCTGAGAGTGATACAATAATGAGTGTCTGCAGGCAACAGTGAGCATGGTGGAGGTTCCTTGAACATTTGGGGCTGCATTTCTGCAAATGGAGTTGGAGATTTGGTCAGGACTAATGGTGTTCTTAATGCTGAGAAATACAGGCAGATACTTATCCATCATGCAATAGCATCAGGGAGGCGTATGATTGGCCCCAAATGTATTCTGCAGCAGGACAATGACCTTAAATACACAGCCAAGGTCATTAAGAACTATCTTCAACATAAAGTAGAAGAAGTCCTGGAAGTGATGGTATGGCCCCCACAGAGCCCTGATCTCAACATCATCGAGTATGTCTGGGATTACATAGAGAGACAGAAGGATGTGAGGAAGCCTACAGCCACAGAAGATCTGTTGTTAATTCTCCAAGATGCTACCATCAGAGCTCCTTTAAAAACTGTGTGCAAGTGTGCCTAGAAGAATTGATGCTGTTTTTGAAGGCAAAGGGTGGTCACACCAAATATTGGTTTGATTTAGATTTCTCTTTTGTTCACTGCATTTATATATATACTTGTTTGTATTGCATAGTTATTTGATCAAAATTCTAGAATATGTTGGCACAATAGCTAATCAGCGCTGAGGCCAATAATAGTGGGGTGGGGCAGGAGGGGGTGTGTTTGGGTTGGACAGACACAGTGCCGTGGCCAATTAGAGCAGGGCGGGGCAAGAGTGGGCATTTGAGATATGGAAGGACACATACAGCTGCTGATTTGCAAGCGATTATTATAAATAAAAATATGGATTATGTTTGTAGTGAAGGGTAAGCTTAATTTTGACGCAAATTCATTGGTTAAAGCTAGTGTTAGGCTTAAGTAGGGGTATGTGGGTACATGCTTATGAGGACTGGCAAGTCAGTGGGCACTTATAGATACAGACAGGGGCGGCGCCAGGGGGGTGCAAGGGGGTGCTCGAGCACCCCCTAGAATTGTCCAAGCACCCCCAAAGCACCCCCTGGAGTGAACTGACTTCAGGCGTCTAAAAGACGCCAAGTCAGTTCACACAGCGGCAGCACGGAGCAGCAGGCAGGGCTACGGTAAGATGGCCGCCCGGAGCCCTGTTCTGCAGACTTCGAGTCTGCAGTGCATGGCTTCGGGCGGCCATTTTCCCGTAGCCCTGCTCTCTGCATGCAGGCAGGAAGTCTCGTCGTGACGTCGGGAAGGAAGAGGATCGTGGGCGCGCGGGCGCTGCGCGCCACAATGAGGTCGGGACTCGGGACAGGAGGTCGGGAAAGAAGGTCTTCTGGCTGTAGGTGAGTAAATGGGTTTTTCTTTTCTTTTTCAGGTGATGCTGATTGTGCATATTGGGGTCATATCTGCTACGGATTGTGCATATTGGGGTCATATCTGCTACGGATTGTGCATATTGGGGTCATATCTGCTACGGATTGTGCATATTGGGGTCATTTCTGCTACCGATTGTGCATATTGGGGTCATTTCTGCTACCGATTGTGCATATTGGGGTCATTTCTGCTACCGATTGTGCATATTGGGGTCATTTCTGCTACCGATTGTGCATATTGGGGTCATTTCTGCTACCGATTGTGCATATTGGGGTCATATCTGCTACCGATTGTGCATATTGGGGTCATTTCTGCTACCGATTGTGCATATTGGGGTCATATCTGCTACCGATTGTGCATATTGGGGTCATATCTGCTACCGATTGTGCATATTGGGGTCATATCTGCTACCGATTGTGCATATTGGAGTCATATCTGCTACCGATTGTGCATATTGGGGTCATATCTGCTACCGATTGTGCATATTGGGGTCATATCTGCTACCGATTGTGCATATTGGGGTCATATCTGCTACCGATTGTGCATATTGGGGTCATATCTGCTACCGATTGTGCATATTGGGGTCATATCTGCTACCGATTGTGCATATTGGGGCCATATCTGATAACGATTGTGCATATTGGGGCCATATCTGATAACGATTGTGCATATTGGGACCATATCTGCCACCGATTGTGCATATTGGGACCATATCTGCCACCGATTGTGCATATTGGGACCATATCTGCCACCGATTGTGCATATTGGGACCATATCTGCCACCGATTGTGCATATTGGGACCATATCTGCCACCGATTGTGCATATTGGGACCATATCTGCCACCGATTGTGCATATTGGGACCATATCTGCCACCGATTGTGCATATTGGGACCATATCTGCCACCGATTGTGCATATTGGGACCATATCTGCCACCGATTGTGCATATTGGGACCATATCTGCCACCGATTGTGCATATTGGGACCATATCTGCCACCGATTGTGCATATTGGGACCATATCTGCTACCGATTGTGCATATTGGGGCCATATCTGCTACCGATTGTGCATATTGGGGCCATATCTGCTACCGATTGTGCATATTGGGGCCATATCTGCTACCGATTGTGCATATTGGGGCCATATCTGCTACCGATTGTGCATATTGGGGCCATATCTGCTACCGATTGTGCATATTGGGGTCATATCTGCTACCGATTGTGCATATTGGGGTCATTGGACGTGTTTTTTGTTAAAATCTGTTCACATTACGTGTATTTTCTTGAGAAAACCTGCACAATTATGTGAATTTTCTGGGAAAAGGGTCACCAAAACTTGGGCCCTCTGTCTTTGCGTTGCACTTTTAAAGGGAACCCGAGGTGAGAATAATATTGAGGCTGCCATATTTATCTCCCTTTAAGCAATACCAGTTGCCTGGCTGCCGTGCTGGTCCTCTGCCTCTTATTCTTTCAACCATAGACCCTGAACAAGCATGCAGCAGGTCAGGGGTTTCTGACAATATTGTCAGAACTGACAAGATTAGCTGCATGGCTTGTTTCTGGTGTAATTCAGTTCACTACTACAGCCAAATAGATCAGCAGGGCTGCCAGGCAACTAGTATTGTTTAAAAGGAAATAAATATGGCAGCCACCATATCACTCTCACCCTGGGTTCACTTTAAATTACAGTTAGCCCCGCCCTCATCCGGTCATGACCACGCCCATTTTTTCGCCGCGGCGCGCCCATTTTTTGCCGCGCCGCAGGTCGTCAGCTCCCCCGGAAATTGGTCCAGCACCTGCATAGCACCCCACAGGACCTTTATGCAAGTAGAAGGGGAATCAGCTAATCAGGCCGATCAGCTGACTCCAGCTATGCTTTGGATTGGCTGAGTGACTGGGGCGGCGCTGTGGAGCGCTCTGGGTATTTATAGGGCTTGCCTGTCAGTTGCAAGTTGTCTGCTGTTGCAAATGCTTACGTGTGAGCGCTCAGACCCTAGTCAGATCTTACAGTGTGTTAGAACCAGCCGGAGCTGGGAATTCACACTTAGTCAGATTCCGTTGATAGCTTTTTGTACTATTGTATTGTAGTCTTGTGTACCATTCTTTAGTTTAGTTCCCAGGTGTTGAAACCAAGGACTTCACACCTAGACTAGGATATTGCTATATCACTACCAGTGGCGGACACAGCCAGCAGTGGGCCCCTGTGCAAAATTGTAATTGTGGGCCCCCTATGAAAATGGGCGTGGCAATGACCGGATGAGGGCGGAGCTAACTGTAACTTAAAGCGAACCCGGGGTGAGGGTTTATTTCCTTTTAAACAATACTAGTTGCCTGGGGGCCCTGCTGATCTATTTGGCTGCAGTAATAAACTGAATTACACCAGCAACAAGCATGCAGCTAATCTTCTCAGTTCTGACAATATTGTCAGAAACCCCTGACCTGCTGCATGCTTGTTCAGGGTCTATGGTTGAAAGAATAAGAGGCAGAGGACCAGCACGGCAGCCAGGCAACTGGTATTGCTTAAAAGGAGAGAAATATGGCAGCCTCAATATTATTCTCACCTCAGGTTCCCTTGAAAAGTGCAACGCAAAGACAGTGGGCCCAAGTTTTGGTGACCCTTTCCCCAGAAAATTCACATAATTGTGCAGGTTTTCTCAAGAAAATACACATATATGCCCAGAAAATACGTGCAATCATGTCGGCAGATATGCCCAGAAAATACGTGCAATCATGTCGGCAGATATGCCCAGAAAATATGTGCAATCAAGTCGGCAGATATGCCCAGAAAATACGTGCAATCAAGTCGGCAGATATGCCCAGAAAATACGTGCAATCAAGTCGGCAGATATGCCCAGAAAATACGTGCAAACAAGTCGGCAGATATGCCCAGAAAATACATGCAATCAAGTCGGCAGATATGCCCAGAAAATACGTGCAAACAAGTCGGCAGATATGCCCAGAAAATACGTGCAATCATGTCGGCAGATATGCCCAGAAAATACATGCAATCATGTCGGCAGATTTGCGAAGAAAATACATGCAATCATGTGGCAGACCTGCCCAGAACATACACCTGCTAATATAAATAAAACAAAAACATTTACTCACCTGCAGCAGCAGACCTCCTGTCCCAGCCTCCATCCGGCGTGCAGCTCCCATGGGTGGTTGGGTGGATAGGTAGCCGAGTGGGTGGGTGGGTTGGTAGCCTGGTGGGTGGGTGGGTGAGTGGGTGGGTTGGTAGCCTGGTGGGTGGGTGGGTAGGTAGCCTGGTGGGTGGGTGGGTAGGTAGCCGGGTGGGTAGGTAGCCTGGTGGGTGGGTGGGTAACTAGCCCGGTAGGTAGGTAGGTAGCCCGGTGGGTGGGTAGGTAGGTAGCCTGGTGGGTGCGTGGGTAGCCGGGTGGGTGGGTAGGTAGCCTGGTGGGTGGGTTGGTAACTAGCCCGGTAGGTAGCCGGGTAGGTGGTTAGGTAGGTAGCCGGGTGGGTGGTTAGGTAGGAAGCCTGGTGGGTGGGTAGCCGGGTGGGTGGGTAGGTAGGTAGCCGGGTGGGTGGTTAGGTAGGTAGCCGGGTGGGTAGGTAGGAAGCCTGGTGGGTGGGTAGGTAGCCTGGTGGGTGGGTAGGTAGGTAGCCTGGTGGGTGGGTAGGTAGCCTGGTGGGTAGGTAGGTAGCCGGGTGGGTAGGTAGGAAGCCTGGTGGGTGGGTAGGTAGCCTGGTGGGTGGGTAGGTAGGTAGCCTGGTGGGTGGGTAGGTAGCCTGGTGGGTGGGTTGGTAACTAGCCCGGTAGGTAGCCGGGTGGGTGGTTAGGTAGGTAGCCAGGTGGGTGGTTAGGTAGGTAGCCGGGTGGGTGGTTAGGTAGGTAGCCGGGTAGCCGGGTGGGTGGGTAGGTAGCCTGGTGGGTGGGTTGGTAACTAGCCCGGTAGGTAGCCGGGTGGGTGGTTAGGTAGGTAGCCGGGTGGGTGGTTAGGTAGGTAGCCAGGTGGGTGGTTAGGTAGGTAGCCGGGTAGGTAGGTAGGTAGCCGGGTGGGTAGGTAGCCGGGTGGGTGGTTAGGTAGCCGGGTGGGTGGTTAGGTAGTTGGGTGGGTGGTTAGGTAGGAAGCCTGGTGGGTGGGTAGGTAGCCGGGTGGGTAGGTAGCCGGGTGGGTGGTTAGGTAGTTGGGTGGGTGGTTAGGTAGGAAGCCTGGTGGGTGGGTAGGTAGCCGGGTGGGTAGGTAGGTAGGAAGCCTGGTGGGTGGTTAGGTAGTCGGGTGGGTAGGTAGGAAGCCTGGTGGGTGGGTAGGTAGGTAGCCGGGTGGGTAGGTGGTTAGGTAGCCGGGTGGGTGGCTATCCGGGTGGGGGGCCCGACTCCTATCCTCCCTCCCTCTCTTCCTTCCTCACCTCGGGGGGGCCCCCTCCCGATATGCGCGGCGGGAGAGTGAGCGGCAAATGCAGGAAGTCTTCAGGGCTCTCCAGGCATCCGCTAGAGGCCCAGCCGCTGAGTCTCCAATATGTCTCCAACTGGAGACATATTGGAGACCAAGCGGCTGGGCCTCTAGCGGATGCCTGGAGAGCCCTTCCTGCATTTGCCGCTCGCTCGCTCTCCCGCCGCGCATATCGGGAGGGGGCCCCCCGAGGTGAGGGAGGGAGGGAGGATAGGAGTCGGGGGGCCCCCCGGGAATAAAATAATAAAAAAAAAAAAATATAAAAAAAAAAAAAATACTTAATGGGCCCCTGAAGAAAACGGAACTTCAGGGGCCCTCGTGCGGCGGCACGGCCTGCACGGCCGTATGTCCGCCCCTGATCACTACTGTACATCTGTTAGTCTAGTTCCCAGGTGTTGAAACCAAGGACTTCACACCTAGACTAGGAGATTGCTATATTACTACTGTTTACCTGTTATGATCTCTTGCTTTCCTGACTACTCTCTCGCTACTGATTCGGTACTTCTGCCTATCTGATTACTGTTGCCGACACTGCCTGTACCTTGATACCGAATCAGTCTTCCGTCTCTGTACTGTATCTGTCCATTTGTTGCTGACCTTGCTTGTCTGACCTTTCTATCCTCACTTGTGGCTCTTGCCACTAGTGAGGGAAATCTCTAGGGCTGTCACCTAACCTTTAGGTGATCAGCGTTGCTGTACTGTCTGTGACACTTGTTCCTCAGGTGTCTGTTGGCTGCAAGCAGTGTCTGTTGACCACCTGCTCCTTAGGAGATCATCTTGCAGCACAGTCAGTGGTCCCTGCCCCTCGGGGGTCCACTGGCTGCAGTACAGTCTGATTCCCTGCTCCTCAGGGAATCCTTGGCTGTAGTACAGTCATAATCACTCATTGCACCTTTGATCATCCCTTGCAGCACAGTCAGTGGTCCCTGCCCCTCAGGTGTCCACTGGCTGCAGTACTATCTGAATTCCCTGCTCCTCAGGGAATTCTTGGCTGCAGTACAGTCTGTATTCCCTGCTCCTCAGGGGATCCCAGGCTATAGCTTAGTCTTGATCACCTGCCCTTCAGGTGATCATTCTCTCTTACACCGCCAGTGGTCCCTGCTTCTCAGGCGTCCACTGGCTGCAGTGTAGTCTGAATCCCCTGCCCCTCAGGGGATCCTTGGCTGCAATATTGTCTGTATCTCCCGCTCCTCGGGAGATAACTTCTTTTGTTACTGTTGCACCAAACACTATACCACATAAGGTGTCCTGTGTCTAGCTATACTAGTATTATTGGTGATTCTGCAGATCACCACATAATCAGGTATAGCATCTGTATTATTGGTGATACTGCAGATCACCAATAATCAGAAAAATCTGTGTTGCTGACACCAATCGTTACATGTAAGTACTGGAATCTGGCCTGGACTGTGTGTGATTGTTAATATTTCTTTCTAAAAGATATCTCGTAGAACTCTTTCAGTTCAAAGGACATGCTTTTGTTTGTTGCACAACATACCCGATAAGCATACATTGCATTGTGGCAACAGGAGCAATTGGCTAAAACTCTTCTACTTTGATAGAGAGGGTTCCCACACAAGAGAGGAAAACACCAATATAAAAATATATTAATATTGTGCCTTATTTAAAGAGAACCTGTACTGAGTAAAAATATTTAAAATAAACACATCTTCTGACAATAATCCCTTCCAGTTCTGACAATATTTTGTCAGATCTGAAATATATCAGTTGCTGTCAGTAAAATATCAGTTGCTGTCAGTTATAGCTGAGAGGAAAACTGATGTACCAGGTAATGTCCATGTTTCCCTATGGCTCAAGTTGGTGATGTTACAGTTTAACTGTGTGCTGACCAGGAAGCTGTTATGGGTAATGGCTATTTTCAAAATGGAGGACGGAAAATTCCCTTGATCACAGTGAACAAACAGGATGCGGGACAAGAGAAAGACACTGAGGAGTAGACTACATGGAAGGTAAGTATGACTTGTGTATGCTTATTTTGACTTTAAATTTTCAGTTTAGGTTTTCTTTAAAGAGAACCTGTACTGAGTAAAATTATTTAAAATAAACACATGAGGTAACTTCAAATTAACATTACATAGTTACCTCACCATCATTTCCTCTCAGAAACTCACCATTTTCTTCTTACAGTGATCCCTTCCAGTTCTGACAACATTTTGTCAGAACTGAAATATATCAGTTGCTGACAGTTATATATCAGTTGCTGTCAGCTACAGCTGAGAGGAACACTGATGTGTCCATGTTTCCCTATGGCTCAAGTGGGCGATGTTACAGTTTAACTGTGTGCTGACCAGGAAGCTGTTATGGGGTAATAGCCATTTTCAAAATGGAGGACGAAGAATTCTATTGATCACAGTGGACAAACAGGATGCAGGAGAGGAAAAATAGATTGAGGAATAGACTACACAGGAGGTAAGTATGACTTGTGTATGTTTATTTTGACTTTTAATTTTCAGTTCAGGTTTTCTTTAAGGACAAATTGAAGACAAAACACAAATAACGGCCAAATGATGGTGATTGCTGGAGTTATGGATTTCCTAACAGTTCTACTGGAAATCTTAACTAGCAGTAAGGGCCCATCCTTACTAGCAGCAATGCCAAGCACTGAACACCACTTGGCACCACCTTTGGCTGCAATGGTACATGATGCAGGACAACTCTATTAATTCTTTCTAATCCTCTGTCAGACTATGTCCATCATTGGCATTTCAATTCATCAAGCATTACCGCATTCGGTAATGCTGAAAACAGCTGACTTTACGGAGCACTTAGTAAAATGTTAATTCATCAAAGCAGTTACCGCATGAGAAGCAGACATTCCTGTGCAGAGAGATAAATTACCGACTTGTTAAGTGATTACCTCAACACATGTCAGTAAGATGTCAGCAAATGTTAATTCATCAAGCTCAAAGCATTCGATAACATGTGCGGTGTTTATCTCCAGCTCTCCCCTGTCGATAAGGAGCTTGGAATGCCTTCTCCGTGTGTGATAGGACCATAGAAACCTCCCCTGTCCCCTGCAAGTGCTGCTGATAGGTTGGCCAGGCTTCTCGGGTGGAACAGACCCCCCCAGGCAGCCAGGGGAGAGAAAAGAATTAAAGTTATTTTCCAGGCACCCTTCTTTTCTAGGCACCCTTTGGTAGTGTAACCCCTTGAGTGCCTGTTTAAATATGCAGGGATGCAATTGGGAGCTCGTGGCAAAATGACCTAAGCAGGGAATGTGTAATGTTTCTCAGCAGTTCATCTAAGCTGTGGCAAGTAAATGGAAACTTAAGACTAATGAGACAGATTCAGCAAGAGCAGAGGCAGCACAACAAATATAAAAGGCACATGTATAGGGATGTCGGTGCTGCCTCTTTCCTATTGTAATGCCCTCACTGCACGGACCTCTTCGGTAACTTACCGAACATCTACCACATGTGTGAAAATATTGATGAATTAGCACAGTGAAGTGTAAAATACCGAATGCGGTATTTTAAGGACTGGAATTTTGTTAGCGAACACCCTTTGATGAATTGAAGCCATAGTCTGCCACATGTAACCTTGGCTGCCGCTACCGGTGCCGATACTGGATCTGGTCTTCCATGGCATTAGCTCCTTTAGTTCAACGTGTCGGATTAAAGAGAAACCGTAACCAAGGATTAAACGTCATCCCAATCAGTAGCTGATAACCCCTTTCCCATGAGAAATGTTTTCCTTTTCTCAAACGGATCATCAGGGGGCTCTGTATGGCTGATATTGAGGTGAAACCCCTCCCACAGTGTGATGTCAGGACCATGGTGCTGACATCACACTGTTGGAGCCTTGTTGCATTGTGGGAAATAACAGCTGTTTCCAACTTCCAAAAAAGCAAGCAGCAGCTACTTCCACTGACATCACCTGCCAGAGCCAGCAGTAAAAATGTTGCCATGTGATAAATGTCAGAATGTAAATCAGGGAGAGGAAATATTTTACAATGGGCAAACACTGACTAAATCATCCTCTATAATAATCCCTAACTGTCCCTGCATCATCTTTCCTGTCTCTGGCTGTGTGTCCGTGGGTTTTTTGTACCGTTGGGACAGGATGACGGGCCAGGGAGCAGGGAGAGTGGGTGCGCGCACGCACACGGCGGGCACGTGCGCGCGTCCACTGACTGGTGGCGGTGTGAAGAGACCTAGAGCCCTTTTATAAACGGCCTTAGGTCAACTAGTTTATACATAATTATTGTAAAAATGTATCACTTTTATTTATTACATTATTTTCACTGGAGTTTCTTTTTAAGTACAACACATAGATCCCCTCCGGCCTCATGCTCCGCCACTGTGCCACGTGATAAGAATATTAAGTGGGCACATTCGGGCTTGCCACTCACTGGATCTATTCCAGCACAGTGTCAGGCTATGTGGATCAAAGTGACAAACAAAGTCTGAAATTACTGAAATCAACAACACATAACAATCTACCCTGTTACTGCTTAGCAACAGCTCCACGGCCCACCTCTCCCAGTACAGACCCGATATTTTCTGATTTCTGACTGTTGGAATGGGATTTGGAGTCATTCTGCTGTCAAGGAGTCCTGGCATGGCTCTTTAGCAGGAAGAAAAATGCTTGACTTCCCATGTTTATAGTGTCTAGCAGTGTTTTTTTGTGAAAATTTGCTAAAATTGATTTAGCAAAAGTGCTGGCTTATCCTTACCAGAGACCAGTACCAATGGTAGTATTTATATACATGTTCTGTCTCCTCTTCTCACATCGAACGGTTTACATTTTGCATCTGGAACAGCAGTGCCCCAAGGAAGTGCAGAAAATGTTGATTTTTGCGATATTATTGAAGTCATGTGAATAAACCAATTAAATTTTACACTATTACTTTGATACTTTGGGAATATGTAGATGGTTTGGGTGCAGAATGGATCTTTTTACCTAACACAGAATATAAGTACCCAATATCTTAAATGTAAATTGTTTGAAGGTATTCTAAGGGATGCTATACAAAATTATATAGCACAGAATAATCTTTTTTTCAGTTAGACGGCATGGTTTTACTAAAGACAGGTCCTGTCATACCAACATGCTCAGCTTTTGAAAAGTGGTGAATGAAAATGTAGATCTTGGGAAAGCTATAAATGTAGTGTACTTGTACTTTGCAAAGGCTTTTGACTAGTGGCGTAGCTAAGGAGCTGTGGGGCCCAGATGCAAGTTTTACAATGCCCCCCCCCCCCCCCCCAAGCACTCTATACGTAACAATTGATACGGCGCACCAAAACCTGCCAAGGGCAACTACAGTGTCAGAGGTACAGGAAAAGGATGGGAAACAGTTTGTTAATGATTACCACTATTCAAAGTATCTATAGAAGTGATTATTATATGAGCACAGGACCAATAGAGAGCTAATACTGTAGTTGAGGGAGGGCCCTTTGGGGCCCCTCTGGCCCAAGGGCCCCGATGCGGTTGCTACCCCTGCAACCCCTATTGCTACACCCCTGCTTTTGACACTGTTCCCCACAACAGCCTAGTGCAGAAGCTGAAGATACAGGGACTAGGAGAAAATGTGTGTATGTGGATATAGAACTGGTTAAGGGATAGAAGGCAAACAGTGGTGGTAAACCGAGCATACTCAAAATGGCGAGGCTGAGTAAAACAGGAAAAAAGAACACAGGGACACTGGGAGCCCTTATGGTGTATTAATAATAATAATAATAATAATTGGAAAAAATGTGAGTATATTATACGCACAAGTGTGGGTTGCTAATAGAAGCAACCACTCATCCGGGCATGTGGAGAAATCCCGTCTCCGCTCGGTCTTTTTAATGGTTGGTCCCTGCTCCTTCAAAAGACTTCACTTCATAGGTGTAGTGAAAAACCCCACACCGTGGGGTTGTACAACAAGATACAGTAGAGTAGGAGGCACCCTTGTTGTTGGATGTACTGTATATATGTATGTTATATCTATAACAATAAATTCAAATAAGATTCTTACCTTATATAAGGAGACATCCACTCATCAAAAAGTATGATATTTATTTCTAGATAGCACTTCAGACAACGCGTTTCGCGGCTCAAACCGCTTCCTCAGGTCAAATAGGGTGCTTTAAAACAAACAAACATGGACACTCAGAACACCCATAATTTTGTGCATCATAATATATACAGTTTGTAAAAAAGTAATGTCAATTTAAAATTTAAAAAATCCTTGTAGAACCGTAATATGCAAATATTAATGACAGCAGTATTGCTTAATAAAATGGGGGACGTATTTTCTATATCTTTTTATGTTGGAACAACATAGCGATTTTGTCAGTATATGTGAACAATTATATAGCAAGTGGTGATAAAAAGAAAAAAACACCCATATGGGACATGGACAATTGGAGCAAAAATGCCTGTCAGACACAAAGAATAGGTGGTATTGGATGCGTGGATATGGGTAAGGGGAGAGAAATATACAATTACATATCAGGTGCATTTTGTTGCATTCATATAATAAACCAACATCGCCATTGTGCTAGTTTATGAGAATAAGTCTATGACGTATGATCGAGCTTATGTCTGTATGAGACATATGTCAGATAGAGTAACCTGCTTCTCAGGTACAGATAGTTAGCATGGGTTTGTAATTGTATATTTCTCTTCCCTTACCCATATCCACGCATCCAATACCACCTATTCTATGTCTCTGACAGGCATTTTTGCTCCAATTGTCACATGTTCCATATGGGTGTTTTTTCCTTTTTATCACCACTTGCTATATAATTGTTTACATATACTGACACAATCGCTATGTTGTTTCAATAGAAACAACGGGTCCCTATATGTGTCCCCCATTCGATTAAGCAATACTGCTGTCATTATTATTTGCATATTACGGTTCTACAAGGATTTTTTAAATTTTAAATTGACATTAATTTTTACAAACTGTATATATTATGATGCACAAAATTATGCATGTCCTGAGTGTCCATGTTTGTTTGTTTTAAAGCACCCTACTTGACCTGAGGAAGCGGTTTGAGCCGTGAAACATGTTGTCTGAAGTGCTATCTGGAAATAAATATCATAATTTTTGATGAGTGGATGTCTCCTTTATATAAGGTAGGCAAGAATCTTATTTGAATTGATTGTTATAGATATAACATACATATATACATCCAACAACAAGGGCACCTCCTACTCTATACTCAAAATGGAAAACTGTTAGCAGTGGGGTACCGCAGTGGTCAGTACTTGGTCCAATTATTTTCAATTTTTTAATGATCTAGTAAATACAGAGTAATGTAGCCATCATTGCAGATGATACAACATTATGCAGAATTATCAACACTAAGACGGATAGTGACATATTACAACAGGACCTTGACAACATGGCCAGATGGGCAGGCACATGGAAGATGAAATTTAATGTTGATAAATGTGAAGTCATACACCTTGGACGTACCAATGGCATACAGCTGGGAACATCAGACTTGGAGAAGGACTTGTTGATAACAAGTTAGGTAATCGTATACAATGCCAAGCAGCGGTAGCTAAAGCAAATAAAATTCTGGAATGCATAAAAAGGGAAATAATATCTGGAGATGCTAGTATACTACTACCTCTGTATTAATCACTTGTGAGGCCACATCTGGAGTATGGAATACAGTTTTGGGCACCACACTATAGAAAGGACATTGACCTTCTGGAACGGTTCAAAGACGGGCAACTAAATTAATCAGTGGGATGGAAGATCTTACTTACCAAGAAAGGGTGGACAAACTGGGCTTATTTAGCTTGGAAAAAAG
Source organism: Hyperolius riggenbachi (assembly GCF_040937935.1). Taxonomy (NCBI): domain Eukaryota; kingdom Metazoa; phylum Chordata; class Amphibia; order Anura; family Hyperoliidae; genus Hyperolius; species Hyperolius riggenbachi. Next base: position 364,579,171 of record NC_090649.1, on the reverse strand, counting down.
GGGACTGAGAGGTGAGATAACATGCATACATACATCACAGGGCAATACAAAAGTTTAGCAGATGAGCTTTATTTCACTGGTGTTGGAAGACAGACAAGGGGACATGATAGGGATTACGTATAGAGGAAAAACGTTTTCGCCATCTATTTAGAAAGGGGTCCTTCACAGTAAGATTGGTTAAAATCTGAAGCATCTTACCTCAGGAAGTAGTTATGGCAAACTCTATATCTGCATTTAAAGAGGGTTTGGATGCTTTCCTTGCATTGAAGAGCATCCATGGCTATCATTATTAGGTAGTTCCCGGCAGAGTTAATCCAGGGATTTATCTGAATGCCATCTGGAGCCGGGAAGGAATTTTCCCTTTTAAGGCTAATTGTTCGCCTTCCCCTGGATCAACTGGGATATGTGCAGTCTTAGGATGGTATTTTTTTTTATTTATTATTATTATTAATTTTGTTCTGGTTGGACTTAATGGACGGATGATGGACGGATGTCGTTTTTCAACCAAACTAACTATGTAACTATGTAACTATCTGTTAATTTTGAAGTGTTTTTGGCAATTAATAGACTGTTCCAGGCATATGTTTTTACAGGATTTGAAGAACTACAGAAAAGTCAATTTACAATGAAAAATCCAATTTTTACTAGTTAATTGGGGGGTACATGAGCAATTGGCTGATTTCATTGTGGTTTCCTTAGACAAAACAGTTGAGATCGAAGAGCCTATGGATTAGAGCAATCAGCAATAAATTATAAACCTTGAAGGCTATTTTAGGCTTCTTTTGATCTTTCTACTGTTCAGCACTTTTTACAGCTTCATAAGAGTATGTAAATGTGTTTGTTTTTATATTGGAGGACTCGCCCTTTCCTATTCTGTGATACAGGCGAGGTAAACTGATACGCTGCTGGATATTATCTGTAGAAAGGTGTAACAGTAACTGCAAGCATGTCATCTGAGACTAGTGCAATGCAGTAAAATGCTGCAGTCAGTGTGAGTGAGGGAGGGAGATTCTTACCATTATGTAAGATTGTGTGACCTTCATTAAGTTCTTGCTGTCCATTCACTATTCCTTAATTCACATTGTCTGTTCCTTGTCGTTTCTCTTTTTCTGCTGAGCAAATCTTTTCTTTAGTTTACTTAGCATATTTTTTGTGCCAGTTGCTGGAACATTATACGGTTGCTTTCTGAAGGTCACCTTAGTTGTGAATCAGTGCTGTGTATGTAAGTCAGCTTCAGTAGTATGTAGGAAATTTAAACAGTAATTGCGATCACAATATCACTTTGTGTAAAAAGGTTTGATTTGGGGCCCTGAATAAAAATGCAAACTAACTGCTTGATTGTATCCAATTTACAGACGCTGCATATAATATAGGTTAGCCTTTCTGGCTAAGCCATTTCCATGCTGTTGGTACAGTATTCATTTCCCAATGTCTTATATCCCTACCCCCGAAAGTGGAGGTGGTTGTAAATGGTTATTTCCGATTCTGCGGAAATTCTGATTTCCGCCAATGCCAATTTCCCTTTTTTCAATTTACGATTTTCTACTTTTCTGACTCTCGACTTTCCGAGTGGAAAACACATTTGCGATTCTGCCTAGTGTGTCCCTACCCTCAAGTAAATACTCTAATCAAGTTTCTGTCCTGGTCAACCTGCCAACCAATTAGGAAGTCATCACATGAATTTTTTCACTAGCTTTTAGGTGGCAAATGTTGCTCAAGTCTATGAGATTGCAAAGGAGTTTGCAATGAATGTAAACTCTTCCTCATTTGGGTTTTGTCCTTCAGTTAACCCCCATTACCAAAGTCATTTCTTTCAAAAGGGGTAGAACTTTCTCCTTTTATGTTATTGCTCAGCCAGTGTGCTAGAAAGCAGTAAAGGGAACATGTAAATATGTGTAAAGCCACCAAAGGAATTAGAAGCAGGGAGTGCAGTTGTTTTAATAGTGTTTACCTAGTGCTGTGTCATATTGAAATCTCTTGTTGATTGAGTGTCTGCAGTCCAGGATCTTCTTTTACCGTTTTTTTTCTTTTTTATATAAAAGTCAGGTGGGTCACATGATGTTTCCAAAGTTATGCGCCCCCTCATTCACCCAATATGAGTAGGCAGTCAGAGACAAATAGTGCTCCACATCCCTGCAGTGTTTCTTCAGCACAAAAACATTGTCCTTTTATAAATACCGTAAGAGTCTCTGAGCTGGTCTTCAACTACTTTGCCAGTCAGCCTATTGCAAAATTAAAAACAAATGAAGTTAGCTGTCATTCATTGCCATGCTTGACAACCATCAAGTTTCAGTTACGATTAATAACAAAACAGTTGAGCATCAGGTACTGTACATATTGCACTTGGATAATGAACACTGTTGCTATAATATACAGCCCTGCTCGGGCCACATCTTGGTTTTGACTTGCAGCTTATGCACATGGGCGTCCGCACATCGGGCAAATTGGGGCATTTGCCCTGCCCTGGACGCCCGTTGTTCCCCCTTGGCCACCGCCGCTCCCCCCCTCCCATCCCAGCGTCAGACCTCGATCAGGCGGCGACCAATAGTGCAGGCGCTAGGACCTAGCACACCGCACTGATATGCGGAAGTGACATCCCTTCCGCATGTAGAGCGTGGTGCGTCCGTGCGCCCGCTCTAATTGGTCGGGTCGCCCGCTGATCGAGGTCTGATTCTGCAAGGTGAGGAGGATGCCTGTCACTTCCTAACCTGGAGGACGCCTGTCACTACCTAACCTGGGGGTCCCTGTCACTACCTAACCTGGGGGTCCCTGTCACCACCTAAACGGGGGTCCCTGTCACTTCCTAACTTGGGGGCGCCTGTCACTACTTAACCTGGGGGGTCCCTGTCACTTCCTAACCTGGGGGACGCCTGTCACTACCTAAACTGGGGGACCCTGTCACTTCCTAACCTGGGGGTCCCTGTCACCACCTAAACGGGGGGTCCCTGTCACTTCCTAACCTGGGGGCACCTGTCACTTCCTAACCTGGGGGTCCCTGTCGCTACCTAACCTGGGGGTCCCTGTCGCTACCTAACCTGGGGGTCCCTGTCGCTACCTAACCTGGTGGCCCCTATCACTATCTAACCTGGGGGGCACCTGTCACTACCTAACTGAGGGTCCCTGTCACTACCTAACCTGGGGGGCACCTGTCACTACCTAACTGAGGGTCCCTGTCACTACCTATCCTGAGGGGCACCTGTCACTACCTAAACGGGGGTCCCTGTCACTTCCTAACCTGGGGTCCCTGTCACTACCTAACCTGGGGGTCCCTGTCGCTACCTAACCTGGGGGTCCCTGTCACTACCTAACCTGGGGGGGTCCCTGCCACTTCCTAACCTGAAGGACGCCTGTCACTACCTAAAGGGGGGGTCCCTGTCACTTCCTAACCTGGGGGCACATGTCAGTTCCTAACCTGGGGGTCCCTGTCGCTTCCTAACCTGGGGGCGCCTGTCACTACCTAACCTAGGGGGCCGTGTCGCTACCTAACCTGGGGGGCACCTGTCACTACCTAACTGAGGGTCCCTGTCACTACCTAACCTGGGGGGCACCTGTCACTACCTAACCTGGGGGGCTCCTGTCACTTCCTATCCTGGGGGTCCCTGTCACTACCTCCTGGTGCTACCTAAACTGGGGGGCTCCTGGCGCTACCTAAACTAGGGGGCACCAGTCACTACCTAAACTATCCTGGCCAGCCAGGCCAGCATCACCACCAGCCAACCAGCCCAGAATCACTGTCAAAAAGGCCACAGCATCACCACCAGTCAGGCCAGCATTTACTTCAATCAGCCAAGCACAGCCCAGCATCACCGCCAGCCAGGTCACAGCATCACCCCCAGCCAATCCAGCCACAGCATCACCGCCAGCCAGCCCGGCCACAGCATCACCGCCAACCCAGCCACACCATCACCCCAAGGCCTTTCAGCCCACACATCATCCCAAATCCAGCCAAAAACAGTATTGCCAGGCCAGCCAGGCACTGCAGCCAGTAGAGGAGAATTGAGAAGCCAGGTGAGAGGTGTCTACCATATTAAGGGGGCATTCTGCCTATTTATGTGAAATGCTGTCTATGTATGTGCCTCATGACTACTGGATTTGTCTTGTTGGGGGCCTCATGATTGCTGAATTTGTCTTGTTGGGGGCCTCATGATTTTTTTGGGGCCTCAAGATTGCTGAATGTGTCTTGTTGGGGGCCTCATGATTGCTGAATTTTTCTTGTTGGGGGCGTCATGATTGCTGAATTTGTCTTGTTGGGGGCCTTATGATTTGTTGAGGGCCTCAAGATTGCTGAATGTGTCTTGTTGGGAGCCTCATGATTTGTTGGGGGCCTCATGATTGCTGAATTTGTCTTGTTGGGGGCATCATGATTGCTGAATGTGTCTTTTTGGGGGCATCATGATTTGTTTGGGGCCTCATGATTTGTTGGGGGCCTCATGATTGCTGAATTTGTCTTGATGTGGGCCTCATGATTGCTGAATTAGTCTTGTTGGGGGTCACATGATTGCTGAATTTGTCTTGTTGGGGGTCACATGATTGCTAACTGCGAGACTATGGGAAAAGCTGAATCATCATCATATGAGAAAATAGCATTAAACCTACTTTTTTAGCTTTTTAAAACAGAAAATAAAACTGGGAGGTTCTAAAAAAAATAATACATTTTTCAGGAGTAGGATGGATGAAATTGTTTACCTTCACAGCTTATTTTCAACTTGGATTTTCCATTATGTTCATGGATGAGTTAAAACTAATTAGTTTAAATTGCTGTTGCCACTTTGCGATAGATAGATAATTGACTTTTGGGTTTCAGTTTGGGCACTCGGCCGCCAAAAGGTTTGCCACCACTGTCCTAATCTAATGTCCCACATTGCTAAGTTTATGTAAATTTGTCTCCACCCGTGGCCACACCCTCAATCTGGTCCATGGCCACACCCGTACGCACCACTGCTTCCCTGCATTCCCCCCCCCCCCCCCCCCGGAAATTTTTCTGTGGATGCCCATGCTTATGAATGTTGCTTCTAAAATGTATAATTAGCTGCAAACATTGTAATGATATCCACTGATCAGAACATACAATCACTAGAATTTGGGCTGTATCGGTGCTAATTTTTAAATGTGATCTACATTTCTAAAGTACTTTGGATAGATCTTAAACCTAGAGTTTTTTTCAATCTAAAGGAACAGTATGTACCTGTAATCTGTTTTAGTTGCTTTTGCATTGCATTCTCCAGAATGTAGCTTGTTATTTAGCTGTTAGGGCTCGTTTCCACTAGTGCGGTGCGAATCCCTGGGATTCCACCGCTGGCGAAATCGCATGCGGATGCGATTCCGCGTGCGTTTTTTGCCGCGAATTCGCATGCGATTTCGCATAGGCAGGGTCTATGCGAATTTAACCATGTCACTGCCTGACTCAATTTGTATTACTTTTCATGCGAATTCGCGGCAAAAAACGCACGTGCGTTTTCCCTATTAAATACATGGGCTGCGATTCGCCTGCATTCCTCACGCAGGCGAATTCTGCAGGCCCTACCATGCAGAAAAATCCTGCACAGAAAAACGCACGAAAACAATGACAAGTGGAAACAGTCCCATCCACTTTCATTGCCTATGCGAATTCGCATGCAGGCCACGCATGCGAATTCGCCCTAGTGGAAACGGGCCCTTAGACTCACCCATCCCTGGATATAGCAGCGGCCCCATTTTCTTTTCTGGGCTTCTCCTAGGGAGTGCGGATTTTGGCACCTGCAGCCTTTTGAGTGTTCCACGGCCACACAGCAACTAGTGCTGTTTTGTCAGACAACAGCTGGGGCAGCACCGCAGTCACCAGTCAGTCCTGTCAGCAGCCAGCCAGACCTGTCAGCCAATCCTGTCAAGTCAGTAATGTCGGTTTGTTCTGTCATCAGTCACCCCTGTCAGTTAGTTCTGGCACTGGTTTTCCCTGTCAGTCCATCTGGCCAGTCCTTCCTGCCAGTCCTTTCTGCTAATCCTCCATGTGAGTACGCCCTGCCCATCTGTTCTGCCAGTATTAGCTTATGGTTCCTCCCATATGTCCCTCCAGTCATCCCTGTGGGTCTTCCCTTTATGATTCATCCAGTCACTTTAGTCCCTTACAGTCTCTCCTTTCCTTCCCATTCTGCTGGGTTTACCCTCCCCTGGGGTCATGACATGGTGGCCACTAGGCAGAAAAACAGCCTGTCACCTGCTAGACGTGACAGCTTGTCACTTGCCAAAGGTGACGTACCATCATCCCTTGTGGGCTGCACTGGTGAATACCCATAGACACTTAGACTTCACACCCTGGGAGGGCCAACACCAATTACTACATCAAAAGGCCCCTGACACATGAATTTGGAGTCCATTCAGTGGCTGGATAGTGTACTTGTTAAGGGCTCTGCCTCTGACACAGGAGACCAGGGTTCAAATCTTGGCACATCCTGTTCAGTAAGCCAGCACCTATTCAGTGAGAAGACCTTAGGCAAGACTCCCTAACAATGCTACCACCTATAGAGTGGCTGCAGCTCTGGTACTTTGAGGCCAATAGGAGAGAAGGGATATAAATGTTCTGTGTCTTGTCTTGATTGTAACAGATTCAGTGGTGGGTGAGACCAAATGTAATTCAAATTTTGAACATGTAGCAAGTGTAATGTGGTGTTCCTGTGATAACAATGGTTTTGGATCACCAGCTGTGTACAGACTGTATACTGTTTGCACCCTTTTAGAATCTTAAGAAGTTGATTATTTTCTTTATTTTTTCCACATTATTCCAAAGATTAAATGTTATCATGCAAATAAATATAACTAGGTGTGCTTATGAAATTTACAAAATGTTCTCATGAATGACTATGCTGATATTGTACATACTTGAACTTAAGGTATCTACATTGAATGAGATCCTCAGGCAATGGCTGGCCTAAAAGCTCTAGAAAACCACAGACATTATCTTAACAGAATGCTCTCGCCCCTCAAAGCAAACTGTCAGCAGATTGACACGATCTTCAGTTTCAATTAAGCAAGCAATATTTTTAGGGTCATATTTTCCTTTAAGTATTTCCTCACATCCACACAAATAGTGCGGTATATTAATCCTAGGTTATTTTTATAATCACAGGTGTGTCTGTAATTAACTAGATATATCCTTGAAACTTGCCATATAAAATGATGGATGGCTCTAATAACTTATCTCCTGCCCCGAAGGGAATAGGCTAACAATGTGTCAGCATGAAAAGGACTGAAGTGAAACAATGCCTGCATAAAAAATAATAGATTATGTACATTATTCCATGCAAAAGTTGTACCGTCCCAATAAGGGTGGAAACAAAGCAACCATCTATGGAGGTTTCTTAACCTTGCTCAGTTACAAATAGAGATGATCAATTTATTAAACAGAAATTCTAATTAAAGGAGTATTCATACAGATGATATCTATGGCACTGAGTGTTGAGCTAGAAGTTTGTTTGAGATCAGGGATGCTCATCCGGATTCCGGATATCTGGGTAACCCGAATCTCCGAACTTTTTTATGCTATCCGATTCGGATTCAGATTTTTTTTAAAATCCGGATAGTTATCTGCGGATATTTGGACGCATAACACGGATATACGCGGATATTGCAGTTATCCGGATCCGAAACCTATTAAAATATCTGTTGTTTTTTAGCTTCCAAAACGGTTTGGAAGCATTTTAAGGCCACTTCTGGTTTTGAATCCGGATATCCAAATCCGACCGGATATTGGGTTCGGATATACGATTCTACTCGGATACCCAAAAGTTTGGATTCGGATATCCAATTCGGATCCAGATATCTGGGTATCCAGATCCGAATCTATTCAGATTTTAAAAATTGGTATCCGAGCACCCCTGTTTGAGATCATGTGATATGCTGCACTTCTGCTTCCTGTTTTAGCCTATATTGGAGGGAAAGGGGGGAGGGGAATATTGTTGACACCCACCAATTTACCTTATATTTCACTTGGTTTTTCAAACCCAACCTCCACAATTGTCCTACAATAAATCAATCTGTGACATGGTTGTCGTGATAAAAGGATTGGTTTATTGGTTACTCTGTGACATTGCAAAACATAAAAGTGTGCCTGGACACATCATTAAAAACAACAGTGCTGTTGTAAAAAGCTGCAGCACCCTGCCATACCCAAACCCACCCAGTCATCCATCAGACATGCACACGGGCCCAAAGATAAAGGGAGTCCGTCATTCCCACTTAGTTCCAATTTGTAAAGCAAAGGAGGCTAAACCATTGATCTGTCAGCAAGTCCAGCAAAGAACGTATAGCTGTCTGCAAAGCACTATGAGGCACAGCAAGAAGCAGCAGGCAGTCCAAAGCATATAAAGCTTGCAGCCATCCGACTCATTTATAATCACGCCTACCGGCTGCACATACTTCACCAAGGATCAGACGAGTAACTCCATTCAGGGGCCCCTGTAATTTAATTGTGCATGCACTTGACCTCTCCCATCAGCAGCGTCCCCGATCACCTTATCTTCCTGCTATTTGTGTCACCGACCATGTAGTTTCCACCCCTGGATTGCTTATATTCCCACAGGCAGTGCGTGGTGAGAGAGTCCGGCTCAGCCCTCGTTTTCCTGGGATGTCACGAGCACATCTCACGGGGTCAAAGTCCCAGCATTAAAACGCATGGCGCAGTCAGCGGAGACAACTTGTGGGCCGCCACTAGGGAGAGCTAAACTAGGCGGCGGTTCGGGTCGGCAGAGCGGCACAGCGTGCGTAGCCGACTAGTTTTGACCGGGACTTCCGGTCTTCATCAGGGCGTGGCTTCCTGACAGGAGGGCTGAGCCTTAATGGGCTTCCCTCAGCTCCTCCCTCTTCACGCTAGTTGATCCAGTGCTACTGTCAAACTCTTCCGGGTAGGAAGTATTCAAAGACAGGTTGTTCCCTCTTAGTTCATGGTTCCCTTGACGGTCGAACAAGTTCCCAATGGAGTAACCCCTTGCCTCTCAATTCCTTCTTCAGTGATGAATTGCAGTAATGCAAATCAAAATATGCTCCACTCTTTTAATAGCATCCTAGGGTGAGAGAACCCCTGATCCTTTTTGTTATATATATATATATATATATATATATATATATATATATATATATATATATGTATATATATATATATATATATATATATATATATATATATATATATATATATATATATATAAATAAAACAAGAGATAGGAATAGGAAAAAGGAAAAAAGGAAAAAACAGAGAGGGGGGAGAGGAGGATAAGAAAAATGGGAGCAAAAAGGACACCCACATATAATTGAAGATACTCCATCTCCTTGCACTCTCTAATATTTTAATCATTTATTAGCTCACAGACCACAAGCAGACAGATCGAGCCTAACCTTACACCCACTTCTCACCACCAACAAACTGCTCGCCACAAAATTATGTACTAAGTTTTAATGATATACTCCCTATCTCCACCCATTACCCTCTACAACAGGGCTATCTTGATCCATAAGGGAGAGAGAGAGACCCCTCATAGATAACTCCTAAGGGAAAAATCCACATTCAAGCCATGCAGATGTCTCGACCTCAGTCGGTACATCCACATGGCTTCCCGTTGCAACAACATTGCTTCAGTTCTCTCCGTTCGTGTCGGCATCTCCAAACTGTCGATGCACATCGCACGAAGTCCCACAATCGACCCACCGTGCACTTCTTGAAAATGTTGCGCTACTGGCGATTTCTTTTCCCCACCAATAATATTCCCCAAGTGCTCCAGGAGCCTCGTTTTAAATGCTCGTGTCATCATGCCTACATAATATTTGTTACATGGACATATAATGAGATTAACTACCCACATCGAATTGCAATTTAGGAATGTCTTCACCTTATACTCCCTAGATTGATCCTGAGAGGCAAATCTATCTGTCTTTAGCACAAAGGGGCAGGCCTTACAAGACCCACATCTGTACATGGGGGGGAATACGGTCAAGCCAAGTCCCTCCCTCCCTTCTGGGTAATTGTGATCTAACCAAGGTATCTTGCAGGTTCCTAGCTTGACGAGCTGCTATTAGTGGCCTTGGGCCAACGATTTTGCTAATTCTTGGATCTAGTTGTAATACCTTCCAGCACACACCTAGGGCCCTACCGAGTTCCCCCCAGTGTGCGCTGAAATGGGTCACAACTCTTGTGAATCCCTGACCTCCACCACCAGCTGTGGGACGAGTACGGGGGCGGAGCAAATCTTCACGATTAGTACGAATAGCGCGTTTATAACTCCGACGAAGTATTTTATGCGAATAGCCCCTTTCCTGAAAACGCCTATACATCTCTTTAAGCCTCACATTTGAACTGCTCAGTGTCAGAGCAATTCCTCTGAATTCTCAAAAACTGTCCCCCCGATCACGGACACCGGATGATGACTCGCCGCGTGGAGGAGCGTGTTACCCGCAGTCGGCTTACGAAATGTTCTCGTTGTCAGCCTATTGCCTACTTTGACTATTTCCAGGTCCAGAAAGGAAATCCTTTCTGGGTGTACTGTAAATGCCAAACGTATATTGCGCCTATTGCAATTTAATGCTGACACGAATTCTCCAAAGCCCTCCACGGTTCCTCTCCACACGACAAGCACATCATCGATGTACCGCAACCAGAGGGACACGCCCCCACGGAACAGACCACTCGGATACACAATCTGTTCCTCCCACACTCCCAAATGGAGGCAGGCGTAAGCAGGAGCACAAGCCGCCCCCATACTCGTCCCTCTCAGCTGATGGTAACACTTTCCTTCAAAAACAAAAAAATTCTTATGCAACACAAAGGACATAAGGTCAACTAAAAATTAGTTGTGTTCATCATGGAGGGGGAAGGTTTCAAACAGCATATATTCAAGGGCAATTAAGCCCACCTCGTGCGGGATAGATGTATAAAGACCCTCCACATCAATGGAGGCCAAAATACAGTCATCTTCCACAACAAAACCATTCAATTCATTTAACATTTCCATCGAATCCCGCACGTAAGAGGGTGACCTTCCTACTAGGGGTTGTAATTTTTGGTCCAAGTATCTACCAACCGCTTCACATGGTCCTGCTACAGCCGACACAATCGGGAGACCCAGGGGAGGCAAGACACCTTTATGAATTTTAGGGAGGACGTATATGGTCGGCTTCGTGTATTTCCCCACCGTCATATACCCATATTCATTGGCGTCTAAGATGCCATGCCTCAAACCCAGGAGCAACCGATAATTTAGCTCATCCACAACATGTTGAAAAGGGTCTCGTATTCTGGAATAAGTGGACACGTCATTGAGTTGTCTGTAAATCTCTTTAGTGTACATATCTCTGTCCATCAAAACAATATTGTCCCCCTTATCACTTGGTTTAATTATTACTTCACTTTGACCTTTAAGGTTATCTAGTGCCCATCTCTCCCCCGGAGTAAGGTTGTCACAATCACCTAGGGCATCCCATCTATACTTCTGAATTTCTAATTCGAAAAGTTCCAAGAAGGTACTCAGATAACGGTTCGAATTCAGTGTTGGCATGTATTTCGACTTTGGATGAATCTCCACATGTTCTGGAAACTCGACCAAATTTTTTTGAGAAATGTTAAGTGAAATACCTCTCTTTTTGCTTTTCTCTTTTTATATGTCAGAAAATATTTTTATGGACTTATCCTGACTTGCGTGTTGGAAATCTACTGTCTTGGTTGAATTATGTTTTCTTCTGTTTCTTTATTTTAGTTTTCTGCTGGAGGGAAGAAAAAATCTCAACATTCCTGTGCTAAAGAATGATGCAAGAAAGATTGGAAGTGACTATATTTGGCAATGCTGCCATCTTCTCCAGATAAGAAACCTGAAGTACACTACATGATGACTTAATATTTGTCCATGTAGATGGACATGGTGGACATTCAGGGGGTGCAGGCACTATACCAATACCAGCTCCAGAGAATAGATGATCAGAATCATACTTATGCATAGTATGGGGGTGTCCGGTCTGACGAGTTTAAGATGGAACTCCAATGACCGGAAAGAGAAAAGACAGAGAAAATCAGAATCAGAATCAGAATCAATTTATTTTCGCCAAGTAAGTTTGCACCTACAAGGAATTTGTCTTGGCAGTTGCTTAACAAACACAAACAAAAACAATACAAGGACAGACAGTGTGAATATTACAAGTTAAGGACATTATAAGTATAGTGGCAGTAAGCAATGTGAGAATTGTTCATTTACAGTTCTGTGCTGATTACTATCAAGTCCTAGCAGCTCTAACGTGGTTCAGCATTAAGTATGGCTATCGCATGAGGAAAAAAGCTGTTCCTGTGCCTGGAGGTTTTGGTAGCGATTGACCGGAATCTTACTCCTGAAGGCATGCGCTGGAAGATGGAGTGAGCTGGGTGAGAGGGGTCAGAGGCCATTTTGCTTGCTCTCTTTCTGCACCTGCTAGCGTAAAGATCCTGCAGGGAAGGTAAGCTACAGCCAATTATCCTTTCCGCTGATCGGATGATGCGCTGCAGCCACCCCTTTTCTAATGCTGAGCAGGAGCCGAACCATACAGTCATAGATGATGTTATGGTGGATTCAATGATTGCAGTGTAGAACTGCACCATTAGATTTTGAGGTAGGCCTAACTTTTTCAGCTGCCGTAGATGGTACATTCTCTGTTGCGCTTTCTTGACAATAGTGGCAGTGTTGTTGTCCCATTCTAAGTAGTTTGAGATCATGGACCCAAGAAACTTGAATGACTCTACTTGGGTTATTGTGGATCCATTTATGGTTAAGGGGAGGTGCTGGGGGGGAGATCTTCTAAAGTCTATTATCATCTCCATAGTTTTGAGAGCATTTAGTTCCAAGTTGTTGCTGCTGCACCAGGAGGAAAACTGTCCCACCACATGCCTGTATGCAGACTCATCCCCGTTTTGTACGAGACCAACTACTGTTGTGTCATCTGCAAACTTCAGAACCTTAACAGATGGATCTGTGGAGATGCAGTCATTGGTGTAAGGTGAGTACAGCAGTGGGGAAATCACGCAGCCCTGGGGTGCACCAGTACTGACTGTCAGAGAGCTTAATGTGTGTTTACCAAGTCTAACACGCTGTCTTCTGTCGGTTAAAAAGTTGGTTATCCATTTGCAGATGGATTCAGGTATGTGTAGCTGGGAGAGCTTGCTGTGTAGCAGAGATGGCATTATGGTATTAAATGCAGAGCTGTAATCTATAAATAAATCCTGGTGTAGGTTCCTGGGGTGTCTAGATGCTGTAGTACATAATGCATACACATGTTCACGGCATCATCTGCGGATCTATTAGGTCTGTAGGCAAATTGCAGAGAGTCCAGCAGGGGATCTGTGATGGATTTCAGATAAGTCATTATCAGTTTTTCAAATGCTTTCATGACCAATGATGTCAGGGCAACAGGCCTGTAATCATTTAAGCATGTAGGTTTTGTTTTTTTTTGGAATTGGTACAATAGTTGAGCTTTTAAAGCAGGCGGGAACAATTGAGAGTTCTAGAGATGCTTTGAATATGTCTGTGAATACAGGAGCTAATTGGTTGGCACAGAGATTCAAGCATTTCGCAGAGATAGCGTCTGGCCCCATTGCTTTCCTGGTGTTTTGTATTTTAAAGAGTCTATTTACATCTGATTGGGATATTGTTAGAGCATGCACATCTGGGGACAGGTCAATAGATTGTGTCTGGTCTGCTGTGTTGTGTACATACTGAGGCACCGCAGGGGGTGGAGACGTTGGCTGGCAGGAAGAGTGTTCAGTTTGCCTGTTGCAGAGAAGGAAATTGACTTGTTGTGTTTGGCTTTTGTTGGTAGTGTCAAACCTGCAATAAAATGTATTCAGTTAATTTGCAAGCTGCAGATTATGTAGTGAGGGGGGAGATTTATTCTTCCTGTAGTTTGCAATTTCATGTAGAGATTTCCATATTGTGGATGAGTCGGCGTTGGAAATTTTTTCCTCAAGTTTTTTAGAATAATCTTTTTTTGCGTCAGTAATGGCTCTCTGCAGTTTGTATTTCGCAGCTTTGTAGAGGACTTTATCGTCTGTACGATATGCCTTTTCTTTATCGAGGCGCAGCTTCCTAAGATGTGATGTAAACCAAGGTTTATCGTTATTGTACCTGGTGCACTTTTTTGTGGGGATACAGGACTCTTCGCAAAAGGTAATATATGATGTCACAGCGTCAGTGTATTCATTTAGGTCACTGGAGGATTCTTTAAATAAATTCCAGTCAGTTAAATCAAAGCAGCTCTGCAGTTTTTCTACAGCTTCACTAGTCCAAGGAGCGCCAGTAGTGTAGTATTAACACACACAAGGAAATTATTCCACAACAAAATACTACCTACAAATACGGTTGCTATTAGGCAGCCACTGTTTTAAACATTTCGAGAAACCCATCTCCACTCGGATGGAAAGTCCTCTTCCGGACTTGGGTCGCACCCCAATCAAAGAACCTCCTCAGGAACCTCTGATTATTGGCTGCAGGAATGACCCTAAAGAGAGGAGATAGACTATAACTTTCAGCCTATGGTATGAAGTGGTTAATGTAGCATACATTTTGTACTTGTACATAACTCAGTCAAAAGCAATTATACTGTTCCTCATGGGTTACAGAAAGAAATACATGGAGAAGGTTCTAGAGGATAATCAGGTCCTAACTTATTGCAACTGCACAGCGTTCAAAGGGCCAATGTCTGCCTCTTTTAAGGTTATTTGACATCTAAAATTGAAAAAAATATTCTTGTATTCAAAATTCACTATTAAGTAGCCTCTGCAAAGCTCACTGAACTTATGTCTGGGAGAGTCCTCAGTCATCTCAAATGCTCCGGAGTTCCCACTCTAGGGTTGATCCAGTTGATTCTTTGTAAATCAGGTCAATAGCATCATGAAATACATAATTTTGCTGCTTTACCAAGCACTCATTGTGTCCATCTAATAGTAGCGGTGTGATGCATGCCCCCAGCTAGTAACATACTCGTTGCTGTGCAGGATACTGTGCACCGGGATTCCCATCGGTCCGCCCATGCGCGCCGCATCACAATGCTCTCCTGTCATGCAGACTTATTGAGTCGCCCATTGCACTGCTGCATAATCCGTGCGGCAGGCCTGTGCGTTGGCATTTCGGTGATTTGGGTACTTCGGGCACACCATGTTGCATCTTATGAACTGTGCAAGTCTCTTTCTCTCCGTAAACTTGCATGGCCCTTCCGACGAGCTGCAGCAGAATACATTACCGTGAAGTTACGCATCCCGTCTGGTGTGCAAGGGGCCTAGGTCTCAAATCAAATATATTGTTGAATGTGGGGCATTTTTATACAAAACAAATGCCCTACAATTCAAAGGTCTGGTGAGAAGAGCAGCTTTTTTAAATAATGGGTACACGAGGGACCTCTGCTGTAAAAAAAAAAAAAAAGACTAGCTAAATAAAATGTATTTACCTTTCAAAAAGAGGAGAATTATGGGAATATGATAACTTTGAATGGGGCATGTAAAATGTTCTTGTACAAAATGTAATGGAAGGTTGTTCACTGAAACGTCACCATAAAACATAAATTGGACCCCTTGGAGCTGATAAAGAAGAGGTTTAATCTGCAAAAGTAGCAAGAGTTCCTTACTATAAGGGTCAGTTCACACTTGTATACGAAACGTATCCGTGGCTCTGTTTTTGGCCCGGACCAAAACTGGAGCCACAGATACCAATGTTAAAAATAGCGGCCGTCTTCATACAATTTAAAAATGGATCCATGGGCGTTCCGGGGGGTCCGGGTTTAAAAACTTAGCGGAGAGTCTGGATTTGCAGGTTTTTCATGGACCCCGGATACAGGGAGGGGTAGTGAAAAGCAATGCAAAAATGGATCTCCCTCTACACAGACAGCTTTTGATACAGAAACAGATATGTTTCCAGTGTCCCAGCCCTGTCTGTGGGTGGGGAGGGGCCTGCCATGCTGAAGGGGGTAGCAGCCAGGAAGGGGGGCAGTGGGCACAGCGGCAGGGAGTTGGGTCGGACTCCCCCTTCCTCACCTGGGTGCCCCCTTCCGCGCTCCCCCTCCATCTAGAAACTTTTAAAATCAATCCAGCAGCAAGTGGCGAGCGGGGAACTCATTCACTTCCTTGCGTTCCACTGTTCGCCGCATCATTTCCTGCAATGCCGCCCTCTGTACTTTAGTAGGTGGCATTGCAGGAAGTGACAAGGAACAAGGAAGTGAGTGAGTTCCCCGCTCGCTTCTGGATTGATTTTAAAAGAAACTAGCTGGAGGGTGAGCGCGGAAGGGGGCACCAAGGTGAGGGGGGGGTCCGACCCAACTCCCCACCGCTGTGCCCACTTCCCCTCTTCCTGGCTGCTACCCCCTCCAGTTTGGAGCCTGTTATAATAAACTGGCCTACACATTGTAATGTTGTTTTGCTATTCTCTGGATGACTGATATTTCTGAATTTTTTTTTTTCCTTTTTGAACTTGAAGGAAGTATAACTATAAAGCTGTGTAATGTTCAAAGATATCATGGTGATCACAGATCAAAGATATAAAAGAATTCCAGAACCTGAATGATTTAATCAAGTGTATATTAAGTTCAAATTGTAGACTACATCCTGATATTTATTCTGTATGATGTTAGTAACAATAAAACATAGAAAAACGAACTTCACACAAATATATCACTCACCAGTCTAATACAGATAAATTTAATGAATTACTACACCTGGTCCATGAAAAGCCTATAGTAATTTGAGCCAAAAGTCTATTTTCATAAGGATTTCTGTAGCAGTGCAGTCATTATTGCTCACTACATAATGACAGCAGCCTCAAAGACATCCAATTATTTAATCATGGAGCGCATATGACCTACCCTCCTTATTTAGTCTATCAAGAAAAGGCGCTGATCCATAGAAATGCAGTATGCTTCTTTTGTATCTACTACTGTAACTTGTTTTAATGCAGTCTGTGTCCCTGGTAGTGTTGGGCGAACATCTAGATGTTCGGGTTCGGGCCGAACAGGCCGAACATGGCCGCGATGTTCGGGTGTTCGACCCGAACTCCGAACATAATGGAAGTCAATGGGGACCCGAACTTTTGTGGTTTGTAAAGCCTCCTTACATGCTACATACCCCAAATTTACAGGGTATGTGCACCTTGGGAGTGGGTACAAGAGGGAAAAAAAATTAGCAAAAAGAGCTTATAGTTTTTGAGAAAATCGATTTTAAAGTTTCAAAGGGAAAACTGTCTTTTAAATGCGGGAAATGTCTGTTTTCTTTGCACAGGTAACATGTTTTTTGTCGGCATGCAGTCATAAATGTAATACATATAAGAGGTTCCAGGAAAAGGGACCGGTAACGCTAACCCAGCAGCAGCACACGTGATGGAACAGGAGGAGGGTGGCGCAGGAGGAGAAGGCCACGCTTTGTGAGACACAACAACCCCGGCCTTGCATGAGGGCAAGAAGCGTGCGGATAGCATGCTTTGTACCGCCATGCAGTCATAAATGTAATAAAGATAAGAGGTTCCATAAACAAGGACCGGCAACGCTAACCCAGCAGCAGCAGCAGCAGCACACGTGATGGAACAGGAGGAGGCGCAGGAGGAGAAGGCCACGCTTTGTGAGACACAACAACCCAGGCCTTGCATGAGGACAAGAAGCGTGCGGATAGCATGCTTTGTACCGCCATGCAGTCATAAATGTAATAAAGATAAGAGGTTCCATAAACAGGGACCGGCAACGCTAACCCAGCAGCAGCAGCAGCAGCACACGTGATGGAACAGGAGGAGGCGCAGGAGGAGAAGGCCACGCTTTGTGAGACACAACAACCCAGGCCTTGCATGAGGACAAAAAGCGTGCGGATAGCATGCTTTTTACCGCCATGCATGCAGTCATAAATGTAATAAAGATAAGAGGTTCTATAAACAGGGACCGGCAACGCTAACCCAGCAGCAGCAGCACACGTGATGGAACAGGAGGAGGCGCAGGAGGAGAAGGCCACGCTTTGTGAGACACAACAACCCAGGCCTTGCATGAGGACAAGAAGCGTGCGGATAGCATGCTTTGTACCGCCATGCAGTCATAAATGTAATACAGATGAGAGGTTCAATAAACAGGGACCGGAAACGCTAAACCATCCCAGATGTTCATTGGTCATGTTACTTGGTTGGGGTCCTGGAGTGTTGCGTAGTCGTTTCCAATCCAGGATTGATTCATTTTAATTTGAGTCAGACGGTCTGCATTTTCTGTGGAGAGGCGGATACGCCGATCTGTGACGATGCCTCCGGCAGCACTGAAATAGCGTTCCGACATAACGCTGGCTGCCGGGCAAGCCAGCACCTCTATTGCGTACATTGCCAGTTCGTGCCAGGTGTCTAGCTTCATGCCCGGTTTCAGGTCCAGCGGTGCCAGCCACAAATCTGTCTGTTCCTTTATTCCCCTCCAAATTTCCTCCCCTGTGTTCTGCTTATCCCCAAGGCAGATCAGCTTCAGCAACGCTTGCTGACGCATGCCAACAGCTGTGCTGCACTGCTTCCACGATCCTACTGCTGCTGGTGCTGGGTTAGCGTTTCCGGATGAGGTACAGCTTTGAGATGCGTTGGAGGAGAAGGAGTCAGAGAGGTAGGTGCTGCTGTTGTTATCCAGTGGGAGGGACGGCGGTGCAGCTGTTTGCGGCGTGGGCAACACCCGCGCCATAGCAGGTGAGGAATCGCTGCCAGGCTCCACAAGGTTCACCCAGTGCGCGGTAAGGGAGATGTATCGACCCTGGCCGAACGCACTCGTCCAGGTGTCAGTGGTGAGGTGAACCTTGCAGGCAACGGCATTCTTCAAGCTTCGGGTTATTTAGCTGACCACGTGCTCATGCAACTCAGGCACTGCAGAGCGCGCAAAGTGGTAGCGGCTGGGAACCACGTAACGTGGGATGGCCACTGACATCATGCCCTTGAAGCTGTTTGTCTCCACCACTCGATATGGCAGCATTTCGCAGGCCAGAACCTTGGCTATGCTGGCTGGCTGTTACTGCCACGGCCCGGGGGTCATTTGCTGGCAATTTCCTCTTGCGCTCAAACATCTCAGAGACAGACAACTCAACCGTAGGGCTGCACACCGAAGGGCTGTTGGTTGTTGTGTTTGATGAACACTGGGAGACCTCAAGAGCACTAGTCCGGAAAGTGACAGTGTCAGCATCGTCTGATGTTTGTGAATGTTGTGAACCACGCAATGGCTGGACTACTGCTGCTGCTGAGGCGGGTCTGGTGGTGAGTCTGGTGAACCCAAGGGAGGCAGTGTTGCTGGTGGTACCCTGTCCTGCCGCGTTTGCCCACAGTGTGGGATGTTTGGATAGAATGTGGCGGCTCATGCTGGTGGTGGAGAGGTTGTTAATACTTTTCCCCCTGCTCAGGCGGGTCTTGCACACCTTGCAAATCGCCATGGTAACATCCTCAGTGCAGTCTTAAAAGAAAGCCCAGACTTTGGAGCACCTGCCTTGCTGGCGATTTCTGTTTGCGCCTCTTTTGCCTCTCACTTGAACCATGCTTGCGGTGCCTGAAATTGCGCGCCGCCTACCTTGTGGCACAAGGCGAACTCGTGCAGCAGTGGGTTCCTCAACAGACTCATCTGTGCTGCTGCTACGACGGCGATGTTCTCGTTCACAAACAAAATCTGGGTCTATGTCCACATTGTCCATACCCTCCTCTTCCATCTCCTCAAACTCGTCATATGTCATTGTGGGGGGCCGCCGCCGTGGAGTAGAGCTCCCCAGAACAACCTCTGCGCAGCTCACTCCAACGTCGTCTGGTTATCTGGCAGTTGTGTGCGTGGTGTCGCTGCCGGTTGTGTCAGCTTTGTGCCCACTGGCTCCTTGTAACTGGCTGAGGACTCGGACCTCGTGCGTGATGTGCTGGTGCTGCTTAACCCACTGCTGGACGCTTGAGAGGTCATCCAAGTAATTATCTGGTCCTGTTCTTTTGGATCTGTGAGGGTTGTTGTCCTGGACAACATGGGCGGTATTGAGTGGGTTTTCTTGGGTGCTCCCCTGTGGCCTGTACGTGAACCGTCAGGGGAAACACCTCTTCCCTTGCCCCTCCCTCTTTCACCGGATTTCTTCCTCATTTCACTTATCCTTAAAGTACACGCTGACTGGCAGCAGTACAGTGGCAGTACAGAAATGCTATACAGTGGTGAGTGAGCGGTGTACCACTTTTGTCAGCAGCGACACAGAGCACAATGCTATACAGTGGCGGGTGAGCGGTGTACTACTGTTCCCAGCAGACACAGAGTGGAAGTAAACACAATGCTATATAGTGTGGCTGAGCCGTGTACACAGAGTGGCATTAAACACAATGCTATATAGTCTGCTATATAGTCACCCCGAACAGGGTGATGTTCTGCAGAACCCGAACAGTGGCAAACACTGTTCGCCCAACACTACTGGGAGGGAACGCAGATTTTAGTACCTAAACACACGATACAACATGTTTTCCGGGGTCAGACTCTGAGGCACATACAGATGGTCCCGATCATCATCCTCATCATACAACTCTTCTCCTGAGTCTGAACCACCCACCACCTCTGCCACCCCAACATCCCCAGACACAGACCCCTCATCGTCCTCAACATTAACTTGGGATGCTGGCCTGAGCCAGACCTCCTCCTCCACATCAGGCCCCATCATCTCCTCAATGGCAGCCCTCATTAATCGCTCTGGCGCCGGACCGATGGACACAACGTTCTCCTCCCGGGGAGGGCTGCTGCTGACCACTGGCTGCTGGGGTGGATGTTATAGCTTGCGTGGGGCGTTGGCTGTTGCTGTTGTTGGGAGTGCTGCTCACAGCGGAGGTCTCTGGGGAACTCATGTTGAGCTCATATAGTGGTTGACGGTGAGTGGAGTATTACTGATCCCAGCAATATACACACTGACTGGCAGAGTACGCAATGCTATATAGTGTGGCTGAGCGGTGTACACAGAGTGGCAGTAAACACAATGCCATATAGTCTGGCTGAGCGAGCGGTGTACTACTGTTCCCAGCAGAATCAGAGTGGCAGTAAACAATGGTATATAGTCTGGCTGAGCAGTGTACACAGAGTGTCAGTAAACAATGGTATATAGTCTGGCTGAGCGGTGTACACAGAGTGTCAGTAAACAATGGTATATAGTCTGGCTGAGCGGTGTACACAGAGTGTCAGTAAACAATGGTATATAGTCTGGCTGAGCGGTGTACACAGAGTGTCAGTAAACAATGGTATATAGTCTGGCTGAGCGGTGTACACAGAGTGTCAGTAAACAATGGTATATAGTCTGGCTGAGCGGTGTACACAGAGTGTCAGTAAACAATGGTATATAGTCTGGCTGAGCGGTGTACACAGAGTGTCAGTAAACAATGGTATATAGTCTGGCTGAGCGATGTACACAGAGTGTCAGTAAACAATGGTATATAGTCTGGCTGAGCGGTGTACAGAGAGTGTCAGTAAACAATGCAATATAGTCTGGCTGAGAGGTGTACACAGAGTGTCAGTAAACAATGGTATATAGTCTGGCTGAGCGGTGTACACAGAGTGTCAGTAAACAATGGTATATAGTCTGGCTGAGCGGTGTACACAGAGTGTCAGTAAACAATGGTATATAGTCTGGCTGAGCGGTGTACACAGAGTGTCAGTAAACAATGGTATATAGTCTGGCTGAGCGGTGTACACAGAGTGTCAGTAAACAACGGTATATAGTCTGGCTGAGCGGTGTACACAGAGTGGCAGTAAACACAATGCTATATATAGCGTGGCTGAGCGAGGTGCACAGTGGCAGTACACACAATGCTATATTAGTCAGGCTAAGCCGTGTACACAGAGTGTCAAAAAAAAAAATGCTATATATAGCGTGGCTGAGCGAGGTGCACAGTGGCAGTACACACAATGCTATATATAGCGTGGCTGAGCGAGGTGCACAGTGGCAGTACACACAATGCTATATTAGTCAGGCTAGCCTAAGCCGTGTACACAGAGTGTCAGAAAACACAATGCTATATATATAGCGTGGCTGAGCGAGGTGCACAGTGGCAGTACACACAATGCTATATATAGCGTGGCTGAGCGAGGTGCACAGTGGCAGTACACACAATGCTATATATAGCGTGGCTGAGCGAGGTGCACAGTGGCAGTACACACAATGCTATATATAGCGTGGCTGAACGAGGTGCACAGTGGCAGTACACACAATGCTATATATAGCGTGGCTGAGCGAGGTGCACAGTGGCAGTACACACAATGCTATATATAGCGTGGCTGAGCGAGGTGCACAGTGGCAGTACACACAATGCTATATATAGCGTGGCTGAGCGAGGTGCACAGTGGCAGTACACACAATGCTATATATAGCGTGGCTGAGCGAGGTGCACAGTGGCAGTACACACAATGCTATATTAGTCAGGCTAGCCTAAGCCGTGTACACAGAGTGTCAGAAAACACAATGCTATATATATAGCGTGGCTGAGCGAGGTGCACAGTGGCAGTACACACAATGCTATATATAGCGTGGCTGAGCGAGGTGCACAGTGGCAGTACACACAATGCTATATATAGCGTGGCTGAGCGAGGTGCACAGTGGCAGTACACACAATGCTATATTAGTCAGGCTAGCCTAAGCCGTGTACACAGAGTGTCAGAAAACACAATGCTATATATATAGCGTGGCTGAGCGAGGTGCACAGTGGCAGTACACACAATGCTATATATAGCGTGGCTGAACGAGGTGCACAGTGGCAGTACACACAATGCTATATATAGCGTGGCTGAGCGAGGTGCACAGTGGCAGTACACACAATGCTATATATAGCGTGGCTGAGCGAGGTGCACAGTGGCAGTACACACAATGCTATATATAGCGTGGCTGAGCGAGGTGCACAGTGGCAGTACACACAATGCTATATATAGCGTGGCTGAGCGAGGTGCACAGTGGCAGTACACACAATGCTATATTAGTCAGACTAGCCTAAGCCGTGTACACAGAGTGTCAGAAAACACAATGCTATATATATAGCGTGGCTGAGCGAGGTACACAGTGGCAGTAAACAATGCTATATATAGTGTGGCTGAGCGAGCGGTGTACTACTGTTCCCAGCAGCGACACACAATGACTGGGGGGGACCCTGGCTAGCGTGGCTGGAGAGCGAACTACCCTGCCTGCCTACCCAAAGCTAAACCCACAGACAAATGGCGGAGATATGACGTGGTTCGGGTATTTATTTACCCGAACCACGTGACCGTTCGGCCAATCAGAGCGCGTTCGGGCCCGAACCACGTGACCCGTTCGGCCAATCACAGCGCTAGCCGAACGTTCGGGGAACGTTCGGCCATGCGCTCTTAGTTCGGCCATGTGGCCGAACGGTTTGGCCGAACACCGTCAGGTGTTCGGCCGAACTCGAACATCACCCGAACAGGGTGATGTTCTGCAGAACCCGAACAGTGGCGAACACTGTTCGCCCAACACTAGTCCCTGGTCAGTGACCATTCGTAGGAGACTGCTTGTAAATTATGGTAGACCGTGTACTTGGGAGTGGGACACCACAAATCAAAAGTGCTGCTCTGTGACCATTATACTTACTGTAAGCATGAAGAAAATACAGAAAATTAAATGAAATCGCAAATTCATTCCAGGCACTGCGATTGGTTTGGGGAACACTTTTTTCCCTTCACCAATCAGGGATCTCCAAGACCCAATGAGTAGGAGCGGCAGGTGGGCGATTGTATGTGCACAGCGACGGAGGGGGCGAGTGACGCATTAAAACCTCCTGGAGCCATTATGAGGCTCCTGCACGACCTTTTAATGCAGTGCTTTACTGCTAAGTGGTTAAAGTTTCCCATAGCCAGTGTTGTACTCAGGATGCCTGTTTGTTTAAAGATAGTCAGTCATAAAGCCTGTTTTATTGGAATGACAAAGCGGCAACATATAGACTGAAACAGTACCTACCTGGTGATCTTTGAAGCATTGGAAGATAAAGCACTGGCTGCTTTCAAGAATTCGTACTGAAATATGTAATTACTGTAAGCTTACATTTCCTTAAACGGAACCTGAGAGGAATACAGTGGCTGTCATCTTCATTATCATAAAGGACAACTGAGGTGATAGGGATATGGAGACTGCCATATTTATTTCCTTTTAAACAATACCAACAATACTAGTTGCTTGGCAGTCCTCCTGATCCTGTGTCTCAAATACTTTTAGCCATAGACCCTGAACAAGCATGCAGCAGATCAGGTACTCTGACTCAGCTGACTCGGGTTTTACTGGACTAGCCTATGCTTTGACTCAGACTCTACTTATGCCAGAAGATCAACAGGGCTGCCAGGCAACTGGTATCATGGCATTGTTTACAAGGAAATAAATATGGCAGCCTCCATATCCCTCTCACCTTGAGTTCCCTTTAAAAACAATGTCAGTTGCAAATAATGCTTCAAGTCACTGGCCCAGAATGAGCATGCAGATAAGAAGATGAGACTCTGGTCTAATTGCCCTGGCTCAGTGGTGTACTTGCCACAAGGCTGCAGGTGCTTACAGCCCCGGGTGTAGCCATGGCTATGGGTGCCGCTTTGGTGCTTAGCCACTGTATTCTTCCACCTGGGACCTTTTTTCATAGTTTGGGCAACATTTGGGAAAATAGCAGCAGGCAGTGCATGGGACTTCTTCCTGCACTAGATGTAGCACCCCTCCCCCTTCCTGTCCCATGAGCAATGTGTTTCCTTGCTCTCTATACACAGCCTGCCGTGAGTGAATGTGTGGAGCAGCAGGGTGAGTAGAGAGAATGATTGCTGTGGTGCAGCTGGGATATTGGCAGGGAGAGGTGGCAGAATGTGTTTAGTGCTTCAGAAGTTGTCTGTCATTAGTAGCCATGTACACTGGCTGCTGTAATATCAGAGTGCTCTGGACTATTGATTATTTATCCTGATCAGAGTAATTAATCAATAATGCAGGGCAGCCTGCTGTTGCAGAAGCCAGTGATACAGGTGCTGACAGACGAGTTTTGTAGTGAGCAGAGAAGCAAGCTCCAGGCAATTTAGATTAGCTTGACTGTTTTTTTCCAGCTCCCCCTCTCACCCTGTCTTCCCTCATGATCCTTTTCTCTTTTCAGATTTCAGTGGCTTCTTTTAACAGCATGTCCCTGCCAAGCACTGGTAAAGTCTGCAGTCCTGATGAGAGTCCTTCCTGCCATTTCTAGTCTCCCACCAGGCTCTCTGTCTTGTGCCACTTCCTCTTTATCCCCCCTCCTCCTATGCAACCCCTTTTCTGACTGTCCTCAGAGGAGCTCACAATCTAATAATTCCATAGTCATAGTCTAATGTCCTACCATATTATTTTTGTGTATTTATATAGCACCGACATCTTCTGCAGCACTGTATAGAGTACAGTGTTTCATAACGGTTAGCTCCGTGCACATCCTCAGGGGCGCAGCTAAGGTTTTGGTGGCCCCGAGCGGTGCATAACTTGAGGCCAACATACATGAAACAAGCACCGCATCGAAAAAATGGGCAGCCCTACCACAAAACAAAGTGATGCGTAAATGGGCATGGCCAAAACGTGATGTGAGAGGAGCCAAATACTAGTAGTTTCTAGGCTAAATTGCACCCAGGGCGAGGGCGTAAAAAAATGTGCCCTCCCCATGTGGAGACAGGTATAGGTGCCCCCAGTATAGGTTAGATAGGTAGGTGCCGGCAGTATAGACTAGATAGGTAGATGTCCCCAGTATAGACTAGGTAGGTAGGTGCATGCACGCAGTATAGGTTAGATAGGTAGGTACCCCCTCAGTATAGGTTAGATAGGTAGGTGCCCCTAGTATGGATTAGATAGGTAGGTGCCCCTCAGTATATGTTAGATAGGTAGATGCCCCAGTATAGATTATTAGATAGGTAGGTACCCCTCAGTATAGGTTAGGTAGATGCATGCCCACAGTATAGGTTAGATTGGTAGGTGTCTACAGGCAGTATAGGGGCGGGGGGAGCGGGCAGAGAGAAGTTTTAACTCACCTGACTTCCTTCGCACACAGCCTCTATCTTCTTCCTGTCCCGGCGTGCAGCGTCAGTCGCATCGGTAAGAGCTCCTCCTGTGATGACATGTGGTTACGTCATCACAGGGGACACTGTTACCATAGCTACAGATGCCGCACGCCGGGACAGGAAGACGATAGAGGCTGTGTGCAGAGGAAGCCAGGTGAGATGAAACTTTTTCCTGGTCGCTCCCGGCGGCCCCCTCCGCTGCACCCAGCCTACTGCGGCCACAGTCACCAGCAGTAGAGCGAGGTCCCCTTCTTGTGAGGCCCCAAGCGGGGTGTGGCTCACCTGTATGCTGGCGGCGCTCCTGCACATCCTGACGGCTTCTTTTCCCCAAAAATCCACCAAACTTTGCAGCAACATGCTCGTTGCCCCAACCCTTCAACCCTCCCATCAAAAAAAATTGGTTGTTTTGGGGGGATTGTCTGTAAAGAATCAGCACCGGGTATCAAATTCAAATGCATGCTTGTTGCAGGTGTATGACTCAAAAACAACTTAAGAGTTTAGCATGACAGACAGGCAGCTGGTATTGTTTAAAGGGAAATGAAGATGGCAGTCTCTGTAGTCCTCTACTTCAGGATCCCTTTCAAGGACATCGCTAGAGTTTCTGCCTTTAACCACCGATTTGTAGAGCAGTGGGCAGATTTATCAAAATCAGTTGAACAAGAAGAGTTGGAACGGATTTAGTGCAAAACAGATGCAGAGTTACTGTGAGTGGCAATCAGAATCCTTGATCAGGACATCTGCTTCATATTTGCACCAGTTTGGTTCCATTTTTCTTTGTACTAGTTTTGATAAATCTGCACAACTATTTCCAAAACATGACCTAAAATCTTTCAGCAACCTTGATTGTTATGTAGTATAAGGGACAGCACTGAAAATAATTTGAAAAAAGATGTTGGCATAGTAATGTGAGTGGTAATGCGCATTGTGCAAATAGCATAACACACACTGCTCCCCTGGCATACAGGCCAAATGTGCATCAGGACCAATGTTACTGATGTTCAACACTAGTGTTGGTGTTCAAATTTGGCATAGCTGATTAAAAACATTTGAATACTGCCATTTGCCGCTGTTCAGCGCCAAACAAGCAGACAGGGTCAGGAGAAGTTAATTTGCCTTCAAGTCACGTTGTGCTTCACGTGACTTCAATACTTCCTCTTTCCAAGTATCACTTGTTCAGTGCTGAACAGCAGCAGACAGGAGCATAGTGCACATGTTATAATGAACTGCAGTGGAGGCTGGACGTAGACTTTCATACAAAGCCTGTATGCAGTGAGTTAGAATAACACAATTAGTTATAATGCAGTACTGTGAACAGCCTTATAGATCTGTATTGGCAGTGAGTTGACATGCAGAATTATTCTGCAACACAACTGAGCACTGTGAACTAGCCCTTATACTTCAAGATACAATTTGAACAGAGGGAATTGTGTTTTTCTCAAAAGCATTTTTTCTATGTTTTTTCAACACAAGTGGAAACTCCTTTTCAATGTATTAGCGCAAAAAAAAAGAAAAAAAAGGGGGGAAATATAAATAGATCATCGAAAGTAGAGTATTCATATAATCAGCCTAAAAAAATGTCAATTACAAATGAAACTGATAAGTTATAATGCAGAGAAACAGGGAAATTGGCATGCTTGTGTATCATCCGTAGTTTGGGCTTTTCAATCAGAAAAATAAATTGAAATCATATGGTTCTGTGATTTTTGCTGACATAAACTCTCCTATTCATTCTCTTTGAGGCTGAATCTGGGACTTGCTTCTAAGCAATTTCCCAATTAACTCTCAAAAACGATTTGGCCAAGGAGGAGTTATTTAAATACAATATACAAGAGAACATCTGTCTGCCAGATAACATATAAAAGAAGTATAGTCTCAGCCATACCACCTTAAGCTTTTTTTCCTAATCCCTAATGAGTTGGAATATTTCGTTTGTGGGAATATAGATTTTTTTGAAGACCACCTTCTAAATCTAAATCCACATGAAGCATGTCATGGTTTTGGCTTCTCTTCTGCTACTGCTATTGCTGTTTGCAATATCTTTTTTTAACACCACTGCATCGTAAGAAAGAAATTCTTTTTGTATATGTCAGTGTATAGTTTATGTATAGTATGCATATGTACAACACCTTGCAGGATCCTTTAAATCACTCACATCTGCTCCTTGAAGGAATTCATAATCCAGTATGCACAATAATTTTTGAGTCCATTGCCTAGTGGTATTAATAATTATGAAAGGGTAAACATTCTTTTAAAGGAGGGATGAAACAAGAAATTAAATGTAAAAAAAATGTATACATGGAAAAACGGCACTATGAAGTTTGGGCACAGGGTGAAGCCAAAAATGGGTGAAGCCAAGAGTCCTGGCGGCGATAATTTCTATTCCTCCTCCAGACCGCCATGGACTCAGGGCTGGCCAAATTACGCTTTTTTTAAAGTAATTTGGGCACCGCCTTTTGACGGCGCCGAAATTAACACCGCTATAGCCGTAACTCACATTATGGCCTATGGCGGCGCATAGTGTGCCCAAATTTCCCACTGCCGTTTTGTGCTATTTAAACAAAAAATACCTCCAGTGTGATCTACCTTCCCTACTACCGTCTTACCACCTGCAGAAGGCATGATTCATTTTTTGTTATTTTTTACCAACTAGGCTGTGCAGGGTAAGGCTTCATTCAAATAGGAGTGAAATTCACTGCCTTTCAGCTGCTAGCACATGGTACAAGAATTGCAAAGCTGCCCCGTGGTGTTACATATGACAGTTTTTTTGCTACTGGGCAACACTATCGCGTGTCAAACGATGACACGCATGGTGTTAATAAATTGAGATCTTTACTTACAAAGCAGCTGCAAATGAGACATGATGGGGGGAGCAGAGTGGCAAAGGGGAAGCACAGGCATTACATCTAATTTTAGGGGATTTTTTTTACAAATTTTTACATTTCTACAAACATCATAATATACAGTTAATATATTTAAATAAGTTAAAAAAAATATTGACCATGTAACAAATGCAAAATTAAAAAAAGGTGGGTGGAAAGGCTGCGCATCCCTAAACACATGTTGCAATTGAATGGTTAATCGCACAGGCATACACCGCCTCTGTCAGACTTTAACTTTGTAACTATGTAACTGTCAGGTTAGCTGCTCCCAGCCCCTCCTCCTGAGTTTCCTGTTTGCATAATAAGTAGTAGCAGATTTGCATATGATTTGCATCTGAATTAAATGCAAAGTGTGCAGAAAATCTATTTAGCTGCTTCACACTGAGCTGGTGGTCATTTCAGATGCAGCCTTAGTGGTATGCGCTGGCGTTCTCCTCGCAGTTCAACAAAATGTAAGTTACACATTTTTTTTGCTTAGCTGCTCCCAAGGTTTTAAATTTAGGTTAGGTCACTTGCCCGGAGGTTTGCCTCACCGTGGCGCAAATGTCTAGTATAATATACTTTGCATGCAAACCATATTGGAAGCTAAATTTCCTCCTAGTTTAATAAATGTTAGCACTTGTCTAGGATGCAGGGCATGCATTTTTCAGTCTGACAGAGGCGGTGTATGCCTGTGCGATTAACCATTCAATTGCAACATGTGTTTAGGGACGCGCAGCCTTTTCCCCCACCTTTTTTTTTAACTTTGTAACTATGTAACTGTCAGGTTAGCTGCTCCCAGCCCCTCCTCCTTAGTTTCCTGTTTGCATAATAAGTAGTAGCAGATTTGCATATGATTTGCATCTGAATTGAATGCAAAGTGTGCAGAAAATCTATTTAGCTGCTTCACACTGAGCTGGTGGTCATTTCAGATGCAGCCTTACTGGTATGCGCTGGCGTTCTCCTCGATGTAACAAACGCAGCCTTCATTTTCCCCAAATATCATGTTCACATATTTGAAGCTTAGCTGTCAGAGAAAATATCAGGTCCGCCATCTTCCATCCTCCCCACCCATTCTATAGTAGCTCCGCTGAAATTGTCTTTAATATCAATTTTAGAATTATACAGATATTGTCCTTACCCAATAAAATCTGCCAAAAAATTCAGGTACCTTATTGTTGTTTTTATTTTGAATACTATATAATATCTGTTTTATAAATATGAAATGAAACAAATCCCCAGTGCCGCATTGCAGAGTCTTCAGTATAGCTTCACCACCTATAAGTTGGTCAATGATACCTTGATGACATATTCCTGAAAAACAGTGACTAGAGTTCTATTCAATTTTTCAAGGTCTTCTGGATCACTTACTCCTGTGGTTAACAGAGGTTGTTAGCCAGTTTCTTTTTTCTTTTATTTATCTGATTAATTTTAATTCACTTTTGAGTGGAGATATTAGAATAAAAACTCATATATTTCCAAGGATACAACTCCCCTCCCCTTCCAATCAGGGCCGGATTTACCATAAGGCACACTAGGCACGTGCCTACAGGTGCCTGATTGGTCAAAGGCGGCATTTCTGTGATGTCCCCTTTAAATGTAAAATAGTGAATATGCATTAGCGGCCGCTTGTGTACTTATTTAAATGACAATACAGCGGGCGGCCGCAACTACAGTGAGGCGTGAGGGGCGGGCCGCGGGCGGGTAGTGATCACAACAGTACACACATTAATTCATTACGCAGCTCTCTCCGCCCACCGGCCGCTGTTTCCATGCCTGCACGCAGCGCTGCAAACAGCTGCGTGCATAGGCGGCGGGGAGAGCTGGCAGTTTGAGGAACAATATGGGCGGTCAAGGCGAGGCGGGCAGGCATGGCATCACTGGCGGCAAGTTGCACAGCACAGCGAAATTAGCCTGCCCTGCCTGCACTGGTGCGCCCAGCCCCAGAGCCCTGAAGGAGGGGGAGAGTCGGGAGAAGAGGAGATGGAGGACGAATCAAGCGGCAGAGCCGCACTAGAGCACCGCCTTCTCCATTCCTCCACGAAGCTGACTGTGACAGCTTAGCTGTGCGTCACACATGGATGGCTGTGGCGCGGAATTTGATCCTTCAGAGGAGTGAGGATCACTGCTTCACATCCTGAGCACAGGGAGCCCAAGCAGGCGGGGGAGAGCAGAAACTCGGGCTGGCACTCAGCTGTGCACAGTGAGCAGCCTGTCACATTCTGTGAACAGAAACTGAAGCCTGCCAGCCTGAAAGAGAAACAGAGAGGATGCAGCATAGTCAGAAGCAGCAGTGTGCACACAGAGACAGCCAGACAGCTGCCAGTCCAGAGCAATGACAGTGAGGAAGGAGGTAATGTACCATATATGGCCTCTTGTCTTTTGCCATTACTCTCTCTCTCTTACTAGTATACCCCAACTCTCTGTCAATCTTGGTGCCTACCCTCTGTTTGTCCTCTACTGCCCACCATCTTTGTGCCCCTTACATGCCCATCTTATGTGTGTCCCTCACATGCCCACCCCCTGTGCGTCCTCTGCATGCCTACCCCCTGTGCGTCCTCTGCATGCCCACCCCCTGTGCGTCCTCTGCATGCCCACCCCCTGTGCGTCCTCTGCATGCCCACCCCATGTGCCCCTTACATGCCCACCCCCTGTGCGTCCTCTGCATGCCCACCCCCTGTGCGTCCTCTGCATGCCCACCCCATGTGCCCCTTACATGCCCACCCCCTGTGCGTCCACTGCATGCCCACCCCCTGTGCGTCCTCTGCATGCCCACCCCCTGTGCGTCCTCTGCATGCCCACCCCCTGTGCGTCCTCTAGTCTAATGTCCTACCATATTAATATTATTATAATTATGTATTTATATAGCACTGACATCTTCTGCAGCACTTTACAGAGTACATAGTCATGTTACTGAATGTCCGCATGGTAGCACACAGTGAAATACCTACCATAGTCTAACATAGTCATAGTCTGATGTCCTACCATATTATAATATATGTATATATTACTGACACCTTCTGCAGAACTTTACAGAGTACATAGTTATGTCACTGACCATCCCCAGAGAAGTTCACACTATAATACCCACCATATTCATAATCTTATGTCCTACCATATTATTATTATTATGTATTTATATAGTACTGACATCTTCTGCAGCACTGTACAGAGTACATATTCATGTCACTAACTTTCCTCAGAAGAGCTCACACTCTAATCCTACCATAGTAATGGTCTAATGTCCTACCATATTATTATTATTTATTTATATAGCACTGACATCTTCTGCAGCACTTTACAGAGTACATAGTCATGTCACTGACTGTCCTCAGAGGAGCTCACTATCTAATCCTACCATAGTCATAGTATAATGTCCTACCATATTATTATTATGTATTTATATAGCTCTGACATCTTCTGCAGCACATTACAGAGTACATAGTCATGTCACTGACTGTCCTCAGAGCTCAAAATCTAATCCTACCATAGTCATAGTCTAATGTCCTACCGTATTTATTGTTGTTTATAGCATGAGCATTTTGTTTCATAAGAATTAGATGGGGGGGGGGGGGTTGTTGTACTGAGGGGCGGAGTTTAGGGCGCCAGAACTTCTGTGCCTATAGGCTCCTCAGCTGTAAATCCGGCCCTGCTTCCAATGCTTACTTGCATCTGGGGACTGAAATATATTACCCAAACAGGCTTTTCCTTTTGCTCCCCCTATATAAAGTGTGAAACACACAACAGTATCTGTAGTCTTAAAGTGTACCTGAAGGGAAAAAAAAAGTACCCCTAGGGGGTACTTACCTCGGGAGGGGGAAGCCTCCAGGGCATCCAGCGCTGGTTACCATGAAAGCCAGTATCACGGCCAATCACGTATCCAGGAAAGGTGGCGGTTACAGACTGGTGATCGCTGGTGTCCTGGTGTGGGTGGTCAGGCTCCTGTATACAGTGGTCCGGCTTGCTGCATTAGCTGGCGTTTCCGGTGCGGGCATGATGTGTAACCGTGTCTGTGGGCACGGGCGTGCATGTACACGCATGGACGTCCAGGTGCACCGCGTATGGAGGACGCGTGCGCGGTCACGTACGTATTTGTATGCGTAATTGCGTATGCGTGCGTTGTGTGCTACACAACTTCCAGCCAAGGGCCTATTTAAACCTGGAGAGAACCAACGATCAGCACTGTAGTATTGCAGCTTGCTCTGTGTTTTCCCGTGCCTGACTTGTTCTGCTCTGTTGCTGACCCTGGCCTGGCTGATTACCTGCTTTGTTGCCGAACCATTGCCTGCATGACTACCCGCTCTGCTAACGACCCCTGCCTGGCTGATTACCTGCTCTGTTGCTGAACCATTGTCTGTATGACTACCCCCTCTTCTAACGACCTCTGCCTGGCTGATTACCTGGTCTGTTGCTGAACCATTGCCTGTATGATTACCCGCTCTGTTAACGACCTCTGCCTGGCTGATTACCTGCTCTGTTGCCAAATCGCTGCTTAACCCAATCTGCAACCAATCTACATCTGTGGAAGTGCTGAGGAGTCAGTCTGGTCATGCGTCTCGATGTCACACTGGCTGTCTTATTGACGCTCCTGCCCCTTGTCCCTGCAGACCTCTGTTCTCACTCCAGAGTCTGAGGGTGGTAAGTCGCAGGGGAGGCCGTCTTCTACAACTCGGCCGCACCTGTCCAGGTACGTAGTAATTCTTTTGACAGCCAGCTTGTCGGCGCTTGTTGCAGCTCCTGCACAGGTGCACTACCTGCTTTCCCTTGGGTTTCGGCAGAAATATCAGAGCCCGATCAGGTCAGCTCTACTGCAAGTGCGAGCCGATTGCATCTGTGCAGTAGAGCTGACCCAACTGGGCTTGGCTATTTCTGCCTGAGCAGAAAGCTGCTAGTGCACTTGCGCATGCAGGCAACTGTAAATATTATTGTGTGTGTATTTTGAATACTATATAATATCTGTTTTATAAATATGAAATGAAACAAATCCCCAGTGCCGCATTGCAGAGTCTTCAGTATAGCTTCACCACCTATAAGTTGGTCAATGATACCTTGATGACATATTCCTGAAAAACAGTGACTAGAGTTCTATTCAATTTTTCAAGGTCTTCTGGATTACTTACTCCTGTGGTTAACAGAGGTTGTTAGCCAGTTTCTTTTTTCTTTTATTTATCTGATTAAATTTAATTCACTTTTGAGTGGAGATATTAGAATAAAAACTCATATATTTCCAAGGATACAACTCCCCTCCCCTTCCAATGCTTACTTGCATCTGGGGACTGAAATATATTACCCAAACAGGCTTTTCCTTTTGCTCCCCCTATATAAAGTGTGAAACACACAACAGTATCTGTAGTCTTAAAGTGTACCTGAAGGGGAAAAAAAAGTACCCCTAGGGGTACTTACCTCGGGAGGGGGAAGCCTCCAGGGCATCCAGCGCTGGTTACCGTGAAAGCCAGTATCACGGCCAATCACGTATCCAGGAAAGGTGGCGGTTACAGACTGGTGATCGCTGGTGTCCTGGTGTGGGTGGTCAGGCTCCTGTATACAGTGGTCCGGCTTGCTGCATTAGCTGGCGTTTCCGGTGCAGGCATGATGTGTAACCGTGTCTGTGGGCGCGGGCGTGCATGTACACGCATGGACGTCCAGGTGCACCGCGTATGGAGGACGCGTGCGCGGTCACGTACGTATTTGTATGCGTAATTGCGTATGCGTGCGTTGCGTGCTACACAACTTCCAGCCAAGGGCCTATTTAAACCTGGAGAGAACCAACGATCAGCACTGTAGTATTGCAGCTTGCTCTGTGTTTTCCCGTGCCTGACTTGTTCTGCTCTGTTGCTGACCCTGGCCTGGCTGATTACCTGCTTTGTTGCCGAACCATTGCCTGCATGACTACCCGCTCTGCTAACGACCCCTGCCTGGCTGATTACCTGCTCTGTTGCTGAACCATTGTCTGTATGACTACCCCCTCTTCTAACGACCTCTGCCTGGCTGATTACCTGGTCTGTTGCTGAACCATTGCCTGTATGATTACCCGCTCTGTTAACGACCTCTGCCTGGCTGATTACCTGCTCTGTTGCCAAATCGCTGCTTAACCCAATCTGCAACCAATCTACATCTGTGGAAGTGCTGAGGAGTCAGTCTGGTCATGCGTCTCGATGTCACACTGGCTGTCTTATTGACGCTCCTGCCCCTTGTCCCTGCAGACCTCTGTTCTCACTCCAGAGTCTGAGGGTGGTAAGTCGCAGGGGAGGCCGTCTTCTACAACTCGGCCGCACCTGTCCAGGTACGTAGTAATTCTTTTGACAGCCAGCTTGTCGGCGCTTGTTGCAGCTCCTGCACAGGTGCACTAGCTGCTTTCCCTTGGGTTTCGGCAGAAATATCAGAGCCCGATCAGGTCAGCTCTACTGCAAGTGCGAGCCGATTGCATCTGTGCAGTAGAGCTGACCCAACTGGGCTTGGCTATTTCTGCCTGAGCAGAAAGCTGCTAGTGCACTTGCGCATGCAGGCAACTGTAAATATTATTGTGTGTGTATTTTGAATACTATATAATATCTGTTTTATAAATATGAAATGAAACAAATCCCCAGTGCCGCATTGCAGAGTCTTCAGTATAGCTTCACCACCTATAAGTTGGTCAATGATACCTTGATGACATATTCCTGAAAAACAGTGACTAGAGTTCTATTCAATTTTTCAAGGTCTTCTGGATTACTTACTCCTGTGGTTAACAGAGGTTGTTAGCCAGTTTCTTTTTTCTTTTATTTATCTGATTAAATTTAATTCACTTTTGAGTGGAGATATTAGAATAAAAACTCATATATTTCCAAGGATACAACTCCCCTCCCCTTCCAATGCTTACTTGCATCTGGGGACTGAAATATATTACCCAAACAGGCTTTTCCTTTTGCTCCCCCTATATAAAGTGTGAAACACACAACAGTATCTGTAGTCTTAAAGTGTACCTGAAGGGGAAAAAAAAGTACCCCTAGGGGTACTTACCTCGGGAGGGGGAAGCCTCCAGGGCATCCAGCGCTGGTTACCGTGAAAGCCAGTATCACGGCCAATCACGTATCCAGGAAAGGTGGCGGTTACAGACTGGTGATCGCTGGTGTCCTGGTGTGGGTGGTCAGGCTCCTGTATACAGTGGTCCGGCTTGCTGCATTAGCTGGCGTTTCCGGTGCAGGCATGATGTGTAACCGTGTCTGTGGGCGCGGGCGTGCATGTACACGCATGGACGTCCGGGTGCACCGCGTATGGAGGACGCGTGCGCGGTCACGTACGTATTTGTATGCGTAATTGCGTATGCGTGCGTTGCGTGCTACACAACTTCCAGCCAAGGGCCTATTTAAACCTGGAGAGAACCAACGACCAGCACTGTAGTATTGCAGCTTGCTCTGTGTTTTCCCGTGCCTGACTTGTTCTGCTCTGTTGTTGACCCTGGCCTGGCTGGTTACCTGCTTTGTTGCCGAACCATTGCCTGTATGACTACCCGCTCTGCTAACGACCCCTGCCTGGCTGATTACCTGCTCTGTTGCTGAACCATTGCCTGTATGACTACCCGCTCTGCTAACGACCCCTGCCTGGCTGATTACCTGCTCTGTTGCCGAACCATTGTCTGTATGACTACCCCCTCTTCTAACGACCTCTGCCTGGCTGATTACCTGGTCTGTTGCTGAACCATTGCCTGTATGATTACCCGCTCTGTTAACGACCTCTGCCTGGCTGATTACCTGCTCTGTTGCCAAATCGCTGCTTAACCCAATCTGCAACCAATCTACATCTGTGGAAGTGCTGAGGAGTCAGTCTGGTCATGCGTCTCTATGTCACACTGGCTGTCTTATTGACGCTCCTGCCCCTTGTCCCCCGCAGACCTCTGTTCTCACTCCAGAGTCTGAGGGTGGTAAGTCGCAGGGGAGGCCGTCTTCTACAACTCGGCCGCACCTGTCCAGGTACGTAGTAATTCTTTTAACAGCCAGCTTGTCGGCGCTTGTTGCAGCTCCTGCACAGGTGCACTACCTGCTTTCCCTTGGGTTTTGGCAGAAATATCAGAGCCCGATCAGGTCTGCTCTACTGCAAGTGCGAGCCGATTACATCTGTGCAGTAGAGCTGACCCAACTGGGCTTGGCTATTTCTGCCTGAGCAGAAAGCTGCTAGTGCACTTGCGCAGGCAGGCAACTGTAAATATTATTGTGTGTGTTTGGCGCTGCCAGTGCTGGATCTAGCTGGCAGAGAGAGACAGGGGTAGACTGGCCAATCAAAGTTAAAGGTGTGTACCAGGCTTTAAGCTCCTTTAAGATCCTTCAAGTGAGGATCCTGTCATGTATACTGAGTCTCAGTCTGATGATGTCATGATGCAGTGACTAGGTCAGGACATAGTGCAGGAGGTTAGTCTGGAGGACTTGATACAACAGCTGCAGGAAGAAGGAGACAAATATAATGTTTCCCAGTAGGTACTCGATTAAAAAGAGGGGTCCCTTCTTCAGAACCCCAGAGGAAATGCACAGGACAGGAGAGGGCTGATAAGGATTCTGCAGCATTATAGAGGGCATTGAGCAGTGGAGGAGGACTGTAAAGATTTTGGTGGATGGAGAAGTAAAGTATTCTTTAAAAGAGCAATATTTTTATGTACTGCTAGTTTAGAAAGCTACATGGCTAAAGCAGTAAAGGTTTCATTATTTCAGCATGTTTTAAATAACAGCGTACTCTACTGTAAGACATACTGTTGGTAATATCAGAATATTGGGAATATGTGCATCAGCAATGGAAACAGAAAATATCCATATCCATAACAGAGGTTACCAGAGCAGCTAGGGCCGGATTTACCATAAGGCACTGTAGGCACGTGCCTACAGGCACTTGATAATGGAAAAGCGTCCCACTCCCCTTTCCGAGCTCCTCCCTCCCATATTCCCTATGCAGAGTGCTGTTGAGAGTGGTGTAAATGAGAGGTTACTCACTCTTCTCTCTGCATTTCACTGACAAGATTTCCCTTCAGTCAGGACCACCTCTAGCTACTTAATATTGAGGGTACTTCTGGCTACCTAATAATAAGGGGCACCTGTAGCTACTTATGCTGGGCAATGGCAGTAAGGGAGAAGTAACAGCTGGGACAGCCAGCACACTTGCGGTGCAGTTTGGTGGGAGTTTGTAGGTTCATGGAGGGTGAAGTCTAAGTTGCCAGGACATCTGTGCCTATAGGCCTGTGAGGTAAGTCCAGGCCTGAGAGCAGAAGCTTGGAATGATCAGAATCAGAAAGCCTTTTGTTATATTCAAATCCTTTGTGAATATACACTCTGTCATTGCAGCTAAGTAACAGCCTTCATCACTATCAATTCCATTCTGACATCCTCACTGCAAGGACCCTCATTTCCTGTAATTCTGTCAGGCAGACAGGCCTCTCCCCTCTTGAATGGCAGGATTACAGGAGGTTTGGGTCCTTGCAATGATAAGTGCTGAATGGAGCTGATGAGTGGGGTGGTATTGGCCTCAAGAAGATTTCATGATGAGTATTTAAAACCAGTAAAACATTTCTGTAGTTATTCACTGAAGGTATTAGTGATTATAACTTGTATTAGTTCAACCAAAAGTAGGTTTCTGGATCTATCCCAGGTCTAACTACTGGACCATATCTTGCTTGTTGCAGACCCTCTGAAGATCAATATAGAATCTCCCCAGCTCCAGGTTTACAAAGCATCAGTAATGTATGGACAGTCCATAAAAGTGGCCTTTGCTTTTGCCCAAACTATTAAAAACAGATTTCCCTTAATGCATATATCATTGTGGAGTGCAGTGGAAGCAGGATAGTGGAGTTGTAATGGGGCACTATTCAAGTGAACCCAAGGCGAACCTCGGACAAAAACCACGTACTTACTCAAAAAGAGGGAATCCTCTGGATCCTGTAGAGGCTTCCTGTGTCTTCCTAGCAACTGCCGCCGCACGACGGGACCCTCCGGAAGATCCGAGCTGTGGCTCCAACTTATTGCACTGGTGTGGCCATAAATTTGCAGGTGCAGTACGGCTGTGCTTCTGTATAAAAAGATGCACGGCCTGGATCTTCAATCAATTCTTAAAAAGCCCAAAAGTGCTTGAGCCATGTGACCAAGGCAGCCCTCACGAGCGCCACACAAACTTCCACCCGTCTCTTGCGATTAAATCACTTGCACTTTAGGTTGCCCAAAACGATCATACTAGGCCTTTTCCAAGTGTGTACAGGTGTCCCCTGACAATCGCCGATAGTTCTTTAGCAATAAGCTATTTTAGAAAACTATACCTGATTACTATTATTATGCAGAACAATAAGCACCAGCGGCTCACTTCTGCATGTCCTTTTCCCTCCACTCCCCACCATGGGCGTCTGCAGAAAATTTTCCAGGGGGGGGGGGAGGAAGCAAATAGGCGGGGAAGAAAGGGTGCGGCACGCGTAGCGCGTCGCGCCGAAGACTCCTTTGAAGTAAACTACGAGGGTTACATTGTGCGGCGCGCATAGCGCGCAGCGCCCCGAAAAATGGGTGTGGCCATGGACCAGAATGTGGGTGTGGCCATGGGTGGAGACAAATTTACATGAACTTAGCAATGTGGGACATTAGATTAGGACAGTAGTTGCAAACCTTTGGAGGCCGAGTGCCCAAACTGCAACCTAAAAGTCACTTATCTATCTATCTGTGAGAAAGCGCGGAGGAGCCGCCGCCATGAGCCAGCGGCGGGCGGCTCCTTCCGCACACGGCAGCTACTCGCACGGAGAGGCAGCCGCCTCCTCACATCATGAGGCGGCTACCTCCGTGCATCAGCCGGCAGAGAGCGGCGAAACCACCGCGCTGGATGCGGCGGTTAGCCGGCAGGTCCCCGCTGCGGAGACACCGCAGAGCGGGGCTGTGCTGGCTGGGACTCGTGGTCCCTCAAGATTCAGAGTGACGCGCGCGCGCACTCAGACAAGATTTATGACACCAGGGGAGAGTCAGCTGACCAGGCAGGTCAGCTGACCATAGCTCCACTTCCCATTGGTCCAGCAATCAGGGAGTTGCTGGGGGACACCTAATGTATATATACTGCTGGCTGTTCATTCATCTGGTGTCTGGCGTTGCGATCACATATGTGGGAGCACCCAGATCCGTAGTCAGATCCTTAAGTGTGCCGGGACCAGCTGGAGCTGTAATCCTACACTTAGATAGATTTTGATAGCTAAAGTACTAGTTTGATTGTGATTATTTGTTATGACTTCTGCCTGCCTCGACTATCCGCCTGAACTCTGATCTTGTACTTCGATATTTTCTGATACCCTGTTGCCGAACCTCGGCTCGTTCCTAGACTCTGTTTCTGCCTCCCGATTTTGTACCCCGATATATCTGATACCCCGTTGCCGAATCCTGCCTGTACTTTGACTCCGCCTTTGCCTACCGTATTTGTACTTTATCTGTCCGTGTGTTACGATCTGGCTTGTCCGACCTCGAGAACCGACCTCACGATTGGAGGCGGTTCCCAGTCCTCATAGTGATACTTCCTTCTGAGGGTCACTCGTGGACTTTCCTTCCTACTGTCAGTCTGACTCCTCCCGTCTTGGAGAGCTCAGGTCTGCGGAAGGAATCCGTGCAGTTCTCCTTGCTGCACTAAGGCCTCGGCCTCTTAGTGTTACTGTTACACCAAACACTACACTCTACTCAGGTGAACAGAGGTTAGCCAGTATATTGGATTATCGGTGATACTGCAGATCACATATAATCTGGTATACGTCTGTATTCCCCGTGACGCTGCAGGTCACCGGTAATCAGACCTCTCTGTACTTCACCGATCGTTACAGAACGCCAGACCAAAATACTGATGGAACGCACTGATCCTCTGACTGTGCTTGCCACTTCGGTGGATAGCATTCATCAATCACTAAGCCAGCACAAAGCCTTAATTGATGCCTTATCAGGCTCTGTGAGAACCCTCCAGACATCAGTTGATTCAGTGCGATCCCCTCATAGTGATGACATTCGTATGCCTGTCCCAGATAAGTTTTCCGGCCACAAATCTGACTTCCGGAATTTCAGGAGTAGAGTGTTGTCATATTTTGAGTTAAGGCCCCGATCCTCGGGGACTGAGACCCAACGGGTCATTTTCATTAAAACTTTGTTGACTGGAGACTCCCAGTCATGGGCATATAACCTGCCGGCTACCGATACTGCCTTGACCTCAGTGGAGGAATTCTTTAAGGCCATGGCCATAATCTACGACGACCCTGACCTTGCTGCATCCTCAGAGCGGAAGCTCAAACTCTTACGACAAGGCAGAGGGTCGGTCGAAGATTATGCGGCAGAGTTCCGTAGGTGGTCGGTCACCTCGAGATTTGATAATTTTGCCCTCATGGACTACTTCCTGTCTGGGTTGTCGGAAGAGGTTTCCGACCTAATGTTAACGGTACCCGAACCCAAGACAGTTGATGAGGCCATATCATCGGCCATTCGAGTGGATCGCAGGTTGCGCCATCAGAGGCAGGTTAGGGGCAGTCACCGTGTAAGGGTGACATCGTACGCGGCACCATCTGCTACACCCCTAGTAACACCTTCTCCGCCTGTCTCACCCTCCCCGGCCTTACCACCGCCCGAGCCAATGCAGATTGGTCGGTCGAGACTGACTCAGGTGGAGCGAAGGCGGAGAATGACAGAACAGCTGTGCCTGTACTGTGCAGCAGCAGGGCATAGAGTGCGAAACTGTCCTAACAGGTCGGGAAACGAGTTTGCCTAGGAGTAGTGGGGGGTGACACCCTAGGCACACAAACTGCACCCTTTAAGGAAAAGAAATTACTGCTCCCTTGTACGGTTACATGGGAGAATAAGTCTATGGCCACTGAGGCATTTATTGATTCAGGCTCAGCGGCCAATTTTATGAATTTTGAGTTCGCGCAGGAGTTGGGTATCCCCCTCACTCCTGTGGGGGGGATTCAGGTCACGGCAGTAGATGATTCCCCTCTACAACGGAATCATGCACTGTCTCAGACTCCGGAGGTGAAGATCACCATAGGGGTACTACATGGGGAACAATTATCATTTTTTGTTTTACACATGTCCACCTCCACTATTATCCTAGGCATGCCTTGGTTGCAGGTTCATTCCCCACAAATAGACTGGGCCACTGGACAGTTGACAGCATGGTCTCCTCATTGTTTCCAGCAGTGTTTGGGAAAACTGACATTGGGCCTAACTAAGGTACAGGTGGAGGGTGTACCAGAACAATACGCAGATTATGCCGATGTGTTTTGTCCCAAGGCCGCGGATAAGTTACCCCCTCATCGTCCATTCGACTGTCCCATTGACCTTCGTTCCGGTTGTATGCCTCCTCGAGGCCATTTATATAACTTATCCGGCCCCGAGAAACTTGCCATGCAGGAATACATTCGTGAGAACTTGGCTAAGGGCTTCATTAGGCCGTCTCGGTCGCCCGCTGGGGCAGGCTTCTTTTTTGTTAAAAAGAAAGATGGGGGTTTACGGCCTTGCATCGATTACCGAGGCCTCAATAAAATCACTGTGAAAAATCGCTACCCGTTACCACTTATAGACGATTTGTTCACACAGGTCACAGAGGCCAGCATATTTTCAAAACTGGACTTACGGGGGGCATACAACCTGGTGCGTATAAGGAAGGGCGATGAATGGAAGACGGCCTTCAATACCCCGGATGGGCACTACGAGTATAGAGTGATGCCCTTCGGGTTGTGTAATGCCCCGGCCGTCTTCCAAGAACTCATCAATGAGGTTTTTCGGGAGGTCTTGGGAAAATTCGTTTTAGTCTATCTAGACGACATTCTCATTTTTTCTAGCAACCTCCCAGAGCACAGAA
This sequence comes from Hyperolius riggenbachi, assembly GCF_040937935.1. Classification (NCBI taxonomy): domain Eukaryota; kingdom Metazoa; phylum Chordata; class Amphibia; order Anura; family Hyperoliidae; genus Hyperolius; species Hyperolius riggenbachi. Next base: position 364,536,500 of record NC_090649.1, on the reverse strand, counting down.
CCCATGTCAGGATAGTATTAGACAAACTGAGGCAGAATCTCTTATATGCCAAACTCGAAAAATGTATTTTTGAGGTCACATCGGTTGCCTTTCTGGGGTATATAATCTCCACCTCAGGGTTGTCTATGGACCCTGCCAAAGTCTCCGCGGTCCTGGAGTGGCCGCAGCCGGTGGGGTTAAAATCATTGCAACGATTCCTGGGGTTTGCGAACTATTATAGAAGGTTTATAAAGGGGTACTCCACAGTAGTCGCCCCGCTCACTAACCTTACTAAAAAGGGGGCAGACACCACTCATTGGTCTCCCGAGGCAGTACAAGCGTTTTCTAAGTTAAAAAGGTTGTTCTGTTTAGCACCCATTCTCAGACACGTGGACACTTCTGTTCCATTTATTGTTGAGGTAGACGCCTCAGAGATCGGGGTGGGGGCTGTGCTGTCCCAACGTTCTGGTCTACAGGGTAGACTTCACCCATGTGCCTATTTTTCCCGAAGGTTCTCTCCGGCAGAGAGAAACTATGACATAGGCAACAGGGAGCTCCTAGCCATCAAATTGGCCTTTGAAGAGTGGCGCCATTGGCTAGAGGGAGCTGAGCACTCTATCACAGTTTATACCGACCACAAAAACCTAGAATACATCGAGGGGGCTAAAAGGTTAAGCCCAAGGCAGGCTCGATGGTCTCTATTTTTCTCGAGATTTTCATTCTTGATCACGTATACGCCAGGGAGTAAGAATACCAAGGCAGACGCACTTTCTAGGTGTTTTGAGCCAGAGACAGCACAGCCCCCTGTTCCTGAGACCATTGTCCCACGTAGTATGGTGTTGGCCGCCACCGAGACTTGGGAGGACTGGAAAGAGACTTTAAGTCCTTTTCAGCAGGATATCCCAGAAGGGAAACCGGACGGGGTATTATTTGTTCCGTTATCATTCCGTCTCCAGATCTTGGAGATGTTTCACTCCCATAAGAACGCGGGGCATCCGGGAGCGGCTAGGACGCAGGATCTCGTGGCCAGATGTGCATGGTGGCCTTCGCTAGCCGCTGACTGTAGAGAGTTTGTCAGGGAATGTGCGGTGTGCGCTAAAAGCAAGCCCTCCCGGCTGGCATCTGTAGGTACTTTGCAGCCTTTACCCACCCCGAGTGAACCATGGACCCATTTGTCCATGGATTTTGTGGGAGAGCTTCCTAGATCTGAAGGCATGTCAGTTATTTGGGTGGTGGTTGACTGTTTTAGTAAAATGGCCCACTTCGTGCCTTTGAAAGGACTCCCTTCGGCCCAGGAACTGGCCGATTTATTTATTATCCATGTCTTCAGGTTACATGGCATTCCAGAAGACATTGTGTCTGATCGGGGAGTTCAGTTTATTTCGAAATTTTGGAGGGCATTTTGTCACCAAATGGGCATGAAATTGTCGTTTTCCTCGGGGTACCATCCACAGACTAATGGCCAGACAGAAAGGGTCAATCAGTCGTTAGAACAATTTCTGAGATGCTACGTTGCTGAGGCACAGAGTGATTGGGTTAAGTATTTACCTTATGCAGAATTTGCCCACAATAACTTAAAGAGTTCGTCCTCAGGTTTCTGCCCATTTCAGATTGTGACAGGTAGACTGCCCAAATTCTCCCCATTACCAGTTGCGGCCACTCCGTTCCCAGCCTTGGAGACGTGGCTAAGGTCATTTAAGGATATGTGGTGGATCATCAAGAATAATCTTGTAAAAGCATTCCAGAGTCAGAAAAGTCAGGCTGACAAGAGACGCTCGTTGGAGTGGAAATTCCAACCAGGAGATTTGGTTTGGGTGTCAACCCGTCACCTGACCCTGAAACAACCCTCTGACAAACTTGGTCCCAGGTTCGTGGGTCCTTTTCCGGTTACTAGGAAGATTAACAATGTCACATACTCCGTTAATCTTCCCACCAGCATGCGTGGAGTAAGGTCTTTCCACGTATCACTTCTCAAACCCGCAGCCCAGGGGGGTCCCACCCCTCCTCCTCCTGTCTTAGTCGATGCCCAACCCGAGTATGAAGTGGAAAAGATCATAGATTCACGTATGGTACAGAACTCGGTGCAGTATCTCGTACATTGGAAGGGGTACGGCATTGAGGAGAGACAATGGGTACCTGGGAATCGCATGCATGCGGACGAGTTAGTAAAAGAATTTCATACTGTACATCCAGGTAAACCTGGAAGGAGCTGTCCGGAGTCCACTCCTCGGGGGGGGGGGGGGGGGGGGGGGGTACTGTGAGAAAGCGCGGAGGAGCCGCCGCCATGAGCCAGCGGCGGGCGGCTCCTTCCGCACACGGCAGCTACTCGCACGGAGAGGCAGCCGCCTCCTCACATCATGAGGCGGCTACCTCCGTGCATCAGCCGGCAGAGAGCGGCGAAACCACCGCGCTGGATGCGGCGGTTAGCCGGCAGGTCCCCGCTGCGGAGACACCGCAGAGCGGGGCTGTGCTGGCTGGGACTCGTGGTCCCTCAAGATTCAGAGTGACGCGCGCGCGCACTCAGACAAGATTTATGACACCAGGGGAGAGTCAGCTGACCAGGCAGGTCAGCTGACCATAGCTCCACTTCCCATTGGTCCAGCAATCAGGGAGTTGCTGGGGGACACCTAATGTATATATACTGCTGGCTGTTCATTCATCTGGTGTCTGGCGTTGCGATCACATATGTGGGAGCACCCAGATCCGTAGTCAGATCCTTAAGTGTGCCGGGACCAGCTGGAGCTGTAATCCTACACTTAGATAGATTTTGATAGCTAAAGTACTAGTTTGATTGTGATTATTTGTTATGACTTCTGCCTGCCTCGACTATCCGCCTGAACTCTGATCTTGTACTTCGATATTTTCTGATACCCTGTTGCCGAACCTCGGCTCGTTCCTAGACTCTGTTTCTGCCTCCCGATTTTGTACCCCGATATATCTGATACCCCGTTGCCGAATCCTGCCTGTACTTTGACTCCGCCTTTGCCTACCGTATTTGTACTTTATCTGTCCGTGTGTTACGATCTGGCTTGTCCGACCTCGAGAACCGACCTCACGATTGGAGGCGGTTCCCAGTCCTCATAGTGATACTTCCTTCTGAGGGTCACTCGTGGACTTTCCTTCCTACTGTCAGTCTGACTCCTCCCGTCTTGGAGAGCTCAGGTCTGCGGAAGGAATCCGTGCAGTTCTCCTTGCTGCACTAAGGCCTCGGCCTCTTAGTGTTACTGTTACACCAAACACTACACTCTACTCAGGTGAACAGAGGTTAGCCAGTATATTGGATTATCGGTGATACTGCAGATCACATATAATCTGGTATACGTCTGTATTCCCCGTGACGCTGCAGGTCACCGGTAATCAGACCTCTCTGTACTTCACCGATCGTTACACTATCGTAAAGTGGCAACAGCAATTTAAACTAAATACAAACGTTTTAACTCATACATGAACATTATGGAAAATCCAAGTTGAAAATAAACAGTGAAGATAAACAATTTCGTCCATCCTACTCCTGAGAAATGTATTATTTTTTTAGATCCCCCCAGTTTTATTTTCTGTTTTAGAAAGCTAACAAAAGTAGGTTTAATGCTATTGTCTCATATGATGATGATTCAGCTTTTCCCATAGTCTCGCAGTTAGCAATCATGTGACCCGCAACAAGACAAATTCAGCAATCATGAGGCCCCCATCAAGACAAATTCAGCAATCAGGAGGCCCCCAACAAGACAAATTCAGCAATCTTGAGGCCCCGAACAGATCATGAGGCCCTGAACAAATCATGAGGCCCCCAACAAGACACATTCAGCAATCATGATGCCCCCAACTAGACAAATTCAGCAATCATGAGGCCCCCAACAAATCATGAGGCTCCCAACAAGACACATTCATCAATCTTGAGGCCCCCAACAAATCATGAGGCCCCCAACAAGACAAATTCAGCAATCATGATGCCCCGAACAAGACAAATTCAGCAATCATGAAGCCCCCAACAAATCATGAGGCCCCCAACAAGACACATTCAGCAATCTTGAGGCCCCCAAACAATCATGAGGCCCCCAACAAGACAAATTCAGCAATCATAAGGCCCCCAACAAGACAAATTTAGCAGTCATGAGGCACATACATAGACAGCATTTCACATAAATAGGCAGAATGCCCCCTTAAAGGGGAACTGAAGTAAGAGGTATACAGAGGCTGCCATATTTATTTCCTTTTACTCAATACCAGTTGCCTGGCAGCCCTGCTGGTCTATTTATCTGCAGTATTATCTGAATAACACCAGAAACAAGCATGCAGCTAGTCTTTTCAGATCTGACTTTAAAGTCTGAAAGACCTGATCTGCTGCATGCTTGTTCAGGGTTTTGGCTCATAGTATTAGAGGCAGAGGATCAGCAGGGCCACCAGGCAACTGGTATTGCTTAAAAGGAAATAAACATGGCAGCCTCCATATACCTCTCTCTTCAGTTCCCCTTTAATAGAGTGACCAGATTTTTGTGGGTCCAACCTGGGACGGGAAGGGGGGCGTGGGGGGGGGGGGGGCGTGGCCATGACATTGTATGGGCGGAGCTAACGTAATGATGTAACAGCGGGGCATAAGAAAGCAGTGTTTACGCCATGATGTGGACAAACGAGACTTTGCATCATGGGTGTGCAGAAACTGTGTGATGCTAATAGTATACCGTAACCACAAAGCAGCAAACATAGCCATCTATGACCATTAAATAATAAATGCAGTAACAGTTACCCCGGACACCAGAAAATAAACGCAATAGGCAACATGTCAGCACAAAATAACCGCAATGTGGGCAACATGTCAGTATAAAATAAATACAATGCGGGCAAACATGTCAGTATAAAATAAATGCAATGCGGGCAAACATGTCAGTACAAAATAAACGCAATGCGGGCAAACATGTCAGTACAAAATAAACGCAATGTGGGCAAACATGTCAGTACAAAATAAACGCAATGTGGGCAAACATGTCAGTACAAAATAAACGCAATGCGGGCAAACATGTCAGTACAAAATAAACGCAATGCGGGCAACATGTCAGTACAAAATAAACGCAATGCGGGCAACATGTCAGTACAAAATAAACGCAATGCGGGCAACATGTCAGTACAAAATAAACGCACTGCGGGCAAACATTTCACCAGAAAGGAAACGCAATGCGGGCAAACATTTCTCCAGGCAAGAAACGCACTGCGGGCAAACACTTCACCAGGCAAGAAACGCAATGCGGGCAAACACTTCACCAGGCAAGAAACGCAATGCGGGCAAACATTTCACCAGGCAAGAAACGCACTGCGGGCAAACACTTCACCAGGCAAGAAACGCAATGCGGGCAAACATTTCACCAGGCAAGAAACGCAATGCGGGCAAACATTTCACCAGGCAAGAAACGCACTGTGGGCAAACACTTCACCAGGCAAGAAACGCAATGCGGGCAAACATTTCACCAGGCAAGAAACGCAATGCGGGCAAACATTTCACCAGGCAAGAAACGCAATGCGGGCAAACACTTCACCAGGCAAGAAACGCACTGCGGACAAACACTTCACCAGGCAAGAAACGCACTGCGGGCAAACACTTCACCAGGCAAGAAACGCACTGCGGGCAAACATTTCACCAGGCAAGAAACGCACTGTGGGCAAACATTTCACCAGGCAAGAAACGCAATGCGGGCAAACATTTCACCAGGCAAGAAACGCACTGCGGGCAAACACTTCACCAGGCAAGAAACGGACTGCGGGCAAACATTTCACCAGGCAAGAAACGCACTGCGGGCAAACATTTCACCAGGCAAGAAACGCAATGCGGGCAAACACTTCACCAGGCAAGAAACGTAATGCGGGCAAACACTTCACCAGGCAAGAAACGCACTGCGGGCAAACACTTCACCAGGCAAGAAACGCAATGCGGGCAAACACTTCACCAGGCAAGAAACGTAATGCGGGCAAAGTTCACCTGGAAAAGAAAGCATTTACTCACCTGTGACCTGGCAGAAGTCTCCGGCCTCTGGCGCGCTGCTCCCGGGACCATCTTGCTGCTGATCTTCTCTCCCGCGCTGAGTTGAATAGCAGGGCTACGGCAAGATGGCGCCCGAAGCCCTGTACTGGAGACACAAATAGTCTGCAGTACAGGGCTCCGGCAGCCATCTTGCCGTAGCCCTGCTCTGCCGGTGTCGGAACACCGGAAGAAGGAGGCTGGAGCGGGGCTGCAGGCAATGAACTGGCACGGCATCTATAGACGCCGCTGCCAGTTCATGCGAAGAGAGTGACCAGAGTCCCGAGGCCGGGACGTCCCGCTGTTGAAAGCGGGACGTTTCCCGGGACCTCATGCTGCCTGGGACAGCGGACCCCGAATCCGGGACGCGTCCCGGGCAATCCGGGACGTCTGGTCACTCTACCTTTAATATGGTAGACACCTCTCACCTGGCTTCTGAATCCTCCTCTACTGGCTGCTGTGCCTGGCTGGCCTGGCAATACTGTTTTTGGCTGGATTGGGGATGATGTGTGGGCTGAAAGGCCTTGCGGTGATGCTGTGGCTGGGCTGGCGGTGATGCTGTGGCTGGGTTGGCTGGGGGTGATGCTGTGACCTGGCTGGCGGTGATGCTGGGCTGTTGGCTGGTTGAAGTAAATGCTGGCCTTACTGGTGGTGATGCTGTGGCCTTTTTGACAGTGATTCTGGGCTGGTTGGCTGGTGGTGATGCTGGGCTGGCTGGCCTGGATAGTTTATTTAGTGACAGGTGCCCCCTAGTTTAGGTAGTGCCAGGAGCCCCCCAGTTTAGGTAGCACCAGGAGCCCCCCAGTTTAGGTAGTGACAGGGACCTCCAGGTTAGGAAGTGACAGGAGACCCCCAGGTTAGGTAGTGACAGGTGCCCACCAGGTTAGGTAATGACAGGGACCCTCAGTTAGGTAGTGACAGGTGCCCCCAGATTAGGTAGTGACAGGGACCCTCAGTTAGGTAGTGACAGGTGCCCCACAGGTTAGGTAGTGACAGGGACCCTAAGTTAGGTAATGACAGGTGCCCCCCAGGTTAGGTAGTGACAGGGACCCTCAGTTAGGTAGTGACAGGTGCCCCCCAGTTTAGGTAGTGACAGGGACCCCCAGGTTAGGCAGCGACAGGGACTCCCAGGTTAAGTAGCGACAGGGACCCCCAGTTTAGGTAGTGACAGGGACCCCCAGGTTAGGAAGTGACAGGGACTCCCAGTTTAGGTAGCGACAGGCGTCCCCCAGGTTAGGAAGTGACAGGGACCCCCCCAGGTTAGAAAGTGACAGGGACCCCCCCAGGTTAGGTAGTGACAGGGACCCCCAGGTTAGGTAGTGACAGTGACCCCCCGTTTAGGTAGTGACAGGTGCCCCCCAGGTTAGGTAGTGACAGGGACCCTCAGTTAGGTAGTGACAGGTGCCCCCCAGGTTAGGTAGTGACAGGGAGCCCCAGGTTAGGTAGCAACAGGGACCCCAGGTTAGGAAGTGACAGGCGTCCCCAGGTTAGGAATTGACAGGGACCCCCCAGGTTAGGTAGGGACAGGGACCCCCAGGTTAGGAAGTGACAGGCGCCCCCAGGTTAGGAAGTGACAGGTACACCCCTCTTAGGTAGTGACAGGCGTCCCCCAGGTTAGGAAGTGACAGGCATCCCCCCTCACCTTGCAGCGTCAGACCTCGATCAGCGGGCGACCCGACCTGTTAGAGCGGGCGCACGGACGCACCACGCTAGGTCCTAGCGCCCGCACTATTGGTCGCCGCCTGATCGAGGTCTGACGCTGGGACGGAGGGGACGAGGGGGGGGAAGCGAAGGCGGCCAGGGGGGAGCAGCGGGCATCCAGGGCAGGGCAGATGCCCCAACTTGCCCGACGTGCGGACGCCCGTGCTCCCCACAGAACTGACAGAGAACTGAGTGTGTTTATGCAGGGAATGTCTACCTGGAACAAAAAAAAAAAGAACGATCATTTAAATCAATCATTACTGCGAGTGTACTCACAGATATATCCTTGGAACTGCATTCTATCAGCAGTCAGCACCTGTTATTGCAAGTGCGTATGGGCCTTCAATGATATGCTTAACCCTTTCTGGACCAGTACCCTCTGCCCCCTTAAGGACCAGAGGGTGCTGGTCCAGCAAACCGCCGCTTCCCGACGAATCGCTGCAAGTTACCGTCACTCCCGCTGGACACGCCACTCTGTCCCCGCCGCAGGCTGCTCTCTCTGCCGTCGCTATGACGGCAGAGTGCTGTGCGCCGGTCAGGAGCCGCTTTCATTGGCTCCTGACCCTGTCACTCAATGTAAGCCAATGGGAACGGCTTACATGAATGACAGGGCCAGGAGCCAATGAAAACGGCTCCTGCCCGGTTCACAGTGCTCTGCCGTCATAGAGGCGGCAGGGCATCACATCGCGGCGGGGCAGAGCGGACCGAGTGACGGGGACGGGCGGGGGCGCGCGGTCAATGGGACGTAGAGCTTAAGTCCGGTCAGGACCGCAGTGCCCCCTGCCCGCCGTAGATTCATACTCGCTCGGTCCGCAGGTAGTTAAAGAAAACCTGAACTGAAAATGAAAAGTCAAAATAAACATACACAAGTCATACTTACCTCCCGTGTAGTCTACTCCTCAATCTCTTTCTCCTTTCCCGCGTCCTGTTTGTCCACTGTGATCAAGGGAATTTCTCTGTCCTCCATTTTGAAAATGGCCATTACCCCATAACAGCTTTCTGGTTAGCACACTCTTAAACTGTAACATCGCCCACTTGAGCCATATGGAAACATAGACATTACTTGGCACAGTAGTTGTCCTCTCAGCTATAACTGACAGCAACTGATAAATAACTGACAGCAACTGATATATTTCAGTTCTGACAAAATGTTGTCAGAACTGGAAGGGTTCATTGTCAGAAGAAAATGGTGAGCTTCTGAGAGGAACTGATGGCAAGGTAACTATTTAATGTTCATTTGAAGTTACCTCGTGTGTTTATTTTAAATAATTTTACTCAGTACAGGTTCCCTTTAAGGCCTCTTTTCCATGGACTGTTGAGCTGTGTGCTCAGCAAGCAGTTACCAGGCAGCAACAAGCAGTTACCAGGCAGCAGTGAGCAGTTGTGAGCGTTTGAGAGGCTTTTAACTTCCTACCAACAGTCTGTGGAAAAGAGGCCTTATAGATAACAGACAGACTGAGCTGAATTGTTATGTATTTATTAAATGTATTTCGTCCAAAATCACATGCCAGGTGCTTGGGTTGGTTATTGTGCACTCTGACATTACAGAATTCCCTGTGCTGTAGAACTCACAGTTTGCTATAGTTGTAATCTGTAGTTACACCCACGGCAAAGGGCGTGAATATATAATTCTGCAATACATTTAGATATCTCTTTAGAAAATAATTGTATTTGTAGCTAATAATTACCTTACCTTCATAAAATGCCTTAAACTCTACGGGCCATATGCAATTCACTTTTTCACCCAAGTTTTCTCCTAGGGCAGGGGTCAGAAACCTTTTTAGCTGAGAGAGCCATAAACGCCACATATTTTGAAAACGGATTTCCATGAGAGCCATACAATATGCTTCACACTAGCACAGTGCGCATGTGCAGCAGAGGGCTTATGCCCATGTTGCCATGGTGATGTGTATACAGTTGATCTGCTGGGCAGCAGAAGTGTCAGACCCGCCTTCAGCTTCTCTTGGGTTTCAGCAACATCAGCAATTTCCCCGAGAGCCAGACAGGAGAAATACAGACTAACAGCTTGTACAATTAGCGAGCTGACTTGGGGGTTGATTCACTTTGTAGGACGAGATCCCCGCACTTTGGCCCAATAGACTGCCTGTCAAGTGACAGTCAGCCTATTGGGCCAATCAAAGTGCAGGGATCTCGTCCTACAAAGTCACTGGACCTGACAGGGTCCAGAGTGGGACAATTGAAGCAGCTGTTTGTTTTGGGAGGAGCGTGAGCAAGTTAGTAGTGCATGCTACAGCAGTAGCGTGCCTACTTTGAAAATTTTACTTGCGCTGCCACACTAAGCTGTGCTGCTTGAGCAGTGTAGCTTAGTGAATCAACCCCTACTGATTTGTATGTGAGCCAGATGTAGCCATCAAAAGAGCCCCATCTGGCTCCCGAGCCATAGGTTCCCTACCCCTGTCCTAGGGGATAATTTTTCATATTTGATTTAAAATAACTTTCCAGGACCTTTCAACTAAAAAAGTACCAAAAAGTAGGTGAAAATCTACTAATAAAATTGTTTTGAGTATTTTATTGTTTTCTGTAAGCTTGAAAGGCATTTTATTGACAAGTTTAAGAGAGAACGCAGGAGAAAAAGTTAATTGCATATGGGCCTACATCTCTTTTCTCTGGACACTAGATATATTTAAAGGAACAAGGCACTATAGGGCCCAATCCAATTCACTTTTTCTCCTACATTTTCTCCGAGGTGATATTTTCACACTATAAATAAAATGCCTTTGAGGCTACTTTCAAACGAAGACGTTGCATTTTAGGGGACGTTAAGGTCGCATAACGTGCCCCTAACGCAACGCATGGTGGTGTTGAAGTTGGACGTCAGATTGAGCCGCGTTATGCAGCTCTCAAAGCAGCCGCTCCAGGATAAGGTTGGGAAGTCCGGATCTTTCGGATCATTTGAATCGGATCATTGAAAAGATCTGGATCTTTGAACCGAATCATTTGAATAATTTTACTAGGGAAGCAGACTGGGTGAAATGACTAGCAGGACAGGACTTTCCCTGCAGGTGGAGGACGTGTTTTTCTGAGCTCCTGGAGTTCCAGAAGGGGTCCCATCAGGCTTTTTTCCAGACTGACTTGGAGGCTTCTTTTCTGGAGACTTTTTGACCTGAAGTCCCTGCTCCGGGCCTTTGCCGGGCAGGGGCTCTCCTACACTAACTGGCCGCTCCAGGCATGGAGCGGCCAGCTCATACCCCCCTACCTCTACCACTTACCAGGGGGATGACGGTGGCTCCTCTTCGGATGGTTTGCCGGTTGACAACGTCCTTGGTTGGCTGTGTGCTGTAAAAAATTGCGAAGAGACGCTTAAGCAATTAAAATGGATCTTTGCTAAAGCCAAACACAGATATGGAGCGAGTTGGAAGCCTGGGTACCTCAACACCAACGAGGAGCTAGCTGGGCTGAGAAAGGGGACCCGAGCCCAGAAGGCAAAGCTTGCTGAGCTGGAAAAGGTTGGAGGGCCCTTTGCAGAGCGGCTGGGGCTCGAGAAATGTTTTAAAAAAATGCTCCAGCCAGAAGCTGATATCGTCAGTGAGAAGGAGGTGGAAGATGAGGAATATATGATTGTGGAGGAAGGCAGCACCCCTCGTGATGCCCCCCGGGGGTGAAACCGGAGGATGCTCAAGACACCACTACCCAAACCCCAATTCCCCTGGGACAAAGTGAGGTCGCTGAGGGTGCCCAGGATAGTGGAGGAGCAGGCCTACTGGGTGCTGGAAGGTGAGGGAGTGCCGGTAGAGTCAGTACCCGACTCTGTGGTGGGTGCCCGGGGGAGTGTTGATGGTGCCTGTGCTGCTGCTCCTGCCGCTGGGGGTCCCGGCAGCATGCCTGTTGTGGGGGCCTCTGGTGACAGTGGGGGTGTGGGTGCTGTCGGCACTCAGGCTGTAATGGCCGTGCCCCTCTCTGGCTCGTCTGGAGAGAGGGAGACTAGCGGGGCTGTAGTAGCCCCCCCGGGTGTCCGCACAAAGTTGCCCCCCCCCCCCATTGGAGTGCTGGGTGGTACTGGGGGACCCTTACCTGGGGCCTTAGTGGTGCCTGGTACGAGATTGGAGGATGACAAGTGAAAGCCTGCCATTGCAAGGCTGCATGGAGCAAGATGGCGCTGAGGAAATCCCACAAGGGGGAGCGGCTATACAAGTGGAAGTGCAGCTTGGACCTCCTAGCCTCGCTGAGAGCAGGGAGGATTACAAAGAACTTGAGCAATTGGCCCAGGAATTCTGCCCTGAAGCAGAATCCACAGTAGACACTTCTGGTGGTGATGTTAAAACCAGGGACCCCTGGTGAATGGCAGCGGAACTGTTCGCTTCAAGGATGGTGAGAACAGCTTTTCTTTACTTCCTAGGAAGAAAAAGGGAAAGAAAGGGAAAAATAAAGTTAGTAAGGCGGTAAAGCTGGTTCTTGGAGGCAGGAGTGATGCCGCCAGCCAGTTAGTAGTTGAAGAAACTGACTTATCCTCCATGGAGGAGGAAGGACTGGAAAGTGATGGAGTTGTGGGAGAGATGTCTTGGCCTTCTAATGCTGGAGGGCAGGCAGGAGTGAGTCCCAATAAAGAGGACGTTCTGCAAGGGGAGAAGAAATCCTTCTTTCAAGAACAGGAAGGTGGTGATGTGTTGGTATTATGTGAGAAGGAGAAAGCTAGGAGCAGAAAGGTGCATATAAGCTCTTTAGATATTCTTTTTGAAAGAAATTTGTTTTCCTTTTCCGACTCAGAGAGCGATCTGAGTGGCGAGGAAAGGAAGAAAAAGAAAAAAGTAAAAAAAACAAACATCTAGAGCCTCCACCTGTGGTCAAGAGTGACTTAGTAACGGAATTCAAAACAATGGACTTGACCTTCAGGTTAGAAAAAAGTAGATTAATTGTGATTGATGAACACATTAATGAGGCGGTGATTCAAGCGGTGGAACCAGGGGGCAATTACTCAGGCTTGTATCTGGAAGGGCATGGGTGACCCCAATTGTGGCTTTCAAATGGAGTTTAGGGCCGAAGGGAAGAGGGTGTTGGTGGAAAATGAAGTGATCAAGAGATCTGACTTTCAGGGAAAACAAATATCCATGGCAACCATTTTTGGGTTGGGCCCTAATGTCCCCAGATACAAGCCTCCTCTTCCCCCTGCTTCCACCATTGATACTGTTAAAGTTCCCAACGGGGGAGATGATGCGGTCAGTAATGATCAGGGTGTCTCTAATGAGGAGACTGGAGTTGGTGCTGGTGAGGGTGCTGTTGAGCCGGAGGTGCCAGAGTTGGAGAGCGTGACGAGAGTGGGTTTTCCTGCCCTGAGACCAGATGCTAACCCTGGGGCCCTCGTTCCCCTGGCAACTTCGGCTCGGACTGCTCCCCCAGCCTATGTCGTATTCCAGGCCAGCTAGAAGCTCGAATTCTGGGAGAAGAGTCTTGGCTCCCCTGGAGACTCACACCCCAGGTCGGCGAAATGTGGTGCGTTTAAAATGGGAACATGCTTCTGCGATCCCTAGCAAGAGGGAGTTTGTTAAATATCTGTTAGACCTGGGGATTAAGCCATGCAACTTGTTCGCGATCCTGGCTCCGGGGGACCCCCCTCAGTACTACAATGTGAGCTTTCTCTCACAACATGGGATGGAGGCTTTCCTGGAGGAGAGGTTGAAGGAGTCTGTTGGTAACCAGTGGCTCGGCTTCACGGTGCTCCCTCTCTCCAGGAAGTCCCTAGAGAGAAGAGCTCATATTGTGGTGCAGAACGAGAGCATCCCGGTTCGTGACCTGATGACCTGGGTCCAGCACTATGCCGATGTCATGTCCCCGCCACACCGAGTCCTAGACGACCTGGGAATATGGTGGGGGGAATATGAGGTGGCGATAAAGCTCCATGTGAAGGAGGGGGTCGTCACCCATATTCCCTGCTCCGCCCTTATAGGACGTGATAAGATCATTACATATTACCCTGGTCAGCACAGGACCTGTAATCGATGTGGCAAGAGGGGACATCTCACTAGTGGATGCCCCAACCCCAGGTGTAGTAGGTGCCAAGAGTTTGGGCACTCTGCCAGTTCATGCAAAAGGATAAAGTGCAATTTTTGCTTTAAATTCAGACACCCCTATACAGAGTGCCCAGTCTCTTGGACTACTATGCCTGAGGATCTCAGGAAGGCCATGCTGGAGCATATGGATGAGGAGGATCAGGCTGTCTCTGTGTCTTCTCCTGTTGTTTCCATCCAGGCTGTTCCAACACCTAATGTTTCTGTGTCCTGTGACACCCCGTCCTCTGTGATCCCCTCCCCTGGTTCTTCTCAGACCGGCATGGCCCCTGAAGGGCAGACTGGACGCAAGTCGTCGGCTCACATCCGGGATGCTGCTCATGGGGGGAGAGACTCTTCTCCCAAACCGCAGCGACCTAGGTCCCAAAATAGGTCACAAAAGGGACGTGGAAAAGGGGATGGTCCTGGATCATCCTCCTCTGTGCCCCCCAAAAATCTCCCATCCCCTATTCCCTACCACTTTGATCCCCCTCCCTCCTCCCTCCCTCTTCCTGCCCTCCCTCCGCCTGCACTTCTCCCTCCTACCCTTCCTCCTCCTCCGGCCCTTCCTCCCCCTCCCTCCCCTCCTGACCCCCCTGTTAACCTCCCTCCTCCTCCGGTCTTTGATCCTGTTGCACAGCTTTCCCTTCCTGCCGAGTCAGTTCCTCTCCCCTCTTCTCCTCCGTCTACGGCGCGGCTCCCTGGTTTCACAGGTGCCTTCCTGGCACCTAGGTGTAGGGAGCACCTGACGGAGGAGGAAGGGAGGTATTTGGAGGAGAAACTCCGGAACAGGAAGAAGAGGAAGGGTGGCAAGCACAAGAGATCCTCTTCTCTGGAGAAGAGAGAAGCAAAGTGAGAACAACTTGTTGTAAAAAGACAAGGGGTTAGGATTTTAAGTAGGTATGAGGTCCTGGCCTCTGGTCCCCTCTCATCCGAAGAGGAGGACATGGATTTAGAAGGGGCAGATACTGTCTGAGGGGGTAGTGTATTTTGTGTTCATGTCTTTTCTTTTCTTGTTGATGTTGTCTTTTGATTTCAGTTAAATGTCTATGTGTAAGGAGGTACAAAGGGAAGCCTAAATTATTCTGATGGCTGTTCCCCCACCACTCATGTTGGCAATAATCAATGTTGCTAGCATCAAAATTCCAAGAGCTCGAAAATTGGCTTTTTCGATTTTGGCTGGCCTTGAGGCTGTTATTTTTTTTCCTGTAGGAGACCAGGTTCACCTCTCTGGCTGACCTATGGTCGGCTGAGAGGGACTGGTTGGCCGGTCAGAGTTTTTAGTCTCTTGCGGGAGAGCCTGGTAGTGGTGTGGCGGTCCTTTTTAGTGCTGATATGGTAACATGCCGGCGAGTAATTGAGGTGGAGATGGGTAGGTGCCTGTTCTTGGACGTCTGTGTGAGGGGGCAGGACCTCAGGCTTATAAACATCTATGCCCACCCAAAGTCTAAAGGGGAGAGGAAGCGCCTTTTCACACAGGTCAGGCCATTCCTTTTTTCCGCCTACCCTGTGATCCTGGGTGGTGATTTTAACACCGTCACTAGGGCCAAGGACAGGGCAAGCACCCAGGTCCAGGTAGGCGTTGACAGTAGGTATTTAGCTAGATTAGTTGAGGAGGCTGATTTGGTGGATGTGCACATTCGTCATTCACCAAATCTCACGGGGTTCACCTTTTATAGAGGTAGTAGTAGGTCTAGGATAGATAGGTTTTTGGTTTCAGAGAGCCTCATCACTTCAACTCCCAAGTTGTTGGTGGTGGAGTTCTCTGATCACCTTATTCTGTCGGTGGGCTTGAATGCTTCAGATGCTCCTCCCAGAGGTAGGGGTATTTGGAGGATGAATTCGTCCCAGCTACTGGAAGATGAGGTGAGACAATTCTTTGAGGAGTTATTTCAAGCACAGGTTTCCATCCTGGATTGCTTTAACAATAGGTCTGAGTGGTGGGAAGAGGTCAAAAAATGTGTTGCCAGATTTTTCAAGGGTCTAGCGTTCCGTAGAAGTGTTGATAGAAATCTCGCCTACCAACACCTAAGGGAGAAGTTGAACATACTCGTTTCTGAGGGCGGAGATCCGGGGAAGATCTCTGAGGTCAAACTTCGCCTCAAGCAGCAGCAGTATGATCAGTTGGCTTCTTTGACTCTGGAAAGGGATCATGGTAAATACCACTCACCTGATCCAGAGTTTCAAACAAAGTTCAGCGCTTAAGACGGTCCATGGTCTCAGGGATGGTTCGGGGTCTCTGGCAAAGTCCAGGTCAGAGATCCTATCCATCGCTAGAGAGTTTTACGCTGATCTGCTTGGGGAGAAGCCACTTGACCAGGCGAGGATGGAAGACTTCTTGGCCTCCATACCAGGTCTGGGAGATGTGGATGTGTCTGCCATAGACTTGACAACTGAGTTCACTGTAGATGAAGTAGAGAAGGCCACTGGTGGTCTCGCACCCAAAAAGACTCCAGGGCCAGATGGACTGACGGACAAATTTTATAAGGCTTTCACGTCTATCTTGGCCCCTCAATTGGCCGGTGCGTTCAATGACTGTCTCGCTGAGGGCCAGTTACCGCCCTCCATGAGACAATCTGCAGTGATCTTATTGTCAAAAGGGCGTGACCCTGAGATGATTGAGAACTGGCGTCCCATCATCCTTCTCAACATCGATAGGAAGATCCTGGCAAAGATTTTGTTCTGCCGATTGTCCCAGGTAACAGATGTTCTTTCCCGCCATCAGCACTGTGCCGTTTCGGGCAGGAGTACGCTCTCAGCGCTGTTAATTGTCCGGGAACTCCTGGAACGCTGCAGGGCTGAAGGCTGGGGAAAGTTCCTGCTGACATTGGACCAGTCTAAGGCTTTTGATCGAGTCACCCACAAGTACCTGTGGCGATTACTTAGTGTATACGGTTTGCAGGGTGGGTTTGTGAATTGGCTACGAACTTTGTACAAAGAGGCTGAGAGTTTCATGCTCATCAATGGATGGGTCGGCCAGCCTTTTGAGGTGAGCTCGGGGGTCCGCCAGGGTTGTCCACTGAGTTCTCTACTATATGTGTTTGCCATTGACCCCTTCGTGAGAAGGCTAGAGGGCAGCACGCTTGGTGGGGTTCCGGTGGGCATCTCTGGTGTCTCATCTCTGAAGGTGGTGGCTTATGCCGATGATGTCACCGTGGTGATCTCTAAAGCGGAGGAGGCATTGGTGGTTGCTGAAGAGATCTCCCGGTACTCATTAGCATCTGGTTCAAAGATCAATCCAGATAAGTGTCAAACTTTCTGGATGGGCAAAGCTGAAGAGTCCTTTGTGCTTCCCGGTTCCTTTCCCATGCCTCAGGAGGAAATCAAGATCCTTGGCATCAAATTCGGCCCAGGCGACTACGGCCTGCGAAATTGAGAATGCAAACTGAACGATGTCAACACTAAAGTGACTCGTTGGAAGGGTTGGAATTTGACCCTTAGGGAAAGGGTGGACTTGATCAAGATCTATCTGGTTCCAATAATTTTGTATGTCAGCTATGTTGCGATTTTGCCAGCATCTCTGTACACCAGGGTCAATAGCCTGTTTTTCCTGATGTTATGGGGAAACAGGCTAAACCATGTGCGTAGGAACATTACCTACAAAACTAGGCGGGAGGGTGGCCTAGGTATGGTCAACCCGATTGTTTTTTTTCTCTCTGATCTTTATCAAATACAATCTTGGTAGTTTGTTGGCAGAGAGCCCGCCTAGTTGGGCAGGTATCTTTCAGACTTGATGTGAGCCCTTCCTTGGGGAATGGAAGAGCGGTGGCCCAGTGAAAAATCTGAGAGCACGTCATGGCTACCTTCCGGCCTATGTTATGCCTTGCATGAAAAAACTACTACAGTGGGGATTGACGGTGGAGGACATCAGATCGGTTGAGAGGAAGGTCCTCTTGACTAGGTTGGTGGACTCCTACTATCCTGATTCACTGGCCTTAAGGGATTTCCTAGGCACAATTTTGGAGGAGGGCTTGCAATTACTTAATTCGCCGCGAGTGCTGAACAGATTGTGGGACATCGACTGGCTTGCCTTCCAGGGCAAGCTTTACATTGGGGGGAACATGAAGTGTCGGGATGTGGCGGACCGTGTTTGTCCTCGACAGGGGTGCACTGTTGAGGAGGACATGGACCATTTCCTGATGTCATGCCCTTTCAACATGGAGGTGTACAAACAGGTGGGGAGGGCTCTAGGTATTCCATTTCTGGAGCATCTTAGTTATGCTGAGTGGGCGTATGGAGCTTTCAATCAGCGCCAGGGCTTTGATTTGTGCACGTTATATGTAGTCAGCTTAGTGGTTAGGAGACACACATGGTTAGCACGGTGTGACTTGACTATTAGAAAGAAAGACTTGCCTGTCCAGGTGGTGGTGAACAACATTCTGGGTGAGGTGGGGACCATTCGGTTCTTGGAGAGGAAGAAACTGGGGAGAGGAGCTTGGGTTCTGGCGTGGCAGAACATCAAGCCTCCTTGAGCTGGTGGAACATCTCCTGGGTATTGGAGGCCTATCTCTTTCTTTTCACCTTAGATTTTTTCCTTTTATTGCATTTTTTGAGTCTGGCCGCAGGCACAAAGGGAGTTGTCCCTTTGTGCTTCCTTTTATTTGTAGGTGAGGCTTACGTCTTGTCTGGTTGTTTTGTTTCTTTTTTGTCCTGTCTGTTGTGATCTTTAGTCTTGTGTATTTTAAAGAGAATCTGTACTCTAATATTCTTACAATAAAAAGCATACCATTCTATTCATTATTTTCTCCTGTGCCCCTCTGTGCTGTTTCTGCCACTCTCTGCTGCAATCCTGGCTTGTAATTAACAGTTTTAGGCAGTGTTTACAAACAAACTAACCAGCTTCTAATAGGCTCAGCTAAGCATAGTGTATGAGTCATTCAGAGTATGCAGGGGGCCTGCAGAGGGTGTGTATCGCTTCTACCAATCACAAGCAGCCCTGCACATTCCACACAATCAAGCTTTAGCCCGACAAACAGGACAGAGGAAAGATACATTGATTTATTACAGAGACAGTGCAGTTAGGAAAGACTGCAGTAAGCCAGAGCAGATTAGAACAGGCATAGGAACTTATAGGATAGAAGAACTAAGGCTGAAAAATTTGTTACAGAGTCTCTTTAAGCTGAAACTTATTATATCCTGAGTCCTTGGGCGTAAAAGTCCCAACTGTATGGATGCCTGTATGCATGGTGTAATGTGGGTGTTGTCCTCTTCACTTTTGGTGGTGGTGTATGTTGTGTATTTTATTCTTTTTTTTTTTTTTTTTTTTGTGGGTATGATTGTTGTAGTGTTGGTGTTGTCATTTGTCCTTTTGGTGGTGGTTCATGTTATATGGTTTTATTTTTCTTGTCTGGGTGTCTCGTCAGTATGAGTGTGGTGTGAGTGCTACCTCCTCAGCAGTGGTTAATATGTATACCTTGTTACCGGATGGTATTTTCTTGTTTATTCTTAGAGCATACTTATGCTATATGTATTTTTCTGTTATTGAAGAAACTCATGGGAATTTTGAGTTGTTATATTGGATGGCATACTTTCAATTTATTTATTATTTGTCATGTATGCTGTATGTCGTAGTTTTCTTAATAAAAATATCTCCCTGCAGTGTACATTCTGTATGTTCCTGTTTCTCCCAGACCGACATCCACTGTGAACTGAATCTTTCATTGTGATGATCCGGATGATTCAACTTACAAAAAAAATCCAATCAAATGAACGATTCGTTCATGATCCGGACAACACTAAAGTCCCACCACGAGTCACCACAGTGCAGTGAATATTAATTAGCCATGTGGCTAGTCACTGAGCATGTTCAAACAATCTAACGCAGCTCTATAGAGGTATAACGTACAGCATGCTGCACTTTCATTTAACGTGCAGCGTTATACCCTAACGCAACGTGTGCACTGTGAACAGCACATTGATTTTACAGTGCTGTGAGTTAGGCTGCGTTACTGGCTGCTGTAACGTGGGTCTTTAACGTCCCACTGTGACACCAGCCTTAAGCCACCAGCAAGCAAGAAAATACTCATAATAAATTAAATACTTTTTTTACTAATTTCTCTGTACTTTTATTGCTTTGGAGCTCAGCTTGCCACAATGCAATGCAACACCTATGCGACACTCACAGTGCGGCGGGTGCGTTGTAGTATAATGGCATGCAGCATCGTTACCGCAAACATGCATGTTAACAGTGACGTTTCATTGACAGTATGCTTCACAGTACTTCACTGTATACAATGCAACACACAGATAATATGTGGCTCTGCTTTTCCGATCTGTTGCGCGTTGCATGCTGCTGCTTTAGGTAAAGCAACGGCCACTGTGAATCTAGCCTGCCATGACCAGTGGCAGAACCCAGTAATGGATAAATGGAGGAACACAAAGGACAGCATCAGCAACTTATATTGCTGAACTAATCCAAAGACAAACCCTGCCCTGAATGGTGGGCTCGTGGATGGATTGGGAAGCCTTTGGATCATGCAAAGTCTTCTTTCTACTTAGATAAGTATCTTTGTTTTTTTCTGAAAAAGAACTGCTTGAAACAAAGCCAAGGCGGGCGAGAAAGACCACTTCATGTGAGAATCTAGCAAGTTTCTTGCGTATGTACAGCACAGCAGCTACCCAATGACCTACAACCCCGAATACCTTGCTCTCCCTTCACCTCGCCAGTGGGAAGCAGCTCTTACATGCACTGCACATTAAATATATAGTTAATAAGTGTTAAGCGCTCAAATTAGTCCATAAATCAGGTGTTAGGTAATCAGCAGCCTGGCAGGGTTTTAGCAGAGTTGAGAGCCAGAGTGGCGTAGTGGTGGCCTACACGCCTTATGTGCATTTGGGCCCGTTTTGGCCGACAGATCCGTTGAGTTGGGTAATAAAGGGGGGATACTATAACCCTGCCATGCTGCTGATTACCTAACATCTGATTTATGGACTAATCTGAGCGCTTGACACTTATCTACTATACATTTTTTTTTACTATATCACCATAGCAGTGCAGCACTCCACCTTTAAGAGACTAAAGGTGCGTACACACATGCGGCTATAGTCGTTTGAAACGATCGTTCCCCGATCATTTCAAACGACAATCGTTTTAAAAAAAACCCAATGATCATTAAGTCAAACGATGCACGAGCTAGATTGTTAAAAACGAAAGATCTGTCCTGGCGGATTTTTTTAAACGACGATCGTTAGCAAAAGTAGTACATCACAGCACATTAAATTTTCCCCTCGCGATGTAACGTTCGTTCTATGATTGTACCCAGTGATGCGTTGTATACTACATGATTATACCATCATTTTTATTTTAACAGGACAAAGTGTATTTTTGTATGTTTTGTCAACACTATATTATCTAGATGCTCTACTACATACCGGCAGTATGAAATAGAAATTTAGTTATGTCATATGCGTAACGTTAGTTTTACAGTGTAACGTACGTTTTGAACCGTTCGTTACGTGCGGGCGGAACTTGCTATGATGTAACTTCCAGGAACAGTATGTGATGTTGTTCCGGATCATTCGTTAACAAACGATCAGATCATTACACACCTTTAAAAGCTAGGTCGTTCTCTCGTCAATTAAAAGATCATTCGTCGTTCACAACGAACGATCGTTGTCGTATGTGTGTACGTAGCTTAACATTGCTCTTTATGGTGTTTATGAAGTCCAACTGAACTTTGTGATTACAGTTTATATTTCTTATTTGCCGTTTATATGTAAGCACCTGTAGTACTTGTATGGTATTGTTTTGATGCATTGCACATTGTTTCCTCTGCCCACCGACCGACACCTCTGCCATAGATACACGCCACTAGCCTACAGGTAGTAATGCATATGTCTAGGAGAATTCATGAAAAGCATGTGATTTGTTTCATTGTCAATAGTATAGTAGAGGCGCCTCACGTAATATCAACTGGTATTCTATATATAAGGATACACACTGCAGCCACTGTAGAGGTAAATCCTCAGCCTCCAAAGCAGTAGATATATCAAAAAATGCAGCAGCGCTGTGTAGTACACCCTTGAATGAGGCAGTTCCACCTCCAGAGATCCCAGTGATGGGTTCTTCCTCTCCTAAAAGTGCAACTCAGTGCACAAAAAAAGGGAGATATGGATTCTCTCAATGGAATAATGAATTGCAAAATTTATTGGAATAAATGGATTTTTTAAAAACAGGTAAGATAAAACTCACATCTAGAGGGTCCTACTCCAGTAGGAACCCTCTTGGCAACAAACGCTTCCCACTCCGTGTGGTACTACAATTATCAGCGATCAGTGTAGCATTGCCCGCTCTCGTCCCTCCACTGAGAGAATCCATATCTCCCTTTTTTTGTGCACTGAGTTGCACTTTTAGGAGAGGAAGAACCCATCACTGGGATCTCTGGAGGTGGAACTGCCTCATTCAAGGGTGTACTACACAGCGCTGCTGCATTTTTTGATATATCTACTGCTTTGGAGGCTGAGGATTTACCTCTACAGTGGCTGCAGTGTGTATCCTTATATATAGAATACCAGTTGATATTACGTGAGGCGCCTCTACTATACTATTGACAATGAAACAAATCACATGCTTTTCATGAATTCTCCTAGACATATGCATTACTACCTGTAGGCTAGTGGCGTGTATCTATGGCAGAGGTGTCGGTCGGTGGGCAGAGGAAACAATGTGCAATGCATCAAAACAATACCATACAAATGCCATCAGATCGATTTTCAATGGTTTTAATACTGAAATCTATTGGAAATATGTTCCTAGTAAAAAATGTTCCTAAACACATCAGATAGATCAGAGATCCATCTGATGATCTATCTGCTGCTAATCTAACGAGTGTAGGCCCGGATCACATTTGCGGAGCCGGCCATATGGATCCGGCCATCAGGATCAGGTAAAAGCTGTCCGTTTTTACAGCCAGTGTGCTGTAAACTGTCAGTTTTCTATTTGTTCTTATGTAACTGCAAAACCTTCTGTTTCCATTATGCTTAGCAAAACGGTCGGGAAAATTGGGTCCTGCTGCATTTTTTTTGTCAATTCAGCGGAATGGACAACAGAACCGTATGGCCAGTTCCGTTGGCAAAAAGCTAATGTGAACCAAGCCTAACTGAAAAATATATCCAAGTCACAGTGAATCTATCATTGTTATACTACATGGATGTTGGTAAGATTGTATAAAAATTGTACAGTCAGATTGTATAGTGTGTGGCCACCGTTAGGGCCCATTTACACTAGAGCGTTTTGCCGGCGATTTTGGCAAAACGCTCAAGCGCCAGCACTTTTTAAATCGCTAGTGCAATTATACCCTATGGGCCCGTTCTCACGCCGGCGATTAACGCAAATCGCCAAACGCAAACGTGTAGCCTTTTCAGGCGATTTCCTAGTGATCATTTTTCAGTGCTATAGAAGCGCTAAACATGATCACTAAAAAATCGGCAAGTGTGAATGGCGATTTTTTTTCACGTTCAATGCAAAAAAATTGCCCGAGCAAAACGCTAGAAACAGCGCTAGCGTTTTGCATTTAGCAAGTGTGAATGGGCCCTTAGGCTGCTTTTCCACGAGCTGTTGAACTGTGTGCTCAGCAAGCAGTAACCAGGAAGCAGTTACCAGGCAGCAGCAAGCAGTTGTGAGAGTTTGAGAGGCAATTCACTGCTTATCGACTGTCCGTGGAAAAGAGACCTGAGGGCTGAAACCCACTAGAACGATTTTTGAGAGCGTTTAGGGAGGTTATCAAAAAGCTCAGCTAATGTTAATGGATGGGCCAAATTCCACTTGCGATTGCAAGTACCAAAATCACAAACGCAGGACATGCAGCATTTTTGAGCGTTAGCGCTGGTGTAACCACTCGTTACACCAGCGCTGGTATAATCACTCGTCAAAATCTACACAGTGCAATTTACTTGCATTTTTAAATTACTGCACACTCTACAAAAAAATGAAAATTAATTGAAAGGACCAATCAGAATTAAAATCACTAAACACAAATCGCTACACAACCGCTGGCAAAAAGCTTATACTTTTTAAAATCGCTACCAAAATCGCAAGAAAACGCTCATGAAATCACTTACAAAATGCTCATTAAAAACGCTATCAATTGCAATAGCGATTTGCGATTTGTAGTGGGTTCGAGGCCTGACTGTGATCACCTCCAGCCTTAGCACTTGATCATGACTAGCAAATCAGAGACTTGCATATCTATTACCTGACCAAACTGATCGCATGCTTCTCCATGAGTTTTCCTCATCATGATCATTACTACATACAGGTTGGTGATACATCTCTACAGTATCAAGCCCAAATTGTTCATTTGTATTAGTGTCTCATTGCTGCCTTTTGAAGTGATGGCTCTGGTCACAATCCAGTTAAGGTAACCATTAATGATACAATCCTGAATGTAATGTACAATCTTACCACATATATGTAAGATGAGGAACTACTTAAAGTATCCATTCTATGGATATTCACTCGGTTTACTCTTCTGTTAGGCCTGGAACCCACTGCAAAACGCAATCGCTAATCGCTAGCGTTTTGTATGAGCAGTTTGTAAGCAATTTCATGAGCGTTTTAGGGAGCAATTTTAAAAAGTGTATCATTTTGCCAGCGGTTGTGTAGCGATTAGCAATTAGCTTTTAAAGTCTGATTGGCCCTTTCAATTAATTTTAATTTTGTTACAGTGTGCAGTAACTTCAAAACGCTAGCAAAATTGCTCCCTGCAGGTTTTGATGAGCGATTACACCAGCGATTATATACTTTACATTGAAGCGCAATTGCTAACAAAATGCTGCATGTCCTGCGTTTGTGATTTTGCTAGTCGCAATCGCTTCTGTGGAATTTGCACCATCAATTAACATTAGCAGAGCGTTTAGGGAAATCGCTAGCAATTGATCACTCCCCAAAAGCTCAAAAAATCGCTCTAGTGGGTTCCAGCCCTCACGTAGATTTGCTACGATTGATTCTGTTCCATATATTTACTAACATTACAAACACGATTGTATCATTAATGGGCAACATAATTAATATTAATATTCAAGCATGCACATATTTCTGTCCTGTTTATTCACAAGTCCTGCGAACGTGCATATATTCCAGTCCAGTCAATCACAAGTCATGCAACTGTGCACGTATTTCTGTCCAGTTATTCAGTATTCATGCAACTGTGCACATATTTCTGTCCAGTTATTCAGTATTCATGCAACTGTGCACGTATTTCTGTCCAGTTATTCAGTATTCATGCAACTGTGCACGTATTTCTGTCCAGTTATTCAGTATTCATGCAACTGTGCACATATTTCTGTCCAGTTAACCTACAAACTGTGCAAGCGTACACGTATTGCTGTCCAATAAATCACAAGTCCCGCAACTATGCACATATGCCTGTCCAGTTATTCACAAGTCATGCAAGTTTTCACATATTTCTTTTCAGTTATTCACAAGTCCTGCAACTGTACACATATTCCTATCCAGTCATTCAAAAGTTCTAAAATTGTGCAAAAAATTCTGTACAGTTATTCAGAAGCAGTGCAAGTGTGCACATATTCATTATTCATGTCCAGTGATGCGCAAGTCCTGCAGGCATGCATGTATACCTGCCCAGTTATTCACAAGTCATGCAACTGTGCACATATTCCTGTCCTGTCATTCACAAGTCATGCCTCTTGTCCAGTGATTCTGACGTCCTGCAAGCGCGCGCATATTTTTGCCCAGTTATTCACAAGCCATGCAAGCATGCAACTATTCCTATTCAGTTATTCACAATTGCTGCAAGTGTGCACATATTCCTATCAGTTATTCACAATTGCTGCGATTCTGCGCATATTCCTATCAGTTATTCACAATTGCTGCGATTGTGCGCATATTCCTATCCAGTTATTCACAATTGCTGCGAGTGTGCACATATTCCTATCCTGTAAAGCCTGGTTCACACTTGTGTTGAAGTGGCTAACGAATCCGCAGGGCTGGCCCGCCCATGAGGCGGGGTGAAACTTTTGCCTCAGGCGGCACTTCTGGGGGGGCGGCAACCGCCCGTCCGTGGGTGTGGGGGGCCGCCCGAGCTAGATGGGATAGCGGGCAGGAAGGGGGTATTGGCCTAGTGGCGGGGAGGGGGGTCAGACCGCCCCCTCCCTCACCTGGGTCCCCCGTCCTCTGCTCTCCTCCAGCTTTAAAAAGTTAAATTGCCGCCACTATTGTAAGAGGCACAGGCGGGGATCACTCACCTTTTCCGCGTTCCAGCGTGCGCTCCACTGACGTAACTTCCTGCTACGCCGCCCACTGTATTGTAAGTGGACGGCGCTACAGGAAGTGACGTCAGTGGAGCGCACGTTGGAACGCGGAAAAGGTGAGTAATCCCCGCCCGTGCCTCTTACAATAGCTGCGGCAACGTAACTTTTTAAAGCAGGAGGGGAGGACTGGGACCCAGGTGAGGGAGGGGGGGGCCCAACCCCCTCCCCGCCGCTAGGCCAATACCCCCGTCCTGCCTGCTATCCCCTCCAGCTCGGCGGCCCCTTACACCCACGGCTTGGGGGGGGGGGGTGCGGCGAGCGGCGATTTCTTCAAACTTTGCCTCAGGCGGCAAAAAGTCTAGGGCCAGGCCTGCGAATCCGTGAAAACAGATCTGATCCATTTCCCCACATCACCCAGACCCCCACCCCCAAAGTGTATTGTTCTATTTAGAACGGTCCTTTTCTTCACAAGTGGGAAGAAATATTCCGTATCTCATTGCCCCCAATGCAGCGCTTCAGCTTCCGTTTCCATTCCGCTGGGCTCAGTGGTCCAGAAAAATTGGTACGGATCGTGCGGAACGGATCCATTGGACGGATGTGAACGGATCCATAGGTTAACATTGGATCCATTCCCATCTGTTCAGATCTGTTCCCTTCCGATCCGGGAACGGATCGTTTTTTAAAGTCTGATGTGAACCGGGCCTTATTCATAAGCCATGCAAGCGTGCCATGCATGGTGCACAAAACTGCACATATTGTTGTCCAGTTATGCACAAGTTATCCACCTGTGCCCATATTCTTGTCCAGTGATTCAGAAGTCCTGCAAACGTGCATATAGTCTAACATCGTTTTTACACATTTTCTGTGGTGTCCTTAATGTTTACAATTTCTGCAGTAAAGCCAAATTAGCCAAATCATTAGCACTTTTATTTACATTTAATGTGAAATTTAAACACTAAACATAATAAAATTGCCAATGTATCGTGAGAGCCAAGTGCACAATGCTACTCCCTTTTGCTGCACAAACTTTGGTTGTAAAATTGTTATTTTGCAGAAGAAAATTTTGAAAACACTGGCTGACTTTTCATGGACTGGAGAAATAATCTGACTGCTCTGAGTTGGCAGTTCTCCAGAGACGTATCCTACAGCCTCAACCCTTTGGCTGGGGAGTGGAAGGGAAGGAAAAGGAGGGGTAAGTCTCTCTGAGGATCAGCTGCTGCAGCAGCATAGGGTAGGGCTAGGGGAGGGCTAGTGCTACAGTAGCAGACGCTCTATGCTAGTGACTGAGCGCTTAGCTCTTTGGAGTGAAAAGCAGCAGTGCTGAAATCATTCCCTGTTCTGCTCTGGCAGTACGCGATTTGCATTGTTTCATTGAGGATTTCGAGTGGCTCTTTAGAACAGGCAGGGCATTTTTTAAGTTGCTGGAGTGGGATCTGCTTTAGGACAAAGAAAGTTTCTCTCATTCTGCTACTCATTTCTCTGGAAGGGTGGATTATATGGATAAAGAAACGGACACAGCGAGGTAAATTCAGTTCATTGCAGAGGAATAGCCCGATGACATAGTATTTTACTTCTTTTTTTTTTACAGGAACGTGCGACTGGATATGCAGTGTCTATGACGCTGATTATTGCAGATAAAGGCATAATGGATTTATGTGACAGATTAGTGGATCTCAATAACTGACAAGTTCTGTCTTGCTTCACTGCAGCTTATCTATAGAGGTAATGCTGCAGCTGTAAACTATAGTGTGTAGTGTTTACAGCTGTGTATGGTGAACTAACAGGAAATCCTCAGCACGGATGGGACAATCTCAATGAGAACAATACACTTCATTCCCTTTTTAGAAATTCATTTTATAATGAATTTGTAACGAAGGACTAGTGTGCGTTTCATTTTAAAGTGCATTTTATACGGTAGTTTCTCTGGGAGGAAATCTAGGAACAAGGCAATTTTGTTATTCGTGATTCTATAAAGGATACAATGAAAATTGTCTGAATGTAAATGCATGACCCATGTGAAGTTATGCTAGAATGAGGGGCTCCCTGCATACAATTTAGATTCAGAGAAAACTGAAACAAAAGTGGACCACTTGCCCAAACATCCCATCAAGGAACCTGATTGTTTATTGTGGGCAATTGCTCTACTTCTAGTTCTTAGCACCTATGTGTAATGATAACTAACATGGTGTAATGGTCCAGTGTCATTCTGTTATCTTGTTGGCTTGCCTTGAGTCATGTAATCCAAATCTCCTGTGAAGGTTTAGAGGAGACAGGTAGTGATTGCTATTGCTTTGTGAAGATTACGCCTTTATTGTATATGACTGTAGTGTGTGAAAGGCTACTTTAATGTGCTGCAGATATGTGTTAAATAATAAGCAAAAAAAAATCAACCTGTACTGTGAAGTGTCTTTGAGAGATTAGCTGTTATCTGCTTTATTACAGGTGGTGTATTAGCTGTGTTCTCTTTGGAGTTTGAAGATTTTTCAACTCCTGCTTTTATCAGCATGAAATGTCATTGGCTAATACTTTACTTCATGATTCCCATTCTAAAGGTGGCCATATAAATTAGTGGTTACGCTTTATGATCTGACAAACCCCTCCCCCCACTTCCAGTATGCTTATCATTGTGTCTGTAATTGCAGATGTTGGCTTGGCCTATCTGTGGGAAGCTGAGTGCCAACACCATTGGCAGTTTGGAAAACAACAGTAATTAGAGTAGACTACGGGAGTTGATTGACTACAGTGGGATTGGGGGGGGGGGGGGGGGGGGGTGAATTTAAACAGGATTAAATTTAGATGAAATACTGTAAATACATGTATAAGAATAATTTTACATGCTGAAAAGTTTGTAATTCTCTCCCTAGTTCATGTTGTGATTCACACAACTCTGCCAGGCAGCACAACCTGCTGTTTTTTCTGTAGTTCATGTTGTGATTCAGGCAGCACAATTTGTTGCTTTTTCCTGTGCCACTTCTTACAACATCTTTTTGCCTCTTGTACTGTATGAATGGGCACTATGGGCTGCTGAGTCATCTTTTCATAGGCATGCAGGTGACAAAGGAATCTGAAGTAAGAAAATATTTAGCCCGGGTTCACACTGGATGAATCAAAAACGGATCCATTTTTATTTGGCATCAGTTTCTGCTCCGTTCCATTAGTGCACTGTTAGTGTGATGTGTCTGCCACTACAGAATTATCACAGCCTCCCCAAACTTAGGCCCAGCTCACACTGGCCCAAAAAAAGGTCCAACTGGATCTTAACGGATTTTAACGGATCCTATGTTAATAAATAGCATATGTTCATTTTGCCCCATTAGAACAAATCCGCTTGGCACATTTTGCCGAACAAACCGCAAGTTTGGGGAGGCTGCGATAATTCTAGATCGTCAGACACGTGGCAGTGACAGTGCACGAACAGAGCAAAAACTGATGCCAAATAAGAACTGATCCGTTTCACAGATCAGTTTTTACATGGATCAGGTTTTTTATCTGTCCAGCGTGAACCGGGGAAGATAGTGCGTGCATTACAACCGTACCTTAAAGGGAAGGTGCGAGCAGGGAAAAAGAAACCGATCTACTTACTTCGGGCCTCCTCATGATCCTGGCAGCCTATCTGTCCCTCAGCGCAGCTCCAGTGTCCTGGGATCCCCCCTCCGTTGCAGATGCCGACCTCGGCTGGTCAGCATCTTCTGCGCTGCTCGGGATAGCGCTCACTTGGCCTGGAGCATTCTGCACAGGCGCAGAAGATGCCTACTTGGCGAGGACAGCATCTGCAACGGAGGGGATCCCAGGACACTGGAGCTGCGCCAAGGGATAGATAGGCTCCCAGGGTCACCAGGAGGCCCGAGGTAAGTAGATCTTATTTTTTTATTTTACTCCTCGCACCTGTCCTTCAAGAATGGGGTCACACTTGTGTCTGTGGGAATTGCGGACGTTTCCCTTCATGTGTTTTGCCACATGATATGTGTGTGTTTAACACTTTTTTTTTACAGGACTGAGTGATTTCAATGAAGAATCACATGCGTTGTGCAAAAAAAGTAGCGCAGGTTGGATTTTTTTTTCAATACTATGCAGAATTTTAGGTATCTCCTGAAAATGCAGCTCACCGTAAATAAATGACATGCGTTTTTGCACATGATTTTGTGTTGCGGCAAAACAATTCCGAACTGCGCATCTGTTATCCCTGCCTTAGGCCTCGTTCACATCATTTAGCGCAGATGGCTGTGCGATTGGAACGCAACGCATCCAATCGCACGCCATCTGCGCTCCTATGCACTGCTCTGCAGATCCCATTCATTACAATGAATGGGATCTGCGCTGCGATTCCCAAAAATGCGTGCAGCACGCGATAGCGCAATCGCGCTGCCACGCAGCGCATATGATGGGAACGGTAGAAGGGCTGTCTATGCCCTTCTACCGTTCTTGCGTGTCGCACACTATACGCGCTGCCAAAATGCGCACGGCAGCGCGTATAGTCTGAGCGAGGAGTTAGAGCCTAGAGTATGCTTTAAAGGGAAGGTCCGAGCACTTTAAAAATAAAAAAATTCACTTACCCGAGGCCCCCTGCATCCGTCCTGTGCCCTTGCCGCAGCTCCGGTGGCTCCAAGTCCTCTCGCCAGGTTGGCATCCGGGTCGGCTTCTCTTGCACTCCAGCATGCAGGTCATTGGTCGCGCTGACATCATCTGCACTGTACTGCGCAGGTGTAGAACTACTGTGCCTGTGCAGTATAGTCCGGATGATGTCACTGCGACTCTGAGAGCCGCCCATGCAGGCGCAGTGGACATCCAGCGCTGGAGGGGACCCCGGGCCACTGACGGTGAGTGGAGCTGCGGTGAGTGCACATGACGGCTGGCAGGGGCTGGAGGAAGCCCCAGGTAAGTGGGGTTTTTTTTATTTTCAATAAGCTCGAATGTGTGCTTTAAGTCTGTCCATACTGATAAAGACTTATGGTCATACGCCTTGCACTCTTCATTGTTTGATCTTAATTAATTTTACCAAACTTGAGCTGTATGAGGAACTGACTACAGTCTTTTCAAGATATTCATTCTTTTGACCCTTTAAGCTTAGTACACACTTTATATTAGTATTGGCCAATCACTGACCAATTTTACCACCTCCATCTAGTATGGGGGTTTACTTACACAATCTGCTCACAGTATTCATTATCTGTTGACCCTCATACTACATGGAGGTGGTAAAATTGATCAGTGATTGGCCAATCATAATTGAAAATGTGTACAAGGCTTTAGGCCTGGAACCCACTGAAAACCGCAAACGCAAAACGCAACCGCTAGCGTTTTGTCTGAGCGGTTTGCAAGCGGATTCATGCACGTTTTCGGTCGCGTTTTGCAACAGTGTATTTTTTTGCTCAGCGGTTGTGTATCGTTTTGCGTTTTGCGTTTTTATCCTGATTGGTCCTGTGAATTATTTTTAATTTTGTTACAGTTTGCTGAACCGCAAAACGCTAGCAAAACCGCTCAGTTTAGGTTTTGCTGAGCGTTTCTGCTAGCGTTTCAATACTTTACATTGAAGCGCTAACGCTCCCAAAATGCTGCAGGTCCTGCGTTTGCGTTTCTGGGAAACGCAAACGCTCCTGTGGAAGTTGCCCCATCCATTATCAGCTGAGCGTTTTGGCAAAACGCTAGCGTATCGCAGCGCTGCCAAAATGCTCAAAACGCTCTTGTGGGTTCCAGCCCTCAGGGTGTGTTGATACATCAAGTTTTGATTGGCCAATTTTATCACTTTCAAGTAGTATAGAGGTCAACTGAATACTTTAAACAGATTGTATAGGTAAGCTCTCATGCTTCATGTAAGTGGTAAAATTAGCCAATCAAAACTGAGTGTGTGTATGCTTCATTAAAGGGAATTTAAAGCGTTAAAAAAAAGCAAGTTTAACTTACCTGGGGCTTCTGCCCCCCCCCCCCCCCCCCCCCCCACCCAGCCCGGAAGCCATCTTGTTCCTGCGCCGTGCCAAACCGTTCCTCCGGTCCCCTGCCATGGCTCAGTTCCATTTCTGCTGATTGATCAGTTGGCGGGCCATGTCCTCGTTCGCTTTCATCGCCAAGAGTGTCCTGCGCAGGCGCAGTAAGGGAAAACCTCACAGGACTCTCTCGCAAAAGGGAGTCTGAACGAGGCCGTATAGGTGCAGTGGCCCGCCGCATGATCAGTCTGCAGAAACGGAGCTGAGCCATGGTGGGGAGGATCAGTTTGGCACGGCGCAGGCACAGGATGGCTGCAGGGGGCCAGTAGAAACCGCAGGTTAGCTAAACATGCTTTTTTAACGCTTTAGGTTCCCTTTCAGCTATGTTCAGGTGTCTTAGCACATTGTTGATGATATCATTACTGATTCGCTGTATTCTCCCCAGATTGGGGCACCTTGCCCACTCTTCCCTCCTCTTTTGGTAGAAAAAGAACAGGCTGCTTGTCGGTACAACAATCATTAAAGTGTATTTCCATATTTAGTGGAAAATACTCGGTTAAAAATAATACCTGCATGCTGCCCTTGTCTTTTGTTGAAAATAACCCACATCTGTACTTCCTGTTCCCAAATCCACACCACATCATCACAGATACTAAAAGTAGAGCTGGATTTAATCCCTCAGAGGTGGCATATGGACATATGCCCATGTCACCCACAGTGTCATATCTAGGAACTATGATTCCTAGGCCAAGAATTTAATCTGCACCCAAGGGGATTGGGGTTATATGGGTTTTGAATAGGTCTGAAGTGAGGCATAGGAAGTAATAATGAAGTGTGCCAATGGGGTCACAACCACATATGAATAGGTCAGCATACAAATTTACCAAAAAACAGGCAGCAGCATGACATCCCAAACGTCTTCAAAATAACAAAATTTGGCAGGCGTTCCTCTCAGATAACCTAATTACTAGGCAGAATGTCCCAGTAAAACAAACAACAACAAAAAAACCCTATGAGACCGCAAAATTAGGCAGCACCCCAAGACAGACCACCACTAATATACAAAACCCAAGACAAACCTTTGGTAATAGACAACACCTCATGACAAACCCCAGTTACAAGCAGCACCCCATGATTGACCCCCAATAACAGACAGCACCTCGTGTCTGACCCTAAATAATAGACAGCACCCCTTGACTGTACCCAGTTAGACAGAACCCCAAGTCAGACCCCCAATAACAGACAGCACCCCATCACTGTGCCTAGTTAACAGACAACAGTAACAGACTACACCCCATGACAGACACTTGTAACAGACTACATACCCCATTACAGACCTCAGTAACAGCACTCTGTATGCACTCCCACTATTGCCCCATGACAAACCCTCAATAACAGCCCCCCTGACAGACCGCAGTAACAGACCTCATCCTATGACAGACCTCAGTAACAGACAACTCCCAATAACATATCCTAGTAACACACAGAACTCTCAACACAGACTCCTTGTAACAAACAGCACCCCATGACAGACCCCAGTAGAAGACAGCATTCCCATCAGAGCCTCCCATTATAGACAGCACTCAGGACAGGACTGGAGTTATCCACCATATGGCGGATCTTAGTAACACCCTCCAGCCTAGTCAGCATTCATGATTCCAAAAAATTCTGCTTTTCTGGTTGCATTCTGAACCTCTGCATTTAGTACATTCTTACTTACTCAGAATGAGTAACCCACTGTACATTAACTGCAAGGTTGGTGCAGATGATCGACTAAAAGAGGTTAGAATGATATCTAGGTAATTCATATACTTAGAACAAGGTCAGCAATGACAGCTTTCTATAGTCTGCGTTAATGTTTCAGGGGCTGTTTCTGGGAACCACATAAGAAGTATGGTAAGGGTGCCACTACTAGACTTGTATAAATCAGTGTTGCTGCTGAAGGGAATCTTTTTGAATTGGAATGGTGTTTCATTTGCATTTGAGTCTCTGTTCATATGTGTGTTTGGATAATATCTTCACAGCTGCCCAATGAATTCAGTACAGTCAGCAGATTTTTTTTTTTTTTGGTCACAGGCTGCCCTTTATGCTGTTTTTGTCCACAGTGTGTCACTTATGAGAACTGTGGAGTGCCACCTACCCTGGTAACCAGATACTGTCCCTGATGCTAAGTGAAGCATTCATTCTACTCAGGACTGGGTTACACCCCCATATGCAGCTTTTTATCATTGATCCACAGATATACAGCTTTAATGGACACTTGTAACGAGAGGGATATGGCGGCTGCAATGTTTCCTTTTGAAGGCAGCCATTCACTGGTCGATTGCCACCAAATCTACCAGCAGATAGATCCCTCTCTGATCAAATCTGATCACAGAGGGATCTTTTGGCTGCCCATACACTGCAAACAGATTTTGAATCGATTTTTCACTATGAAATAGATTTACAATCTGTGGAGCTGCTGCTGCCGCTGCCCCCTGCATACATTACCTGATTCGGTCGGCGCGAGTCCCCCGGTCTCCGCTGTCTCTTCTCCGCTCTGGGCTTCAGCTTAACTTTACTTCCTGTCGGGGGAAGTTTAAACAGTAGAGGGCGCTCTACTGTTTAAACTTCCCCTAACAGGAAGTAAGTGAAGCCAGCTGGAACCCAGCTCGGATACGGGACAGCAGGGACAAGCGCCGGTGGAACAGGTAATGTATTGCCGCTAGCGTCGGTCGTCGGACATTCAAACGCGGCTATCGACGCACTCCCGACCCGCAAACCAAACGCAAACGTGGGTACTGCAGCATCTCTGCGCCTTTATGTGATTCAGCCTCATTGTAAAGTATAGGAAAGCAGAAAATCGCTCTGAAAAGCGATAGATCAGAGTGATTTTCAGCGTTTTTGTTACAGAAGCTGATCAGTTCCAGCTCTACTTTAACAAAAAAAAAATGCTACACCAAAACGCTCCAAAAATCGCTAGGCATGATTAGAAAATTGCTAGGCACATGCCTAGCGATTCACTTTAAAAAAAAATCACTTAAAAATGCACTGAGCATTTGCTATTACGCTAGCGCTTTTTGGTGTGCACTGGCCCTGAAAGAGCAGATTTGGAGATATGTTTTCCGAATCACAGCTGCCAATTCAGCCCAGCTACCAATTTCACTCCTGTGGGGCTCCTCCAACAATAGCATCTTCTTAAAGTGAACCTGAAGTGAGGAAACTGGCTTCAGGTTAGATACTTAGCTAGGTAGAGGGAAGGATCCCATAGAGTCCAGTTCTCTCTCTCTCCATCCTGTCATTCCACCAGTGTGCGTGGTTGAAGTTCTGCGATCGAATACCTCTTTGTTTCTCTTCGGGCTGCTCGGAAGTACTCATGTCCCGAGAACCCGAGTACTTCCATAGGTTGCTTAGGCAGGGCGAAGAGGTGTTCAGCCTAGCACTGAAAAAGCATGGCGCTAGAACAACAGAACGGATTGAGGGCCCTCTGCATAGCTAAGCATCTAGTGGTCAGTTGTATAGCGCACGTATTATAATCACTGTGAACTGCAATGGAGACTGGGCATAGACTTTAAAGCAGAGTTCCCCAACCCTGTCCTCAGGGCCCACCAACAGTACATGTTTTACAAAAAAACAACACACAATCACAGGTGGGGTAATTAGTGTTGAAGCAGAGCTTATTAACTACCTCTGTGGATTTCCACAAAACATGCGCTGTTGGTGGGCCTTGAGGACAGGGTTGGGGGACACTGCTTTAAAGGACAACTGAAGTGAGAACAATATGGAGGCTGCCATATTTAATTTCTTTTAAACGTCACTAGTTGCCTGGCAGCCCAGCTGATCTATTTGGCTGCAGTATTGTCTGAATAACACCAGAAACAAGCAATCAGCTAATCTTGTCAGTTCTGACAATAATGTCAGAAACATCTGATCTGCTGCATGCTTGTTCTGGGGCTATGGCTAAAGGATCAGCAGGGCTGCCAAGCAACTGGTATTGCTTAAAAGGAAATAAATATGGAAGCCTCCACATATTCCTATAATGAATACATAATAATGCAATCAGTTACAATGCAGTATTGTGACAGCCCCATAGAATTGTATGGGCAGTGAGCTGACATGCAGAATTAGGCCTGGTGCACACCAAAAAACGCTAGCAGATCCGCAAAATGCTAGCAGATTTTGAAACGCTTTTTCTTCTTTTTCTGCAGCGTTTCAGCTAGCGTTTTGCGGTTTTGTCTAGCGGTTTTGGTGTAGTAGATTTTATATATTGTTACAGTAAAGCTGTTACTGAACAGCTACTGTAACAAAAAACGCCTGGCAAACCGCTCTGAAGCGCCTTTTTCAGAGCGGTTTGCAATTTTCCTATACTTAACATTGAGGCAGAAACGCATCCGCAATCCAAAATCTGCAGCAGCCTGGGAGTATGCGTTTCTGCAAAACGCCTCCCGCTCTGGTGTGCACCAGCCCATTGAAATACATTACTCTAGCGGATCCGCACCCGCAAGCGGCGTAAACCCGCAAGCGGCGGAAACGCTCCGGTATGCACTAGGCCTTACTCTGCAACACAACTGAGCACTGTGAACTGGCCCTAAAAGGTCTTAGCATGTTCACCCTAAACTACATACAGAAAAGAACTAGAAACAGAACCAGACCTTCCTAGCAAGAGCTTTTCAAATCACAAGTGCTCAGAAAAGCGCAGCTAGTGGGTCCCAGGCCTAAAGGCCCATACACACGTCGGATTTTTCCGAACGACGGGTCGGTTGAACGTCCCGTCGTTCAGTCATCCGCACGCCAAATGGTTACATCTTTCCTCATTTATTTCTTGCAATACCAAATAGCTTTTTTAACAATTTCCAAGCAAAAAAATAAATTTAAAAAATCAACTTAATCTTGAATGCCAAAACTTTGGTATTTTCTAGGCTTATTTTTTTTTTAGTAATTTTTGGTTTGCCGTACTTACAACTATTTTTACAAAAAAGGTGCAAAAATTGAAAAGTTGAGATAATCACACAATGAATTCAGGTATTATTGCAGCCCTTACAGTCACCACCTGTGAGTTATATTTACATACATACATACATACATACATACATACATACATACATGTGACGTACACACACACTAACACTATCTAGGTTTCATTATGATCAGGCTTGGTTTACCAGTATGTGACAGCTGACAGTTTAGTGGTGTTCTGTTACATATTTGCCATGCCTGTTGTAACTTTTCTATGTTCATACTAAATGGCAGCACAGTGGCTAAGTGGTTGTCATTCTCGACTTGCATTGCTAGAATTCTGTATTCAAATCCTGCCAAAGCCATTTTGTGCAAGGAGATTGTGCGTTCTCCAGTTGTGTCTGTGTGTTCTCCAGTTGTGTGGGGATTTTCATCTAGTGAAACCTGGTTTCATCTTACAGCCTAAATCATATTGGTAGGTTAATAGGTTTCCTACTAAATTAGTCCTGGCCTGTGCACAACTGATAGAAACATGAGAATGTGAGCTCTGTTACAGACATGGTTTAGATATTAAGGGCTCTATGTACTCTGTAAACGTAAAATGTTAGCACTACCTATGGTAAATATGGTAAGAACATAAATTCAAGTAATATGCAGAATATCATGACCCTGCAGCGTTCACCTACTCACTGCCTCCCTCTAGCTACAAACTCCTTCCCCCCCAACCCCACCTATAGCAATGGCCAACCCCACATTCCAACAACCTTACTTAGCACTACATAAACAATGCTTACTACTTCTTGTTGGAATGATACAATACTTTATTGTAACTGCCACAGCTTCTTTTTAATATAAAAAAATGGATATGAAGTATGAGATAAACATTAAACAATAATTTTACATCAGCTTATATATCAGTGGTGCATTGCATTGTATTATAACGTACACATAATGCAACCAAAAATAACACCATTTTGCACTTTCCCGTGCCTCTCCTTCATCACGGCCTTGTTCTTGTGTGTGTGCTAAAGTGGAAAGGGATCATGGCTAATCAGTGCAATCAAAATCTATCAGCTAATCACATGCTTCGTCATGAGTTCTGATGATCAGATAAAACCTTACTCTTAACCTCTCTGGTGGTACGCAGTTTTAGATGCTGCGTCCGCGGGAGGATTTTTTAAAAATAAAATTCGATCTAACTGCTTAAAGGGAACCTTAACTGAACGGGGGGTAAAGAGTTTTACTTACCTGGGGCTATTACCAGCCCCCTGCAGCAGTCCTGTGCCCTTGGCGCCGCTCTGGAATCCTCTGGTCCCCTGCTGTCACTTAGTTTTGTTTTTGACGACTCACCAGTCGCCGGCCGCCATGCGTATTATTGGACGCATTCACCAATGCAATTAGCGCTATTGCGGACCGTAACGCGTACAAAAATACGCGTTGCCGCATATCTACGCGTGCGGAATGCGGCAATGCGTATTTTTGTACGCGTTGCGGTCCGCAATAGCGCTAATTGCATTGGTGAATGCGTCCAATAATACGCATGGCGGCCGGCGACTGGTGAGTCGTCAAAAACGAAACTGAGTGACAGCGGGGGACCAGAGGATTCCATAGCGGCGCCGAGGGCACAGGACTGCTGCAGGGGGCTGGTAAAAGCCCCAGGTAAGTGAAACTCTTTACCCCCCATTCAGTTAAGGTTCCCTTTAAGCTAGCACTTTGCTAGCTAACTGTGGCCCCCAAGTCCCCCAGCACCTCTCTGATTCTCCCCCCCGATCGCCGCCGGCAATATTTACCCGTCCGGATCCTGCGAGAGCCGCATCTTCACCATTTAGCTGCAGTCGTCGCTATGGCGACGATCGTACATGTCATGCGCAGTCCCGATCCTCCCCAAAGTGTAGCCTGTAGCTGATCGGGAGGCTGTGGTGACGATCGGGGGTGATCGGAAGGACTTGGGGGGGCATCATTAGCTAGCAAAGTGCTATCTTAAGTAGTTGGATCACATTTTATAAAAAAAAAAATACTCTGGGGGCCATGTGATCCTCTCCGGCGGCTAGCCCGAGTGTAGGTTGGGCTTACCGCCAGGGAGGTTAAAGATCAACTGAAGCGAGAGGGATGTGCAGGCAGCCATATTTATTTCCTTTTAAGCAATACCGGTTGCCTGGCTATCCTGCTGATCCACTGCCTTTAATAATTTTAGCCATAGACCCTGAACAAGCATGCAGCAGATCAGGTGTTTCTACCATTATTGTCAGGTCTGACAAGATTAGCTGCATGCTTCTGTCTGGTGTGATTAAGACACTGCTGCAACCAAATAGACCAGCAGGCTGCCAGGCAACTGGTATTGTTAAAAAGGAAATAAAAGGAAATAAATATTGCAGCCTTCATATCCCCCTCACTTCAGTTTTCTTTTAAAGGGACTCCGAGCAGTGCAGAAACTATGGAAAGATGCATATCATTTTAAAGCTCTGTTTCTCCTCTTTCCAATTATATATAAACCGCCGCCCTAAACCTTTTAGTTTTCGCTATTTTCGCGATTGAAAATAGCGAAAACTAAAAGGCGTAGGGCGGTGGTTTATATATCATTGGAAAGAGGAGAAAGAGAGCTTTAAAATGATATGCATCTTTCCATAGTTTCTGCACTGCTCGGAGTCCCTTTAAGGGCTGGTTTACACATCCGGCTGCCGGTTGTCTACGCAGATGCTAAATGCTATTCTGGTAACAAGCAGAGTTTGGGATCTGTTACCATCATTCTGTCATTGCATTATGAAACCGTGAACGCAACCGACGCAACAAGCTACAGAACAATTGTCGGCAATCGACAGTAAATGCATTGAGATAAACTCTGCCATTCATCTCAATGCAACACGTGGTGGATCCCGATGCTAAACGAGGTGGGTGGTTAGCGGCAGACATACATCTGAACGCATGACTAAACTAAAAATTTTTGTTACCAACCAATGTTCTGTGGGTGGCCAACCGGTTGTGGATTGCACTACCCAAATATGAGGAGCGACTCCAGTAACCTACTCACATGTAACCTAGCCAAAAACTGGAGTCACTACAGCCACATAAATAAGGTAAAAACAGAGGAAAACAGGTAAAAAAGGCTTTGTGATCATGCCCATTGTGGTGAAATCCCTCCCACAGTGTGATGTCAGGACCATGGTCCTGACATCACACTGTGGGAGCCTTGTTGCATTGTGGGAAATAACAGCGGTTTCCAATTGCCAAAAATTCTGTCATTCTGATTGACAAAGACTATGACATTGTGCGAATAACCGAGA
This sequence comes from Hyperolius riggenbachi, assembly GCF_040937935.1. Lineage (NCBI taxonomy): Eukaryota > Metazoa > Chordata > Amphibia > Anura > Hyperoliidae > Hyperolius > Hyperolius riggenbachi. The sequence continues at coordinate 364,496,464 of NC_090649.1, read as the reverse complement.
CATGGATGGATGGATGAAAGCCATGACTGGATAGCAAATTTAGAATTATACAATGTGTTTAGGAAGGGGAAAAAAGGTGGAGGGGTTTGTCTCTTTGTTAATTTTTTTTGCAACTGTCATGAACGATGAGATGGAGGAAGATTGTGAAGATGTGGAGTCCGTTTGGGTAAATATTTACGGTGGAAATAAAGGTTGCCAATTGCTTATTGGGGTATGCTACAGGCCACCACATATTCATGAAGCTGCAGAAGTGCAATTACTACAGCAGATTGAAAAAGCTGCAAGTAAAAATAAGGTCATATTTATGGGTGACTTCAACTTTCCAGACACTGACTGGAGTATTGAGGCTACCCATTCTGGTAAAAGCAGCAGATTTCTGGCATCGCTACAGGACATTTACTTGACTCAAATGGTAACGGAACCAACTAGGGGGAATGCGTTACTGGATTTGATCATTTCTAATAGACCAGATAATGTATCAAATGTGCAGGTTCAAGAACATTTGGGAAATAGTGATCACAATATGATAACGTTTGATCTGGTGACTGGTAGGCCGCGGGGGAGCGGGACCACTAAAACTGTGAATGTTAGAAAAGCAAAGTTCAATCAACTCAGGCAGGCACTAAGTTTGGTGATCTGGGATAATGTACTACAAGGGGAGGACACTGAAGGGAAATGGCAAGCTTTTAAACTTATTCTCAATCAATATTGTAGTATGTATATCCCATATGGAAACAAAATGTCTAAGAATAAAAAAGGCCTCTATGGATGAATAGAAAGGTTAGAGATAAAATGAAGGGGAAAAAGAATGCCTATAAGGTCCTAAAATAGGAGGGGACAGAGGCTGCATTAAGCAATTATAAGGAGTGCAATAAAAGTTGTAAAAAATAAATTAGGCTGGCAAAGATTGAAGCTGAAAATCAAATCGCTAGGGATATCAAGTCTAACCCAAGGAAGTTTTACAAGTACATCAACTTTCTCAAAAGAGAGATTGACTGTATTGGACTCCTACATAATGAGGGTGGGAACTCAATGGTTGATGACCAAGGTAAGGCAGAGTTATTAAATGCTTTCTTTGCTTCTGTCTTCACAAGGGAAACATCATTGTAGCAAATTACACCAACCCAACGACAACTCAGAGAGCTGAACGCTATGATGGGCGAGTTCTAAAAGGGGAGGCAGATATTTCTGCTGGCATTGACCAATGGATGCAAGCATGCAAATCTCCACACAGCTGAATGGTAATCATTCAATCCTGAGCTGGCTTGATTACCATTTGCTAGCCGGTTGTGAATGCAAAGGACTCTCATAGGAAATACATGTAGTATTATGTAACAACATGCCTGCAGGAAATCCAGGGCTATCTGGCCACAGCTCAGCTGTAGTAAGCCATTGGTAGAATGATGACAGCATCCTGAGCTGCCCAGAACTGCAGTGCAATTGCAAATGACAATGTGACTCATTGCGAATGCACAACCGAATGCAGGCTGACAAGCCAGAACTGTCCGTTTGCGGCTCCACCGCAATGGACAGAACACACCACAGGAGGAATCCTTACACCACGTTTTCCCATTATTTAAGAAGGGCAAAAATCAGATCCAGGAAATTATAGACCTGTAAGCTTAACATCAGTTGTATGCAAACTATTTGAGGGGTTACTAAGCGATACTATACACGACTTCATAGTAGAAAATAATCTTATTTCTCAGCATCAACATGGGTTTACTAAAGACAGGTCCTGTTTGACTAACATGCTCAGCTTTTATGATGTAGTGAACACTAATGTGGATTTTGGGAATGCTGTAGATGTGATATACTTGGACTTTGCAAAGGCCTTTGATACTGTTCCACACAAAAGTCTGGTGCAAAAGTTGAGGATGCAAGGACTGGGGAAGAGTCTGTGTGCATGGATAGGGAACTGGCTAATGGACAGAAAACAAAGAGTTGTGGTCAATGGATCATACTCAAAATGGGTGACTGTTAGCAGTGGGGTCCCACAGGGGTCTGTACTGGGTCCAGTGCTCTTCAATTTATCTATTAATGACCTAGTAGATGCAGTAGTCAGCAATGTTGCTATTTTTGCAGATGATACACAATTGTGCAGAATCATCAACTCTCAGGAACATAGGGACATATTGCAACAGGATCTGGATAGGATGGCTATATGGGCACATAAATGGCAGATGAAATTCAATGTTGAAAAATGTAAAATCATGCATTTTGGTCATACCAATGGTCTAGCACCATACAAACTAAATGGGATACAGTTGGGGACTTCAAACTTGGAGAAGGACTTAGGAGTACTCATCGACAACAAGTTAAATAATCGTACTCAATGCCAAGCCGCTGCAGCTAAAGCTAACACAAAAAAACTCGAGATGCTAGCATAATATTGCCCCTGTTTAACTCTCTAGTAAGGCCACATCTGGAATATGGAATTCAGTTCTGGGCATTAATTACAGGAAAGATATTGCAGTTTTAGAGCAGGTGCAGAGACAAGCAACAAAATTGATACGTGGGATGGAAGGTCTCACTTACCAAGAAAGGTTAGATAAACTGGGTTTATTTAGTCTAGAGAAAAGACGCCTTAGAGGGGATCTAATTAACATGTATAAATACATCAGCGGGCAATATAAAAGCTTGGCGGATGAGCTTTTTGTCCCTAGGCCTTCTCAAAGGACTAGAGGACATGATCAGCACATGGAGGAAAAACGTTTTAACCATTTATTTAGGAAAGGGTTCTTTACAGTAAGAGTGATTAAGATGTGGAATGCATTGCCACAGGAAGTAGTTATGGCAATTTCTATTCCTGCATTTAAAGTGGGCTTAGATGCTTTCTTTGCGTTGAAAGACATCCATGGCTACAATTACTAGGTAATGCCCAATGATGTTGATCCAGGGATTTTATCTGGTTGCCATCTGGAGGCGGGTAGGAATTTTTTCCCTTTTGGGGCTAATTTGACCATGCCTTGTAAGGGTTTTTCGCCTTCCTCTGGATCAACAGGGATATGTGAGGGAGCAGGCTGGTATTGTACTTTGTTCTCTGATTGAACTCGATGGACGTATGTATTTTTTCAACCCAAATAACTATGTAACTATATGTAAATCGGGGAGAGGAAAGATTTTACAATGGGCAAACACTGACTAAATCATTCATACATAATTAATGTAAAAATAAAGCACTTTTCTTCATTATGTTATTTTCACTGGTGTTCCTCTTTCAGTGTGATTGAGGCCTCAGGTGTAGGGCCCACCACAAATGTTATGTCAGATAATGGTTGGATGGTTAGGCGGATTTGCATAGGCGAGAGCCGGGCTATATCCTACACTGAAATCATCTGTGTTGCTCTTTGAGCTGGATTATTGTTTTTAATGTGGATGTGGTCAGTATGACACCACTATGTTATGTGGAAGTCTTGAATAAATTGGAATTTTATGCACATGTAGTTGTTAAATTCTGAAAGCATGCATATTGTTAGGTTTAAAGTAAAAAAAAACATCTGTTTTATGGTTAGCTGAACCTTTACATCTATCCATATAGATTCAAGATCCATGCTAGCTTCCTGTTCAAAAAGAGTAGTCTGTAGAATTCCACTTCCTGTGAGCCACAAAGCTACTGAACAGTCACTGACACACGTTTTCTCCCTTCTCTTGAGCTTAGAACTCAATTTGGATGAGTTGTGTGGTCAACTATGCAGCTAAAGTGCAAATGAATAAATAGTCTCCACTCTTGTCACTACCTCTGTCACTATCTATTACAACCAGCTTCAGTCACACTTTCTAATATCATTTTGGGAAACAGGTGTAGCTAGAAATCACTTATAGCAAAATTTTAGTTGGCACTCCTCCAAAAAAAAGTAACCTTTGCCCCCCCCCCCCACACACACACACACACTAGTATAAGTAGTCATAGGTAGCCCCCCCCCCCCCCAGTATAGGTTGCTAAGGTTACACCCCAGTATGTTAGCTCCCTGGGGGTATCCAGAGGTAGCTTGCCAGTACAGATAGTCCCCTCAGTATGGGTAGCCAAAGGAGCCCCCCAGTGTAGGTAGAATTAGCTCCCCCAGTATAGGCAGCATCCCCCAGTATAGGTAGCCTGGTGTGATTTCCCCCCCCCCCCCTTTCATGTAGAGCAGTGCGAGAGTGGAGAGAAAGAACTCGCTAGTCTGGGCTCCACTAAATATCATTCAATCCCGACTGTCCAGCACCAATGGGCCAGGTGACAAAAGATGGCACTGTAGTCATGGAGACTAGGATGCCTAGAGAAGGTAGCTTGCCAGTGGAACCTGGAGAAGCAAGTTTTCTACTGTATTACACTTGCTATTCAACACCCCAAGGGACCAGCAGTGGACCCCCTTATCGCTTCTAGCCATGACACCAGGCCTCCCTTGGCTCAGGGTCCCCATAGCAGTCTCTATGGTGATCCCTACGCCACTGTTGGGAAATGCAGCCAGGCCTTTTGTTCTTCCTAAATTGGGATTCACATGGTCACACTTGATTTGACGTAACCATCAGCTATATCTACAGAGGGCTATAGTACACTGGATAGCATTTTTCACTAATAAAAATTATATTTCTATACCCTATTTATACTCACTTATGAACCTCATTGCTATTGAAATTTGTTTTGTTCATTTTGTTTTTTTTATTACGGTGGTTGGACTTGAAGCTCAAGTGTTTAATTAATCTGTTAATCCTTTAGCCATTTTGCCGAAATACCTCTGCACATATTTAGAGGTCTCATAGGAAGGAACTATTGTCCCAATTGACATTGGAATCAGCATTTGTTTTCATGTATTGTTTTATAAACTGTGTAACATCTCTTTCCAACATGCTGAGTCACAATCACAAATACACTGAAAAACTATTTTCATTATGCGTAAGCAAAATAGCAATTACTGATAATATAATGCCAGAAGAACAAAACCAGACTCCAGTATAAATGGCAACCTCACTGCAGTTTTGACAATAGCTTCTGTAAAACACTGATAACTGGAAGTCAGTGTTGTGGCTTTATGCTTCCAGTTGATACAATGTTATATAATGTGCAATAAAAATGTATACATTTCTATCCAGGCAAGGCTGTCACTAAAATAGTCTAAGTTTGCCTTGGAGCTGTTGTCCCGCCTATAGATCGGCAAAGCTGTGCTGTGACTTTTTAATGGAGGAAGCTGCACGGCTGAAAGTTTGTATCTTAAAATGCTGGCGGACATGTGGGACGGCGGAGGACATCACCCGGCAATAGAAAGGAAATAAGAAATGAGGAACATGAAGGACACGAAACAGCTACAAGTATGCATCCCATGCACTGGCTGACATGGGGACAGAGGAGGAGGGCATTGGCAATAGAAGGGACATGAGGGACATGAGGGATAGAAAACACATGGATAGAGATGCCAGGCTGCAAGTATTAACACACTAGAGGACCTGGGGGGGTAGAAGAGACATGAGGGATAGAGGACATGGAGGACACAGGGGTAGAAGGCACAGATGAAACAGGAGACAGGATGTAGGACAGGGAACAGAGGGACAGAGACCATGGGACAGAGGAAGGGGGGAAGAGGACACAGGAACACCAGGAGACACAGGAGGACAGTGGACACAGGAGGTTCAAGAAAGGCGCAAGGGGGACTTAATTAGGGGGAGAAGGTCCATAAGACGCCCCTGCACCATGGACGCTCCAGGTTTAGTACGGTAAATTATTTTTTCCCTTGGTTTTTGTCCTCTAAACCTAGGTGTGTCTTGTAGTCCGGGGCGTCTTATACTCTGAAAAATAGGGTATTACGTTTCTGTTTTGGCGCACTTATTGGGCTAGATCAAGATTACCTCCAGATATCAGAGTTCCTCTGCATCAAACATGATACCCGGGACCTTCTCCTATTTATGATATATGAAGGTGAAAATAAAGAATTGAAAGGTGTTATATGGCATTTATATATAAATGCTATAAGTCCAGCTAGGGGTTGGATCTAAGAGCACCTGTGCTGGAATGCCGATCTGGTAAAAAGGGATTCCATCAATCCAGTAGCAAAGTTTTATTTTGTTTGTTTTTTTACTTGTAAGTAGCAACATTTCTCTGCGTTTAGCATATTTTTATGTTCAATAAGGGTATTAAAAGACCACATCCCAATGTCGTGACTTTTTTTTAAGCATATTGGGTTTGAGGCAGTGTGTACCACGAATTATGCTATAAGCGCAACTCACGGTAGCGTGAGTGTCACTATCGTTACTAACATGCATACCTTTAAAGATCCCACCATGCAAGAAATTATTCAAAATAAGTGTAATATTCCTTTCTTTTTACCTGCATTTTAGTATTTTTCCTATTGCTAAGTGCTGAAAAGTTACAAGATGAAAAAAATATCTCCTGGGAGAAAAAGTTAATTGATTAATGACTATTCACGGTGGCAGCACGGTGGCGTAGTGGTTAGCTCTCTCGCCTTGCAGCACTGGGTCCCTGGTTCGAATCCCAGCCAGGGCACTATCTGCAAAGAGTTTGTATGTTCTCTCCGTGTCTGCGTGGGTTTCCTCCGGGCACTCCGGTTTCCTCCCACATTCCAAAAACATACAGATAAGTTAATTGGCTCCCCCTAAAAAATTGGCCCTAGACTACAGTACTTACACTACATAATATAGACATATGGTAATGGTAGGGATTAGATTGTGAGCTCCTTTGAGGGACAGTTAGTGACAAGATATATATATATATATATATATATATATATATATATATATATATATATATATATATATATATATATATATATATATATATATATATATATATATATATACACTGTACAGCGCTGCGTAATATGTCGGCGCTATATAAATACTAAATAATAATAATAAAATAATAATAATTCAGTGCAAAACTGAGCTAATGTGAAGAAATTACTCAACACTAGTAAGGAATTAAGGCATCACAGAACTAAGAGAGCAAATAATTGAACATCCATCTTCCCCTAGCCTTTAGCAATTAATGTAATTGCAGCAAAATCTTCACTATACTTTGTGTAATGCTAGTGTTAGGCAGAGGAGAGGGAAGGTTAAGGTGGCCACACAATACAATAAAAATATTTGATTTGTGCTGGATCCTGCCTTCACTAGTCCTGATCCCAGCTGTCTCCCTGGCCCCGTCCTCTCTCTGCTGCAGCCGCTCTTAAGCTACCCTCAGAGACACTCATTGGTAATTCTGAGTGACGGGTGAGAAGCAGAGCCGACTACAGTCACTTTCACTGCTGCCACCTGGTGTCCCCCAGGGCTCTGTACAGCCTATAGCAGCATTGAAATAAAGAGCAAAGAACTCCTGACAAATCAGCTGAACCATCAATTAGTAAAGACAGTAAGTTTTATTATTTACTCATGGATTCTTTGTGGTATGTGTGACGGGGGTGGGGGGGGGGGGGGGGAGCTGCCTGGTGGTGGCTGGAGATGTGGTAAGGACAAGTCTAAGGGCCTGTCTCCACTACACGCAGATTGGATGCAGAGTGGTTGCAGAAAAACTGACTCCAATGAATGCCTATGGGCCTGTTTCCACTAAACGTGATTTTTCTGATGCAGATTTTCCCATAGGCATTCATTGGAGTCAGTTTTTCTGGATCCATTCAGCATCCAACCTGTGTGTAGTGGAAACAGGCCCTAAAGGTATACATTAGGGGGAACAGTGCCAGGAGCTCTGTTGTGTTTGTTGATCCTCCTGATATTGCACACCATTATCACCACACACCTGATTAAGCTTGCCGGCCCGAGATTTCCCAGAGAGTCTGATAGACACATGCGACCAGTTATGGCCCAAAATTAGTTGCATCGTCAATCGGGAATGCTCTTGGCAGCACCGATTTTCATCCGATTCAGTAGTAATTATCGAATAGGTTGGCTGCTAATTCGACTGATGCATGGCCACCTTAGCACACTGTGCAGAGATCTGATAGATAACTTAGATCTATATTACAGCTGTGGTGGAGTCTTGTTTTAAAACCATTGCCTATGCGATTTGCTCAACCACAGTGTCTGGCTTCTAAAAATAGCCTTGAATTTATTAACCTGCTATTACAGGTAGACTGTAAATATGATTTGTGCTTGCTGGGAAGAGGTAATGTGGTGTCTCGCTGCTCCATTACACAAGAGGGAAAATATGTGAAAAACAGTGAAATATCAATATGGGAGTCAGGAAGGTAAATAACCTGTTTGGCATCACTGTAATATAATGTAATTGCAGGCTGTTTATTATTGCATGTTATTAGATGAAAGCATGTATCTGCCATATAGAGAACCTTTATCATATCTGCACAAAGAGGTCTTTATATACTGCAAGCGGCATATAGTGCAGTTTCCTATGCAATGTGCTCACAGCGGCTGACAGAAGGAAAATCGGCCAAACATGTATAAAAAAAAGTGTTTGGCCTAAAGGTATTAAAAAAAAAATATTATTCACCTTTATCTTCATTTTTTCTGATACTAAATACTTAAAGAAAAAACATTATGTATCTTCATGGAGCATATCTGAGTTATTATGATTGTTTAGATGTTTTGTTTATAAGCAGTTTTAGAGCAGGTGCAGAGACGAGCAACAAAATTGATTAGAGGGATGGGAGGTCTCACTTGCCAGGAGAGGTTAGATAAACTGGGCTTATTTAGTCTGGAGAAAAGACGCCTTAGAGCTCGTTTCCACTATCGAGGATCGCATGCAGATTCGCATATGTAATGCAAGTGGATGGGCCTGTTTCCACAGCAGCGTTGTTGAGGTGCGTTTTTTTTCAGAGGTGAAAAAACGCACAAAAGAGCCGCAGAATTCGCCTGCGAGTGGAATGCATGCGAATCGCATGCAATGTATTTAATAGGGAAATCGCATGCGTTTTCCCCATGCGTTTTTTTTTGCCGCGAATTTGTACCAATGTAAATTCACACAGGCAGTGACATGGTTAAAACCGCATATACCCTCACCTATGCGAAATCGCATGCGAATTCGCGGCAAAAAATGCATGGGGAATCGCATTCGCATGCGATTTCATCAGCGGTGGAATCCAGGCGATTCTGCACCGCAATAGTGGAAACGAGCCCTTAGAGAACATCTAATTAACATGTATAAATATATCAGGGCAATATAAAAGCTTGACAGATGAGCTTTTTTGTCCTTAGGCTTTTATAATAGACTAGGAGATATGATCTGCGCATGGAAGAAAAATGTTTTGGCCATTTATTTAGGAAAGGGCTCTTTACAGTAAAAGTGATTAAAACGAGGATTATATTGCCACAGGAAGTAGTTATGGCAAATTCTATATCTCCGTTTAAGGGGGACTAAAGGTGTGTACACACGCACTACTATAAGGAACGACGGGTCCGTCAGACCCACCCGCTGGGCGGGCGTTCCAGCGATAGTAGAGCGTGTGTACAGTCTGTCTGAAGACTGATAACGCTGTTTCTGAGCGATCCGCTCAGCGAGCAGAATATTGTTAATTTTACCCATATTCTACCAGCGGCTGTCTCTGGTGCTCAAACTTCCGCTGCACCCATTTTACATGTACGCCACCTCATTATGTACAAGAAAGAAAAGTTACACTGTGCTTCTACTGATAGTAAACAAGCTGCAGTCTGTGCTGGATTGGATTATGTGCCGTGAAGCTGTTCTTACTACTCTATATTGTTAAATTTAATCTCTAAACTCATTCATATATCTCTTTAAATACTGAAAACATATGCAAAAATTGAGTAGTAGGGTTGTATAGGCTGCTCCTGGCTTATTTTTTTTTATGGATATTTTGAAATAGACAACTCTATATTTTAGAAAAAAAAGCAAACTCAGTTAAGCTGCTTTTCGCTTGCTGTGATTTGCACAAAATAGCAGATCGCTAGTGTTTTGTTGATCGCAACAGCACAGTGATTAACCTATAAATTGCAGTGCTCCTTTTCCATTAGTGCCTTTCGATGTTTTTCACAAATGCAATCATCTGCCTGTACGATTTATGGTGTGACTGCGGTTCGTTCCCGACAGCTGCACAGCGCAATTGCTGCAAGTGGAAAAAGCAGGTTCCGTGATCGCAAACGCAGCGCTATTGCATTAATACTTCTAAGTGGAAAAGCACCCTAATGAAGATACATTTAATTATTAATCAGTCTCATTTTTAAGTTTGTTTAGACACACTAAGGCCTAGAAACCACTAGGAATTGCTGCAGTGCATAAAAATCTCTGCAGCGCTGTGTGCAGCGATTCCTAGTGCGATTGCGCTCGCATTTACCCGATGCTTAGAAGCGCAGTACAGTAAACTATACAGTGCTTCCAATTAGCAATTCACTTTTTTTTTTTTTTTAAATAAAACTTTAGTATACTTACCAGGTATCCGACTTCCGTCTGTAGCCCTGCCCCCTAAAGGAAGATGTCATAGGTGCTTTTCTATGACCAATCAGAGAAGCGCCCGTGACCTCTTCCTCTAGGTCGATGGGGCTAGAGACAGACGCAGGAAATACGGACACACACCAGATGAGTATTATAAAGTGAAATCGATTGAAAAGCGATTTTGCACGGCTTATATACTTTAGCATTGAGTGTTAACGCTCTTAAAATGCTACATGTCCTGCAATTGCGATTACCCTTAATCACAATCACACTAGTGGGCTCCCCACCACCTACTTTTATTGGAAAATCGTTTTTGGGAATAGTCAACAATTGTTGGCGATCCAAAAATGCTGCCAAACTCACCCTAATGGGTTTCAGCCCTCAGGATTTATTGTTCTATTACACATATAACATGCCATCTGACCATACTGGCCACTGATCATTTCGGGGCCACCAAGGGTCCCCTCATAGGGTCTGTCCTGCACCTTGACAAAGGAGGGGGTGGTTAACTCGTGTGGAGGGTGGAACTTAGGTTGGGGGAGAATTTTTGCAGGGGCTTCCATACTCATATAGCATATGCATTGTTTATTACTGGTTATTTTTAAATCTTTTAGTGAAGAAAGGCTTAGAAGTGCTGTCACTCTTTAATGTGTGTTACATTTATAATGACGTACTCCTGAAAATCATTGACTAAATTACACTATACAAAATCAGACAACACAGAGACATTTCTTCTGCTTGATCACAAAGCAAGGTCCTCAGCATTTATAATGAAATGTTTGCTCTTTCTACAATTATAGCAACATTGCGCCTTCATGATCAGTGAGGAGCGAAAATGCCGATATACTTTTCGCATTCATTTTCGTGAAAATAAGGTTAAATTTGACTTTTGAGCAAAAATGCCATAAAACATCATTGGTACTTATCCGTTAGCCGGGCGCATCCAGCAGGTGGCGCTAATTACAATTCCCCCTCCAGGCCGACATGGATAGTAGGGAAAGATGTAACTCTGGTGGAGTTTTGTCGCCACCTGCCGGATGCGCCCGGCTAACGGATAAGTACCACATCATTTTGTAATAAGTAAAAAAATGTTTGTAAATTTTCATCAACTCAGAAAATATATGAAAATTGTGCGAACATTTTCTGAAAATCGAAAATGCCATTTTTCGACGCAAAGATTACTTTGACGGAAATTTGCGAGCTACACTGTTACTGACTTGTAAGACTCACTGGCCAATTAACTTTTTCTTGCGTTTTCTCAATAGATCAATAGAGATGTTTTTTTCTTGTCTTCAAAATAACTTTTCAGCACTTAGAACCTGTAAAGAAGTAGAAAAAAGTACTATCGACTTTTTTTTAATATATATATATATATATATATATATAGAGAGAGAGAGAGAGAGAGAGAGAGAGAGAGAGAGAGAGAGAGAGAGAGAGAGAGAGAGAGAGAGAGAGAGAGAGAGAGAGATATAGATATAGATATATATATAGATCTCTATCTCTATCTCTCTATATCTATATATCTATCTATATATATCTATCTATATCTATCTATCTATATCTATCTATCTATCTATCTATCTATATATATATATATATATATATACTGGTGGTTTAAATGGCATTTTATTTGCAAGGTGTTAAAAGGAAACATAATCTGGTAAAAAATAGCAGTTTTACTTACCTGTGGCTTCTTCCAGCCCCTTACAGTCATCCTGTACCTTCACTGTGTTTACACAATCCTCCAGTCACCTGGCTTTTTAGGAAAGTTGAAAGTCGTTGTTTTTTTACACATTCTGATTTTCAGAACTCTCAAGGCATTCTGAGAAGAAAGAAAAGTGCATGCTTTCTTTCCCTTCCTTAGAAACTATGACCATTTCCTGGCTGTCCTGCTGATTCTGTGTCCTCTAAATGCTTTCAGCCACAGACCCAGGTGGTGTCATTAATGTCTGGCCATATTACGTGCATGCTTATTTTAGGTTCAGACACTGCTGTGGCCAAAAGGATTGTCAAGACTGCCAGGAAATACTTAAAAAAGGAATAAATATGGTAACCTCCATATCCCTCTCACTACAGTGTCAGTTTAAAGTACCTGTACTTCATTTATAAGCACTGTAGCAAGTGCACAGTTAAGACTAGTACATTGTAATCTGCTCTGGTTTATGCTTTCCCACCAAAAATACACTTGAAAACATAGAAAAATGCATGTTTTTAATATTTTTTTTCTTTTGTTGTTTTTTGTGCATTTGCTGTGCATCATCCTTTATTTAGTGGGTAAACAGTTAATGGAACTTGAGCCTCATATATTTTCTCTCAAAATTTTGTGCAAAGGTGCATTTGTGCTTGAGTGCAAATGCACTGCTGTGAATGGTTTAGTGGGTTACAGTAGAAAACGGTTTGCAGTTCAGGTTCCTTGTAGAGCTGCAACTGCACAAGATTGTGGAAAATGGGTACAAATATGGGAGATGAGGATAAAACTCTGACACATTAAATAAAAATGTGTTTTTCTACTTTTTATTACCCATACAGTTATCATATTTGCTTTTGTGCATGAGTAATATTGTCTGTCTACAAATTACAAATTCCTAAAGTACAGTTTATATACTCTGAAAGCTGACATTGCATTTCATTGAATAGCTGCTGTATTTATATATTAAAATCTATCGACTGATCACTTCTTAACTATTTCTGCTTCTTAGCTCAGTGCAGTTCAGTTTCGGCAGTTTGCTAATATTTACTAAATGTATCTGACAAAGGAATGTACACAAAAGTTAATGTTATCGCCTCTTCAGATGTGGCCAGAAGCTGCCCACTGAAGCAAGGAGCTTTCAACCGAAGATTAGCACAAAATGTTGTGTTTAACTGTTTGAATGCTGAATACTAACACCCCAAAATAATTGTGGTAGTAGATGTTATGCTGTAAATAATATTTTAGAGCAAAGAGGAAATGCTGAGTATCATACCACTTTAAAGAACCTAACATGTTTGCAATGAGAAACCTTGGCTAAGGTCTCCTTTTCCACAGCTAATTGAGTCCTCTCTTTAGTTTCTCCTTGTGCAAATGGCAAACTTTAAAGTTTTTGTCAATCTTTAGGGTTTCTCTGCAGAAGAGTTTGATTCTAATAGTGAACTATGCACATTTTACAATCTCCACAAGCTGTTTTGAATGTTTTCCACCATAAGGAAAAATCTTGCTGAAGAACTGGGCTTATCAGAATCCTTATTTATATCAGTTTACCCTTTTGCTGTCAAACGCTGATGACAGTTACGTTAGTACAAGATCCTGGCAGTGTAGAACAAGGCAGGCATCTGTACCTCTGCTTGATTCATTCACCACTTTAAGCATTCTCTGTACTTGCTGCTTTTCTATGGTATTATGGAAATAAAGATTGAAATCATATGGATCGGGAGTTTAAATACATAATGGTAACTAGTTAGACATCACATCAGTTCAGTTAAAATACCAAAATTTGCTTTAGGTAGTATAAAAACAAATGGGGCCAAATAGTTCAAGGTCTTCTTTAAATATCCCATGTGTTGGACAATTTATGGAGCTGCTGGAATGAGTATGGAACTGTTAAGTTGCATAGCTGAATCTGAAAGTGTTTGGCGAAATTACTTGTGGTGTAACATGAGCATAGAATTGGTGGTCTTGACTCAATTCTCCTTTTGTTTACATCAGTAGTTAAGTTTCCTTTCTGTCAACTGGCTTTAGGCTTAGCCATGTCCTCAGTAATCCCTGACTAATCAGCAGCAAATGTTTGATAAACCGTTCCTGAGTTTAAATGTTTTAGACATGTTTACTAAAGGCTTTGTTACAAAAATAAAATTCTGTCTGGTGAGTTTATCTTCTATGTCGGTACTTTCTCTTAACCCATCACCCATGCCTGCTTTGTAAATGTCCAAACAGGTAAATAATCTACATTGCTGACACCACCTATGTATAGAGTAGATTACCTGCTAAGATTGCACTGTTGGTGATATTTGAGGACAAGTTTGAGAAACAGTGGTCTATGTGAGATACTGGCATATCCATGGTAATCAATGTAGGGATTGTTGTATCTGTTATCTTTTGAGGTGTTTTAATGCTAATAGTTCCAGGCAGATTTGCAGTTTATTAGTCATACTTGGACTATAAACAACAAATGAGCGGTGAACACTGAAATTCTACGTTTATACTGTAATAGGTGAATCAATGGAATTTCTGTTATGCATCAACACATGAAGGTCATTGTTTAAATAATAAACAAGCTGTGCTTTGTAGTTTTGAAAGAAATAATGATGTGCTGCTGCCCTATTACATTTAGATTGACATTTTCGTCTGATCTTTTGCCCAAAAGTTTTTGGTGAATCATGATATCAATACAAACCATCCATAAATAGTGGCATGTGATGCATTGCCTTAATGCAGGTGGTACAGTCAAATAAATGCAAGGGTGATGGGCATTTGAACAGTTCCTGTGCACTAATGCAGTCAGAATAGTGTGAACAGAAAGAGAAACCCTTCCTTCTATGGTGTAGTCTGGGATTTTGGAATGGAACATAAAACAGGAAAATAAGGTTAGGTTCGCATTACTCCCAGTGTTGGACCATTCTAAGCAGTGCGCAAACAGACATGTTGGGAAATCCTATGTGTGTAGGATTTATTCAGACATGTGCTGACATTACCGTTCTGTCTGTTGTCTCTTCTGCAGTGACGGAACACAAAGTCTCAGGCTCTGTTCCCACTTGACCACGTACAGCCAGCGGAGCTGATGGTCTGCTGGGGTCCGGCTGTAGTCCGGGGCAGATGCATTCCCCCATATACTATATGGGGAACACATTTTTGTACCCGGGATTATCGCGGACTCCATGGAAGTGTGATTCGCTTACCGCATCGGATCCCATGGATTCAATGCAGAGTAACAAATTTGAACGGCTTCTATTTATAAAATAGAAGCCGTTCACTGTGGAGCGTAGAACATACAAAAAATGTCTGTTCCTCCGCTCAAGTGGGAACAGAGCCTCATCCTGCAAGACTCTTCCAGATGTCGGATGCAAATCGGACAAGTCATAGAAAGCAATGCTATCTAAATTTTTTTGTGCTATTCTTTCTTCTGGATATTTTCTATCACTAGGCATTCCATGTTGTCTGGTATTTAACCACTTGAGGACCGTGGACTTTACCCCCCTTAAGGACCAGGCACTTTTTTTCCATTCAGACCACTGCAGCTTTCACGGTTTATTGCTCGCTCATACAACCTACCACGTAAATGAATTTTGGCTCCTTTTCTTGTCACTAATAAAGCTTTCTTCTGGTGCTATTTGATTGCTGCTGCGATTTTTACTTTTTTTAATATTCATCAAAAAAGACATGAATTTTGGCAAAAAAAATGATTTTTTTTAACTTTCTGTGTTGACATTTTTCAAATAAAGTAAAATTTCTGTATACATGCAGCACGAAAAATGTGGACAAACATGTTTTTGATTAAAAAAACCCCATTCACCCTATATTGGTTTGGGTAAAAGTTATAGCGTTTACAAACTATGGTGCAAAAAGTGAATTTTCCCATTTTCCAGCATCTCTGCCTTTTCTGACCACCTGACATGTTTCATGAGGGGCTAGAATTCCAGGATAGTATAAATACCCCCCAAATGACCCCGTTTTGAAAAGAAGACATCCCAAAGTATTCACTGAGAGGCATAGTGAGTTCATAGAAGATATTATTTTTTGTCACAAGTAAACGGAAAATGACACTTTGTGACAAAAAAAAAAAAAGTTTCCATTTTTTTCTAACTTGCGACAAAAAAAAAATGAAATCTGCCACGGACTCACTATGCTCCTCTCTGAATACCTTGAAGTGTCTACTTTCCAAAATGGGGTCATTTATGGGGTGTGTTTGCTGTCTTGACATTTTGGAGGGTGCTAAATTGTAAGCACCCCTGTAAAGCCTACAGGTGCTCATTGGACTTTGGGCCCCTTAGCGCAGTTAGGCTGCAAAAAAGTGCCACACATGTGGTATTGCCGTACTCAGGAGAAGTAGTATAATGTGTTTTGGGGTGTATTTTTACACATACCCATGCTGGGTGGGAGAAATATCTCTATAAATGACAATTGTTTGATTTTTTTTTACACACAATTGTCCATTTACAGAGAGATTTCTCCCACTCAGCATGGGTATGTGTAAAAATACACCCCAAAACACATTATACTACTTCTCCTGAGTACGGCGATACCACATGTGTGGCACTTTTTTGCACCCTAACTGCGCTAAGGGGCCCAAAGTCCAATGAGTACCTTTAGGATTTCACAGGTCATTTTTGTTTCAAGACTACTCCTCACGGTTTTGGGCCCCTAAAATGCCAGGGCAGTATAGGAACCCCACTAATGACCCCATTTTAGAAAGAAGACACCCCAAGGTATTCCGTTAGGTGTATGGCGAGCTCATAGAAGATTTTATTTTTTGTCACAAGTTAGTGAAAAATGACACTTTGTGAAAAAAAAAACAATAAAAATCAATTTCCGCTAACTTTTGACAAAAAATAAAATCTTCTATGAACTTGTCATACACCTAACAGAATACCTTGGGGTGTCTTTTTTTCTAAAATGGGGTCACTTGTGGGGTTCCTATACCGCCCTGGCATTTTACGGGCCCAAAACCGTGAGTAGTCTGGAAACCAAATGTCTCAAAATGACTGTTCAGGGGTATAAGCATCTGCAAATTTTTATGACAGGTGGTCTATGAGGGGGCGAATTTTGTGGAACCGGTCATAAGCAGGGTGGCCTTTTAGATGACAGGTTGTATTGGGCCTGATCTGATGGATAGGAGTGCTAGGGGGGTGACAGGAGGTGATTGATGGGTGTCTCAGGGGGTGGTTAGAGGGGGAAAATAGATGCAATCAATGCACTGGGGAGGTGATCGGAAGGGGGTCTGAGGGGGATCTGAGGGTTTGGCCGAGTGATCAGGAGCCCACACGGGGCAAATTAGGGCCTGATCTGATGGGTAGGTGTGCTAGGGAGTGACAGGAGGTGATTGATGGGTGTCTCAAGGCGTGATTAGAGGGGGGAATAGATGCAAGCAATGCACTGGCGAGGTGATCAGGGCTGGGGTCTGAGGGCGTTCTGAGGGTGTGGGCGGGTGATTGAGTGCCCTAGGGGCAGATAGGGGTCTAATCTGATAGGTAGCAGTGACAGGGGGTGATTGATGGGTAATTAGTGGGTGTTTAGGGTAGAGAACAGATGTAAACACTGCACTTGGGAGGTGATCGGACGTCGGATCTGCGGGCGATCTATTGGTGTGGGTGGGTGATCAGATTGCCCGCAAGGGGCAGGTTAGGGGCTGATTGATGGGTGGCAGTGACAGGGGGTGAGTGATAGGTGATTGACAGGTGATCAGGGGGATAGATGCATACAGTACACGGGGGGGGGGGGGGGGTGTCTGGGGCTGGGGAAGGGGCTGTCTGGGGAGAATCTGAGGGGTGGGGGGGTGATCAGGAGGGAGCAGGGGGCAGTTTAGGGAATAAAAAAAAAATAGCGTTGACAGATAGTGACAGGGAGTGATTGATGGGTGATTAGGGGGGTGATTGGGTGCAAACAGTAGTCTGGGGGGTGGGCAGGGGGGGGTCTGAGGGGTGCTGTGGGCGATCAGGGGGCAGGGGGGGGGAAATCAGTGTGCTTGGGTGCAGACTAGGGTGGCTGCAGCCTGCCCTGGTGGTCCCTCGGACACTGTGACCACCAGGGCAGGAGGCAGCCAGTATAATACACTTTGTATACATTACAAAGTGTATTATACACTTTGTATGCGGCGATCCGGGTGCTAGTAACCCGCCGGCGCTTCCGAACGGCCGGCGGGTTACAGCGCGAGGTGGGCGGGGCCAGTCCCCAGCGGCTGATCGTGTCACGAATGACGCGATCGCGCCGCCCATGCCCCTACAATGACCGCCGCCTCTGTGCATGCGGCGGTCCTTGTGGGGTCCACTTCCCGGCCGCCTCTGTGCGTTGGGCGGTCGGGAAGTGGTTAAGAGGCATGTCCTTCAGGAAGAAAGATGATGATGACAAACTCAATGATGAGTTTATTTTTTTTTTAAACTGTTATGAAAAGAATGGAATAGCAAAAACCTACCGTGTTTCCCCTAAAGTAAGACATCCTCTGAGAATAAGCCCTAGCAGGAATTCTTAGCATGCTTGAAATATAAGACATCCCCCGAATGTAAGCCCTAGCAGCAGCCCACATGACACCAGCAAGTCACGCTCAATACAAAGCCTGGATACAGGAGAGCAGCAGTATAATGTGAGTTCTACAGTCCTATATATGCGTCAGGCAATTTGTATTTTTGATGGAGCCATCCTTCCTCATCTGTTGTGATAAACATCAGCAGCACTTCACCTCTTCACCTTTTCCCAGGACACACAGCTTATCCTATCATAGCTCTGGGGAACCTGACAGAGTTCTCTGCCTGCAACAAATAGACTCTTCCCCACATGATCATAATCAATTTCTTGTAAGTAAGAGCCAAACCACAAGCTCTGTGTATGCTGCTTGTATTTCATCATGGCATGCAGTATATACCTTTTGGATAGGAATACTACCAGTGTTTCCCCCAAAAATAAGACATCCTCTGAAAATAAGCCCCAGAACATCTTTTGAAGCAAAATTAATATAAGACAGTGTCTTATTTTCAGGGAAACAGGTAGTAAGAAGAATTGTGCATAGTGAGCCAGCAATACCTAATTCCATATCCTTCTCACTGGAGACAAATGTTTAAAAATGTATTTATTTAACTAGTTATTGGAGTTGGGTCAGTAAGACAAGTAAACGGGAATGCTATAGAAAATGTACTTGCATATAATCTCAACTGTGTGTTTAATTTTACTGAACGAGTGTGTTCTGCTTTGGAAAATTATTAGTGAGAAGAGCTAACAACTGTCTTAATTAGAGACATGGCACAGACAGATCCATTTCACAGACAATGTTTCACAGCATGCAGAAGTCTGAGAGAGCATGATAAATGCTTGCCTCTTGTAGTGGCCAAAATATTGTATGTCTGTGTGTTTCCTTATGAGTCAATGGATCATGCTGTAATGTGCCTTGAAGAGCCAGCAACCAAGTAAGTACATGCAGAGGACTTGTCTTCTAAATAATTATAAATAGAATAAAATAAATTCCAGCATCAAATAAAAAAAATTCCATTGCTCAACCACCAAATCACACCCAATGGTTGCAATCCAGGATTATAGGCCTGTGTATATGCTAAAAGGGAACTGGGGAAATTTGGGGACCAGAAATAGCTGCTAGTAGAATATCTGGAAAATCACCAAACTGTACTATTGGGCAGTGGTATTATCATTTGCAAAACATATGTAGATTTTACCAATATTTTACTAACACTAAACCTAGCCATATTCTCACATAAGCCCTCCTTCTCCCGATGCCTAACCCAACCCCACCACCACCACCACTGATGTGTAAGACTAACCCTAACCGCCCTCCCTTGCTACAAGCTTGCCAATGTCCACATGATCTTCACGTTGTAAACCTAAAAGGATAAAATAGCGGGTGCCGGGGCCATGTGCTAAACAAACTGCGACCACAAAAAGCGGCCCAAATGTCCCTTCCTTAACATGGGTGCAGATGGGACACCCAAACTTCTGCATCGCATCAGGTGACATTTCCATTTCTGATAGGCTCACCTGAGCCTTCATTCTATCAAGATTTTAAAACAAAGGGGATCCACACGTCCCTACTATGCTGTATTTCACTAATGCTGATTTATAGGGTATGATTCTTTTTTTTAAGTACATAACTTTAGTCAAATTCGGAAGCCCCCCCCACCCCCCCTTTCTTTATCCAATAAGACCTCCAATGACCTTATACGATTTGTCACAGACTGGAGGATGTGTCTATGTGTGTGCATTGTCCAATTATGAGCCTGCAATTACTTTACTGATATATGCATAGTGTACTGTGGACGTTTTGATTTTATGCATAGTTCTTTGCATATTTGACTGAAAATTTCACCCTGTAAATATCGGCATTACTGGAATTCATGGAAGGCCTTCGCCTTCAGCATATGTGTCATTTATTTTTAGATGAATTTGACGTGAAATATTTTTGTTCAGAGTCTTTCATCATTGCAGCTACTCATTCCAACTTTTTGATTAACTTACCTACCTGCCTGAGCCAAAGGCCTTATTAATTAAAAAGTGCTGCATGGTTAGGGTCATTACCCTTTCATGCTTAAGGAACAAAATATATCAAAAGTGTTCTTGCCATAACCAGACTGGCTCAGGAATGATATACAGATCTGTCTAAATATCTATATTTCTCTTTTTAAAAATGTGTTTAAAGCCTGAGCCATACTGTGAGTGATATATTAGAAACAAATACAGTGATATAAAAGACTAATGATCCTGAAATGCAGGATATTCGCAATACAAAAAGTCTGTATTTTGTAAAAAGTCCATATTTTGTAAAAGTCCATCTGTGCAACAGGCTGCTGGTTGTGCACAGGTATTTTGTGAATGCAGGGTTTCATTTTGATGTGTTGGGTCTGCGGTCTGTGCAGGGTGAAATATGTTTGTGACTTCCCAATGGAAATTATGGATGGGACTTTAAAGGGCCCATTTTAACAGACTGTCCCGTAACTTTATGGATGATTGGCAACCTTGATTTAGGTGCGTAAGTGAAAAGGGAGCGCTATACCTGTAAGGTAGCAAATGACATGTCCCAGCTACAAAGCTGCAAGCGTGACATGGCCCTAAAGGCCTGTTTCCACAACACGCAGATTGGATGCAGAATGGATGCAGAAAAACTGACTCCAAAGATTGCCTATGGGAAAATCTGCATCAGAAAAATCGCGTTTAGTGGAAACAGGCCCATAGGCATTCATTGGAGTTAGTTTTTCTGCGTCCATTCTGCATCCAATCTGCGTGTAGTGGAAACAGGCCCTAACAGTGTCAGTTTGACTACAGGATGCAAGAACAGAGCAATAGATCAGTTTTGATTGGATCAGTTAGTTTCAGAAAACTCCTATATGGGTTATCAATAACTCATGCTAATTAATTATTTCACTTGTCAATATAGACATTTTGAATCGTCGACAAACTGCACTTTGTATGTCTGTGAGATGAGATTTCTTAGTGCTGTCTCTGAAGTAGGGTCTCCTGTGAGTAGCCTAACAACTTGCTGAAGCTCTTGTACACCTTGCCTTGAGAATGCTCACAAGGGTGACAGATCCCTTTTCATCTGCTGAGATAAAAACGTTGACGTGTCTCTATGCACGCATAATAATAACACATTTCTATGTAACCCAGATGTGGTTTGGAAATTCTAAATATTGCAGATTATCTTGGATAACCATTAGTTACAAACTTCAAAGCGTCTCAGAGAAATGTTTCAGCGCTGTTTCCGCTGTTGAAGTTGACATGTAGAGTCAAAGCGTTTTATGTAAAACTGGGTTTTTTTTCTAAGGAATATCACTTATTTGTAAGTGAACAGCTGAGCATAAAGGGTTGAAAGTGTGAACTAGCCTTATGTGTACTATTTCTGTGCCAGACAGCAGGGGTCACCTGAAAAACATTGACTATTTCATTTAAATGAGTTTAAGGCTCTAAGGAAAACATTGTGGAGTTTGGATCACTGAAGGAATTCTGTTATTCCTGGCATAGGAACAAGCACCAGAAACAACCCTCTAAGACTTTGCCGCAACTTGCATGAGTTTCAGCAATGTCCTTAGCCAGATTAATATTTGCTGTATTTGACTATGCAGGAAATAAGTTGCAGCTGATTGGCTGCTGCTTCCATTTGTAGTTTAAACATGGAAAATATAAGCAACTCATCTATATAAAGCTGTTAATATATTCTAGTCACAAAAATATATTTCCATTTTTTTCTACTTATTTGTTTTCTGTTATCAAATATTTTCTACCTGAAGACCACCCAGCCCTCCCCCGAATACCATACTTTAGCTGCATGCTCCAGGTCTCCAGTCAGCAGTGTGCAATACAGGTGAGACTGACTATGGTGAGAATAGGGTAAGGTTGCTCTCCTCATCATCCTGACAGATCTAAGCAGGCATATGGGCCGCCACAATGAAGCACACTTCGGATTAGTATCTGATTTCACCTATTTGTTTATAGATTGATGCTCCATCAAGTAGTTGCTGTTGGCTGTCGACCACCTGTCTGCTTTCTGAGGTCTGTCATGATGATGATGAAGACAGCACTGCACTGGTGAACCAATAATCCAGCCCTGCACTCAATGGACACACATGGGGATGTGGAAAGGTGCATGGTCTCACATTTGGCATAAGGGTGGCAGCTGTGGGTTCACAGGGGAAGTAGAATGGAGTAAAAGCTTCACATGGGCTGACATAGAGATAAAGGTAGAAACAGGAGGCTTGCATCCCGAATTTGTGTAGCAAGGGAATTCATTAGGACAGGCATGGCATAGAATCATAGGGACCATGTTAGGGATGGGGCTGCAGAAGACACTCATGAGGATGGAGATAGGGGTAGACAGAGAGAGCTTACATATGGATGGAGTGTAAGATGCAATTTATGTGAAGAGGATGGAGGTAGAGGAAGGAGAAAGCACAGGTGGGATGGGGGGTAGCAGGTACCACACAGTATGAGCTAATGAGTGGGGTGCAGGAGAAGGCACACAAGAAGTGAGCGGGGTTAAGGGAAAAACAGAAGGGGGTGCACAGAATTGGGGTAAGCATCATGTCACGCAAAATGAATGAAGAATAAGCAGCAGAAGACACCCATCCTTTTGCTGAGCTGTGTTGTCCTCTTGTGACAATCGCTCACAACTGCTGACATCTGAAATCGCACAAGTGACAGCATGTCTTATCAGCATGGAAGGGAACAGGTTGAATACAGCACAGGAGATTTGGACGCAGCCGGCGCCAACATAGACAGTAATAGGAATTACAGCTATAGCGGCGCACAGTGAGTAACTTCGGCGCTGTCTGAAGACGGAGCTGAAGCTTCTTTTAAAACACTGTAATTCGGCCTCCAGCAATAGCTGGCAGCCGAATTACATAATTCCCCACCCCACCACCCACATCGACCTAGAGGGGGAATAGTAATGAACGCTGCCGGGACTTGTGCAGAAGCAGGGTAAGCCGTATATCAGCTGTATCTTGCGCCCAAGTCTCCTGGTGGCAATTTCATATGTACGCGGATGGAAGGGATTAGCTGTATTCATTTGAGCAGCCAGGAGCATTGCTTACTTGAGGCTGCAATAGTTGAATTTTACTGCAACTTCCCTGGATCTGTATGATTGGGGGGGAAGCTTAACAAGATTTTTTTTTTTAAATTGGCTTCTATTAGACATGTGTGTTGGAGAATTAATTTACATTGATTTTCTAAACGTTCTCTGTAATCTCTTGAGAATGTAAACCCTATTTTCTGTTTTTCTACTATAATTATTTTTTCCTCACAATCAGTTGTACTGAAAGATTCACTACATGGGAAACAATTTTAATTTTGAGACATTAGTTCCACAGGAAATGCCTGTACTTATTATGATCTATGTTCACACACACCATCCAACCATAGGCATAGTTAAAGATGTGCTACATTTTGGCAATAGAACCAACAGAGGCAGAAGTTATAGATTGATGACAATCGTAGATAATTTATCAAGCTTTTATTAATATAATTTATTGTATTAATAAAGCAGCAACATATAACGCAGCGCTGGACAATAAATAGGGATACATACAATGTAAACAAGGGGTGACAGACAGAGAGGTAGCACAAGGTTATACAACATAGCACAAGGTTATACATGCAAACGGGGGTATAAAATGCGTCATGATGCAATTTAACAGAGACCTAACAATTTATGTCGAAGTTAGTCCATTGGAAGGGTGTTATTGCTGGGGTTGCAAGATCAAAAAGGACACACTAAAGTGGGGGAAGGGGAGGCTTCACACAGAAACTGAAGGAAACGGTTTGTTGCTCAGGCAATTAGTGTTTTGAGCAGAATTTATATTTATTCCTGATAATTTCACAGAAATGTAAGAAGCAGCTGGCAGTTACTTATGGGCAGCCATTGCTTAAGCTTACTAATATGATGCCAAGTCATCATTTGTAATTCATTGATTAGTGGCCATCTTACATTATCCTCCTATTTATATACACATTTATAGATCTGCTGCCTCATCCACCTGGACCTTCTGCAAAGCCATCAGATCTATCTATCTATCTATCTATCTATCTATCTATCTATCTATCTATCTATCTATCTATCTATCTATCTATCTATCTACAGTAGAGTCCTGGTTATTCGGACCTCAACTGACCAACAATCTCAACCAAAATGGGGTGCTGCTACAGTTTTTGTGTCCCCTCCCCCACTGTAAAAAATAGGCATGGCCATAACATGATGTGGGTGGACCCCCCCAGTTCAGTATAAGTAGACCAAAAGCCCCAATCCAGTATAGTTAGATGTCCTCAAGCTTAGTATAGGTACACACTAGATAGATGTCCTCCCCTCACCCGGCCCCAGCCCACTATAGATAGACAGATGTCCTTCCCCTGTCCAGATTAAGTAGACAGATGTCCTCCCACTGCTCCCCCCCAGCCCAGTAAAGGTAGACAGGTCCCCCCCCCTTTACTCAGTATAGGTAGACAGATGTCTTCCCCTCTGAAGGGGCTTTGGGCTTCCAGTGCTGGACTTTCCTGTGTTGTGCCCTCTGATGCTCCGCAGCCTCCCTGCTGTCCTGCAGAGTTGCAGCGAGCAGAGTGACTCGCATGTCCACGATCCAGCGACTAATCACACTGCTCTCCTTTGCCGCTTAGTGTCTGGAATGGCTGCAGAGCATCACAGGGCAGCCCAGCATGGGAGGCCCCTGCAGACGGTGAGACCCCAAGTTTCCGCATGGGTGACTTGTAGTCTGGCCGTGGTCCTGTAACCAACCAGCACAAATTGCCAGCATTATTTACAGTGAGGAAAGCCAACATCTTAGGATGTTTGTGGCCTCTGCTGCACTTAGACTGGGTTCCACATCTCCCCCAAGGTTAATATACTTTAAATTACTGTATTTCAATGGTATTTCAACATTTACAGTAATACAAAGTTCATGGTATGTATACACAGTGGGGTATAGCACTGTATTAGCTTGGCCCAGTTTTTAACATTGAGTCTCAAGCAACCAGAAAGCACACTTACCCAGCAGTAGCCGAGCCCTGTTGGTGCAGGATAACCAAGACTCTCTTCTTAGAACTCTCACAAAGTGACTGTCTTTGAAAGCCAGTTTTGATAGTCTGTATCATGAAATTATTGCACATGCGTTAATTGGGGGAGAAGTATAAAATTTCCATGGCTCTCTATCTATCTGTCTGTCTGTCTCTGTGTCCATCTGACTGTACATGTGCTACTAAAATAGATCCTAAACATCTGGGCACTAATGAAGACAATGAATGCTGAATCATCATAAATCTGTCCATTTCTTTCCAGTAGTAAATAACGCAGCTTTATGTTTGACTGCTAAGCCTATAAACTGCTGCATCTGCAGGGAACAGGTGAGGAGAGAAGAACTATGCCATCAGCAATTTAATTCTGCTTGCTACAAATCCTCTTGTCATTTAAAAAGACTAAATAGTGTATATTCTGTATCTGCATCTCACTAACTCGCCTGTATAAAGTGCCTTCTAATACTATGCTAAACAAACCTCATTTTGTACTAAGTAACACTTACAGTCAAAGGAATTTGCAAGTTGTGGCAAGATCATTTAAAAGGTGGCGATTACATTGGATCAGCCTTATATGCTGACACTTCTGTTTTCATTTTTTTTCCTTTTGGCATGACTTAACATGTCAACAGAAAGATCACAGCCATGTGCAGAGTGTCATAGAAGCAGATTATACAGATAGGAACAGACACTGGGGAAAAGACTTCTTAAAGGGGATGATAACAATTGAATTGACACAAATACGCATAGGGGCTGAGTCATGAAAGCTGGAACTAATGAAAGCAGAATAAAAAAATGGAGCTACACAGCAAGGAATTCAAGGCAAAACTCCCTAACACTGCAGGGTGGCCTCTTGAGCGCGTTCTTAGTGGCTGCAGCTCTTGAGTGCTTTGAGTTTGACAGGAAAAAAGCACTATACAAATGTTCGCATTTAATCACAATTAACCAATCAGATCACTTTGGTTGCAAACAGGAAATTTTGGATGACACTAGAGACTTTTGAACAATTGATCACAATTGCACCCAAAACTGTGATCAAACCCAAAATTGCAATAACAGAAAAGTCACATTGGGTAAAAAATATAATTCCTCTTTTTCAGCTTTTGAAATAAGGCAGCTGGCTGATTAACTAGGTGTTTTCTTTTTTTCTTTTTTTTTTTTATACTTAGATTTTATTGAAAATCAAAATATACAAACAGTACAGAACAATTGGCAGACTTCAGAAGTACCTTTGGGTATACATCAAAATCTGAACGCTCTTTACAGAACAATATCGTTGAAACTTATCAACTATTAATTGGGATGTAGGTTACTTCCCCTGCTAACACCCCAATTAAAGTGCAATCTTGCCCACTATAATTTTAGCAAACCAGCAGAAAGCTATTCCACAAGTAGGAAAATGCTAAAACAGAGAAAAGAAAGAGAAAGGGAAATATAGACTACTACAAAGGACTATCTAGGCTAGGCATCTGAGTGAACCTAACTTGCCTAATCTCCATGCTCGCCTCCAGTGACTGACTAAGCATTACCTTGTACTCATACTGTGCTGCATGATCTGGTCTTTCTTGTATTCAGGTATTGTCATTTTGCTGTATGTCACCCCTAAATATTGTATGTATCCCTATTTATTGTCCAGCGCTGCGTAATATGTTGGCGCTTTATAAATACAATAAATAAATAAATACTACAAGAAAAATGTTGTGGCTTGACCCTCAGCAAACAACCAAACTCCACCAAAAGAGCTAAGTTAACTACTCCCTAAACGCGTTCCCAGCTCCTGACATAGAATGTAGTGCTTTCCCAAACCTTGTCAAACAAATGCAATTTATCAGAAAGCCTTGGCTGTAAGTTGCTCCATTTTATACATACAGTGGGATGTGAAAGTTTGGGCAACGTTGTTAATTGTCATGATTTTCCTGTATAAATCGTTGGTTGTTACGATAAAAAATGGCAGTTAGATATATCATATAGGAGACACACAGTGATATTTGAGAAGTGAAATGAAGTTTATTGGATTTACAGAAAGTGCACAATAATTGTTTAAATAAAATTAGGCAGGTGCATACATTTGGGCACTTTTGTCATTTTATTGATTCCAAAACGTTTATAACTAATTATTGGAACTCAAATTGGCTTGGGAAGCTCAGTGACCCCTGACCTACATACACAGGTGAATCCAATTATGAGAAAGGGTACTTAAGGGGGTCAATTGTAAGTTTCCCTCCTCTTATAATTTTCTCTGAAGAGTAGCAACATGGTGGTCTCAAAACAACTCTCAAATGACCTTAGGACAGATTGTCCACCATCATGGTGTAGGGGAAGGATACAGAAAGCGGTCTCAGAGATTTCAGCTGTCTGTTTTCACAGTTAGGAACATATTGAGAAAATGAAAGACGGCAGGTTCAGTTCAAGTTAAGGCTCAAAGTGGCAGAACAAGAAAAATCTCAGATAAACAGAAGCAATGAATGGTGAGACCAGTCAGTCAACTCACAGACCAGCACCAAAGACCTACAACATCATCTTGCTGCAGATGGAGTCACTGTGCATCGTTCAACCATTCGGCACACTTTACACAAGGAGATGCTGTATGCAAGAGTGATGCAGAGGAAGCCTTTTCTTCGCCCACAGTACAAACAGAGCCGCTTGAGGTATGCTAAAGCACATTTGGACAAGCCAGCTTGATTTTGAAATAAGGTGCTGTGGACTGATGAAACAAAAAATTTAGTTATTTGGGCATAACAAGTGGCATTATGCATGGAGGAAAAACATAGCATTCCAAGAAAAACACCTACTACCTACAGTAAAATATGGTGGTGGTTCCATCATGCTGTGGGGCTGTGTGGCCAGTGCAGGGACTGGGAATCTTGCCAAAGTTGAGAGACGCATGGATTCCACTCTGTATTAGCAGATTCTGGAGACCAATGTCCAGGAATCAGTGACAAAGCTGAAGCTGCGCCGGGGCTGGATCTTTCAACAAGACAACGACCCTAAACACTGCTCAAAATCCACTAAGGTATTCATGCAGAGGAACAAGTACAATGTTCTAGAATGGCCATCTCAGTCCCCAGACCTGAATATAATTGAAAATCTGTGGTGTGAGTTAAAGAGAGCTGTCCATGCTCAGAAGCCATTAAACCTGAATGAAGTAGAGATGTTTTGTTAAGAGGAATGGTCCAAAATACCTTCAACCACAGTCCAGACTCTCATTGGAACCTACAGAAAGCGTTTAGAGGCTATAATTTCTGCAAAAAGAGGAACTACTAAATATTGATTTAATTTATTTTTTGTGGTGCCCAAATTTATGCACCTGCCTAATTTTGTTTAAACAATTATTGCACACTTTCTGTAAATCCAATAAACTTAATTTCACTTCTCAAATATCACTGTGTGTGTCTCCTATATGACATATTTAACTGACATTTTTTATCGTAACAACCAATGATTTATTCAGGAAAATCATGACGAATCACAAGGTTGCCCAAACTTTCGCATCCACTGTATAGGTTAATTTAGCCAAGAACTCGTGCATACTGGGTGGTTTCGGATCTCTCCAATGTTTAGCGATAAGACATCTTGCCGCAGTTAAATAATGATTTAATAAGCGTTGTAGATGAGCCTTTACCTCTAGGAGGTGCCCACCTAGTATACAAATCCACGGGACCTTGGGGATAGATATCTCAGTGTGCTGAAAAATAAATGAATAACTGCGTCCCAATAACCAACACTATTCGGACAGTCCCCAAAAAATGTGGTATAGTCCACCCACATGCCCCCCAACAAAGAGGGGAAACTGCAGGAAACCATTTATGTTTAACCAGGTGATTTCTAAAGGCAAATAACTATTTTCAAAATGCTTGTCAGTTTGAATACTAATATAATACTTTTTGTAATGTACATTATTTTGTAAAACATTTTGTTTGTTTTATCCCACTTTAAGGAATTTCCTCATGGCCAAACACTGATGATAGTTTTTACCATCCAAGGAGCCATAAGCATTCTTCCAGACATAAAGGTGAGGTAATTTTCAGTGGCAGATTCCCATCCCACAAGTCTTGTGAGATATCATTGACGGTGCAAGCAGCGGAGACACTTTTAGCCACTGACCCTGAACAAGCATGTTACAGTGTACTACAAGTTTTTATTACATAGTGAATTATCTGCACTCCAGTCTGGGATTCTCACAGTTTCTCAGCATGTGACAGGCAGCTCCCTCCCCCCTCAGGCTCACAAACTGCATTAGGCAAGCTGAAACTGAGAGCAGAGATGCTGAGCCTGCAGGGGGCGTGCATAACTTATATTCATTAAAACAGAGGCAGCCCATTCCTCCCTGGGTCGACAAAGCTTGACAAAGAAAAGATTAGATATATAAGAGACAGTGCAACTAGAAAAGGCTGCAGTAATCCAGACCACATTAGAACAGGTATAGGAACTTATAGGATAGAAGAAATAAGGCTGAAAATTTTGTTACAGAGTCTCTTTAAAGGAAACCAGAGACTATGTAAAATAAAAGTGTTATACATACCTGGGGCTTCCTCCAGCCCCATGCACACGGATCGCTCCCACGTCGCCGTTCTCAGCCTTCTGTATTGCCGGGTCCCGCAACTTCATCCTATTTCTACTCTTTGCTTCTAACTGTACACCCCTGTGGCATCTGGGTGTATGCTAGTTGACTCCCTGGTGCTACGATTGTCAGTGGTTGGAGCTCTAGGGCAATCCTTTTTCGTGCCTGAACAAGCATGCAGCAGATGAGGTGTTTCTAACATTATTGCCAGATCTGACAAGATTAGCTGCATGCTTGTTACTTGTTATTCAAACACTACTGCAGCCAAATAGATCAGCAAGCCTGCCAGGCAACTGGTATTGTTTTAAAGGAAATAAAAATGGTAGCCTCCATATTCTTTTCACTTCAGTTGTTCTTTAAAGGGAAGTCAAAATGAAATTCCGCACACTTATGCAAATTCCCATGTGAATCCATTCACAAAAATCATGCAGCAATCAATGCTGTCCCTACAGCTAAGTTAAAAGCTTGGATCTTTGTTACAAGAATAAAGTCTCTTGCATAGTCTCATACAACGCGTAGTGGTAGCCCAGCGTCGTATGTGTCCTAACTCTGGCCCTGTAACATGCATAGCACAAACATGCACGCATTCAGTGCATCAAAACTTATCTAAGGAATAAGAGCACATATCCTTACCGTCCTCTTTAAGACAGATAGTGCATCTAACTAATCCTACAAGGGAGCTACTAGTACCTACATATGTACCATGCAAGCACACCAGCTTGCTGTAATTGAAAAGAAAAAAAATGTTATAATGATTTTAGAGGAATGAGATCCCCAGCTTGCAAGCCCCTAAACATTGCTGCCCTAGGTTACGTCATGTGTTGCCTCTCTATATATCTAGTGCTGACAAGAGGCTCCGGCACACTGTGTATTTACATCCATTTACTAGGAGAATAAAGAAGGAAAGGCACACAATCCACCTGTACAGGAAGAAATACTTGAGACCTAGCCAGCTTTGACTCTGAAGAGACAGAATGATATACAATGTGTATTCCTGAAGACTGGATATTTTTATAACCCACCGTGTGACATTATGATTAAAATTGGTCAAACTGAGACAATAGGGACACTGTTTGGGTTAACATTTCTTTCCATTATGTCATCTGCACCTGTGTTGTGTAGGAAATGCTGTTAAATATACCCACTTCTTATTATTAACTAACTGGGAAAAAAAAGTTGGGGATAGTTTCATTTCGGCACAGGATGCTGACTGCAAAACAACAGCTGGACCATAATCAAGGTTGCCCACTCATTTCCCCTGTGTTAAAAAAGGAGGTCACCCAACTGAACATTTTATCTTGTGCACAGAAGAGGAAGTGTATGTTTTTTACAAGAGCTTGGTTGTAACAATGCAAATGTCAGCAGGGAAAGTTATGTTAATATCCTTGTAGGATCACAGAACCACATCTGAAAAAAATACTCAGTCTCATTCATTGTGCAAGGTGTCTCTCCTTATCATGTAGGTACCTTTTTATTACAGTGACTGATATACAGTGTGTAGTTCTGTTCTTTAGTGTAATCTAATGTGCGTGTAATTGCCATTGATTATTAGACGTTTTACAATGGTGAGTTTATTGCTGTTGATGCTGCTGGTTGAGGTAGATCTGTCAACTCTCTGTTAAAAAAAACCCATACTTTGAAAATGAACTGTGCTAATAAAAACATTTAAAAATGATGTACAGCTGTAACAATTTTGATGATATCCTTGTCTTCAGAAAAAAGCAAATTGTGTCCAATTTAGCTGACGGTATGTTCTTCTGTAATACACGTAACCCTTTAACTGCAGAGAGGAGGTCCAGGACATTCCATTAAAATGAACTATAGGGCCTCTAGCTATGCACAGGACGACATATAAATAGCTGTATTGTCTTGCATCTGCTTAGGTGAATTAGGTTCTGCTTACCAGGTGTGCTTCAGATTACTCATGCATTGCTGACCCTATCCTGGACTGCTAGTTATTAAGCTGTTGAGACTGTCATCACCACAGACATTCTCTTTAGGCTATTGCACCGTGTTTCTTGGCTCTAATTCTTCTCATGGTAGGAATATGAGTTTGCTTTTCTACATGTAATATACATCATTCAAGGCTGAAAATCTTAAAGCCCTAGATCAGGCTTGTGCATTTTTAATGCATGTTGTGTGCCATAAAACTTAATTTGCTATGTACAAAGGTTTGTCCATTGCATGTAAACCATTTTTGAATTATTATTTTTATTACTTGGGTCTTTGCCACAAAAAACAGTTCTACAAACATAAAGTCAGCCACTGTCTGGCTGACTGAATAGCAATCTGTGGACTGACCAAACTCCTACCCATGGGCATTGCCCAGTCTTTCCATGTGAGTGCAGGACTGACACTGCCCTCTTCCTCCCTGTGCTGCATGCAATGGAGAAAAAGAAGGTGGGCATAGTCAGGTGACCTCCTTCATGTTAAGTAAGCATCTCCCACTTGTAGTGGCAGTACTGTATATAGTAAAGGCACCTCTGGGTCATATGACTAAGTTTTCTAAAGGGAATTTATTGGGAATGGATTTATGGAATTTGAAAATTAAGTACTGTCATAGTCTACTATTCACCATTACTAACACTGAAAATCTGGGTGGGTGAGCTAGGACTTTAAAGGGAATGTAAACTGTTGCCTTAAACCTCTTTTTATTGTATATTCTACAGAATGTACATGCTCCCCATAATGCAGAGTAGACAGTGGTTTGCAAAAGTATTCGACCCCCTTGAAGTTTTCCACATTTTGTCAAATTACTGCCACAAACCTGAATCAATTTTATTGGAATTCCACGTGATAGACCAATACAAAGTGGTGTACACATGAGAAGTAGACCAAAAAACATACATGTTTCCAAACATTTTTTACAAATAACTGCAAAGTGGGGTAATTATTCAGCCCCCTTTGGTCTGAGTGCAGTCAGTTGCCCAAAGACATTGCCTGATGAGTACTCTAAATAGAGTGTACCTGTGTGTGATCTAATGTCAGTACAAATACAGCTGCTCTGTGATGGCCTCAGAGGTTGTCTAAGAGAATATTGGGAGCAACAACAGCATGAAGTCCAAAGAACACACCAGACAGGTCAGAGATTAAGTTATTGAGAAATTTAAAGCAGGCTTAGGCTACAAAAAGATTTCCAAAGCATTGAACATCCCACGGAGCACTGTTAAAGCGATCATTCAGAAATGGAAAGAGTATGGCACAGCTGTAAACCTACCAAGACAAGGCCGTCCACCTAAACTCAGAGGCCGACCATGGAGAGCGCTGATCAGAAATGCAGTCAAGAGGCCCATGGTGACTCTGGACAAGCTGCAGGTGGGACAACTATTAGTCGTGCATTGCACAAAGTTGGCCTTTATGGAAGAGTGGCAAGAAGAAAGCCATTGTGAACAGAAAAGCATAAGAAGTCCCATTTGCACTTTGCCACAAGCCATGTGGGGGACACGGCAAACATTTGGAAGAAGGTGCTCTGGTCAGATGAGATCAAAATAGCATTTTGCATTTTTGCCAAAAAGTTCCATGTGTGGTGGAAAACTAACACTGCACATCACTCCGAACACACCATCCCCACTGTCAAATATGGTGGTGGCAGCATCATGCTCTGGGGGTGCTTCTCTTCAGCAGGGACAGGGAAGCTGGTCAGAGTTGATGGGAAGATGGATGGAGCCAAAAACAGGGCAATCTTGGAAGAAAACCTCTTGGAGTCTGCAAAAGACTTGAGACTGGGGCAGAGGTTCACCTTCCAGCAGGACAATGACCCTAAACATAAAGCCAGGGCAACAATGGAATGGTTTAAAACAAAACATATCCATGTGTTAGAATGGCCCAGTCAAAGCCTAGATCTAAATCCAATCGAGAATCTGTGGCAAGATCTGAAAACGGCTGTTCACAAACGCTGTCCATCTAATCTGACTGAGCTGGAGCTGTTTTGCAAAGAGGAATGGGCAAGGATTTCAGTCTCTAGATGTGCAAAGCTAGTAGAGACATACCCTAAAAGACTGGCAGCTGTAATTGCAGCAAAAGGTGGTTCTACAAAATATTGACTCAGAGGGCCGAATAATTACGCACACCCCACTTTGCAGTTATTTATTTGTAAAAAATGTTTGGGATCATGTATGTTTTTCTTTCCACTTCTCATGTGTATGCCACTTTGTATTGGTCTTTTACGTGGAATTCCAATAAAATTGATTCATGTTTGTGGCAGTAATGTGACAAAATGTGGAAAACTTCAAGGGCCCAAATACTCTTGCAAACCACTGTATACAATAAAACATGCTGGATTGGTAATGTTAATAGCCACATTTTTTGCATTTCCAGATGCCATATGTCCTCTCTTCTTTCTTCATTTATTGGTTTCGATGTGTCCTCTATCTAGTAGTGTTGTTTGCTTCCAGAGTCTCCCAAGCTCACTCCAAAACTCATTCTTAATCTCGATTGATTACCAAGCCCCTGAGAACTTAGGGAAGCTATAAACACACCCTTTCCATCATGCTCCACTGCATATGCGCTGTACGTAGGAAGCGGTGGAGTGGCACAATAAGGAAAGGACTGGTGTACCAACGTTGGTGTGCTTTCTGTTGTTTGTTATGGGACACCACCAGTAGCAGAGTGGAATCAGTGAGGGAGGATTGAGGGGGATGCTATAATGTGTTCTTTGCACTTTGTTAGGTGGACACTACCAGTGCTAGTAGGACCAGCAAGTGAGGAAAGCTCTTCTGCTGTGTCTGCCACTTATTACGGATCACCACCAGGTGCTTCAGAACAGTGATGGGGATCATCATATTGGCAGCATGTGATGCCTCATTTTGCAAAATAAAGTTTCATTACTGCTCATTTTGACCATTTCATAGTCTTTTATACTGCTTCTTGGTAGAAGTGAAATTAAATTTCAGCAGTATGGACATGTGCACCATAGAAAATTTAATTTTTCTTACCTATCCAAAACTAAAATAAAATGCTTGGTGTAATTAGGTGTAAAATGTACTTACATACCGGTAGTAATAGGATTTTTACAATGAATGCAGCTATATTTCACCACATATCGCCATTAAAAAATATCTCCACGGCCTCTCCATCTTCCAATGAGAAGCCTAGGCCTTCTGTGTCGATGGAATATGCATCAGATACAGAGGTTTTGTGACTAGTAATATAATGTACTACTGAAATATTGTCAACAGCAGGACAATAAATGACAATGAAAGATACTAGGAATGAAATTAGATGTAAAACAGAGGGAAGTTAGTGAGAACACTTTATTCTAAATTTAAAATTACCCCAGCTTTTCGGTTACGCGAGATGCTAATTCTGTCACTGTTGTGTTCAGAACAAATGATGTGTCTCATCGCACCAAGTGCATTGTACTTGCTAGGCAAAACACTCTTTGTTATACCCACTTTAAGGTCATATTGGCTCCATCCTTTGCTCATCAAAGACAAACACATCTAAACAGGAAAAACAACAGTACAGCTTACTAAGAAATTGCCATGATTTTCCCATAGCCTGTCTATATTCTCACAGTTAACAGCATTTCAAATAAACGAAAAGAAAAAAATCTGCTTATTAAAAGGGGCATAGCTTACATTACCTTAAAGGGAACCGTCAATCAGAAGAATGTGGCAACTGGTATCTATACTGCCTTAAAAAAAAAAAACTGAATCCCATTTGCCTTGCTTTCTTGTCAGTGTTTCTCCTTCAGTTAGGACTTATCCACAGACTTGGAACAAGCTTGCAGTAAGAATCTAGTCAGTATTTAGTCAGAACATTTTAAGGGAATAAATATGGCAGCCTCTGCAGAGACGTTTGAGAAAGAGATGCAGGCTCAGATTATGTCTAAGCATTCACTAATCTTTATGTTGTTCTTTTGTTGTACTTATCACGGACCATGTTGTATGCTGCTTATGGTAGGTTCACATTTGTATGTGTGGAAATTGCACACACCTTTTTGCATGCTTTTTTTTTCGAACATCATTTACAATTATCCACAGTAACATGTAAAAAGAAAAGAAGAACATGCAACCTGCATAGTGTCAAAGGGAGGGAATGCTGAAGGCTGTCTGAAATTTTTTGTTACAAAGAAAGTGAACTTGAACATTGATACTTGGACATCTGACTGTCTTTCCATGATATTGAGATGATTTTAATTCATTGACTACTTCAAGACTACCTGTGTCCTGTGGCTTGTGGAGCAAGGTGTCAGCGCTACAATGATCAATTTGTTCTTTCTGTGGGGCAATCATTATCACATATCTATGATACCATCTAGTGACATCTTGAGACACAGCTGATCCTGTGGCATGTCTGGCTATGGGGTTGGGCTATACTGAGGAGGGGGCTTATAAGCGAGTCAATCACTTTTTCTTGGTTACTGAGGGAAAAGTGGGTACCCCGGCTTATACGCTGGTCAGCTTTTATGCGAGTATATACGGGTATCTTTTAAACAACCAGAAAGCAAGAAAATACGAATAATAATTTTGAAAGTACCTATTCACCTACTTTTGGTACTTTTTCAATTGCCAAGTGCAGAACATTATTTTAAATACAAGATGAAAAATTATCACCTAGGAGAAAACTCAGGAGAAAAAAATTAATTGCATATGGGCCCCTGTGATAAAATGCCTTTTAATTCACCACCAAGCAAGAAAATATTCAAAAACAATTTCATTAGTACTTTTTAAGCAATTTTTAGGTCCTTCTACAGTTGTAAAATGATTTAAAGTTATTTTAAACAGAAGGTGAAAATTATCTCCTAGGAGATAACTCAGGAGAAAAAGTGAATTGCATATGGCCCATTGGAGTTTTCTCCTAGGTGATACTTACAACTTGTCATAAAAGGCCTTTTAAAGTGAACCCAAGGTGAGAGGTCTATGGAGGTTTCTATATTTATTGCCTTTTAAACTATACCCGTTGCCTGGTAGCCCTGCTGATTTATTTGGCTGCAGAAGTGTCTGAATAACACCAGAAACAAGCATGCAATAAAAAGCCTTTTAAGCCACCAAAAAGCAAGAAAATACTCAATTATTTTGATAGTCCCTTTTCACTTACTTTTTGGTACTTTTTTTAGTTAAATAGTGCTGGAAAGTTATTTAACCACTTCAGGACCACAGTCTTTCTACCCCTTAAGGACCAGAGCCTTTTTCTCCATTCAGACCACTGCAGCTTTCACGGTTTATTGCTCGGTCATACAACCTACCACCTAAAGGAATTTTACCTCCTTTTCTTGTCACTAATACAGCTTTCTTTTGCTGCTATTTGATTGCTGCTGCAAGTTTTAGTTTTTATTATATTCATCAAAAAAGACATGAATTTTGACAAAAAAATGACTTTTTTAACTTGCTGTGCTGACATTTTTCAAATAAAGTAAAATTTCCTATACATTTGAGCGCGAAAGTTATTCTGCTACATGTCTTTGATAAAAAAAAAAAACATTCAGTGTATATTTATTGGATTGGGTAAAAGTTATAGCGTTTACAAACTATGGTGCCAAAAGTGAATTTCCCCATTTTCAAGCATCTCTGACTTTTCTGCGCACCTGTCAGGTTTCATGAGGGGCTAAAATTCCAGGATAGTACAAATACCCCCCAAATGACCCCATTTTGGAAAGAAGACATCCCAAAGTATTCAGTGAGAGGCATGGTGAGTTCATAGAAGATTTTATTTTTTGTCACAAGTTAGCGGAAAATGACACTTTCTGACAAAAAAAAAAAAAAAAAATTTCCATTTCTTCTAACTTGCGACCAAAAAAAAATGAAATCTGCCACGGACTCACTATGCTCCTCTCTGAATACCTTGAAGTGTCTACTTTCCAAAATGGGGTCATTTGTGGGGTGTGTTCACTGTCCTGGCATTTTGGGGGGTGCCTAATTGTAAGCACCCCTGTAAAGCCTAAAGATGCTCATTGGACTTTTGGCCCCTTAGCGCAGTTAGGCTGCAAAAAAGTGCCACACATGTGGTATTGCCGTACTCAGGAGAAGTAGTATAATGTGTTTTGGGGTGTATTTTTACACATACCCATGCTGGGTGGGAGAAATATCTCCATAAATGACAATTGTTTTATTTTTTTTTACACACAATTGTCTATTTATAGAGATATTTCTCCCACTCAGCATGGGTATGTGGAAAAATACACCCCAAAAAACATTATACTACTTCTCCTGAGTACGGCGATACCACATGTGTGGCACTTTTTTGCACCCTAACTGCGCTAAGGGGCCCAAAGTTCAATGAGTACCTTTAGGATTTCACAGGTCATTTTGAGAAATTTCGTTTCAAGACTACTCCTCACGGTTTAGGGCCCCTAAAATGCCAGGACAGTATAGGAACCCCACAAATGACCCCATTTTAGAAAGAAGACACCCCAAGGTATTCCGTTAGGAGGATGGTGAGTTCATAGAAGATTTTTTTTTTTTTTGTCACAAGTTAGCGGAAATTGATTTTAATTGTTTTTTTTCACAAAGTGTCATTTTCCGCTAACTTGTGACAAAAAATAAAATCTTCTATGAACTCACCATACTCCTAACGGAATACCTTGGGGTGTCTTCTTTCTAAAATGGGGTCATTTGTGGGGTTCCTATACTGCCCTGGCATTTTAGGGGCCCTAAACCGTGAGGAGTAGTCTTGAAACCAAATGTCGCAAAATGACCTGTGAAATCCTAAAGGTACTCATTGGACTTTGGGCCTCTTAGCGCACTTAGGGTGCAAAAAAGTGCCACACATGTGGTACCGCCGTACTCAGGAGAAGTAGTATAATGTGTTTTGGGGTGTATTTTTACACATACCCATGCTGGGTGGGAGAAATATCTCTGTAAATGACAATTGTTTGATTTTTTTTTACACACAATTGTCCTTTTACAGAGAGATTTCTCCCACCCAGCATGGGTATGTGTAAAAATACACCACAAAACACATTATACTACTTCTCCTGAGTATGGCGATACCACATGTGTGACACTTTTTTGCAGCCTAGGTGCGCTAAGGGGCCCAACGTCCTATTCACAGGTCATTTTGAGGCATTTGTTTTCTAGACTACTCCTCACGGTTTAGGGCCCCTAAAATGCCAGGGCAGTATAGGAACCCCACAAGTGACCCCATTTTAGAAAGAAGACACCCCAAGGTATTCTGCTAGGGGTATGGTGAGTTCATAGAAGATTTTATTTTTTGTCACAAGTTAGTGAAAAATGACACTTTGTGAAAAAAACAATAAAAATCTAATTTCCACTAACTTTTGACAAAAAATAAAATCTTCTATGAACTCATCATACACCTAACAGAATACCTTGGGGTGTCTTCTTTCTAAAATGGGGTCACTTGTGGGGTTCCTATACTGCCCTGGCATTTTACGGGCCCAAAACTGTGAGTAGTCTGGAAACCAAATTTCTCAAAATGACTGATCAGGGGTAT
The DNA here is from genome assembly GCF_040937935.1 of Hyperolius riggenbachi. Taxonomy (NCBI): domain Eukaryota; kingdom Metazoa; phylum Chordata; class Amphibia; order Anura; family Hyperoliidae; genus Hyperolius; species Hyperolius riggenbachi. The sequence continues at coordinate 364,456,987 of NC_090649.1, read as the reverse complement.
AAGCATCTGCAAATTTTGATGACAGGTGGTCTATGAGGGGGCAAATTTTGTGGAACCGGTCATAAGCAGGGTGGCCTCTTAGATGACAGGATGTTTTGGGCCTGATCTGATGGATAGGAGTGCTAGGGGGGTGACAGGAGGTGATTGATGGGTGTCTCAGGGGGCGGTTAGAGGGGAAAATAGATGCAATCAATGCACTGGGGAGGTGATCGGAAGGGGGTCTGAGGGGGACCTGAGGGTTTGGCCGAGTGATCAGGAGCCCACACGGGGCAAATTAGGGCCTGATCTGATGGGTAGGTGTGCTAGGGGGTGACAGGAGGTGATTGATGGGTGTCTCAAGGTGTGATTAGAGGGGGGAAATAGATGCAAGCAATGCACTAGCGAGGTGATCAGGGCTGGGGTCTGAGGACGTTCTGAGATGTGGGCGGGTGATTGGGTGCCCGCAAGGGGCAAATTAGGGTCTAATCTGATGGGTAACCGTGACAGGTGGTGATAGGGGGTGATTGATGGGTAATTAGTGGGTGTTTAGAGGAGAGAAGAGATGTAAACACTGCACTTGGGAGGTGATCTGATGTCGGATCTGCGGGCGATCTATTGGTGTGGGTGGGTGATCAGATTGCCCGCAAGGGGCAAGTTAGGGGCTGATTGATGGGTGGCAGTGACAGGGGGTGATTGATGGGTGGCAGTGACAGGGGGTGATTGATAGGTGATTGACAGGTGATCAGTGGGTTATTACAGGGAATAACAGATGTAAATATTGCACTGGCGAATTGATAAGGGGGGGTCTGAGGGCAATCTGAGTGTGTGGGCGGGTGATTGGGTGCCCGCAAGGGGCAGATTAGGGTCTAATCTGATGGGTAACAGTGACAGGTGGTGATAGGGGGTGATTGATGGGTAATTAGTGGGTGTTTAGAGGAGAGAAGAGATGTAAACACTGCACTTGGGAGGTGATCTGATGTCGGATCTGCGGGCGATCTATTGGTGTGGGTGGGTGATCAGATTGCCCGCAAGGGGCAGGTTAGGGGCTGATTGATGGGTGGCAGTGACAGGGGGTAATTGATGGGTGGCAGTGACAGGGGGTGATTGATAGGTGATTGACAGGTGATCAGTGGGTTATTACAGGGAATAACAGATGTAAATATTGCACTGGCGAATTGATAAAGGGGGGTCTGAGGGCAATCTGAGCGTGTGGGCGGGTGATTGGGTGCCCGCAAGGGGTAGATTAGGGTCTAATCTGATGGGTAACAGTGACAGGTGGTGATAGGGGGTGATTGATAGGTGATTGATGGGTAATTAGTGGGTGTTTAGAGGAGAGAATAGATGTAAACAATGGATTTGGGAGGTGATCTGATGTCGGATCTGCGGGCGATCTATTGGTGTGGGTGGGTGATCAGATTGCCCGCAAGGGGCAGGTTAGGGGCTGATTGATGGGTAGCAGTGACAGGGGGTGATTGACTGGTGATTGACGGGTGATTGACAGGTGATCAGGGGGGATAGATGCATACAGTACACGGGGGGGGGGTCTGGGGGGGTCTGGGGAGAATCTGAGGGGTGGGGGGTGATCAGGAGGGGGCAGTGGGCAGGGGGGGGGATAAAAAAAAAATAGCGTTGACAGATAGTGACAGGGAGTGATTGATGGGTGATTAGGGGGGTGACTGGGTGCAAACAGTGGTCTGGGGGGTGGGCCGGGGGGGGGGTCTGAGGGGCGCTGTGGGCGATCAGGGGGCAGGGGGGGGGAAATCAGTGTGCTTGGGTGCAGACTAGGGTGGCTGCAGCCTGCCCTGGTGGTCCCTCGGACACTGGGACCACCAGGGCAGGAGGCAGCCAGTATAATAGGCTTTGTATACATTACAAAGCCTATTATACAATGTAAATGCGGCGATCTGGGTGCTAGTAACCCGCCGGCGCTTCCGAACGGCCGGCGGGTTACTACGAGCGGTGGGCGGAGCCAGTCCCCGGCGGCTGATCGCGTCACGAATGACTCGATCGCCGCATAACCACTCCCGCAGCCGCCCCCGCCGATGGGCGTATTGCGGTCGTTTGGGCCCGGACTTTGCCGCCGCCCATCGGCTGGGGGCGGTCCTCAAGTGGTTAAAAGTGAATTGCATGAGGCCCCTCCTAGGTAATATTTTTAAACTTGTCAATATACAGTATGCCTTTTAAGTCACCAGAAAGCAAAAAAAAAATACTAAAAATAATTTTGACAGTCCTTTTTGACCAACTCATTGGTACTTTTTTAGTTGAAAAGTACTGGAAAGTTATTTGAAATTGAATATTAAAAAAATGATCTTCTAGCAGAAAACTCAGGTGAAAAAGTGAATTGAATATGCCCCCTTGCCTCATATCTTTGCGCTGTGAGTCCTATTATAGAAAAGCATTTTACAAATGTTATTGTAATATTCCCTATCCACAAAACAGATTGGCTGCTGACCTCTAGGCCAGGGATGAATCTATACAGGATTTGGCACCAAACTGTCACACGAGGGATTGAGTCTTGATCCCTGCAAGCAACAGCACTCCTACACATGTACAATGCTTTGCTCTGGAAAAAAAATCTTGTAGTTTTTTTTTTATTATTATTTTAATGAATGGATTAAAGATGTGCCAATATTATTTTAGAATAAAGTTAATGAGATTGTTCGTTTGGAGTAGATGGTAAAGTTTAAGGCCTGACTCAGTAGTTAAAAAAATATGTGGGAATGTGTAGCTACTTGGTTATATGAATATGTGAATATACACTTTTTAATTCAACATCAGAAGTACAACTGACTGTAGTTAATATCAGCAATACTAAAATTCAATAGGGTACTAAAGGTTTAATCACTCACTTAATAACCAGACAGAAAATAAAAAATATAAAGGATATACAGCAGGGAATTATGAATTATTTTTTAATGGTGCATAACATTTTTAGATTTTTTTTTCTGTTGCCAGCCCTCATCATTAACCATAATGGGATCAAAGTACCCCCAATATTAAGAATGTGTTCTTTATTGTGCAGCCAGTGAAACCTAGCTTGGGGCAGAAGGGGATACAAATGCTTGGGGAAGAGGGCATGCTGTAATTGTAAAAACATGAGCGGTGGAAGTGGTCCAGGTTGGAGAGGAACCAGCAAATTGTCTGGCAAAGAGACGAGGTGGTAATAGGGGCAGAGAGCTGGAGAGTTCCCATATGTGACCAACGCCAGTAAAAAGACCTTTATTGCAAATCATTTTCTGGCAGCTTGGAGATGTAATGTCTTAATTCTGCAGTATGAAATAAGTATAATGCAGCGTCATTCGATTTTTTTCAATATATACAGCCTTTGCTGGGCCATAAAACCTAGGGCAATGAATTCCTAAAACACTGGAAATATTTTAACCAAGGCATGACGTTTTTTCTAGACCCTTTTTGAGCATTTTATATATAGCCCGAGGAACATTTTTTTATTTTGTAGACCTCATAACAGACTAGGAACACTAAACTAACCTATATATGTATTATTTTTATTGTATTCCAACAGCAAAAAGACAAAATCAGTCTCCAGGTGCAGAACATTTGATAAGCTAAATACAATGTTATACAGCAAAGCTTGAAACTTGAACACACACTGCCTGGGGTGATGTTCATTTTGAAAGTATGCATGGAAAAGAAGTTTATTAATGTTCCAAAGAAATCCTGCAGAGATAACAAAAAATCTAGTTTTTATTATTTTTATATCAGTTAGATATTGTATGACTCCTTTTGATTATATATTTTTCTATTACATTATTCGGTATAATAAGAGCTTTGCAAACTCTGAGATTAAAGTAGAATTTTACAATCGATTGATTAAAAGTGTCCCCCAAGTTAGATAATCTATCTCAGGGGTCACAAACTTTTTGGGCCGAGAGCAGTAGCGTGCCTACTTTGAAAATTTTACTCGCACTGCCACACTAATCTGAGCTTCTTGAGCGGTGCAGCTTAGTGAATCAACTTCTACTGATTTGTCTGAGAGCCAGATGCAGCCATCAAAAGAGCCACATCTGGCTCCCGAGCCATAGATTCCCTACCCCTGATCTATCTGAATACATTTTTTAAAACCTAGCTCCCTTGCCTGTATTATTATTATTGATTTATAAAGCACCAATATATTCCATGGCACAAAAGACACACAAATGGGGAGAGAGCCCTGCCCTTGCGAGCTTACAATCTAAAGGAATGGGGGAAAATCAGGTGGGGTATTATATAATAAAGATCGCTAGAGGCAATGGCCCATATGCAATTTACTTTTTGTCCTGAGTTTTCTCCTAGGAGATAATTTTTCATCTTCAATTCAAAATACCTTATTAGCACTTTGTCATGGAAAAAGTACCAAAAAGTAGGTGAAAAAGTACTGTCAAAATATTTGAGTTTTTGTTTGTTTGCTAGTGATTTAAAAGGCATTTTATTTAGAAGGTGTGAAACTACCACCTGGGAGAAAACACAGGTGAAAAATCAATTGCATATGGCCCAATGTGTTTTAGGATAACTAGTAGGAGTGCAACTTGGCCTTAGGACATAGTGGAAGTGGCCTAAGGTAGTGCTTATGCTTATTGGAAAAAGGGATTTTTTAAAGAGTGTTTAAAGGTAACAAAAGTTGGAGAGTGATGGATGTGTTGTGAAAGAGCATTCCAGAGGAGGGGTGTTGGGCGAACAGTGTTCGCCACTGTTCGGGTTCTGCAGAACATCACCCTGTTCGGGTGATGTTCGAGTTCGGCCGAACACCTGACGGTGCTCGGCCAAACCGTTCGGCCATATGGCCGAACTAAGAGCGCATGGCCGAACGTTCCCCGAACGTTCGGCTAGCGCTGTGATTGGCCGAACGGGTCACGTGGTTCGGACCCGAACGCGCTCTGATTGGCCGAACTGTCACGTGGTTCGGGTAAATAAATACCCGAACCACGTCATATCTCCGCCATTTGTCTGTGGGTTTAGCTTTGGGTAGGCAGGCAGGGTAGTTCGCGCTCCAGCCACGCTAGCCAGGGTCCCCCCTGTCATTGTGTCACTGCTGGGAACAGTAGTACACCGCTTGCTCAGCCACACTATATAGCATTCTGTTTACTGCCACTCTGTGTACCTCGCTCAGCCACACTATATAGCATTCTGTTTACTGCCACTCTGTGTCTGCTGGGAATAGTAGTACACCGCTTGCTCAGCCACACTATATAGCATTCTGTTTACTGCCACTCTGTGTACCTCGCTCAGCCACACTATATAGCATTCTGTTTACTGCCACTCTGTGTCTGCTGGGAATAGTGGTACACCGCTCGCTCAGCCACACTATATAGCATTCTGTTCACTGTTCTGTGTCTGCTTGGAATAGTGGTACACCGCTCGCTCAGCCACACTATATAGCATTCTGTTTACTGTTCTGTGTCTGCTGGGAATAGTGGTACACCGCTCGCTCAGCCACACTATATAGCATTCTGTTTACTGTTCTGTGTCTGCTGGGAATAGTGGTACACCGCTCGCTCAGCCACACTATATAGCATTCTGTTCACTGTTCTGTGTCTGCTGGGAATAGTGGTACACCGCTCGCTCAGCCACACTATATAGCATTCTGTTCACTGTTCTGTGTCTGCTGGGAATAGTGGTACACCGCTCGCTCAGCCACACTATATAGCATTCTGTTTACTGTTCTGTGTCTGCTGGGAATAGTGGTACACCGCTCGCTCATCCACACTATATAGCATTCTGTTCACTGTTCTGTGTCTGCTGGGAATAGTGGTACACCGCTCGCTCAGCCACACTATATAGCATTCTGTTCACTGTTCTGTGTCTGCTGGGAATAGTGGTACACCGCTCGCTCAGCCACACTATATAGCATTCTGTTCACTGTTCTGTGTCTGCTGGGAATAGTGGTACACCGCTCGCTCAGCCACACTATATAGCATTCTGTTTACTGTTCTGTGTCTGCTGGGAATAGTGGTACACCGCTCGCTCAGCCACACTATATAGCATTCTGTTTACTGTTCTGTGTCTGCTGGGAATAGTGGTACACCGCTCGCTCAGCCACACTATATAGCATTCTGTTTACTGTTCTGTGTCTGCTGGGAACAGTAGTACACCGCTCGCTCAGCCAGAGTATATAGCATTGTGTTTACTGCCACTCTGTGTACACCGCTCAGCCAGACTATATACCATTGTTTACTGACACTCTGTGTACACCGCTCAGCCAGACTATATACCATTGTTTACTGACACTCTGTGTACACCGCTCAGCCAGACTATATACCATTGTTTACTGCCACTCTGATTCTGCTGGGAACAGTAGTACACCGCTCGCTCAGCCAGACTATATACCATTGTTTACTGACACTCTGTGTACACCGCTCAGCCAGACTATATACCATTGTTTACTGCCACTCTGATTCTGCTGGGAACAGTAGTACACCGCTCGCTCAGCCAGACTATATACCATTGTTTACTGACACTATATAGCAGACTATATAGCATTGTGTGTACACCGCTCAGCCAGACTATATACCATTGTTTACTGACACTCTGTGTACACCGCTCAGCCAGACTATATACCATTGTTTACTGCCACTCTGATTCTGCTGGGAACAGTAGTACACCGCTCGCTCAGCCAGACTATATACCATTGTTTACTGACACTCTGTGTACACCGCTCAGCCAGACTATATACCATTGTTTACTGCCACTCTGATTCTGCTGGGAACAGTAGTACACCGCTCGCTCAGCCAGACTATATAGCATTGTGTTTACTGCCACTCTGTGTACACCGCTCAGCCACACTATATAGCATTGCGTACTCTGCCAGTCAGTGTGTATATTGCTGGGATCAGTAATACTCCACTCACCGTCAACCACTATATGAGCTCAACATGAGTTCCCCAGAGACCTCCGCTGTGAGCAGCACTCCCAACAACAGCAACAGCCAACGCCCCACGCAAGCTATAACATCCACCCCAGCAGCCAGTGGTCAGCAGCAGCCCTCCCCGGAGGAGAACGTTGTGTCCATCAGTCCGTCGCCAGAGCGATTAATGAGGGCTGCCATTGAGGAGATGATGGGGCCTGATGTGGAGGAGGAGGTCTGGCTCAGGCCAGCATCCCAAGTTAATGTTGAGGACGATGAGGGGTCTGTGTCTGGGGATGTTGGGGTGGCAGAGGTGGTGGGTGGGTCAGACTCAGGAGAAGAGTTGTATGATGAGGATGATGATCGGGACCATCTGTATGTGCCTCAGAGTCCGACCCCGGAAAACATGTTGTATCGTGTGTTTAGGTACTAAAATCTGCGTTCCCTCCCAGTAGTGTTGGGCGAACAGTGTTTGCCACTGTTCGGGTTCTGCAGAACATCACCCTGTTCGGGGTGACTATATAGCAGACTATATAGCATTGTGTTTAATGCCACTCTGTGTACACGGCTCAGCCACACTATATAGCATTGTGTTTACTTCCACTCTGTGTCTGCTGGGAACAGTAGTACACCGCTCACCCGCCACTGTATAGCATTGTGCTCTGTGTCACTGCTGACAATAGTGGTACACCGCTCACCCACCACTGTATAGCATTTCTGTACTGCCACTGTACTGCTGCCAGTCAGCGTGTACTTTAAGGATAAGTGAAATGAGGAAGAAATCCGGTGAAAGAGGGAGGGGCAAGGGAAGAGGTGTTTCCCCTGACGGTTCACGTACAGGCCACAGGGGAGCACCCAAGAAAACCCACTCAATACTGCCCATGTTGTCCAGGACAACAACCCTCACAGATCCAAAAGAACAGGACCAGATAATTACTTGGATGACCTCTCAAGCGTCCAGCAGTGGGTTAAGCAGCACCAGCACATCACGCACGAGGTCCGAGTCCTCAGCCAGTTAAAGTCTGGGCTTTCTTTGAAGACTGCACTGAGGATGTTACCATGGCGATTTGCAAGGTGTGCAAGACCCGCCTGAGCAGGGGGAAAAGTATTAACAACCTCTCCACCACCAGCATGAGCCGCCACATTCTATCCAAACATCCCACTCTGTGGGCAAACGCGGCAGGACAGGGTACCACCAGCAACACTGCCTCCCTTGGGTTCACCAGACTCACCACCAGACCCGCCTCAGCAGCAGCAGTAGCCCAGCCATTGCGTGGTTCACAACATTCACAAACATCAGACGATGCTGACACTGTCACTTTCCGGACTAGTGCTCTTGAGGTCTCCCAGTGTTCATCAAACACAACAACCAACAGCCCTTCGGTGTGCAGCGCTACGGTTGAGTTGTCTGTCTCTGAGATGTTTGAGCACAAGAGGAAATTGCCAGCAAATGACCCCCGGGCCGTGGCAGTAACAGCCAGCCAGCATAGCCAAGCTTCTGGCCTGCGAAATGCTGCCATATCGAGTGGTGGAGACAAACAGCTTCAAGGGCATGATGTCAGTGGCCATCCCACGTTATGTGGTTCCCAGCCGCTACCACTTTGCGCGCTCTGCAGTGCCTGAGTTGCATGAGCACGTGGTCAGCTAAATAACCCGAAGCTTGAAGAATGCCGTTGCCTGCAAGGTTCACCTCACCACTGACACCTGGACGAGTGCGTTCGGCCAGGGTCGATACATCTCCCTTACCGCGCACTGGGTGAACCTTGTGGAGCCTGGCAGCGATTCCTCACCTGCTACGGCGCGGGTTGTTGCCCACGCCGCAAACAGCTGGATAACAACAGCAGCACCTACCTCTCTGACTCCTTCTCCTCCAACGCATCTCAAAGCTGTACCTCATCCGGAAATGCTAACCCAGCACCAGCAGCAGTAGGATCGTGGAAGCAGTGCAGCACAGCTGTTGGCATGCGTCAGCAAGCGTTGCTGAAGCTGATCTGCCTTGGGGATAAGCAGCACACAGGGGAGGAAATTTGGAGGGGAATAAAGGAACAGACGGATTTGTGGCTGGCACCGCTGGACCTGAAACCGGGCATGAAGCTAGACACCTGGCACGAACTGGCAATGTACGCAATAGAGGTGCTGGCTTGCCCGGCAGCCAGCGTTATGTCGGAACGCTGTTTCAGTGCTGCCGGAGGCATCATCACAGATCGGCGTATCCGCCTCTCCACAGAAAATGCAGACCATCTGACTCAAATTAAAATGAATCAATCCTGGATTGGAAACGACTACGCAACACTCCTGGACCCCAACCAAGTAACATGACCGATGAACATCTGGGATGGTTTAGCGTTTCCGGTCCCTGTTTATTGAACCTCTCATCTGTATTACATTTATGACTGCATGGCGGCAAAAAGCATTGCTGCTATATCCGCACGCTTTTTGTCCTCATGCAAGGCCTGGGTTGTTGTGTCTCACAAAGCGTGGCCTTCTCCTCCTGCGCCTCCTCCTGTTCCATCACGTGTGCTGCTGCTGCTGCTGCTGGGTTACCGTTGCCGGTCCCTGTTTATGGAACCTCTTATCTTTATTACATTTATGACTACATGGCGGTACAAAGCATGCTATCCGCACGCTTTTTGTCCTCATGCAAGGCCTGGGTTGTTGTGTCTCACAAAGCGTGGCCTTCTCCTCCTGCGCCTCCTCCTGTTCCATCACGTGTGCTGCTGCTGGGTTAGCGTTGCCGCGTGGTCCCTGTTTATTGAACCACTTATCTTTATTACATTTATGACTGCATGGTGGTACAAAGCATGCTATCCGCACGCTTTTTGTCCTCATGCAAGGCCTGGGTTGTTGTGTCTCACAAAGCGTGGCCTTCTCCTCCTGCGCCTCCTCCTGTTCCATCACGTGTGCTGCTGCTGGGTTAGCGTTGCCGCGTGGTCCCTGTTTATTGAACCACTTATCTTTATTACATTTATGACTGCATGGTGGTACAAAGCATGCTATCCGCACGCTTCTTGTCCTCATGCAAGGCCTGGGTTGTTGTGTCTCAAAGCGTGGCCTTCTCCTCCTGCGCCACCCTCCTCCTGTTCCATCACGTGTGCTGCTGCTGGGTTAGCATTACCGGTCCCTTTTCCTGGAACCTCTTATATGTATTACATTTATGACTGCATGCCGACAAAAAGCATGTTACCTGTGCAAAGAAAACAGACATTTCCCGCATTTAAAAGACAGTTTTCCCTTTGAAACTTTAAAATCGATTTTCTCAAAAACTATAAGCTCTTTTTGCTAAATTTTTTTTTCCTCTTGTACCCACTCCCAAGGTGCACATACCCTGTAAATTTGGGGTATGTAGCATGTAAGGAGGCTTTACAAACCACAAAAGTTCGGGTCCCCATTGACTTCCATTATGTTCGGAGTTCGGGTCGAACACCCGAACATCGCGGCCATGTTCGGCCTGTTCGGCCCGAACCCGAACATCTAGATGTTCGCCCAACACTAGGTGCAGCACGTGCAAAATACCTGAATGTGAGGTAATTCTAGAAGAGGGCAAAAGCAGGTCAGGTGCAGAGCTGGATTGCAATTGGGTTGGTATTTGGAAACTAGTGAGGAGATGTACAGGGGAGAGAAATTGTGTAGAGCTTTGTAGGTTAGGGTAGTCCACATTTGTAGTTCACCAAACAAGGTCCTTGCCAGTTTTTTCTAATGGCCTACTTTGAAATGCGTTAGAGAAGGTGAATGTACAGCTTCTGCTTTAAACCAAAGATAAAAAGGTTTTCCAAGGGAAAACCCATCCATCATTTTTTTTCTTCAAGGTAGATTTGCCTGTAAATATTTGTCCAACTACCCAGGCAATAGGCAGAATGTGGTACGTTTTGGATATTCAAATGACAGCAACAACCAAGCGCACTGTTCCCTTACTTATCCAGCCTCTGGAAGCTGTTACGTTTGCATTGTGCTGTGCCACTCCTCCATGGAGGTGGTACATGTTGTTTGGCTGTAGTACAGAAGTACTGTTGGCATACAGATCAGGACCCAATTGCTAAAAGTGACAGTAATTGACAGTTTGTCAATCATCTATATTTTTCAACACAGATCAGGCTATACATTTTTGTGGCAACCCTGTTTTTTGTTTTTAACAATTCTTTATTTTTTTTTTATGTTTTGTGAAGTACTGTAATCCCAAATCCTAGTATAATCTCTGGGTACAAAGGCTCAATTTATTTCCGGTAAATCTGCTGTGGAAGGCATTATGGAGAAGCATGTGACTGGTTTGATCATGTTTCTTAATGGCTGGTTACGATTTGTGGATCGTGTCTCACATTTTTTTCCTGTTTTACATAAGCAGTAGTAAGACATAATGACATGATCAGGACAATTTTTGTAGACTTATATTATTATATCTACTGTAAGTTCATCATGAAAAACAGGACGTTGTCGCTTTGTGTTTTTTGCATCATCCGCATTCCATTGTCTTTATTGCACCAGTATAGTCCTGCTATTTTTTCAACTTATCAATTTATGTAATTCAATCAAAATGGCTGCTCTGGAATTCTGTAAAATGAGAATCTACTGTAGTGCTTCATTGCTTACGTGATCAATTTTATCACTGACATGCTGTTACTAATAACCCCAAAATTCTGTAAAAATAATATACAAAGTGGTAATTGGATCTTGCAGCTCGTGCTTTGTAAATGATGGTAACTCAGTGAAAGTTGAGCTTCCTTGTGATTAGCAGTTAATGCAGTTACCCAATCTGTCTGTGAATTAAAGAAAATTTGCAAAAAAGTTCTTAGATAATCTCTGTTCTATCACATGGAGGCTTACAGTATCATGCTACCTACTCACAGAGAAGGTTTCTATCCTAGTAATAGTTTGGCAATAAGACTAATAATAAACTGAAATGTTCCAGCAATAAAGAGCTTTAGAGGTTTTAAGCATTAACGTGTGTGTGTGTGTGTGATGGTAATGAGAGCCTTAGGTGGTTGAAAGCATTGTAACATTATAATAGAAAGCTGTGATGTCACATGTTCTGTGTGCCCACATACACATTTGGCCAAATACTCAACTTCCATACCCCTTCCTTTTCATCCAAACCTTCACAAACCAATCCCATCTTCTCTCTTCTTAGTCTTGGAGTTGCCTGTGTGTTTCCAGTTGTGAGTATAGTGCGATTGGTTGGTATCATGGTATCATCATCCGTGTGGGTGATTTCAGTCATCCCTTATGTATCTGCTCTTGTTACTGTATTGCTGTCCTGTTTGTGTAGACTGAAACATGATAAGAAGCTCTTGTCTGCTGTAAATAAACAAAACTCAGTGATGGCCAAGGTCCAGCAGAGCCCAGATGTTACTGACTTGATAAAAACAATTGTTCACAGCAACTGTGAGTCATAGGGGATGATTTGGTAAAAGCAAAATATTTTTTTTGTTCCTTTTAAACTTCAAATTAGGTGTTCAAGGACTACAAGAATAGAAACTTCTTTGCATATAATAAAGGGTCGGTTTCCATTCATCTGGCACGTGTTTTGCAGGACATACCCCGGTACTTGTAGTGATGTGAATACACATCTAAAATGCTTAGCTGTGCCATGCGCGGCTAAAGGGATCTGGGTGCATGCTGCAGAAAACTGCAAAACACTGCCCAGGATCGAACCGCAGTCCATGGCAAGCTATAGAAGAGATGGGAATCCTTTCCCAGTCCGACTCGCCTGTGGAAATTGGCCCTAATTAAAGGAGGTGAAATCTGGGATGTGGGCAGAGAGTCTCTGGAAGTGGCGGTCCTCAATGGTGCATATTTTCTGCAGTGTAGCAGGAAGTGGGCCTCATCCTCCAGGACCCCCTGGTCACATTGCCTGCAAAATCCCTTCTCTCGGGGCTTCCATGTCTGTCTGTGTCACCCTGTCTCTATCTCCAGGTTGTGGGCGCTCAGACGGTACAGGCTCAAGGTCTGTCTGCCTTTGTGGTGGTGTAGCCTCTCCAGATATGGGGTCATTGTGTACTTTCTCTGCAGTGATTGGTAGATGGTGAGTTTCTGGGATTTCTTTATGTCCCTTCTCCATTCCTCTAGGTATCGGGCCTTGCAGCTTTCTATCGTTCCTTTTGTTTGGGCTTTTGTCTGTGTAGTGGTCTTGCTGGGCTGGCTGCTGACGCTTTGTTTCAAAGTGAATGGTGTGGCCTCGCCCCCCCTGGCTCAGTGAGGCTTTATGGTGGTAAGTGCTGGGGCTGCTGCTCTGTATATGTGCCCAGTATGAGAGCACCCTCTGCTGGGTAGTCAGCCATAGTGGGAATCTGCCTAGCTTTGCCCGGCAAGCTGAGTTCGAAGTGCTGCGATGGACTTGGAGAAGATACTTGCAGAACTCTAGATGGAAGATTTCTGTTGGGCTGGAGTCCCATTTTGATTGGTCAGGGTAGGTGACCGGGCCTCATACCTCACTGCTATAGAGCAGGATTGGGGTGATATTTTTACCCAGACTCTCACTGGTGGTTTTAGGTGGTAAAATTGCCTTCTGATGGCATAAAACGTTCTGCAAGCTTTTTCCTTCAGGGTCTCTACTGCTGGTTTAATGCTCCCTGTTTGGTTAATCTCCAGCCCCAGGTAGGTGTAACTGTTAGTGTAACCAGTGGCAGCCATTTAATATAAATGAGAACTGGTACACTGTAGAAAGAAACTTTAGATCCGGCACTCTTGTGCTTCAACTGGGGGCTTTAAAGGTTATATTATAGGGGGTGCTTTGCCTCCTATGTTGCTTCTTATCACCACACCTTACAGTACTATTCCAAAGACCTCCGGAACGGATTGGTGGACAATGTTATGCACTGTGCAGCAAGTGGTTTTGTGCAGAGCACCTGAACATATGCAGTACATGTGAGAAATTACTGTGCACCTGTAGCATAAACAGTTCCCAGAAGATTTTATTCCATTCCTTAGACAAACATGATCAATCTTGACATGCATCACAGAAAGTTGCCAAACCTGTGCCAAACCATTAATATAAATGAGGAGGCGGGCTTTTTATTTAGATTTTTCCTCTGGAACACCATCACTTTTGTCTTCTTTGGGTTGATGGGCAGTGCCCATGTGGTGCAGAAACTCTCCAGTACTGCCAGGCTATCCTGTAGGCCCCTCTCTGTTAGGGAGAGCAGCATGAGGTCATCTGAATACAACAGGAACTTCACCTTGTGGTCATGCAGAAGGAGGCCTGGTGCTGGAGTGGATTCTAGGGCTACAGCCAGTTGGTTAATGTATATGTTAAAGAGCGATGGGCTCAGACTGCAGCCCTGCCTGACTCCTCGACTCTGCTTGAACACGCTTCTCTTCCCGTTCACTTTCACACTGCATTTGTTCCCAGTATATGAACTCTTGATGACATCATAGGTTCTTCCTTCTATTCCACTCTCTAGGAATTTTAGAAAAAGGCCTGGGTGCCACACCAAGTCAAATGCCTTCTTAAAATCCACAAATCCTCATACCTTATTACTCCTCATCAGAGCCGGATCATCCACAAGGCAAGCCTAGGCAGTTGCCTATGGTCTAGGGAAAGTTTAGGGGCCCGGTGGATGCTGGCCCCCACCAAATCTCACTAAAAAAAGCCAGGTGACCATCAGCGGTGGGCAAAAACTGCTATCTTGTCTACGGCCTGCATTTCATCTTAATCCATTTCTGCTCCTCATGCCTTTCAGTATCTTATGTCACTCCTCATACCTTTCAGTATCTTATGTCACTTCAATTTCAGTACTTAGTTTGTCTATTTACGTCATGCCCCAGTATACCTCCATAATCTCTATACCTCGCCCTTTATATTTTTTACCTGTCTGCATCTCTTACTTCACTGAACTTGATCTGTCTTTTTGCCTCGTATTTGAATACATCTGTTGCCTCTTACCTCATTGTACCTCAATACATTTTGTTCTTTATAACTCCTAAATCCACTACTGCATTTGATTTGAGACCTCATCAGTTTTCAGTCCCCTGTGCACCTCATGCCTCCTTAAATGGAGGTGACATGTAAGATGATAACATAGATATTCCTCTATACAGTGCCAAGCATACAAATTACTAGAGATGGCCCGAACCTCCGATTTTACTTCTGCGAAAGTTCGGAACGTACGAACTTTCGCGAACCGCAATAGACTTCAATGGGGAGGTGAACTTTGAAAACTAGAAACACTTATGCTGGCCAGAAAAGTGATGGAAAACATGTTTCAAGGGGTCTAACATCTGAGTTTTTGCATGGATGAGTAGGATAGGCGCCAAAAGTCCCGGGGAAAAATCTGGATTTGACACAAAGCAGCGTTTTAAGGGCAGAAATCACACATTGAATGCTAAATTGCAGGCCTAAAGTGCTTTAAAACATCTTGCATGTGTATACATCAATCAGGGAGTGTAATTAGAGTACTGCTTCACACTGACACACCAAACTTACTGTGTAACGCACCACAAACAGCTGTTTATGTTGTGACAGCCATGCTGGAATGGTGCGCACCATGACGAGAGTGCAGGTGATGGCGGCTTTCCAACCCATATGGTTGCCGGGCTGAGGTAGCTGAGTGACAGAACAGTGACTGTCCAGCTGATCAAATTTGGTCTATCCACAATGAAGCAATGACCTTATTAAGTACATGCCTTTTGTTTTGTTAGGCAGGCATGTACACGCACCAGAAAAATTTATTATAGCGGCTAGCAGTGGCCTTAAAAATTCAGGAATCCGCCTGGAGTCCTGGACCCTGTTGGTGGTGGCGGAGAAGGCAGTCAACCGGGCTGCGGGCAGAGATGCTGTGTGTGGGGACTGACTTAGTCTTCGGGCAGGCCTGAGCGTGCTTTGCAGACCAGACAACCGTGGTCAGATGGACCCTTGACCCAACGCTGTGTGCCAGAGATGTCACCGCTTGCCTTTCAACATCACGGTACAGTTTAGGTATCGCCTTTTTTGAGAAAAAATTGCGGCCTGGTATCTTCCACTGCGGTGTGTGGCTTTGCTTTTGTGTGCTGCTTTTCCTCAAGTGGTCATCCCATTGCGGTTTGTGCTTGTAATCATGTGCCTTCATAAGGTAGTTGTCCCTACGCGGGTCTTGGTCTTTCCACGGCTCAATTTTCAGTGGCAGAGTAGAGATGGCATTGCTCTCATCTGAGGCAGACACACACAAAAATTTCCACACCGCTGAGCTCTTGGGTGATGGCACTTTGGTGGTGGCGGCCGACTGAGTGTTAAGTGGGGTGCCAGAATCAGAGCAGGAGGAGGAAGATCTGTCACGCTTCTGTGCGGAAGCTGAGAAAAATGAGGTGTTCTGTGTTAAATAGTATAGGTAGAAAAAAGCAATGTTTTGTAAAAAAAGAATACCTTTTAATGGCTAACTAATAGTTAAATGATGCAAGCTTTCTGGGATCTAGTCCCCTTCTTCAGGCATATTTCCAGATGTTAGCTGAAGTAAAACACTGATGCAGATAAATGGTAAACACGAAGATGACAGTTGTGCTGGATACTGTTTATCCGTTAGGTGTCAGGTGATCAGCAGGCTGGAGCCAGTGAGTTAGTGCAACCATACATGAAGTCCAACAGGTTTCTGAAGATCATGAAGCCAAATCAAATATGTTACATAAGGTGTCATGAATCCTGTTCCACAATGTAAACCTTCTGTTAGTGTCTTGAACATTTTCATAAATTTGTACTCAGAAATTTTTCTTGATTGATCATTTTTGAAGTTACCCTTAAGAACAAGTACTTTTAAGGCCCTTTTCCACCAGCGCGTTTGCGCTGGCTGAATCGCAAAAACGCAAACCGCTAGCGATTTTACAATCGCTACGGTTTGCTTTTTAACATGGGAATCGCGGTAGGTCATTTCCACTACCGCGATTCGTTTTTGCCGGGAACGCGAACGCGCGGCGGAGCGATAATTGCCGCGATTTTGCTATGCAGTGCATAGCATAGCAAAATCGCGGCCGCGAACGTCGGGGAATCGCCGGTAATTGCGATTCAGCAATCGCTAGCGTTCAGCGTGAACGCTAGCGATTGCTAGTGGAAAAGGGCCCTTAGATCTTGCATGCTGAACCCTTGCGGAAGGTTCGGTTCGCGGAAAAGTTCGCGAACCGCAATGGACTTCAATGGGGATGCGAACTTTGAAAAATAGAAAAAATTATGCTGGCCACAAAAGTGATGGAAAAGATGTTTCAAGGGGTCTAACACCTGGAGGGTGGCATGGCGGAGTGGGATACATGCCCAAAGTCCCGGGGAAAAATCTGGATGTGACGCAAAGCAGCATTTTAAGGGCAGAAATCACATTGAATGCTAAATTGCAGGCCTAAAGTGCTTTCAAACATTTTGCATGTGTATACATCAATCAGGGAGTGTAATTAGAGTTCTGCTTCACACTGACACACCAAACTCACTGTGTAGCGCACCGCAAACCGCTGTTTGCGTAGTGACGGCCGTGCTGGACTGATGCGCAACATGGCCAGAGTGCAGGCCATGGCAGTTTTCCAGCCCATATGATAGAACAACAGTGACTGTCCAGCTGATCAAATTTGGTCTGTCCACAATGAAGCAACAACCTTATTATCTTCTTGTATGTAGGTAGGCATAGGTAGGAGTCCCAGTATAGGTAGGTAGGCATAGGTAGGAGCCTCAGTAGTTAGCTAGGCATAGGTAGGAGACCCAGTATAGGTAGGTAGGCATAGGTAGGTGCCTCAGTAGTTAGCTAGGCATAGGTAGGTGACCCAGTATAGGTAGGTAGGCATAGGTAGGAGTCCCAGTAGTTAGCTAGGCATAGGTAGGAGACCCAGTATAGGTAGGTAGGTGTCCAAGTAGTTAGCTATTCATAGGTAGGAGTCCCAGTATAGGTAGGTAGGCATAGGTAGGTGCCTCAGTAGTTAGCTAGGCATAGGTAGGAGACCCAGTATAGGTAGGTAGGCATAGGTAGGTGCCCCAGTAGTTAGCTAGACATAGGTAGGAGACCCAGTATAGGTAGGTAGGCATAGGTAGGTGCCTCAGTAGTTAGCTAGGCATAGGTAGGAGACCCAGTATAGGTAGGTAGGCATAGGTAGGTGTCCCAGTAGTTAGCTAGGCATAGGTAGGAGTCCCAGTATAGATAGGTAGGCATAGGTGGGTGCCTCAGTAGTTAGCTAGACATAGGTAGGAGACCCAGTATAGGTAGGTAGGCATAGGTAGGTGTCCCAGTAGTTAGCTATTCATAGGTAGGAGACCCACTATAGGTAGGTAGGCATAGGTAGGTCCCCTAGTATAGGTAGGTAGGTAGGTAGGTAGGTGTCCCCGTATAGGTAAGTAGGTGCCCCAGTAGTTAGGTAGGCATAGGTAGGTGTCCCAATATAGGTAGGTAGGCATAGGTAGGTGCCTCAGTAGTTAGCTAGGCATAGGTAGGAGACCCAGTATAGGTAGGTAGGCATAGGTAGGTGTCCCAGTAGTTAGCTATTCATAGGTAGGAGACCCACTACAGGTAGGTGGGCATAGGTAGGTCCCCTAGTATAGGTAGGTAGGTAGGTGTCCCCGTATAGGTAAGTCGGTACCCCAGTAGTTAGGTAGGCATAGGTAGGTGTCCCAGTATAGATAGTTAGGCAGGGCCTGGCTGGCACAGTAATAACAATTACCAAGGTCCAGCTGCAACAGATAGGGCTGTATAATGTCAGTGTCAGTGAACAACACACAAAAAGAAAACACATCAGGAAAACATTAGCTCTCAAAAGAGCTGTTGAGGGGTGCTATTTTAGCAATAACAATCAGCCAGGAGCAAGCCAAGAGCCTAACTAATCTTTCCCTAGGAGAAAAAATCTGCAGCAGATCTCCCTAGTCTGTCTATTTGCAGCAGGCACACGAGTGAGTGTCATGGCCATTGAGCCTGCCTTATATAAGGGGGGGGGGGGGGGGGCTCCAGGGCTTAGTGTGTGCTGAGTGTGATGCAGAGGGTCAAAGTTGACCCTCATAGTGCATTATGGGGCGAATCGAACTTCCGCAAAAGTTCGCCTGGTCCAGGCGAACACGAACCCCCAAAGTTCGCGTGGAACCGTTCGCCGGCAAACCGTTCGGCCTATCTCTACTGTTGGCAGCTAACAGTAGTAGAACAGATATGCAGTAGCTTGCCAGCTGGAAATTAGGAAGACTTTTCAGTGGTTTTGGTGTACTACAGACGTTGGAACCTTTATAGTATAACTGACTCAGTCAATGAAGGATTGATGCAAGTTGCATTCTCTCTCCTAAGGACATGAACTTGGGATGATTGCAACAGCTGATTGACCTCTGAATGTTTCTTAGTGGCTGTCAGTCACAGATGGATACAATGTTAACAAGACAAACTGAACAGATGCCGAATTGTTCTGCAGTCTGTCATGTGCGCTATGGCTTCATTCAGGGGAATCTGGCATGCTTGTATTCTGCAAAAAAAAAAAAAAAAAAGCTTCAGTCTTTATACATCAACAATGCATTTATGTCTTTGCTACACTGTTTATACAAAGGAGCATGTAACTTAAATTCCCAGCACAAAGCAATATATTTTGGAAGTAAGTGTAAAACTCACTCCATAGTTTGCCAAATGACTACTGAGTGTGCTTCCAGTGACACACTACAAGAGGGCATAAGACTGTAGTATGTGTAGCGCCCTTTCCTGCTCAGATGTGCTGACAAGCAGAGAATACTGATAAACCAAAAGATAAGACAGGTTTTCTAGGATGTTGCATTGCAGTTTATCATTAATAATGATAATCCTAACATTTGTATAGTGCTTTTCTCCTGTTGGACTAAAAGCATGTAAGAGTTGCAGCCACTAAGGCACACTCAATAGGCCACTCTGCAGTGTTAGGGAGTTTTGACCAAAAACTCCTCACTGAATAGGTGCTGGCTTACTGAACAGGAAGAGCTGATATTTGAACCCTAGTCTTCTGTGTCAGAGGAGGTGCCCATAAAGGAAACCTGAGATGAAAGTAGTTTCAGGTTTTATACTTACCTTAGGCTTCCTCCTGAGGCCGCTCGGTCCCTTGATGGGGTAGTGCATGGTCGGGCTGTGCATGCACAAAAAACATGACTCGGCCAGAATACTGGGCCATCAAGCTGGGGACAGGAACGGCCTAAGGTGACGGCGAGGGGACCGAGCGGCCTCAAGGGTGCTGGAGGAAGCCCCAGGTTAGTATAAAACCTGCGACTACTTATGTCTCGGGTACACTTTAACCAGTACGCTATAAAGGATGAGCCTGTTTAGTTCTGAATACTATTTGGAAAAGTTACTGCTAGGCTTCTTTTAAATGTGAGGATAAACTGTGTGCTCCTGTCAGATAGTTTAGCCCCCCATCTGCCAGCCATCAAGTGCCTTCCATCTTCAACTTAATACAGCCAAATGACATTGTGTGTCAGCACTCGATATTCGGTGGGATAGTGGTTAGCGCTCTTGCCTTGCAGCGCTGGGTCCTGGTTGGTATACCCCAAAAACCAGTGTCTGTGTGGGTTTCCTCCGGGCTCTCCGGTTTCCTACAACATCCCGAAAATATACAGATAAGGGCTTCCAACTAAAATTGGCCCTAGACTGTGATACATGCACTACACAATACATAAATAGACATGACTAGGGATTAGATTGTGAGCCCTTCTGAGGGACCGTTAAGTGAAAACTCAATATGTTCTCTGTACAGTGCTGCCGAAGATGTCAGCAGCGCTATATAAATACTAAATAATAGAAATAATACCATGGAAACAACAAAAAATGCATCCTGTAGTGTCCAAGTGAGCTGACCCATTCAGATGTGAGTCAATGCGGTGGCCTCCTCTACACTGCCCATGCCACCTACTAGCATTGCATCCATGCTGTATCCTTCCTAGGCTGATTGTTACCTATGAAGAAAAACACACATTCTCTCTAACAAATGTAAGGTGCAGTAAAGGGAAAACAAGTTATTTTTCTCTGCACATAATTCTAATATTTACTTTGATAAATGCTGTATGACTGAGGGCCGTTTCCACAAGAGCGAATCTGCATGCGTTTCCTGCATGCAGATTCGCATAGCCAATACAAGTGGATGGGACTGTTTCCACTTGTCAGGATTTCTGAGCATTTTTCTGTGCAGAAAAAAATCTGCACGGCAGAGCCATCAGAATTCGCATACCGCTATGCGATTCGCACACAATGTATTTAATAGGAAATTTGCATGTGGTTTTGGTATGCGAATTTTCATACGAATTCGCATACGATTTCGCATAAAAACAATGGAAAAGTACACAGGCACTGCCATGGTTAAATTCGCATACATAGTCATCCATGCGAAATCTTATGCGAATTCGCATAAAAATTCGCATAAAACCGCATGCGAAATTCGCATCCGCATGTGAATTTTTTCTGTGGCAATTCCCACTGCACAAGTGGAAACGGGCCCTGATAATTAGCTTCCAGAACTTATTTTAATTCTCAGCATTATACTGTAGATGAATTAGAAAAATACTATTTTTTTTTTTAGCTCTCTTACAAAAAAACTCAAATGATTACAGAGTAAATCCCTGAATCAAGCCTCGTAAACGCTGGCCTATTAATATATTTTAGTCTTCCTTCAGAATAGCTCCAACAGCTTTGGCTGCAATCCATGAATAACTGATTGCAATTGATATGTTAGTTAATGCTTTTTCTTTGCCCTCCGGATGCCATGTAGTGAAAACTTTCATTCACATTCAGGAAATCACCATTTCTGCAACACGTAGTTACTTTCCATATGGTCTGCCAGTGAATGAGGCCTGTGTTCCTGCGGGAGACGAGGAGAGGAAGCATATACACATAGGCTGTTATTTCTTTCTGATGTAAACTGGACATAAGTTTGTCTGACTTTTCCCAAAATTACAAACTGTTACCACAGTGAATCAGATACTACTCAAATGTCGAATGGATTTCTAATTTAACCAAATCGTTGAAGGACATCCAAAAATAAACTGAAGAGAAAAACAATTGTATTTATCCTCCTAAAAATGAAAATGTTTTAGCTATCTGACAGGTTTATTTTATATTTAAATCTAGTTTTTAATTTTTTACAGTTTCATTGTCTCTGCTCAATGACACCTTCACTGAAGTATGTCAGAGCTCAAATCTATGAATTATTGATTCTTTTTTTATCTCTTTCCTGCTCTCTGAAGCTATTTACTAACAGGAAAGTGTTTTATGGCTGTAATTACTTATCAGTGAGAGTTATGCTATAGTCTGACCGAGTCCCGACCTGAGCAGAAACTGTCACTTGCATACCTGATGTTTAACTTTTTCAGGCAGGGAAAGAAAAAAAGGAACACAGCCTAGTTATTTGTGTGCTTGGCACTGTACATACACATGTCTATGTGATCAGAGCCGAGAAGACGAACTGAGGAAGATGTAGCCAATCCAGACCGGTATGTATGAGAGCTCCCTGATGCCACCCCTACCCTTCCGAGCCTGTAAGGCTGGGGAAGGCACTTGGCCCTTCAGCCAAATAAACTTTATTTGGCTACTAAAAGGGTTAGAGCAAACTTAGGATAAAAAAGTAGTGAGAGGCCCCTGGATGCTCCAGAGGCTTTTCAGATGCTCCATGAGCCCACTACTGCTGCCTGGCACCCTCTTCATGGCCACCCTCCCATGCATGTAAATGTATGGCCGTACTACACATGTTTGACTGAGGTCTACATATGTGCAGTAACATGGGAACATTCGTATGAAATCGCCGCTGGGAGACTTGGGCGCAGGATACAGCCGGTATATGGCTTATCCTGCTGCTGCACAAGTCCCAGCGGCGTTAATTACTATTCCCCCTCCAGGTCCACATGGATGGTAGGGAATGATGCAATTCAGCTTCCAGCTATTGCTGGAGGCAGAATTACAGCGTCTTCTGATGACGCCGAAGTTACTCACTCTGCGCCGCTATAGCCATAATTCCTATTTTGGTCTATGGTGGCACTGGCTGCGCCCAAACCTCTTGCGCTGTTATTACAGCGCTCGACATGGAATGGGAGTCCAACCACAAGATAATAATCCAACAAACTCTTGACAAACATGTTCAGAGGGACTCCGTTCTGGATTGGAGGACCTGGGAAGCCTCTGAATTCTCCCTCCACTGAGAAAAATATGTTTTATTTTTGTTATTTGGCTTCAGGTTCACTTCAAGTGGCAGTGCAATGTATCTTATAGTCTTTTGTATGATGATCCTTTTTTACAAAATCTTGGCCTTTTACAATATCTACCCCAGTGTATTAAACAACTGTAGACAAGGGGGCCTGTTCGTGGTGGTGATGTCCAGATTGCCAGAATTGACATTTTCTACAGATCACCATATTGATAAAAATGATGATCCTATAAGGTTGGGTCAGTTTCCTGTGATCAGGGGCGTAGGAATAGGCCCTGCAGCCCCTGCGCCCGCGGGGGGGCCCGCCCCCCCCCTGGGGCCCGCTTGGGGCCGTTTTGTGGGTGCTGCCTGGAGGGGTGGCAGCATGAGGGGAAAGCCTTGCCCACAGTCGGCGGGGAGAGGGGTAGTTCCCCCCTCTCCCTCACCTCGGGGCTCTCCCCTCTGTGCTCCCCTCCAGCTCGTAAGTGTCTGTGGGGCTGTGGTGGGCAGCGAGCGGCGGGCAGATACATACCTGCTTCCGTGCGTTCCATCGGAGACTTCTCCCTCTAGCGGCTGACGTCACTTCCGGAAGTGACGTCAGCCGCTAGAGGGAGAAGTCTCCGATGGAACGCACGGAAGCAGGTATGTATCTGCCCGCGCTCGCTGCCCACCACAGCCCCACAGACACTTACGAGCTGGAGGGGAGCACAGAGGGGAGAGCCCCGAGGTGAGGGAGAGGGGGGAACTACCCCTCTCCCCGCCGACTGTGGGCAAGGCTTTCCCCTCATGCTGCCACCCCTCCAGCACCCACAAAACTCCGAGCGGGCCCCAGGGGGGGGGCATATTACGATTTTCAGGTGTCTGCTGCCCACATTGTGATTTTCAGGTGTCTGCTGCCCACATTGCGATTTTCTGGTCACTGCTGCCCACATTATGATTTTCTGTCTGCTGCCCACATTACGATTTTCTGGTCACTGCTGCCCACATTGCGATTTTCTGGTGTCTGCTGCCCACATTAGGATTTTCTGGTGACTGCTGCCCACATTGCGATTTTCTGGTCACTGCTGCCCACATTGCGATTTTCTGGTGTCTGCTGCCCACATCATGATTTTCTGGTGTCTGCTGCCCACATTACGATTTTCAGGTGTCTGCTGCCCACATTACGATTTTCAGATGTCTGCTGCCCTCATTACGATTTTCAGGTGTCTGCTGCCCTCATTACGATTTTCAGGTGTCTGCTGCCCACATTACGATTTTCAGGTGTCTGCTGCCCACATTACGATTTTCAGGTGTCTGCTGCCCACATTGCGATTTTCAGGTGTCTGCTGCCCACATTGCGATTTTCAGGTGTCTGCTGCCCACATTGCGATTTTCTGGTGTCTGCTGCCCACATTACGATTTTCTGGTGTATGCTGCCCACATTAGGATTTTCTGGTGACTGCTGCCCACATTGCGATTTTCTGGTGACTGCTGCCCACATTGCGATTTTCTGGTGACTGCTGCCCACATTGCGATTTTCTGGTGACTGCTGCCCACATTAGGATTTTCTGGTGTCTGCTGCCCACATTACGACATTCTGGTGACTGACTGCTGCCCACATTAGGATTTTCTGGTGACTGCTGCCCACATTACGATATTCTGGTGACTGCTGCCCACATTAGGATTTTCTGGTGACTGATGCCCACATTGCAATTTTCTGGTGACTGCTGCCCACATGGCGATTTTCTGGTGACTGCTGCCCACATTGCGATTTTCTGGCCCACATTACGATTTTCTGGTGAACACTGCCCACGTTACGATTGTCTGGTGAATGCTGTCCACGTTACGATTTTCTGGTGAACGCTGCCCACATTACGATTTTCTGGCCCACATTACGATTTTCTGGTGAACACTGCCCAAGTTACGATTGTCTGGTGAATGCTGTCCATGTTACAATTTTCTGGTGAACTCTGCCCACATTACGATTTTCTGTCCCACATTACGATATTCTGGTGAACGCTGCCCACATTACGATTGTCTGGTAAATGCTGCCCACGTTACAATTTTCTGGTGACTGCTGCTCACGTTACTATTTTCTGGTGACTGGTGCCCACATTACGATTTTCTGGTGAACTCTGCCCACATTATGATTTTCTAAAGGCCCACATTACGATTTTCTGGTGAACTCTGCCCACATTACGATTTTCTGGCCCACATTACGATTGTCTGGTAAAATGCTGCCCACTTTACAATTAATTTACAGTGAAACGCTGCCCCATTACGATTATTTGGCACCTATGGGGGGGGCCCCATCCAAATATTCGCAGGGGGGCCCAGTGATTTCTAGTTACGCCCCTGCCTGTGATCACCACTTTTGCCAATAATTTTCAGCAATAAAGCTCTATTAACCATATTTATTCATTATATTTATATTTATTAGCCTAAATGCAACTTAAGGGTAAGCGATCAACTAGGGTAAGCGATCAAGGCACTGATCACAACTGTACAAAATCCCTTTACAAATTAAGCCATCTTAAAGTGGTAATTAATTTTTACAAGGGTAGAAAAGGTTTTTTTTTGTTTTGTTTTTTGAATTTCAGATTTTAGATAAATCCACCCCAGTGCCTTATGTTCCAGCCAACTGAAGACTAAGTATTATACCTATTTTAAAATGGGCACAAATTACTAAGCCTGTCAAAGTATGCTTACTGATCATCTTCAAATTTACTTAAATATAAAAAAGAATATATATATATTTTTTTAATTATTAATATTATTAATATTATTTATATAGCGCCAACATCTTACGCAGCACGGTACAGAGTATATTGTCTTCTCACTTAACTGTCCCTCAGAGGGGATCACAATCTAATCCCTACCATAGTCTTATGTCTATGTATGTATTGTGTAGTCTATTGTGTAGTATGTATGTCTAGGGCCAATTTAGGGGGAAGCCAATTAACTTATCTGTATGTTTTTGGGATGTGGGAGAAAAACGGAGTACCCGGAGGAAACCCACGCAGACACGGGGAGAACATACAAACTCTTTGCAGATGTTGACCTGGCTGGGATTCGAACCAGGGACCCAACGCTGCAAGGTGATTGTCCTGTCCTCACTACTACGTGTACCCCTGGGGCGTGTATGGAGCTTAGCAGGCAGATAAACACCCTCCTACTACTCAATAAATTGAGACCAGGTAATGATCTGTAGCTTTAATGAGCTGAAGTAAGTTGGTGTGAAACTATGAACAAATAACAGAAAGGATGCAATAAGTACATGAACTGCATATAAACATCACATATCAGCATACAGTAGATCAGGGGTCTCAAACTCAATTTACCTGGGGGCCGCAGGAGGCAAAGTCAGGATGAGGCTGGGCCGCATAAGGAATTTCACAATCGCGGTGCATCGCCGCCTCTGCCGGCCCCGCTCACTCTTCCTTCACAGAGAGGGGCGGGGAGAGCGGCGATCCAGCTCTGCCCCTTCCAGGAAATGCCGGCGGATTGCCCCCCGGGCGATTTGGGGGCTCTGCAGCCCCTGTTTAGCGGCGGGTATGCGGCGGATTACTTGGGAGCACTGAAGTGAACTATAAGGAAGCTTTTGCCGGCGAGGGCCACAAAATATTGTATCGGGGGCCGCAAATGGCCCGCGGGCCGCGTGTTTGAGACCCCTGCAGTAGATAGACTAGTGCACACAGCAACATGGCTGCATGGATAGCTGACTAGGCCTCACTATACAAAAAACAACTAACTAGCTGCCTACACAGAAATACACATAATGCATGCCTACAGCTAGTAATAATCATGCAGATTCATAAAAAACAACTAGAAAGAATGCCTTACCGGCTATGCAGCCTTTAGTGGAAGCACGGATAAGATTTCTCAGCAGAGAGCATGTGAAAATGGCAGCTTCTAGAAGGCTACTCCCTTCTTGTCTGGTGCATGAGGTCACAGAGGAGGAGGAGTAACAGGAAGGCTGAACTTAACTGAGAACAATGTAATGCAGTGGTCAATAGGTGGCGCTGTCCTACCTCATTCTAACACAGGATAAATCCTGTATGGATTAGAACACATTTCACTGAAAGATGTCTGCAAGACATGACAGTGATATATATATTTGGCAGGGCACTGACTGATGCATGCACCTTGCAGCATCCATTGCCATTCTCATGAATCTGCTACTTGCTGAGTGACAAGCACCGTCATTCAGGGCAGCTCACTGATGTGAGAAGAGGCATAGCATGCAGATCAGCAGATGGGCAGCAAGGTTAGTCCAGTAACCAGTACAGTGGACTGGGTAATACACGGAGCTTACATGATTTTCCTACTTACCTGTTACCACAGTGAGAGAGCCACCAGTTGTTTTCTCTTGGGGGGGTCTTTATGTCTTCAATATGTAGCAGATCTCAATATATACTGAGGCCTGGCAACCATTCTGGACATTTAGCAGAATACAACCAAAACACACAGAAAATGTCAATATACATTAAAGTACAAAGTAGGCATATCGTTTTTATAATTATAATTATCTCACTACTATGAAAAACATAATTACACAAACTGAAACAGCCTTATGCTCATCATGTGTTTTTGCAATTCCAGCTAATTTATCCAGTCGTAACAAAACAGAATTCTCCTAGAAAGCTTATTTTTATTTGTTTTTCAGTATTAGTCATTTAGGCCTCTTCCAGACCAGGACGTTGCGTTTAGGGGACGTTATAGGGCACATAACATGCCCCTAACGCAACGCCTGGTGGTGTTGGAGCAGGATGCTGCCAAGAGCCGCGTTACAAGCAGCTCTTGGTGCGCCTGCTCTGTCGGAGGCGCTGCCGAGACCACGTGAGTGGAGCTGTCCACATCACGTGGTCCCGCCAGCCAATCAGCGGCCACTCCAGGATGTGAACACTGCAAGTGCAGTGAATAATAAGTAGCCATGTGCCTGGCTACGTAGCGGCCTCTCGCCGCCTCCTCTCCGCCCCTAAAATTAAAAAAACACCCATACTGAGCATGTGCAAACAGTCTAACGTGGTTTAGCTGCGTATAAAGTACTGCATGCAGTACGTTGTCTTGACATGAAGCGTTACTGTGTAACGCAACGTGGGCACTGTGAACAACCCATTGATTTATCATTGCTGTGCGGTGGGGATGCGTTACAGGCTGCTCTAACGTGCGCCTGTAACGTCCCACTGTGAAACCAGCCTTAAAGGGAACCTTAACTGAGAGGGATATAGATGTTTGTTTGTTTTTAAACCATGCCAGTTGCTGGTCAGTCCTGCTGGTGTTTTTGGCTGCAGTAGTGGCTGCATCACACACCTGAAACAAGCATGCAGCTAATCCAGTTTGACTTCAGTCAGAGCACCTGATCTGCATGCTTGAGGGGCTGTGACTAAAAGTATTAGAGACACAGGATCTGCAGGAGAGTCAGGCAAAAATGCATATCCCTCTCAGTTTAGGTTCCCTTTAAGTGAACCCGAGGTGAAAATAAACTGATGAAATAAACAATTGTATTTATCCTACTACTTTTAAAAATGACTTTTTTTTAGATGTCCCATGGTTTTATTTTATATTTGAATATTTACAAAGTAGATGGAGTATTTTATTGTCTCTGCTCAATGGCTGTCTATTAAGTATCCCAGAGTTAAAATACAAATACAAAATTAACTCTTTCAGGCAGCAAAATAAAAAAATGTTTTGCTCTATAGATGTTTATCTCATCATACCACATGTTGCCTCAAGTACACTAAGATGGGGTTACAAAATAGTCTGTGTTTATGTAATGCATTTCCATGAGTATCATAATGGTGACTCTTCTGGGTTAACATTTAAAGGTATTCAAAAGATTCAGTGCCACAGATGTGGTGAGAACTTGGAGAAATCCATTGCAAAAAGAAATGCAATGGATTGTGATATTGAGGATTGTAAAACCTGGCAAACTGAATGTGGATGTGAACTTTGTGATGTTTATTAATCAATAATGTGCAGCCCAAAATTAGATCTGTTTCAGATTGCGTGTTCTAATTTCTCCCCAAATTAAAGGCTCAGGACTATTCATATGGTCAACTGTCTCAGGTTTTAGCTCAATCCCGTGGGTACTCCTCTTTGTGTGTATAGGCTTGCTGCCCTGCAGTGTGGACAATCTGTGAATAAGAACTATGCATGTTGGCAGTGAACTGCCACATGCACTGCATACATTTGCACACAGTAAATGTACTTTGCTGCCAATTTGCATCTTTACAGTTTGCATGATGTTGCTGGAATAATGCATAATGCTCACTCGCAAGTAACGTTTGCTCCTGCACAGGGGTCTAGTCCTGGGAAAAGAAGTGAGTGGACTCACCTGGAGAACCCCTGCGTGCCAAATATGGGCGTGGTCAAGCACACCGTGGGCGTGGCCATGGGTAGGGCCAAATGTACATGACCTTAGCAGTGATGTAAAAGGTCTGCCGAGGAAGTTTGAGCTCTGCCGTATTGTATCCCCCAAAAATAGATGTAATCTGACAGCATTTCACCAAAAAGACACATAATCTGGTAGAAGTTCCTCCAAAATACAGATAATATGGAAGTGGTTCCCCCAAAATAGACAATGTGGCAGCAGCAGTTCTACCAACATACACATCATTTGGAAGCAGTTCCCCAAAATACGCGAAACCTGGCAGCGGATCACCCAAAATACACGTAACACCCAAAGGACATATAATCTGGCAGTAGTGGTCCCCCAAACATACACAATCTGGCAGCAGTTCCCCAAAATACACATAATCTGGCAGCAGCCATTCCCCTAACATACACATAATCTGGCAGCTGTTCCCCAAAATACATAACAGCGGTTCCACAAAAATGCAGATAATCTGACAGCAGTTCCCCCAAAATAGGTACCCCCAGGTAGCCAGGTCTATAGGTGTCCCCAGTATAAGTAGCCATGAGTATAGTAGTCCCCAGTATATGTAGCCAGAGGTATAGTTGCCTAGTATATGTAGCCAGGGGTATATGTGCCCAGTATATGTAGCCAGGGGTATATGTGCCCAGTATATATAGCCAGGGGTATACGTGCCCAGTATATATAGCCAGGGGTATACGTGCCCAGTATATATAGCCAGGGGTATATGTGCCCAGTATATGTAGGCAGGGGTATATGTGCCCAGTATATGTAGCCAGGGGTATATGTGCCCAGTATATGTAGCCAGGGGTATATGTCCCCAGTATATGTAGCCAGGGGTATATATGCCCAGTATATGTAGGCAGAGGTATATATGACCAGTATATGTTGCCAGGGGTATATATGCCCAGTATATGTAGGCAGAGGTATATATGCCCAGTATATGTAGCCAGCGGTATATATGCCCAGTATATATAGCCAGGGGTATATGTCCCCAGTATATGTAGTCAGGGGTATAGTAGTCCCCAGTATATGTAGCCAGGTGTATATGTCCCCAGTATATGTAGCCAGGTGTATATGTCCCCAGTATATGTAGCCAGGTGTATATGTGCCCAGTATATGTAGCCAGGTGGATATGTGCCCAGGTAGCCAGCAGGAGGGGAGCAGCACAGAGAAGGAGAGCTATGGGGACAGCGGGGATAGGCGGACATCTCCCCCCCCCCATCCCTCACCTTCGTGCTCCCCTTCCTGCCTCTCCCCTCCGGCGTTTTGAAGTGTCGGGCCCGGCGGCGAAAGTAGGCGGAGACTTACCTCGTTCCAGCCGCAAGGGACGCTCCGCTCTGTGTGCGGCTAGTCTGGTCTTCTAGCCGCACACAGAGCGGAGCGTCCCTTACGGCTGGAAGAAGGCGGTAAGTCTCCGCCCACTTTCGCCGCCGGGCCCGACACTTAAAAACGCCGGAGGGGAGAGGCAGGAAGGGGAGCACGAAGGTGAGGGATGGGGGGGAGATGTCCGCCCATCCCCGCTGTCCCCATAGCTCTCCTTCTCTGCGCTGCTCCCCTCCACACAAGCCAGGGTGAACGGCGTTCACTCTGAAGAATAAGTGGGTGGACGCCGTTCACCCGCATCCACGCAGGACTCGACCCCTGCTCCTGCATTGATAAACAAAGTAATGTTGTTATGTGGAAGTTTTGCTATATGGTCTATATCCCCACAAATCTGCACACAGAAGGATGCTAAGAGTGCATGGATCTCGGTTAGTAGTGGACTACATTACCCAGGATTCTGATGTACCCTCTCATATCTTTTGTACATGCCTCTTTTAATCAGTGTTGCTGTGATTTGGCTGCTTGGTGAAACATGTAGGCGGGAAGGAGGCGGAACCAGGTGCATCTTAAGACCCATATGTGGCGATTGCAGGGCTGCCAACACATTGCTGACCACTGAGGATATACCTTTCTCCTAGATGTCACTTACTGGCAATGGACTGTATTTTGGAGACAGGTGGTAAGACACACTGCCGTATATTGTAGTGGCAGAATGCCATATACACTAGTAAGCTCCTGCGTAACGAAGTCTGTGTGGGTGAGAAAGGGGTTGTGCCCCAATGTCCATATTTTTGCACACTAGAAGTTTATTCCAATAAGGTATATATATTTTGCAATAGTCACTAAGGATCTTTTTCAAAGCCATTTACTTTCAGTGTTCTTGCCCTGTAATGTAATATACCCAGTCTACCAGACTCTGAGCTTCTTAAAGTTGAAGTTTCTAAAATTCATATTTTTAGTTGTCCCCTTCATCACATCTCTCTTATCTCTGTTAAGTCGCTGGTCAAATGTTACCATATTATGGTCTACTCAAGGTTGTATGGGTATCCGTTGGACAATCTGGTCACCTTTCACAGACCAAAAGGTTCATTGGTTCAACCAACATTGTCCCTAGACTAGTATCCCTAGAAAGTGAGCTGTGATGAAGGACGATACATAAGCTGTTCAATTCACTGTCACAATTTAGTGTACTCTGTGGAAAGTGGAAGATATATATATACAGTGGGTTGCACAAGTATTCGGCCCCCTTAAAGTTTTCCACATTATGTCACATTACTGCCACAAACATGCATCAATTTTATTGGAGGTCCACGTGAAAGACCAATACAAAGTGGTGTACATGTGAGAAGTGGAACGAAAATCATACATCATTCCAAACATTTTTTACAAATAAATAACTGCAAAGTGGGGTGTGCGTAATTATTCGGCCTCCTGAGTCAATACTTTGTAGAACCACCTTTTGCTGCAATTACAGCTGCCAGTCTTTTAGGGTATGTCTCTACCAGCTTTGCACATCTAGAGACTGAAATCCTTGCCCATTCTTCTTGGCAAAACAGCTCCAGCTCAGTCAGAGTAGATGGACAGCGTTTGTGAACAGCAGTTTTCAGATCTTGCCACAGATTCTCAATTGGATTTAGATCTGGACTTTGACTGGGCCATTGTAACACATAGATATGTTTTGTTTTAAACCATTCCATTGTTCCCCTGGCTTTATGTTTAGGGTCATTGTCCTGCTGGAAGGTGAACCTCCGCCCCAGTCTCAAGTGTTTTGCAGTCTCCAAGAGGTTTTCTTCCAAGTTTGCCCTGTATTTGGCTCCATCCATCTTCCCATCAACTCTGACCAGCGTCCCTGTCCCTGCTGAAGAGATGCACCCCCCGAGCATGATGCTGCCACCACCATATTTGACAGTGGGGATGGTGTGTTCAGAGTGATGTGCAGTGTTAGTTTTCCGCCACACATAGCGTTTTGCATTTTGGCCAAAAAGTTCCATTTTGGTCTGATCTGACCAGAGCACCTTCTTCCACATGGTTGCTGTGTCCCCCACATGGCTTGTGGCAAACTGCAAACGGGACTTCTTATGCTTTCTGTTAACAATGCCTTTCTTCTTGCCACTCTTCCATAAAGGCCAACTTTGTACAGTGCATGACTAATAGTTGTCCTATGGACAGATTCTCCCACCTGAGCTGTAGATCTCTGCAGCTCGTCCAGAGTCACCATGGGCCTCTTGACTGCATTTCTGATCAGCGCTCTCCTTGTTCGGCCTGTGAGTTTAGGTGGATGGCCTTGTCTTGGTAGGTTTACAGTTGTGCCATACTCCTTCCATTTTTGAATGATCGCTTGAACAGTGCTCCGTGGGATGTTCAAGGCTTTGGAAATCTTTTTGTAGCCTAAACCTACTTTAAATTTCTGATCCCTTGTCAAAAAACGCGAGCGGTTTTTGCCTTTTTCATGATTGCTAACTCAGTAAAGGACCAGCCCTTAAAGCGTTGCTATCATATTAATCCGGCATAGCGGGGTCTAAACCCTCTATAACAGTAATTATAGATTGACGGTATACCTTGAAATGAATCAGAGCACTCAGTATATGATTATATATAAAAAATGGTATTTGCTTATCATACAGCATATATACAAAATATGAACAGTTCCAAGTAGTGTTTCCTTATAACAGTATTCCATCTTATCAAGGCTTTAGAGCCAAGCAATTATCAATCTTCTAAGTACATTCAAAAAGTAATATAACGGTTGTATTATGTAGAATAAGATCAAAAGTAGTCTCATCTGTATCAATAGCTGTGTATCTAGTAGCTGTGTAAAACTTGTAGTAATCTTCTTAAAGAAATAGCATAAAAAATAACTTCTAAAAAAACTTCTTGCTAACATCTTAATAAAACTTAATGCTGAAAAATTAATAAAGTAAATCACCAGAATATTAAGCATATTACCCCTTCTCTGTCATCTCTTCAGCATCTAGAACCACTTGTGGGAAGGTAGCTTCTGCCTAATGTGTCTTCTCAGGAGATTGTTGGGCTTGTGCTTGTGCAAACTATGAGCTTTCAGGCCCTACTTTTATAGGGGTTGGAGGCAATATGGCTGCCTAATCTGGACTTTCCCTGAATCCCAGACTCTGATTGGCTAAAGCTTCCGTGCGTCAATGTTTTATCATGTTTTGATTTCCTAAGTCACAATATTATTGTTTATAAATTCTTAATTACCTTATCTTGCGGGAATTTACGTCATTTGGAGTGCTTGACATTTGATATAGGGTCATTTCTGATGCACTTAATTAAAAATGGACAACAGCCATCTTGTCTGTTGGCTGACCCAGACATGGAGACTAAACAATGTCATTTATGATGCATTTCTGATAAAGTGTTCGCTGCTAATTATGTTGGAATGTCTTGGTACTTCCCCAGACATGAGATTGGTCAGGTTGACACTGTAACCAGACCTGTGAGAGCCTTCAGCAATTTAAGGCTTATTAAAACATACAAGGCTTCTAATGTACTCATTTAAATATAAAGCTTATTATATAATTCTTCTTAAAACAATTAATCATAAAAGAAATAATTGCACATTAAATCTTGATAATATAAAATCCTTTTCCATATATTTGTCTTTCTGATGAAGAAATAAATATCTAATTTCAACCGGCAGAGGTCAGCCTTTCATAACAAATAACAAACAGTATTAATAATGTTGACGCCAGATGGCATCATGGAGTCATCTTTAACTAATTGGGAAAACCCCTTGTTTTATTTTTTATATCTCTCATATTTTGACTTTCTCTGTCTGGGAAATGTTTTGCTGGCCTTGGCCTTCAAGCTAAGAAACATGTCAACATCTTCTAAAACTAAAACAATCTCACAAGAAGGTTTCACAGACCCAAATCATCACTAGCTTTTAAATATATTTTAAAGTAATAGATTCTATTATATAGGGTTTAACAATAACTATTTCTTTTTTTAAAGGGTCTGTATTGATCATTAATATTTAGATTAATATATGTGTAAGAATTAAGAATATGTGCATATATAATTACTGCAGTAATGTAAGTTTAACTTGCTTCTCTGTCTTCACACAGAACCCTCTTTAAATGTCAAGGCCTCGCACTAGCATAAACAAGAATGCTCTGACTTTTTGTAACTAGAATAATCTTATAGGCCTCACAGCCTGGAATATGCTATGTCACAGAGCAATATAAAGTACTCTAACTTTTCACTTTACCATGAAATTTTGCGTAGAACATTAAAACTTAACACATATACATATGACATCTTTTCCTGCATAAATAAAACCGCTAGAATTCTGACACCCTGACCTGTCTTGTGTGTTCTTTGGACTTCACAGTGTTGTTGCTCCCAATATTCTCTCAGAGCAGCTGTATTTGTACTGACGTTAGATTACACACAGGTGCACTCTATTTAGTCATTAGCACTCATCAGGCAATGTCTTTAGGCAACTGACTGCACTCAGATCATAATTATGCACACACCACTTTGCAGTTATTTATTTGTAAAAAAATGTTTGGAATCATGTATGATTTTCGTTCCACTTCTCACGTGTATACCACTTTGTGTTGGTCTTTCATGTGGAATTCCAATAAAATTGATTCATGTTTGTGGCAGTAATATGACAAAATGTGGAAAACTTCAAGGGGGCCGAATACTTTTGCAACCCACTGTATAACAATAATAATAATAATAATAATAAAATATTATTATATTCCAGGAAGCATGTCTTAACAATGCAATGCATTTTACATCATTTGTGTACACCATTGTAACCTGTAAGGCACGTGGCAGCAATATAGGATATGCTAGAAAGGTGGCCTGCGGTAGAGGAAGAGTAGCACAGCCTAAACATATGGTCTGGTACTGAAGTGCCTCCAGAGTACCCATATATATGCAGGTAAGGTGGCAGTTCCCCAACAGAGGACAAGCTAAAGGTTGCAGGTGAAGCTGCAGTCCTACATGTACTCAGACAATGCACACAGGAGGAGAGGACCAAACGCATACAATGATACTACCAGGAATCGAATCAGCCAGGAATCCTGAATAAAACAAGAAGAGATCGGAGCGAAGTCAGAAGCTGTGCCAGGGGACATTGCCAATGGTTAGGGAAGCCAAACTTCAGATTGAGTACAGAGACACCTTCAGGGGTGAAAGAAAAATCAGGGCAGTCAAAGTATAGGTGAGATGAAAACAAGCAGGGTCAGTAACCAGGTAATTCCAAGCATGGTCAATAACCAGGTAATTCCAAGCAGGGTCAGTAAACGGGTAAATCCAAGTAGGGTCAGTAACCAGGTAATTCCAAGCAGAAACAGAATTTCAAATACAGGAATAACACTTTATCATGTGAGCAGAGGGTGGATTGTAGTGTCCATGTGTGTACATGCCTGGAGGAAGGGACTCTGGAGAGCTGGTAAACCCAGAGAGATCCTGTAAATTTGGGCGCGACGTGCCGTTTAATTTAAGCGCTGCTATAGGTGCCCATATTAAATTTGACTAGAAATATAGCTTCAAAAGCTATGCATTGCGGGTGGCCCCGGACCCCGCTATTTTATTGGGTAAGTCCAGCACCCAAATTTACAGTTATAGCCAGACTTTAAATGGGCGTCTATTGAGGTGGCCGGGGGGAGGGGTCTGTAGGGTTAGGCATGAGGTGGGAGGTTAAGGTTAGGCATCCACCAGGGGAGTTTAAGTATTAGGCACCACGGTTCTATGTGAGAATGGGTTTAGGTTAGGACATGGTAAAATTAAATTGTGAGCTCCTCTGAGGAAAGTTAGTGAAATGACTATGTAAACTGCTGCAAGAGATGTTAGTGCTATATAAACTCCACAAAAAATAATAATATGAATCTTAATAGGCACGCTTAGTGATTCATCAATGCAGACGTCAAGCTGATTCCGGTGATACCTTTCATGACTAACTGTACATGGTTTATTGCAAGCTTTCGAGGTTTCTTCTTCGGGCTTTATACAGAACTGTATGAGAACCGTACAATAAGTTTTGAATCAAGTACAGGCTTATATATGATTCTGTAGGCTCAATATGACATGATGTCACATAGTTGTGCCCCCTTTGAAAGGGACATTCTCAGATTTATTGAACTTCTGGCAGTATTTGTCACTACATGTAAACACACACAAAAATCAACTTATCTCTCAGCCAGAGAGCAGCAACATACAGAAGTGTTAAAAACACTTCACTAGTGTTCATCCTGTTATATTTTGTTCTAGTTTCTGCCTGGGCTTAATTATTGATTGAAGTTAAAACCATCATAATGCACATGAATCCACCAACATATCAATAAAAGAAACCATGAAGAAAGTATCTGCTTGGTACTACTGAACAGTGTTTATTGCCAAAAGTTGCAGATATCAATCCATTACAGAAATTCCACGTGTAAAAAACAATAATTATCATGACAATCAGGAGGGGGTGTTGGGTGTCAGCAGTGGGCACCACTGGGTTCCCAAGGGACAGAAGGCAGAGTGGTGGTAGATGAGTCATATTCAAAATGGGAAACTTGTAGGAGTGGGGTCATGCAAGCATCAGTACTAGGTCCTTTTCAATCGATTTAGCATTGATCTAGCAGAAGAAATACATTTCCATATTTGCTGATGCTACATAATTACGCAGAATTATAAACCCTAAGCAAGGTAGTGCTATTGTACAACAGGATCTCAACAGCATGGCTATATGGAACAAATGGCAAAGGAAATGTAATGTAGACAGGTCATGCACCTTGGATGTGTCAATGGTAGAACACCATATAGGATAAACAGCATACAGCTGGGAACATCAATGATGCCACAGAGGCCAAGATGCAGCAGAGTATGAATTGCTTCTCCACTGCCTGCATAACAGTCAGTACCAAGAAGACCGAGGCCTTGTATCAACCAGCACCAGGGAAGATTTATTCAGAACCAACTGTCACCACGGAAGTAGAAATCCCAGTGACAAGTTTACATACCTTGGCAGCATACTGTCTAGATCTGTAAATATTGACATCGAAGTGGACACCCACATTGCTAAAGAAAGCTCTACATTTAGACACCTGCAGTAGTCCGTGTGGGAGAGGAAAGATATTAAATTGTCCACAGAGCTGAATGTATGCTAGACAGTTGTACTGCCCACACTTCTGTATGCCTGCTGTGAGACATGGATTATGAATGAGCGCGATGCTAAAAAGCTGAATCGCTTCCATATGAACTGCTTGAGAAGGCTGCTGAAAATTACCTGGCAGGACAAGGTTGCAGACATAGATGTTCTCTCTCAAGCTGATCTGCCAAATATCTACAACCTCGTGAAGAGAGCCAGGTCAGGTGAGCAGGCCAGCTTGTTCGCATGCCAAACACTTCTCCTCTTGAGACTATTGTATGGCGAATTTAAAGTATGCACAAAAAGTGCTTCAAGGACATGCTCAAAGTCTCTATCAAAAACCTTGACATTAACTCAGATTCCTGGGAGAGCTTAGCACAAGATTGTCCCACCTGGTGAAGCTGTAACAGCAAAGGTGCAACCTCATATGAGCAGAGGCCCAGAAGAAGCTTGAGCTGCACAAATTCAGAGCCAATGCTCTGCCGACCATCCCATCAACAACTTGTGCCCTACATGCGGCAGAGCTTTCAAGCTTGCAGTGGACTGATAATCCACAGCCCTACACATTGTACCTGGTCAAACTCCTTTGTATGATGTTCTTGGTCATCGTTAGTAGCGACAGAAAAACACATATATATATATATATATGACACTGACATACTAGAACTGGTTCAAAGACTGGCAACTGAATTACATAGGCATGGAACATAGGGATGGAAGGTCTCACTTGCTAAGAAAAGTTGGACAAACTGTATTTATTTAGCTTGGAAAAAGATGCCTAAGGGGTGGCCTGAATAACACATATAATTACATCAGAAGGCAATACAAAAGCTTGACAGATGAGCTTTTTGTCCCTAGGCTTGTACGAAGAACAAGGGGGCATGGTCTGCATATGGAGAAAAAAAGGTTTTGCCATCCATTTTAGGAAAGCAAACTTTTGTTTTTCTTAACATCTTAGTAAGGGGGCTTTTAGGACCATTGTAGTCCCTTACACACTCCAATGAGTTCTGGGTCACCATGAGCTTGCTGGTTAGTCTGTACCTCTGGGTGTTACAAGCCCTACTCCATAGAGCCAAATTAATCCATGCCATGCACTGATGAGGATCAAACAATCCGAAACAGTCTATATGCATGTTGGATTATTATGGCTCTGTACAAATTAACAAGCTGACACATCATTGCATTCCAGCGGTTTTGGAGGTGTGTTTAGCTTCTAAGGGTACAATGGTTAATTTGCATATATTCAGCAGTGATGCCCTGGGAGACATCTCAAGCTCACTCCAACCTGAATTATCGCAAATTCTTTCTGTTTTAGGAAAGCAAACTTTTTTTTTCTTGCCATCCATTTAGAAAGGGTTTTTTTTACAGTAAGAGTGGATAAAATGTGGAATATTTTACCACAGGAAGTATTTATGACAACTTCTATATCTGCATTTAAAGGAGGCTTGGATGTTTTCCTTTTATTGAAGGAGATCCACGGCTATACTTTAACAATAATATTTTTATAGCGCTTTGCTCCCTGGGGACTCAAAGCCCTGTGACCTGCATTATACAGTCTCAAAGGCTTCGGAAAAGAGGTGGGTTTTTAGCCTTTACTTAAAGCTGTCCAGAGAAGGAGCCTCTCGCACTGTCTGTGGAAGCAAGTTCCATGGAATAGGGGCTACATAGGAAAAGGCCTGAGCACCAAATGTTAAGTGTATCCTGGGAATAACCAGATTAATCTTACTGGCAGAGAAAAAGGTGTGTGGGGCATAGGGTCCCATGTGGTTTAGAGCCTTGAATGTCAGCAGGCAGATCCTAAAATGGATTCTCCATTTTACTGGCAACATGTGAAGAGTCTTTAGTACTGGGGAGATATGAGAGCTGCGGGGGGAAAGGGGGGGAGGGGGGCATTAGTTAGAAGTCTGGCTACTGAACCTTATCTGGGTATCCGACGAACAGGGCAGTGCAGTAGTCCAGGCGGGAGGATACAAATGCATGAACCAGGGCAGTTAGGTCTTCAGCTGGGATAAGGTGCTTGATTCTCTCTATATTTCTCAGATGGAAGAAGGAAGACTTGACAGCTGATACGTGCTGTCTGAGTGTTAGCTTTCCATTCAGGATTACCAATACACAGTTATTGCCTCAACAATAGGACTAATTAAAACGTAACTTTTACTAATTTACATATAAAATATAACAAGACTATTAAAGCTGCCCGTCATGTATAAATTGAACTCTGATTTATGAACTAGGAGTCTTTAGTGAGCATCTCTAGGGAATATTTCTCCTCCCCATAGTTCATAACTACATTACTATATTACACAATACCCCCACCAAACAAATAACAACAACAACAACAACAACAAATAACATTTGTAAAGCGCTTTTCTCCCGTGGGACTCAAAGCGCATAAGCATGGCTCCGACCATCGTGGTACAGGGGAAGAATTTTATAAATCTGGAAATGCCAGGCTAAACAGGTGGCTTTTCAGTCTGGATTTGAATAGCTCCAGGGATGGTGCTGTCTTTACTGGGTGTGGTAGGGAGTTCCAAAGAGTAGGGGCAGCATGACAGAAGGCTCTGTCTCCAGATTTTTTGAGGTGCACTCTGGGAGTGACCAAGTTTATAGAACTTGCTGATCTGAGGTTGTGAGAGGTGTGGTGCAGCTTCAGCAAGTCCTTCATGTATCCAGGGCCCAGATTGTGCAGGGATTTGAATGTCAGCAGTCCAATCTTGAAGAGTATTCTCCATTCTACTGGTAGCCAGTGCAGTGAGCGAAGGATCGGTGTAATGTGACAGTGGCGAGGCTGGTTTGTTAGCAATCTGGCAGCAGCATTCTGCACTAATTGCAGGCGACGCAAGTCTTTTTTGGTAAATAACCCAACATGTTTCACTTCCTAGC
Organism: Hyperolius riggenbachi; assembly: GCF_040937935.1. Lineage (NCBI taxonomy): Eukaryota > Metazoa > Chordata > Amphibia > Anura > Hyperoliidae > Hyperolius > Hyperolius riggenbachi. Next base: position 364,416,460 of record NC_090649.1, on the reverse strand, counting down.
GGGAAACTTTTTCAAGGGAACAAAGTGAAGTGCGACAGTGCATAGGTGTTAAGGTGCAATTACATTAAAATAAAATACAGAGAGTCATGTAGCATGTCTGCTCATGACAGCAGCCTGGTATTGTGGGGGTATTGTGCAATATATTAATGTAGTTATGAACTAATGGGAGGAGAAATATTCCCTAGAGATGCTTACTAAAGACTCCTAGTTCATAAATTAGAGTTCAATTTATATATGACAGGCAGCTTTAATAGTCTTGTTATATTATATATTTTATATGTAAATTAGTAAAAGTTACGTTTTAATTAGTCCTATTGTTGAGGTAATAACTGTGTATTGATCTATTGTAATCGGGATATTGTGTAATTCATTCAGGATTTCCCCAAGGTTTCACACAAAGTCTTTATACTGTACGGTATCTCCTCCAATTGCTAGTTTGTAGTGGGGAGAGTTTTGGACTTTATCCATCAACATCTTTGTTTTGTCAGAGTTCAGCCTCAACCAGCTGGTGTTCATCCACTTTTGTAATTCCACTAGACAGGCATTGATGGATATTGCTGGGTCTTGAGTGCCTGGCTTGAAGGACAGATACAGTTGTGTGTCGTCTGCATAACAGTGGTATCCTAGGCCATAGTGCTGGACTATTTTGCCCACTGGGAGCATGTAGACTGCAAAGAGTAATAGAACCCTTTAGTAGTTAATTCCCAGCAGAGTTGATCCAGGAATTTTGGAGTTGGGAAGGATTTTTTTCCCCATTAAAGTCATTGGGAAGCGCTTTATAAAAAATAAACCAGATACTTACCTAAGGAGAGGTAGGTCCTAATGAGCCTTCCCTCTCCGCTCCCAGTGCCCACGGTGCTGCGCTGTCCCCGTGAGCAGTATTTGACTACATTGGTCAAATACTGCTCCTTCCACCGGCAAAAGTGACATTTGGAAAGTCTTCGGGAGCCCGAGTACTCCCGAAGACGAGCCACTCCATACTGTGCACGCGTGAGTGCCCTCTATCGCGCAACCGCGCATGCGCAGTATGGAGCCACCTGTCTTTGGGAGAACTCTGCTCCTGAAGACTTCCGAGGTCCCCTGCAATGAGGGATTTGAACGGTGGAGCCAGCGCTGCACCGAGGGCACCGGCAGAGGATAGGGAAGGCTCATTAGGACCCAGAGCCTTCCCTCTCCCTAGGTAAGTAACTGGTTTGTTTTTTTACTAAGCGGTTCCCGATGACTTTAAAGGTTAATTGGCCTAAGCCTTGTAAGAGGTTTTTTTTTTGTTTTTGTTTTTTTTGCCTTCCTCTACATCTAAATGGGGTATGTGAAGGTGAAGGACAGAAATGTACCTAATTTGTATTTATTCATTTAGTTTTTTCCCCCTTGTTGGACTTAATTTCATGGATGTCTTTTTTTTTCAACCAAACTTACTACATCATTATCGTATTCATATCTGACTAGTGGCAAATAATAAAGCATGAATGAAAATCCTGTTACAACTACCATGGTAATATTATTAAGCATTTGTAAGGCTTGGTGGTGTATTCTCCACAGTCAGCATGCAACGCATGAGCTGGCGTGGAGGAGGTACACACACTAGCACCAGGAAACAGGCTATCCCTAGTATAGTGGAGGGGAGGACTGACTCCAATAGGAGATTGTGGCGCACAGAGCCGGTGCAGATCTGACAGCCACAAACAATGCTTTCGTTATAACGTCTCAGCGCAAAGTAGCGCTGAGCGCACAAACCAGAACTGAGGAGATCAGGACAGGTAGACAGAATGAACGCTTGCTAGCTAGCGGCTACTTAGCGACAGCAAGCGTCCAAAACCAGACAGACTGGAATGAGGCAGCCAATGCGATGCGGCGATGGCGTGCCTCACAAAGACAGGACAGAACAGTCAGAAAATAGCAGGATTAAGATAGATGAACATAACACAGATAAATATACAATAAGTATGTTTTCCTAGCGTATTACAATTACAGCTATCAATGAAACTATTTGTAACGTCTGACTAACATATGTATATATCGGCAATGAACCGATATATGACATAAGCAGGAACGCTGACTAACACTGGAGCAAAACAGGGAACAGGGCTCAGAAGGATTCGCTATCTCTTCGCAGAGATGAACGCAATCCACAAACGGTAACAGAACAGGATTCAGAAGGATTCGTTATCTCTTCGCAGAGATGAACGCAATCCACAAACGGTAACAGAACAGGATTCAGAAGGATTCGTTATCTCTTCGCAGAGATGAACGCAATCCACAAACGGTAACAGAACAGGATTCAGAAGGATTCGTTATCTCTTCGCAGAGATGAACGCAATCCACAAACAGAACCAGGAGCAGGGTAACTACCTCAGCACGGGTGGTCACGGTACGCGCAACCTACCAAAACGTGCTGGAAAGCTGACTAACTGCACACAGGATATAAACAGTTTGTGTACGTATACATCAGCGACACTGATGTATTAACGTAACACAAATACAAGGAAAATAATAAACGTGCTGGTATGCATATATATTGGCAATGAACCAATATATGATGCAAAGACCAGCAAAGTATCTTTATAACAAGAAACACGATCGGGGGCTAAAGCGACAGCAAGACAGGCTTAAGCTGAAGCTATGAAAACCCAAGGAAACCCTGCAGGAAGCAGATCTTTATACTGAGGTCATCCAATGGGAGCAGACATGCAGATTCCCACACAGGTGAATGATAATCAGTCACAAGCTGACAGCAGGGAAAGACAGACAAAGCTATGCAACTTGCATGGAAATAGATCAGAACTGCCTGAGCTGCAGCACTAATACTTCCAGTAATAGCTGCTGCAGCAGCGATCATTACAGTACCCCCGCCTTTAAAAGTGGATTCCAGACGCTTTTCAAAACTGAAATTTCCAACAAAACAGTCTGACTGATAATTCATGATGACCGGGACAGCCCGGCAAGACCGAATTCCAGAATCAGTCCCCACAAGACTGGACCCATCAGAACCAGAACCTACAGAACCATGCCCATCAGTACTACAAGCCCCAGTGTGACACCCATCAGAACCATGATTTCCAGAAGAAAGCCCTCCAAAACTCCCTGAGCGATACCCACCGCCTTCCAGGAACAGTTCAGAAACGCCAAAGCCTTTGCAATGCCCACCGGTACTGTCTTTACCAACACAAAACCCACTGTTGAACCAGTCCAAGGCACCAGGACAAGTTTTCTCAGAGACCTCCCAGAACACCTTGAAGCTCCAAAGAGATCCCCATAGGTCAGAATGCCCCTTAGGCTCACATGGAGAACTATCAAGAACCCCTATGGAACCTAGGGCAATTCCCGAGTCAGGGCCACAAGGACAAACATCAATATCAGGGCTTTCAGGGACCAGAACCATCTCTGGGCATGCAGGCAGACTGGCAATATCAGAACGTGTTCCCACTAAGGAAGCATCAGAGCACGCTAACACCTTAGACACACTTGGGCATTCTGGCACACAAAGAACATCTGGGCACACCGGCACAAGAGAAACCTCTGGGCATGTCAAGGAACTGTGAGCCTCAGGGTCAGCCAAGACAGGACCAAAACCAGGACTGGCCAAAAAAAAATCATCATGACTAAACTTCGCAACTACTGGACTTTTACACGAGAATGCTGGATCAGACTTAGATGTCGCTGATTCCAGCAAAGTCAGTAACAAATCAGATTCAGGGGCACTAACAAGACAGGACAAATCTTCTGATGTATGCACTGAGCCAGACAGGGATTTCACAACTACCTCTGGACTGGACAGAGACTCATTTAATACACTGGATTGGAGCTCATGAGGCGCTGCAGAACAAGTCAGTATTGCAGCAGCCCCCACTGGACTAGGCAAAACTGAGGAATTCCCTGGACAGGAAGGGAACTCTGGAACCTCTGCCACAGCGGCCAGAGAACCAGAATCTTTCAGGATACAGGGCTGGGTTTCAGGAACACTCATCAGACCGGACTGAAATTCTGAGATTTCTATTATTTTGACCAGAGAATCAGAATTATCCATGTTACAGGGCAAGACTTCTGAAACATTCAGAGGACAGGGCTGGAGTTCCTCGGCTGTTACAACACTGGAGAGGGACTCAACATTGGTTAAATCAGACTGTGTACAGGGCAAGGTATCTGACACACTTGCTGACGAGGACAATATTTCAATGGCTTCTGCTTTGCTGGGCAGAAATTCATCAAGTTTTATTAGAGCAGACTTTAATTCCAAAACAGCTGCTAGACAAGTGAATATTACTGCAACACCAACTGAGGTAAGCAGTGCTTCAGCCTCCTCTGCTAGAGGGTTTAAAGTATCCAAAGTACTGGGTGAAGCATAAGACTCTGCGACCACAGCTTCACTGGACAGGATCACTGAACAGTCCATATTGCAGGGCAAAACCATGGAAGCACCTGCTGGACAGCATAATGATTCTGTGACCTGAGTTTCATTGGAGAGATCTACTGCACAATTCATGGTACAGGGCAAATTTATTGGAAAATTTTCTGAACAAGGTAATAATTCTGCGATTTCAGGTTCACATAGCAGATGCTCTGAGCTATTCACGAAACTAGAGCGAGGTGTAGAAACAGGAAGATCAAGACACAATGTTTGCGCATCTGAATCACCATTCATTTGTAAAATTGGAAAATTCAGATGCTGGGGTTCTGAGTTTACTAGACAGGATTGCTGGGACTCGGAAACTGATGCAGTGCACCTACTGGCATCTGCTGGATCAGACAGGAGTTGAACTTTATTAACACAGGTAATTTCTGCAGAAGTGTTTGCAGAGACAGGCAAGATTTTTCTGGTGTCTGTTTCACTAAACAAAGAGTCATGAGTACTGGCTAGACTGGACTCGGAAGTCAGCGGAACCTCTGGATTCTCTGCTGAGAAATTTGCGCAGGGCAAGGTTAAGAATGTATCAGTGGCTTCTGTTTTACTGGGAAGTAACACTGAGTTATCCCTGGTACAGGGTGGAATTGCAGGAACTTCAATTTCACACAAAAAGAGCTCCGAATCACCTGCTGAATCAGCCAAAGGTGCTGAAGCAGGCGGGTCAGAACGCCAAATTTGCGAATTCGGAGTCACATAAAAATCATCCAAAATCAGTTCCCACACATCAATCAAGGGAGCCACACGGTCATACCTACACACACCAGCCTCTATTAGGTTATAGGCTGACTTAATGCATGCGTTCAATACCATTTCACTTTTTGCACTGTAAAATTGACAAAATGAACTTGAATCATTCTTCCATTCACAGACCAGGGCTTCCATCTCTCCCCTCTCGAATGGAGGATCCCATGCATACTTAACAGCGAAACATTTAGGCTGATCACAGTCTGCAGATATGATTGTGGCAGGCACATGTATAGGGTTAATTAGCAGGTGATTGGCAGATTCCTTATTCTTAAGAATTTCCAATACCTGTAGCAAGTGTTGAACTGTAGTGTATGCAAACTTCCCTTGGTTCACAAATAAGTTGATTTGTTCAATACTCTGTAATATCTCATCATAATCATACTCAGATAATTCTTTTAAACAAAAATCTTTATTTTCCCTAGCCAGGGAGGAAAGTTCATTAGTAGTTTCATAAGTCCATTTAACTCCCCTGAGGGCTCGTTTCCACTAGTGCGGCGTGCGTCTCGTAGACGCACGCCGGCACTGAGCGGGTGGGCGGGATCGCAGGCGATTCCCATCAGCCGTGCCATGCACGGCTATGGGAATCGCAGCCTCCGCCGCGAATTCTGTGGGGGTTTCCGGCCGAATCGCTACTGCAAGCGATTCGGCCGGCGGCGCCGTTGTCCCCTATGGCAGAGTTTCCCCGCGCGATTTGCCTGCGGGGAAACTCTGCGGATTCGCGGCCGTTTCCGCGAGAGTGGAAACGGGCCCTGAAAGACAATTGCATTTCATTATCTGTTAATGGCAGAATCTCATTATAGGTCTCAGTTGCTAAGGATAATGATTCTGCAGATTGGACACGTTTCTTAGAACGTTTGCGTTTTGCCTTTGACCTTGCGGTTTTTGGTGATTTATTCAAAGCTGCAGGAAAATTATCAGTAACACTTTCTGCTTGCTGCTCATTCTTGCAAGCAATTGAAGGAGCAGCTGATTGGCCTGCTGCCAGGAGTTCATTAAGAGGAAAAGGCAATGGATCTATGCGCAACCAGTTATGGATCACAAACGCTAGAAATTCCAGTGGTCTCTCTTTCAAATCGGAATGATTGAGAACATCAAATGCCCACTGGAATAATTCCCCTTTAAACAAAATATAACTTAGTTGGAGTGCCCAGGTTGAAACAGGAGTCGCTTGGAGATCAGGATTGGTCAGGAACCTGGCACATTCAGAGAAAAACTCATTTTCTGTTTCAGAGCTAAGTTCTTCAAATTTCTTAAAGGAACAGGAACCATAATTAACAGTGTCATACTTTCTGGGAATCCCCCCCACAATGGGGATTGGTAATGGGGTTTTCATAATGTAAGGCTTGGTGGTGTATTCTCCACAGTCAGCATGCAACGCATGAGCTGGCGTGGAGGAGGTACACACACTAGCACCAGGAAACAGGCTATCCCTAGTATAGTGGAGGGGAGGACTGACTCCAATAGGAGATTGTGGCGCACAGAGCCGGTGCAGATCTGACAGCCACAAACAATGCTTTCGTTATAACGTCTCAGCGCAAAGTAGCGCTGAGCGCACAAACCAGAACTGAGGAGATCAGGACAGGTAGACAGAATGAACGCTTGCTAGCTAGCGGCTACTTAGCGACAGCAAGCGTCCAAAACCAGACAGACTGGAATGAGGCAGCCAATGCGATGCGGCGATGGCGTGCCTCACAAAGACAGGACAGAACAGTCAGAAAATAGCAGGATTAAGATAGATGAACATAACACAGATAAATATACAATAAGTATGTTTTCCTAGCGTATTACAATTACAGCTATCAATGAAACTATTTGTAACGTCTGACTAACATATGTATATATCGGCAATGAACCGATATATGACATAAGCAGGAACGCTGACTAACACTGGAGCAAAACAGGGAACAGGGCTCAGAAGGATTCGCTATCTCTTCGCAGAGATGAACGCAATCCACAAACGGTAACAGAACAGGATTCAGAAGGATTCGTTATCTCTTCGCAGAGATGAACGCAATCCACAAACGGTAACAGAACAGGATTCAGAAGGATTCGTTATCTCTTCGCAGAGATGAACGCAATCCACAAACGGTAACAGAACAGGATTCAGAAGGATTCGTTATCTCTTCGCAGAGATGAACGCAATCCACAAACAGAACCAGGAGCAGGGTAACTACCTCAGCACGGGTGGTCACGGTACGCGCAACCTACCAAAACGTGCTGGAAAGCTGACTAACTGCACACAGGATATAAACAGTTTGTGTACGTATACATCAGCGACACTGATGTATTAACGTAACACAAATACAAGGAAAATAATAAACGTGCTGGTATGCATATATATTGGCAATGAACCAATATATGATGCAAAGACCAGCAAAGTATCTTTATAACAAGAAACACGATCGGGGGCTAAAGCGACAGCAAGACAGGCTTAAGCTGAAGCTATGAAAACCCAAGGAAACCCTGCAGGAAGCAGATCTTTATACTGAGGTCATCCAATGGGAGCAGACATGCAGATTCCCACACAGGTGAATGATAATCAGTCACAAGCTGACAGCAGGGAAAGACAGACAAAGCTATGCAACTTGCATGGAAATAGATCAGAACTGCCTGAGCTGCAGCACTAATACTTCCAGTAATAGCTGCTGCAGCAGCGATCATTACAGCATTGGTGTCAATATTTGTAGTTCTAGTTCGCAGAATCAGATTGTGTGTGCAGCTCCCAGGTGATATTCTACCTGATATTCCAAACACTTTGTCTGTAGTGAGGAGGAGTGGCTTACATTAAAAGATATATTTATAACAATAACTGTACATTCCATTTGATGCTTGGCTATATAAAAAATATGTAGAACAAGTTCATTTTTATTTCCATCTGAGGTTCTTACCAACACGGGATGGATTTTGGCAAGTCCATTAAAGAACTGTAAAACTAGCTGATACTTATTGCACAGAATAAAAAAGATAATGATATGGTAGATATGAATAATCATCTATTAGTTATGAGAGGAGGTTTAGAAGTACAGAATTAATCCAGTGCGAGGGAGAGCAGCGGGATTCTTTTGTTAATTTACTAACTGATGCTATTCTTTCATCTAGACTCTGTTTCCAAGTTTAATTGTGCCTCTTCTATTTAAACACCCAAGCAGTCCATAGCCATTAGCTTTGTTTTCTTTATCAATGGCTAGCCAACATTTGAAGCCAAGGAAACCAAGCTTACTATCTGTCAGCTGCACAAGAGAGAGGGGAACCGGGCCAATATTATCAATGCACTTGAAATAGGATTGTCATTAATACCTTTTGTAAGACAGCTATGCTATTCAGAAGCAGCCAGCCCTGTCTGTGGATGAAAATGGGCACCTGATTAAACTGGAATGAAGGTTAATTATGTTAAGGGAGTAATTCTGCTGGTATGCTGGTCAAATTCAGCATAGTTAAATACAAAATGGCTACATGTTAATTACTTAAATTCTATATTAGACACTATCATTATTACTACATATTATGCAATGCTGTGTCATTAATATTAGGGGTGTAGATGACAGACCTGCATAAATAGCAAAGTAATACTATCACACAGAAGGATAAGAGGACCCTGCCCAGTTGATCTTATAAACCAAGAGGTGGGAAACATAGTACATTATAGCAAGGGTGAATGGAATTGTTGCTAAAGTAGTGATTCCTAAAGCAAGGTATTTAGGAGAAACTTTTTAGATACTTGCCTTAGTAGATGATAGCCTCTGGATCCTCCCAAGGCTTCTCCCATCCCCCTCCACTTTGCTGTTCCAGCAGTGGAACCCCCCAAAGCTCGTGGTCACTCTCCTGTACGAGAAAGAGTGTGGACACACTGCGCAGGCACAGAATGACTCGTGCCTGCACACTAGCACAGGGCCAGCAGTTGGGCTTATTGGAAAAATGTGAGCACCTTCAAGCTCCTTGCTAGTGCGAGTCCCCTGCAGAACAGTGCGTCCAAGCTCCGTCGACAAGCCCTTGCTCACAGACTTTGGGGGGTGGGGGTGGGGGGTCCCAGCACAGGAACTTAGAGGTGAGGGGGGTGCAGGGGGAGCCTCTTAATTACCCAGAAGCTTCCCTCTACTGAGGTAAGTACCCAAATTGGGCACATCTTCCCTGCAGGTACACTTTAAGATAGGGAGGAAGTGAGAGGGAATTCAAGAGTGATCCCAAGCCTAGAGCAGTCTTGGAGCCATTCATAGAAATAGTGTAAAGGGCAGTCAGGGGTGCATTTAAATGTATGGACAGAAATGTTTGTAAAGGCAGAGTAGTTTGAATGTGATACTAAAGTAAAATTGAAGTCCATGCAAAAAATTTGGAGGAGTAGCAGAAGGGGAGTAGTGGCGGATTTTTACTGTAATGTAAAATGCAGAAAATCTGCTTCTGCCTATTTTCTGCATTTACATTACAGTAAAAATCCGCCGACTTTAACGGTTAATAGCAAAGCCCCCGTACGTCCTAGAAGCACCAAATTTTCAGGGTTTATTAAACAGAATCTTCTGAACAAGATGCAAAAAAAGTTTTCAAAAATACCTTATAGTTTTTGAGAAAATCGATGTTAAATTCGGGCGGAATTTCCGGGATTTCCGGCAGAAATTCCGCATTGGAATGCGGAAATTGGTAGCAGAAAGCAGAATCGGTATTTGGCAATGGCGGAATGCGGAATTACCGCGGAATCGGAAATTGGCATTTCCGACCATCCCTAGTGGATAGTGGGGAATGATGTAATTCGGCTTCCAGCTATTGCTGGAGGCCAATTTACAGTGTTTTAAAAGTAACTTCAGCTAAGTCTTCTGACGGCGCCAAAGTTACTCACTGTGCGCCGCTATAGCTGTAATTCCTATTCTGGTCTATGGTGGCGCCGGCTGTGCCCAAATCTCCTGCGCTGTTATTACAGCACTCCCTTGAAGGTGTGTGTGTGTTACTGAAAATCTATTCAGTTTGAAAATGGACTAATTTCATGCCTTTACTACAAGATTGCTATTCAAGAAATGTATAATATTTCCACAGCACTAAAATGAAACCATAAACCAATTCTATACGTTTTAAACCGTGATATATATCACACACTATTCATTACAATCATGAACTGTTATATATCTATACACCCCAAACATACCCCAGCAGGGTCGGAGTGGGGCACTGGGGGCCCTCCAAAAAGATTTCAACCACATCCCATGATTGCAGTGAAAAAGGGGCGTGACCATGCACCGAAAGGTGGGCATGGTCATGATGTATTATGGACAGGGTCAAATGTACATGATCTTTGCAGCATTGTAATTCGGAAGCACTGCTGCCCAGCAAAACTTTGCATAGAGTCCCCTCCTTCAATATAAAGTAATGTCCTACTTTGCAGAGGTTGCGACCGCAGAGGTTGCGACCGCAGCATGGCCCTTGGGCCAAAGGGGCCCCGAAGGGCCCTCCCTCAACTACAGTATTGCCTCTCTATTGGTCCTGTGCTCATAATAATCACTTCTATAGATACTTTGAACAGTGGTAATCATTAACAAGCTATTTCCCATCCCTTTCTTGCACCTCTGACACTGTAGTTGCTATTGGCAGGTTTTGGTGCGTCGTATCAATTGTTATGTATAGAGTGCTTGGGGGGCCCCATTGTAAAATTTGCATCGAGGCCCACAACGCCTTATCTACGCCACTGCTCTCAGCATGAGTGATTGCAGCACTGAGAAGAGAATTTTTGTGCTGCAGGCAGCAATTGGAGCTCTGTCAGACAAGGAGGGGGGTCCACCAGAGACCTGGAGGCAGGGCCCACCGAGGGAAAAAACTGTACTACTGTGGCCCAGTCCGACCCTGTACCCCAGTGCAATCAGGTCAGCTGAAAGTTGCAACTTTTATAGAGCTCTGAGGAAACTCTCTTGGAACTAGTCAGCACGATTTTCTTGTTTGTGAGTGATGTCACATAACACTTGGGCACTTGGCAATCCCCAAGTTTTGCTACAACTGCAGAACAAAGTCAAGGCCAGCCCATGGCATCAGGTCCCAGACACTAGCCAGCAAGTCACAAGACTCTCCACAGGCAAGCAACCAGCCGGTGCAGGCTGTGGATAGCGTAGCTCCTAAGAGAAGCTACATCAGCATAGGAACCAACACATTCAACAGAGGTGGCCAGATTCCCATCCCATCCATCAGTGTGAATACACATTGATCACCATGTAGCCTATTTGCATATATACTCATTGCAAACCAACACTGCTCTAATACAACGTGGCAGATTGTGAGGGCATTGTGCCAAATTACGTGGCTCTATTGCACTTTCCCGATTACTGACTATTATTGGCTCCTGTGATATTGGCTGCAGTATACAAGAGAGATTATACCCAATACTATACTAAACTATCACTACGCTGCTGAAATATCATTACGCTGCTAAGCTTCATATATGTAGAGGATTGCTTTTACCATTCTATTTTATTATTGGTAGGTACATATTCATTTTAATCTGAAAAACCAGACATTCAATGACAATAGTCATACTTTCCCCAATTCTCCCTACTAAAAGTTGAAACTTTCAATTGAGCTCACTGCAGTGGGGGTATGATTGGGTGTGTGTTTGTTTAAGAGCATAACCGGCTACAATTGTAATCAAAAGTGCTTGACATATCACAGTTTTAAACTTATTAAAGTGGTTTATTGGTTCATTTTAGCACTTGCTCAGACCAACCAATCAGAATCGATGGTTATTTTAAAATCTCAGAAATGATTGGTTGATGAAGACTACTGCTCCACATTGCTCTAGTTTTCTTTACATCTGTCTCTATAAAACTACTTTTTGTATTACTGTCACATTTGGTCAACAGAGCAGCTGCTTACTACTTGCTTATATGAACTACTGTATTTGAAAGCATAACCATCTACACAATTAAAACATGGAATAATAACACTAAATTCTTTATCACCAGTAGTGTAAATTATATAATTGATAAGTAACAAAGTGTTAACTCATAGCTTCTTGGAAGCGTTTCTAAAAATGTTGCCGGTCAAGTTCAGTAATTGTGTGCTATCAACGGGCTTATTTGATATAAGTGTATATTATGTCATTTGTTATGTTTTCCATGTTCTAAGTAAGGTTATACTTCCTTGTAATTTTGTCTGCGTGCACCTGCTGAAGACAATTCTTCATATTGTTAAAACATTCTCAGATCTCGAGATATGGAGAAGCAAAATAAATGTTTACCTTTTCGAAACCTTCCACTGTTTGTTTTTCTGTACAAAACACAACACAGTGTGTATTATTATATCAAACTTGCACAGAACAAAGTCTCTGTAATTTAAAGCCAAATACAAGCAGACAGCTTACGCAATCATGTTTTCTTTGGTTGCGGAGCTCAGTAGTGCGCATTTGAAGACAATACAAACACACTTTGTATAATATTGTTGGGCAACCAGAGCCCAAATTATATGTGGTCATAAGTATTTTGGATTCCAAAAGTGATTTTATTTATTTATTGCATTTATGAAGCGCCAACATATTAGGCAGCGCTGATCTAATAGAGGAAATGATGCGATCAACCAAGTTACCCAAGTTTAAACCAACCAAAGTCATGTATACAATCCAAATGAAAACCGATTGTATGGAGTGTTCTGTTCACTACACAGGGCTCTAATTTAAAGTCAGGGGCAGGAGATTATAGGGTTTTTCTTTTGGGCCCTGTTCACAGTGGTCAGTTACATTGCAGAATAATTCTGCATGTCAGCGCACTGCGCATACAATGGTATGGGCCTGTTCACAGTACTGCACTGTAACAGCTTGCATTATTCTAACTCACTGCAAGCAGGCTTTTTTGTATTAAAGTCTATGTACTGTACAGTCTCCATTGCAATTCACAGTCATTAGAATGTATTCTAACGCATGCGTTATGCAACTGACCACTGTGAACCTAGCCTTATTCTTTTCAAAGAATTTGAGTGACAATTATCTATTCCATCAGTTTATTTTCACTTCAAGTTTGCTCTAAGTTGGGGAGAAAATTGTCATGGATTCCTTGTTAAATATGATTTGAGCTAATTTATTTGCACTTTTCACATATGCATTGATTTATGCACATAGTTAGGTGTTAATTAATAAACCCCTTTTTGTGCCTGTTTATTGTTCAGGTGTTATGTATGCAAAATAATTTAAGTGTAGTTTTAGGGTGTTGTTTTATTTATGAAAATGTACCACAACCACTTGATATGGGCATTGAACACTATATATGAGCCAGTACACTACAATTTGTTTGATGTATATTTTTAAATGAATTTAAAAGATCTATACACATGTTAAATCTGGAGCAAACGTTCAAAGTACCCTCAGGCTGGAGTTTACTCCTCTGAACATTAAATTATATGTCACTTTGTTGTGCATGACATAGCTGAACAATTAGCTACAAGATATATCCCCAAAGACAAAAATAATATGTTGACTTTGTTGTTTGGAATCATTTGAAGTGATTTATCATCATTTTGTTTTTACATTTTGGCAGTTGAATTTCCTTGGTCTGGAAATGTAAACAGATGTAGGAAAAGTTTTGCAGTCTCCTTGGTATGATACCCATGCTTGCTTTGTAGATGCACAGGACATGTAGCCTATTTACTGTTGTCTTGCATTCGATATTACAGTTCTCCAGTGTGTTGTCTGGGTACCCACTTGTCTATTTCCATTCTGTTCGAATACATGTTTTCATCTTGCATCTTTTCCATCTCAGTTGTGTTAGTGTTAGTTTGTACAGTTGTCTAATTTGTTTTATGCCTCAGTATCCAACAATGGTCAATGTACTCACTTATTTTGTTATTTCTTGCCTTATTATCCCAATATGACTCCTTTTATTGCATTGCCTATTTCCTGTCCAATAGTAAGTCCTGGTTATTATCCATTTTCCCAGTTCTTTACTTGTTAGTAATCCTCTCTTATCCAGCCTTTGCTTTCTCCTAGTTCTCATCCTCTTTCTGTATTTCACTATCTGGTGAATATCTTATCCCTATTGCAGATTGTAATGATCGCTGCTGCAGCAGGTGTTGCTGGAAGTAGTAGTGCTGCAGCTCAGGCAGTTCTGATGTCTTTCCATGCAAGCTGCATAGCTTTGTCTGTCTTTCCCTGCTGTCAGCTTGTGACTGATTATCATTCACCTGTGTGGGAATCTGCATGTCTGCTCCCATTGGATGACCTCAGTATAAAGATCTGCTTCCTGCAGGGTTTCCTTGGGTTTTCATAGCTTCAGCTTAAGCCTGCCTTGCTGTCGCTTTAGCCCCCGATCGTGTTTCTTGTTATAAAGATACTTTGCTGGTCTTTGCATCATATATTGGTTCATTGCCAATATATATGCATACCAGCACGTTTATTATTTTCCTTGTATTTGTGTTACGTTGATACATCAGTGTCGCTGATGTATACGTACACGAACTGTTTATATCCTGTGTGCAGTTAGTCAGCTTCCAGCACGTTTTGGTAGGTTGCGCGTACCGTGACCACCCGTGCTGAGGTAGTTACCCTGCTCCTGGTTCTGTTTGTGGATTGCGTTCATCTCTGCGAAGAGATAACGAATCCTTCTGAATCCTGTTCTGTTACTGTTTGTGGATTGCGTTCATCTCTGCGAAGAGATAACGAATCCTTCTGAATCCTGTTCTGTTACCGTTTGTGGATTGCGTTCATCTCTGCGAAGAGATAGCGAATCCTTCTGAGTCCTGTTCCCTGTATTACTCCATTCCTAGTCAGCGTTCCTACTTATGTCATATATCGGTTCATTGCCGATATATACATATGTTAGTCAGACGTTACAAATAGTTTCATTGATAGCTGTAATTGTAATACGCTAGGAAAACATACTTATTGTATATTTATCTGTGTTACGTTCATCTATCTTAATCCTGCTATTTTCTGACTGTCCTGTCCTGTCTTTGTGAGGCACGCCATCGCCGCATCGCATTGGCTGCCTCATTCCAGTCTGTCTGGTTTTGGACGCTTGCTGTCGCTAAGTAGCCGCTAGCTAGCAAGCGTTCATTCTGTCTACCTGTCCTGATCTCCTCAGTTCTGGTTTGTGCGCTCAGCGCTACTTTGCGCTGAGACGTTATAACGAAAGCATTGTTTGTGGCTGTCAGATCTGCACCGGCTCTGTGCGCCACAATCTCCTATTGGAGTCAGTCCTCCCCTCCACTATACTAGGGATAGCCTGTTTCCTGGTGCTAGTGTGTGTACCTCCTCCACGCCAGCTCATGCGTTGCATGCTGACTGTGGAGAATACACCACCAAGCGTTACATTATGAAAACCCCATTACCAATCCCCATTGTGGGGGGGATTCCCAGAAAGTATGACACTGTTAATTATGGTTCCTGTTCCTTTAAGAAATTTGAAGAACTTAGCTCTGAAACAGAAAATGAGTTTTTCTCTGAATGTGCCAGGTTCCTGACCAATCCTGATCTCCAAGCGACTCCTGTTTCAACCTGGGCACTCCAACTAAGTTATATTTTGTTTAAAGGGGAATTATTCCAGTGGGCATTTGATGTTCTCAATCATTCCGATTTGAAAGAGAGACCGCTGGAATTTCTAGCGTTTGTGATCCATAACTGGTTGCGCATAGATCCATTGCCTTTTCCTCTTAATGAACTCCTGGCAGCAGGCCAATCAGCTGCTCCTTCAATTGCTTGCAAGAATGAGCAGCAAGCAGAAAGTGTTACTGATAATTTTCCTGCAGCTTTGAATAAATCACCAAAAACCGCAAGGTCAAAGGCAAAACGCAAACGTTCTAAGAAACGTGTCCAATCTGCAGAATCGTTATCCTTAGCGACTGAGACCTATAATGAGATTCTGCCATTAACAGATAATGAAATGCAATTGTCTTTCAGGGGAGTTAAATGGACTTATGAAACTACTAATGAACTTTCCTCCCTGGCTAGGGAAAATAAAGATTTTTGTTTAAAAGAATTATCTGAGTATGATTATGATGAGATATTACAGAGTATTGAACAAATCAACTTATTTGTGAACCAAGGGAAGTTTGCATACACTACAGTTCAACACTTGCTACAGGTATTGGAGATTCTTAAGAATAAGGAATCTGCCAATCACCTGCTAATTAACCCTATACATGTGCCTGCCACAATCATATCTGCAGACTGTGATCAGCCTAAATGTTTCGCTGTTAAGTATGCATGGGATCCTCCATTCGAGAGGGGAGAGATGGAAGCCCTGGTCTGTGAATGGAAGAATGATTCAAGTTCATTTTGTCAATTTTACAGTGCAAAAAGTGAAATGGTATTGAACGCATGCATTAAGTCAGCCTATAACCTAATAGAGGCTGGTGTGTGTAGGTATGACTGTGTGGCTCCCTTGATTGATGTGTGGGAACTGATTTTGGATGATTTTTATGTGACTCCGAATTCGCAAATTTGGCGTTCTGACCCGCCTGCTTCAGCACCTTTGGCTGATTCAGCAGGTGATTCGGAGCTCTTTTTGTGTGAAATTGAAGTTCCTGCAATTCCACCATGTACCATGGATAACTCAGTGTTACTTCCCAGTAAAACAGAAGCCACTGATACATTCTTAACCTTGCCCTGCGCAAATTTCTCAGCAGAGAATCCAGAGGTCCTGCTGACTTCCGAGTCCAGCCTAGCCAGTACTCATGACTCTTTGTTTAGTGAAACAGACACCAGAAAAATCTTGCCTGTCTCTGCAAACACTTCTGCAGAAATTACCTGTGTTAATAAAGTTCAACTCCTGTCTGATCCAGCAGATGCCAATAGATGCACTACATCAGTTTCCGAGTCCCAGCAATCCTGTCTAGTAAACTCAGAACCCCAGCATCTGAATTTTCCAATTTTACAAATGAATGGTGATTCAGATGCGCAAACATTGTGTCTTGATCTTCCTGTTTCTACACCTCGCTCTAGTTTCGTGAATAGCTCAGAGCATCTGCTATGTGAACCTGAAATCGCAGAATTATTACCTTGTTCAGAAAATTTTCCAATAAATTTGCCCTGTACCATGAATTGTGCAGTAGATCTCTCCAATGAAACTCAGGTCACAGAATCATTATGCTGTCCAGCAGGTGCTTCCATGGTTTTGCCCTGCAATATGGACTGTTCAGTGATCCTGTCCAGTGAAGCTGTGGTCGCAGAGTCTTATGCTTCACCCAGTACTTTGGATACTTTAAACCCTCTAGCAGAGGAGGCTGAAGCACTGCTTACCTCAGTTGGTGTTGCAGTAATATTCACTTGTCTAGCAGCTGTTTTGGAATTACAGTCTGCTCTAATAAAACTTGATGAATTTCTGCCCAGCAAAGCAAAAGCCCTGATATTGATGTTTGTCCTTGTGGCCCTGACTCGGGAATTGCCCTAGGTTCCATAGGGGTTCTTGATGGTTCTCCATGTGAGCCTAAGGGGCATTCTGACCTATGGGGATCTCTTTGGAGCTTCAAGGTGTTCTGGGAGGTCTCTGAGAAAACTTGTCCTGGTGCCTTGGACTGGTTCAACAGTGGGTTTTGTGTTGGTAAAGACAGTACCGGTGGGCATTGCAAAGGCTTTGGCGTTTCTGAACGGTTCCTGGAAGGCGGTGGGTATCGCTCAGGGAGTTTCGGAGGGCTTTCTTCTGGAAATCATGGTTCTGATGGGTGTCACACTGGGGCTTGTAGTACTGATGGGCATGGTTCTGTAGGTTCTGGCTCTGATGGGTCCAGTCTTGTGGGGACTGATTCTGGAATTCGGTCTTGCCGGGCTGTCCCGGTCATCATGAATTATCAGTCAGACTGTTTTGTTAGGAATTTCAGTTTTGAAAAGCGTCTGGAATCCGCTTTTAAGGGCGGGGGTACTGTAATGATCGCTGCTGCAGCAGGTGTTGCTGGAAGTAGTAGTGCTGCAGCTCAGGCAGTTCTGATGTCTTTCCATGCAAGCTGCATAGCTTTGTCTGTCTTTCCCTGCTGTCAGCTTGTGACTGATTATCATTCACCTGTGTGGGAATCTGCATGTCTGCTCCCATTGGATGACCTCAGTATAAAGATCTGCTTCCTGCAGGGTTTCCTTGGGTTTTCATAGCTTCAGCTTAAGCCTGCCTTGCTGTCGCTTTAGCCCCCGATCGTGTTTCTTGTTATAAAGATACTTTGCTGGTCTTTGCATCATATATTGGTTCATTGCCAATATATATGCATACCAGCACGTTTATTATTTTCCTTGTATTTGTGTTACGTTGATACATCAGTGTCGCTGATGTATACGTACACGAACTGTTTATATCCTGTGTGCAGTTAGTCAGCTTCCAGCACGTTTTGGTAGGTTGCGCATACCGTGACCACCCGTGCTGAGGTAGTTACCCTGCTCCTGGTTCTGTTTGTGGATTGCGTTCATCTCTGCGAAGAGATAACGAATCCTTCTGAATCCTGTTCGGTTACTGTTTGTGGATTGCGTTCATCTCTGCGAAGAGATAACGAATCCTTCTGAATCCTGTTCTGTTACCGTTTGTGGATTGCGTTCATCTCTGCGAAGAGATAGCGAATCCTTCTGAGTCCTGTTCCCTGTATTACTCCATTCCTAGTCAGCGTTCCTGCTTATGTCATATATCGGTTCATTGCCGATATATACATATGTTAGTCAGACGTTACAAATAGTTTCATTGATAGCTGTAATTGTAATACGCTAGGAAAACATACTTATTGTATATTTATCTGTGTTACGTTCATCTATCTTAATCCTGCTATTTTCTGACTGTCCTGTCCTGTCTTTGTGAGGCACGCCATCGCCGCATCGCATTGGCTGCCTCATTCCAGTCTGTCTGGTTTTGGACGCTTGCTGTCGCTAAGTAGCCGCTAGCTAGCAAGCGTTCATTCTGTCTACCTGTCCTGATCTCCTCAGTTCTGGTTTGTGCGCTCAGCGCTACTTTGCGCTGAGACGTTATAACGAAAGCATTGTTTGTGGCTGTCAGATCTGCACCGGCTCTGTGCGCCACAATCTCCTATTGGAGTCAGTCCTCCCCTCCACTATACTAGGGATAGCCTGTTTCCTGGTGCTAGTGTGTGTACCTCCTCCACGCCAGCTCATGCGTTGCATGCTGACTGTGGAGAATACACCACCAAGCGTTACACAGATCCTTCCCTCTATATAGATTTAGACTCCCTTGTTCTCCCAATAAACACAAGGAGCTTGTTGTGCATTAAGTTCCACGACACCTCAGTAAAGGAATGGAACATAAAGCTCAATTGAAACTTAAGTTAACTCTTATAAGCACAACAGCTTGTTGTATCCTCAAACGTTATCCAGGATCTGTGGCTGGAAGGTAGACCTTAACCTCTGGTTGTCTCTGCTCTTTGTTTATGGATTGTCTGGATTGTCATGGACTGGTTTCCTGCCTGTGATTCTTTGCTTGGCTGGCTATGCCCTCTAGCTCTTGATTCTATAGGTTTCAGTCCACGCTGTGTCTGTAATATGATAGTCATGCACTCTGTATCTTTAGTCTCAGCTAAGGATGTAGAGGAACTTATAGCAGAGGAATATATCAGCAAAATCTGCTCATCCTGTGGACTTTTCCGTGTGGATATTTTTACATGCTTCCTGTGTTATATTTCAAAAGTTATATTTCTTATACATTTTTCAAAACCTTTTTAGTGCATCATGTACTACCATGTTGGCTGACAATTCTGTCATGTCTATGCCCTACGTTGCACATGCACTATCCACACACCTATATGCAATTACATTTTTCTCCTAGGTGATACTTTTAAACTTGTCAATAAAATGCCTTTTAACCACTTGAGGACCGTGGGCTTTACCCCCCTTAAGGACCAGACCTTTTTTTTCCATTCAGACCACTGCAGCTTTCACAGTTTATTGCTCGCTCATACAACCTACCACCTAAATTAATTTTGGCTCCTTTTCTTGTCACTAATACAGCTTTCTTTTGGTGCTATTTGATTGCTGCTGCGATTTTTACTTTTTATTATATTCATCAAAAAAGACATGAATTTTGTCAAAAAAAAGATTTTTTTAACTTTCTGTGCTGACATTTTTCAAATAAAGTAAAATTTCTGTATACATGCAGCACGAAAAATGTGGACAAACATGTTTTTGATAAAAAAAAAACCCATTCAGCCTATATTTATTGGTTTGGGTAAAAGTTATAGCGTTTACAAACTTTGGTGCAAAAAGTGAATTTTCCCATTTTCAAGCATCTCTGACTATTCTGACCACCTGTCATGTTTCATGAGGGGCTAGAATTCCAGGATAGTATAAATACCCCCCAAATTACCCCATTTTGGAAAGAAGAAATCCCAACGTATTCACTGAGAGGCATAGTGAGTTCATAGAAGATATGATTTTTTGTCATAAGTTAGCGGAAAATGACACTTTGTGACAAAAAAAAAAAAAGTTTCCATTCCTTCTAACTTGCGACAAAAAAAAAAAAAATGAAATCTGCCACGGACTCACCATGCTAATCTCTGAATACCTTGAAGTGTCTACTTTCCAAAATGGGGTCATTTGTGGGGTGTGTTTACTGTCCTGACATTTTGGGGGGTGCTAAATTGTAAGCACCCCTGTAAAGCCTAAAGGTGCTCATTGGACTTTGGACCCCTTAGCGCAGTTAGGCTGCAAAAAAGTGCCACACATGTGGTACTGCCGTACTCAGGAGAAGTAGTATAATGTGTTTTGGGGTGTATTTTTACACATACCCATGCTGGGTGGGAGAAATATCTCTGTAAATGACAATTTTTTGATTTTTTTTTTTTTTTGCACACAATTGTCCATTTACAGAGATCTTTCTCCCACTCAGCATGGGTATGTGTAAAAATACACCCCAAAACACATTGTACTACTTCTCCTGAGTATGGCGATACCACATGTGGCACTTTTTTGCACCCTAACTGTGCTAAGGGGCCCAAAGTCCAATGAGTACCTTTAGGATTTCACAGGTCATTTTGCGACATTTGGTTTCAAGACTACTCCTCACGGTTTAGGGCCCCTAAAATGCCAGGGCAGTAAAGGAACCCCACAAATTACCACATTCTAAAAAAAAGACACCCCAAGGTATTCCGTTAGGAGTATGGTGAGTTCATAGAAGATTTTATTTTTTTGTCACAAGTTAGCGGAAATTGATTTGTATTGTTTTTTTTACAATGTGTCACTTTCCGCTAACTTGTGACAAAAAATAAAATCTTCTATGAACTCACCATAGTCCTAACAGAATACCAGTGGTGACTTCTTTCTAAAATGGGGTCATTTGTGGGGTGCTATACTGCCCTGGCATTTTAGGGGCCCTAAACCGTGAGGAGTAGTCTGGAAATCAAATGCCGCAAAATGACCTGTGAAATCCTAAAGGTACTTATTGGACTTTGGGCCCCTTAGCGCACTTAGGGTGCAAAAAAGTGCCACACGTGGTATCGCTGTACTCGGGAGAAGTAGTATAATGTGTTTTGGGGTGTATTTTTACACATACCCATGCTGGGTGGGAGAAATATCTCTGTAAATGGACAATTGTGTGTAAAAAAATCAAAAGATTGTCATTTACAGAGGTATTTCTCCCACCCAGCATGGGTATGTGTAAAAATACACCCTAAAACACATTGTACCTACTCCCGAGTACGGCGATACCACATGTGTGGCACTTTTTTTGCACCCTAACTGCGCTAAGGAGCCCAATGAGTACCTTTAGGCTTTACAGGGGTGCTCAAAATTTAGCACCCCGCCCACTTGCCAGGACAGTTAACAAACCCCACAAATGACCCCATTTTGGAAAGAATACACAACAAGGTATTCCATGAGGGGAATGGTGAGGTCATTGAAAATTTTATTTTTTGTCACAAGTTAACGGAAAATGACACTTTGTAAAAAAAAATTCTGCTAACTTGTGACAAAAACTAAAATCTTCTATGAACTCACCGTGCACCTCACATAATACTTTAGGGTGTCCTCTTTCCAAAATGGGGTCATTTGTGGACTCTGTCCTGGCATTTTAGGGTCTCTGCAATAATTACATGTATGGCCAGTATTAGGAGTTTCTGCTATACTCCTTATATTGGGTATACGGGTAATGCACTCTGGGCTGAAAGGAAAAATGAACGGCAAACATACCTTGCTCCACATCAATGGCAGATCTTCCTCCACATCAATGGCAGTGATAACCTCAGGAGAGAGACACCCCGTGCCACCATGCATTCAGGGTGAGCCACCAACTTATGTGACTGGGCCTCAGAACTTTAGTATACAGCATTATGCCTGTAGTATACAGCAATATGCCTGCCAATAGAGATGACTCTGTGTGGCATTAAAGCATCATCATAGGCCCAAAGTAAATCACATATAAACCGGGGGTGTCCACACTCAAGGGAAATTCAAACATGCCGTCTTATATCGCCAACCCAGGACAGATCAGCAATATCAAGCATGGAAACCGATCCTTCTTCCGACTTTTATGCTTACCTGTTTTTTTGGTTTTCAAGCTTACCTCTCCTCCCCCTGGGACAATGTGCGAAAGACCACTGAGTGTGTGCCTACTTCTGTGTCTGGAGTTCCCTAGGTTCTAATAGTGTACCTGCTCGTGGTACCGCTCAAAGCACTCCCCTAGGCATAGGCCAGGCTGGTCAGCGGGGGGGGGGGGGGGCCTGGCACCTCTAGGATACAGGAGGTCCAGAATGATCTGTTCCTGAAATTGAAGGAAAGATCCAGTTCTCCCAGCCTTACTGTAGAGAACAAAGCTGTTGTAAACTGCCAATTGAATCAGATACAAAGACACTTTCTTATACCAGCGTCTTGTTTTCCGGGAAATTAAATAGGGCGCTAACCTCTGGTCATTGAAGTCCACCCCTCCCATGTTGACATTATATTCGTGGACGACAAGGGGCTATTCAATGACCTCAGTTGCCCGTTGAATTTGGACTGTCGTGTCTGTGTGAATGGTGGACAGAAAGTAAACGTCCCTCTTATCCCTCCATTTCACCGCGAGCAGGTCTTCAGTACGCAAGGCGGCCCTCTGCCCCCGTTCAAGTCTGGTGGTAATGAGCCGTTTGGGGAAGCCCTGGCGACTAGGCTGCGCAGAGCCACAGCATCGGATTCCTTCTAACTTTAAGTGCTGATAGAGGGCCACACTTGTGTAATAGTTGTCCACATAAAGATGGTACCCCTTCTGGAACAAGGGTGACACCAAGTCCCACACAACCTTTCCACTGCTCCCCAGGTAGTCAGGGCATCCGACCGGCTCCAATTTTGAGTCTTTTCCCTCATAGACCCTAAAACAACATGCATAGCCTGTGGCCCTTTCACAGAGCTTATACAGTTTCACCCCATACCGGGCGCGCTTGCTTGGGATGTACTGTTTGATGCCAAGGCGCCCGGTAAAGCGTAAGAGGGACTCGTCTACGCAGATGTTCTGTTCAGGGATATAAGCATCTGCAAATGTTGATGACAGGTGGTCTATGAGGGGCCGAATTTTGTGGAGCCGGTCATAAGCAGGGTGGCCCTTTTCATGACAGGTTTTGTCGTCGTTGAAGTGCAGGAAGCACAGGATGGACTCAAATCGTGTCCTGGACGTGGCAGCAGGGTACAAGGGAACATGATGTACTGGGTTCGTAGACCAATACGACCGCAATACATTCTGTTTCATTAGTCCCAAGTGAAGGAAAAGGGCCAAAAAGATTTTAATGTCGGAAACTTGGACTGATTTCCACCGGAAAGGCTGGGCATAGCTGCTCTCCGGGTGCTCAGTGATGAATTGTGTGGCTTTACGGTTGGTCTCAACCACAATTAAGTCCAAGAGAACCTGGGTGAAGAACAGCTGCAAAAAGTCTAGGGCCGTTCCTAGATGAGCTGTCGCCACCTGGACTCCAGACTGGGCGGTGAAAGGGGGCACTACGGGTGCGGCGGAATCAGGGGATTGCCAATCTGGATGTGCCAGCACCTCTGGGAGTCTATGGGTACTACGGGCCCGTCTTCTTCTTGGTGGCTGCGACGGGGGTACTACTGCACGTGCCACCGTACCAGTTTCAACTTCCATGCTGGCGCTCACCACTTTACCAGGGTCTACGGAAGTACTGGTACTAAGTCCAGGAGATGCTGCGCTGCTGGTGCCTGCCTCACCAAGAAAACTCTCATCAGCGCTAGCACCACCCTGCTGCTCTTGAGGCGGATCCTGCGCCACCTGCGGTCTAATGACATGGGGTCTGGTACGCCTGGCTCTAGCCGGGACCAAAACCTTGTCATCACTTTCGGTCAGAGAACCACTGCTTTCCACAGGTTCAAATTCGGACCCGGATGATTCATCGGATGAGTCTTCCCAAACGCTCTCATCCGACTGGTCCATATACCTGTATAAAATCGGAAATCCCCCTTCTTGCCATTGTGGATTGCTAAATTTATGGGGTTTTCCTCCGAGACTACCCAGAAAAAAAGAGCACCTACCTTGCAAAAGGGAGTATTTGAGAGGTATTGGGGGTGGTGGCGAGTGGGGTCTCAGAGGCAATCAAACAATCACGGGACAATCAAAGCCGATCACGGGACAATCAAAGCCGATCACGGGACAATCAAATACAATTACAGCACAATCGAATCCAATCACAGCACAATCAAATCTGATGCACTCGGAAGGTGATGGGGGTGGGGGTGGTGGTGGGGTGGGGGTTGTTGGGAAGTGGGGTCTCAGAGGCAATCAAACAATCACGGGACAATCGAAGCAGATCACGGGACAATCGAATACAATCGCAGCACAATCGTATACAATCGCAGCACAATCGAATACAATCACAGCACAGTCAAATACAATGCACTCGGACGGTGATTAGGGGGGGGTCTGAGGGCTATTTGAAGGGGTGGGGGGTTGATCAGGAGCCCGCACGGGGCAGACTGAGTCCTGATCTGATGAGAGGCAGACAAAGGGGGTTACTGATCGAAGATCAGTTAGTGATTGCTGGGGAGGATAGATGTAAACAATGCGCAGGGGATGTAATCAGGAGGGGGGTATGAGGGCAATCGAGGGTCTGGGCAGGTGATTGGTTGCCCCCGTGGGGCAGTTAGGGTCTGCTCTGATGGGTGGGGGTGATGTGGGGTGATGAACAGGTGATAGACAGGTGATCAGAGGGGGATCAGGAGGTAAGGTAGCTGTATACAGATGTATACAGTAAACAGGGGGGTAGTCTGGGATGGGGTCTGGGGGTGATCTAAAGGTGGGGGGGGGATCAGGGGTGATTAGGAGGCAGTTAGGGACCTAATGCAGGGGATAGCGTCGCTAGTTAGTGATAGGTGGGGGGGTGGGGGTTTTAGAGGGATGCAAGGGTGCTGGGCAGGGGTCTGCTGGGATGATCAGGGGGGGTCTTAAGGCTGGGGTGGGAGATCAGGGGGGCTGTGGGCAGTGTCACTTACAAGTGCTTCCTCCTCGCTGGTGGTCTCTGGAACAATGAGACCACGAGGCGAGGAGGAAGCATTTATAAGGCACTTTGTTTACCTAACAAAGTGCCTTATACGCATTTGATTGGCTGATTCTGTATATTCCTCCGCTCGCCGGCGCTGCTAAGTGGCTGGCGAGCGGAGACTAAATTGCCGGCTATCGATCCCCGGCGGAGGATCGCGTCACGGATGACGCGATCGCTCCGCCCATGCCCCTACAAGGACCGCCGCCTCTCGTACATGCGGCGGTCCTTGCAGGATCCACTTTCCGGCCGCCCATGTGCAGTGGGCGGTCGTTAAGTGGTTAAGCTACCAGAAAGCAAGAAAATACGCAAAATAATTTTGATAGTACCTTTTCACCTACTTTATGATACTTTTTTTTATTTGAAAAGTGCTAGAAAGTTATTTTAAATCAAAAATGAAAAATTATCTCCTAGAAGAAAACTCAGGTGAAAAAGTGAATTGCATACGGCCCACAGTGCTGTAAAACTGTTTTAGGCAGGTGTGGACAAAGTAAAGTAAGAATGTTTTCAAAAATATAAGTTCAAATACTTTGTTATAAATTTACAAGATTCAAGGAATGTTAACAGAAGAAAATTCTAAAACAAATCAATATTTGGGGGGACTACTTTTTTTTCTTTTAACACACTGTTCATTTTTATAGGTATACTTACACAAAGTCAGGGATTTTAAAGTCTTATAGGCAAGTGTATGATTACCCAGTTAAAACAAACTGGTGCTAATGACTATCAGTTTCATATGTAGATTGAAATAGTCAGTGAAAGGAAAAGCTCTGATCCCACAGTAGCAATTACGATTTCCCAAAATCACAACCTGCAATTATTTTTGGAGCATTTGTTCTTCAATAAAAGATATTTGGTCCCTGCAAAATCGCTTTGCAATCTTGTACGAAATGATTTTCCAGCATTTTTACTACCAAAACCATTTGCAATACCCATAAAGCCTTGTGCTAATGGAAATTACAATTGCTGTACAAACCACTAGCGCTCAATGCAAAAACGCTTCATAATTGCCAGTTTTAGTGCTTTCAATTGTGATTTGCATTTTCAAGTAGACCCCAGGTCTTAGGCCCCATTCACACTTGAACGGCAATCGCGCGATTCCCACTCAGCGCAAAACACTAGCGGTTTTTAAAAACCGCTAGCCCATGTAAGCCTATAGCAGTGCTCTTGCTGCCGTGTTTACGGTTAGCGTTAACTGCAAACGCATGACATACAGCGTTTTGCTGGTAATTCGTGATCGCGATTAGCATGCATAGCACCGCTAATCGCGATCACTCCCAAAACACTGCAGTGTCCAGTGATTTTTCCGCGTTAATCGCGGAAAAATCACTCCCGCAAAATGCTAGCGGTAATCGCTGGCATTTTGTAGTTTTAGGTGTGAATGGGGCCTTAATGTTTTAGTACTTTTCACTAGCTAGGTGCTGAAATGTTGTTTAATAAAGTAGAGAAAACATCTCCTGGGAGAAGATTCATAAGTTGTTGCTGCTGATTTGCAAAATATATATGCATTTGTACTGATAAAATCTTCTATTTCTGAAAAATATTAAATCCATTGGCTCAGCATACCAACCAGGCAAACTGACATATTTAACAAAAGGTGAGCGATGGCATTGTCTGTACTACGCTCACTTTAGGCTTCCATTAATTTCATTTGCAAATTGATTTAATAATGATACAGCAAATATCTACCCTGTTGGCAGCTTGCCTTTTCCATGCTTGCAGTGCTGTCATTAAGTTTGGATCTGCAAGATTTTTCTTTTTTTCTTTTTTAGGACTGCAATGAAATTGAAAAATCATTCTTCCTTCTCAAACACCCAAGACAACCTAGTTTTACGTCTCTCAAACAATGTGGCAATAATTGGAAAGCAAGTTTTTGTGTACCATGTCAAGTCATTAATTTAGACATAAGAGGGAGAGGCATTTAATACGTGTAATAAATGATTAGCCAGTGATTGATATCACCTTTAGGTAATGCTAGTAAGCCCGTACGGGTGTCCCAGCTCAAGCGCTTCTGTCCCACTCAGCTGGGGACCAGGCTTTCAGTCAGGCAGTGTCCTCAATTGTCTCCTTCCCAAGGTTCTGAAGTTGCAGCACACCTCTACCCCTCAAAACCACAAGCAACCCTGCTCTCTGCAGAAGGTCAGTGGGCGGAGTGGGTGCTGTATACCTTTTTTTTCTCTCCCTGGGGCAGGACAACAATCAATGTAGCAGTACCCCTCCTTCTTACTACAGGAAGTGCCTGCACTCTGCGGGTGCTCTGCAGTAGGAGGCTTTGCCCACCTATGTGGAGAGGATTATGTGGGGCAATGTGCAGTAAGACTTGGCAGCTCCGTGTATAGGCTACATAGTAGTTTGAGTCAATGTTGTGATGCGTTTCGAAGGGTAAAGTCCCCCCTCTTCATAATGCAAAACTGTACTGGCTTATAGTAAACTTCTCAGGAGCATTGTAGACTTGAATAGGGGTTTAAAAAGACTGTTATGGAAGACAACATTTTGCATGGGATTTAAAACTACAAAAAAGAAAAAAAATACAAAATCTGATCAGTTTATGTGAAAGAACAAGAACTAAAAATGGGACTATGGTATCTAGATAACTCCTTTGGTAAAGAGAGATCATAAGGAATGCAAACAGTTTCTTGTTCTCATTAGGTTAAACACTGCTACTACTCAGTGAGTAGTAATGGAGCAACAAGCACTGAAGACCACAAGTGATTGTGATTGAAGCAATTAACTCTTCTGTAGTGACATTCTTTTGATGCTTTGCTATGGATGTGTCAGTAAAAAGATTTAGCTAACGTCTGCCTATGTGAACTAAGCTTAGGATATGCTGTCCAGCCTTCCAATGCCATATTATAGCAGCACCGGATGACATGGTAACAATACATCAACCAATATGTTATCCTCCATCTTCCTTTCCCGATCCCGCATTTTCCAATTTACTTGTCTCTGGGCAATTCCATTTTGCCTTTCCTAAACTATTTATCAAACATAGCATGGCAACAACAGTGACAAAAACAGCCCCATTAATACAATAATACAATACAATAACATTTCTATAGCGCTTTTCTCCCATAGGACTCAAAGTGCTTAGGCTCTCGCAGATTCAGTAATTGGTAGTAGGATGAAGTATTCACACAACAAAAGTTATATTTCTGCAAATGCCAAACTGAACAGGTGGGTTTTCAGTCTGGATTTAAACACGTCTAGGGATGGAGCTGTCCTGATCTGTTGAGGTAAGGAGTTCCAAAATGTAGGGGCAGCATGACAGAAGGCTCTGGGACCAAAAGTTTCCAAGTGGACTCTGGGTATGACTAGATTGTTAGAACCTGTGGATCTGAGAATGCGGGTATTGCTATGCAGCTGCAACATATCTTTCATGTATCCAGGGCCCAGACTATTCAGGGATTTAAATGTCAGTAGGCCGATCTTGAATAGGACCCTCCATTCTATAGGTAGCCAGTGAAGGGAGTGCAGGACTGGCGTTATGTGGCAGTGACGGGGTTGGTTGGTTAGCAGTCTGGCAGCAGTATTCTGTATCAGCTGTAGGCGGTATAAGACCTTTTTTGGAAGGCCAGTGTAGAGAGCATTGCAGTAGTCCAGTCGGGAGGTAATGAAGGCATGAACTAAAGTTAAAGCCTCCTATTCCCAGTGGTGAAGACTTCAAGTTAAGTTGTTTTGTTGTCATGCGCTGCCCTCCAATCAGAAGGACTTCAGTTTTGTCTGCATTCAGTTTCAGCCAGTTGTCATTCATCCATTGCTGTAGTTCACGTAAGCAGGCGTTTATAGTTAGAGTTGGGTCTGTCACACCAGGCTTGAAGGAAAGATATAGTTGGGTGTCGTCTGCATAGCAGTCGTATGTCAGGCAATGTTTTTGGATTAGTTTTCCAAGCGGTAACATGTAAATCGTGAAAAGCAGGGGAGAGAGGATTGAGCCCTGAACTAAGCCTAAACTAAGATGCAAACTCTTGATAGCCCTAAGTAGAACCTTACCTTTTACATTAACAAAACCTTAACACTAATCGTGACCTTTTACTTACTAAACAATTAAGAAGAGGGATCCGCATACAGGCTTATTCAGGAACAATGTTGCATTTATTGTACCGGCACACACATATACAGCATCTCACTGTCTCAGCCGACGATCGTTTCGGGCCTATCTGGTCCTCTTTACCAAGGCATAGGGAGATAAACGTGTGGATAAAGGAGACCAGCTAGGCCACAAAATGATCGTCAGCTGAGATGGTCAGATGTTGTATATGTGTGTGCTGGAACAATAAATGCAACATTGTTCCTGAATAAGTCTGTGTGGGAATCCCTCTTCTTGATTGTTTGGATTGCCTTGCTACAGGATTCCAGCACCATCAGCAACTCACCAGCCGGTTTGCGATTCTTTCAATTATATAGTCTACCTTGTACTTGTATATTAACCCGGCTTCCCAACAAATTGTCCCTCATCTCTTATAGATACATTGAGCTGTGATTATGGTAAGGACATTAGATTGTGAGCGCTGCGCAAAATGTCATTACTACATAAATGAGTGATAGTAAGCATTCGATAACGAGATCACAATAGTCCTAATTAGTCAATTTAATTTGGCCTAGATGTGTTTGTCCTATCAAATCCTTAATTTCACTGTGTGTCCAGCATTGCTCATCCAATCCAGTACAATACAGATTAATACCTATAAGTGTCAGTGTTATTCGGCATAAAGAGCTACAGTGCAATGCAAGCTGTAATGGGGAAAGGGTACAGGCCATAGTTGGGATTGAGGCAGCCTTAATGTGCTGTTTACGGAAACCAGTTTTCCTCTCTGGGCAGGTAGCAATCTGTGGAGCCATCCATTAGGATTAAAGCTCACAGGTGAATGGTCAGCTTCGGAGGGGAGAAGTTGGGACTCAAATCTTTGTTCAGGGCAGGTTAATGGGGTGCTTCAGTTTCTGCCTAACTCTTGAAGACACCCACCCTCCCAGCCCAACAAGTTTTGTTGTGGTACTGAAATTATGTAGTCTGTCACCTCTTAAATGAGGGGGACTGGTTGCAAGATATCGCAAAGTAAATAATGCCTATAAAGGTCTAGGCAGGTGGAGTATGTGTTTACATAAGAAGTGGTTGTGTTATGATTAAGGTGTTATTTCAGTGTATCATGTAACTGTGTGGTTAGTTCTATAAAACCTATAGTAAAGTACCACGGTCATTTTTATTCCACAAAGAAAGGTCTGTGTGTGTATTTATTATGAATGTATAGAGTATTAAGTTTTATTGTTACCCTCAGTGCTGCCTTCACTCCCATAATGCCTGTCCAACATGCACATCCACTATTCAGAGCTCGCAACTGAAGAGAGGATCTTGTGAGAGTCTGATTGTTCACATCTGAAGAAACAGATCTCTGTGTGTATGCTCTGCACTGTGCTCTGGCTACACTAAACACAGTGTTACAAGGCTTCCCACACTGGTTTGCATAAGTTGCGTTTGCTAAATTAACCAAATATACCACACCAAAAAAGGGATTTCAAATGTTATTACAGTTCCATTAGCTATGAAAGGCTGTCTGTGTGTAAGACGTGTGATTTGCTAGTAATTTACTCCAATTGCTGCAGAGCTGTCTCTCTCTCCCTCTCTCTTTTCCCCTCTATCAACTGTACCTATACACATCTTAAATGACTAGGACGGCTCTTTTCAGTTTCTGAAGGCCCAAAACAAAAAAGGGAGAAATTAATGGAAACCTATCCTGAAACTTTAGCCTCCGTCCTGTGTAAAGGTGTCCTTTAACTGGAATGTCTTGGCTGTGTATGAGAATCCTTTCCATTCTTTGTGTCCTCAGGTATTGCCAACCAGGTCTCAGCAGAGATGCCAGATAAAACACCAGAGGGTACAGAAACCACATCGCAGAATGAAGGTGAGTATTATGTTGCTGATGGAAAGAAGTCTTTCTGTATTCTAGCTGCGCTGCTGCACAATATAGCATTGCATCTTTTCTGGAAGGAATGTTGAACTCCAGTTCAGCTTCAGTTTATTTTAATAATGTTTTTTTATTAAATTGTAATACAAAAGTCATTTTCCACAGTCAATTTGGTTTTCATTTGTCTAAGAGATGCATTTTTTTCCATGTGTTTGTGTAGTGCTGGTGGGGGGGAGGGGAAGATTTATTAGTTTCTGTTTACAGAAAGAAAGGGCAAAACAAAGCTGTAGTGTGTTTTATTCCATTTATCAAAGTATCATAGAGCAAAGAAGAACTCTGGGCATGGAGCCGAACCTGTGGAAGGAAAATATTAAACTCACCTCTTCAGTAAATGTCCCTCTGGTCCATGGTTCTTCTCTTCTCTGTATCCCTTGGATCCATTGTGTCCCTATTGTGATCTTTGTGCTGACACCTCCACCCTCCTTTCCTAGACACAATAATGGGAGCTGTATCATTGGCAAGGTTGCTATTTATATCCTGTGTTCTGTCTGGATGCTGTGAGGCATATACCCCTGAAAACTCAGAAGGGGACAGTGGTGGCAAGGATAAAAACACATTATTTCTTAAGACAATTGGGACCAGTGGGACACTGCCTCAGGGGCAGGAAGCATAATGTTTCCTCTCCACAACAAAACTTTTAATTTTTCCACAGTTGGACTGTAAGGAAGACTTGAAGTGAGTGCTATATCGGAGATGCTATTGTTGACTTTTTTTTTTTTTGTAAATAAGAATGACTCCATTGGCTGCATGGCTGGTACAAGTTTGTGACTCAAACACTCAGTAGAAGTTAGATGACAGCAGAACAAAAAAAACATTGGCATTTTTAAAGAAATATAAAGCTGACAGCTCCACATCACCTCACTCAGGTAATAGAACCTAAGCTTAACACTCTTAAAGGAATCCTCAGCCAAAATTTAAAAAATGAGGTTTACTCACCTGGGGCTTTCTCCAGCCCCTTGCAGCCGACTGTCCCACGCCGACCGGTCCACTCTCCGCACGGTGCAGAGGCAGACCGCGGGGTTGGTCTTACTGCGCCTGCACGAACCGCCGCTGTCAAAATTGGTGACGTATTAATCAGACATGCTGGAAAATATCAGGCCGATATGCTTGAGCATGTGTTTGGCGGTAATGGCATGCGATAGTCGCAAGCGATGAACGTGACTGAAACCCCTGGCCGCATTCCCCCAAATGCACATGTACTCCCCTGGTGCCTATGCATTAATATTTTTCCTGTCCTCTGCTGTCTCTGCACTCTTGTTCCTCATTCGTGCCCCACGTGGTTGCCAGTGTAATGCACGTGGGGCGCATGTGTGACATCACACATGCACACAACGTGCAAAATGCCGGCAACCACATGGGGTGCAAATTAGGAACAAGAGTGTGGAGACAGCAACGAACAGTTAAAATATTAATGCACAAGCTTGGGGGGGTGGGATGTGGTGAGGAGGCGTTGTCGCTAGGCCAGTTCCCAAAAGATTTCACGCCGAAATTGATCATGAATAGGGCTGTTTGTGGCGGCCAACATATTTCTCTCCATTCAGATTTGAGTGAGAGATTTGTCTCTTGGTCGATTGGCCACCAAAATCACTTGCTATATGGCCACCTTTACTGTATTTGTAAGGTGTATAAGGTGTTTTGGTATAGTTGCACTGTTGAAGTGACAGTATAGAATCCTCCCAAAAGGAGGAAGAGGTGAGGATAAATGGCAGACATTTTATATAATATAGATATTAATAAGGACAGGATATCACACAAGTCCTATAGTGGTGTGAATAAGGGCAGATGGCACTCGGCAATGAGAGAAGGTAGGTTATGAGCTCTTTCACCTAATCTTATCTAAAAACAATCTCTATGACAAAATGACTAACCCACGCTTAACTTGATAGTACCATATTAAAACACCTTACCAAGGCTCATCAACAGTAGGCCTTCAGCACTACTAGACCTTTCTTTGCATAATGCACCTCTTATCTGATTTCATATTAGGCTAACACTGAAACAATAGAATATACTGACAACATTTTGTTAAACAACACATTTCTCAAAAGAAATTTGGAGATAAAAACTGCACTTTGTAAACTTCAGAAACCGT
Organism: Hyperolius riggenbachi; assembly: GCF_040937935.1. Taxonomy (NCBI): domain Eukaryota; kingdom Metazoa; phylum Chordata; class Amphibia; order Anura; family Hyperoliidae; genus Hyperolius; species Hyperolius riggenbachi. Next base: position 364,382,874 of record NC_090649.1, on the reverse strand, counting down.
ACTCAAACACTCAACAGAGCAATGTATTCACTTTTGTGTCACAGTTCAAGAGCGTTCCAGCAAACTTTCCCACGAAGTTCTAAACTCTCCGAATAAGTATTTAAATATACATATGTAAAGGTGAAGGACTTGTTAAATAGATTGACATTTTTTGCAGAGAAAGGAAAAGGAACAATATGCATTTCTAAAGTCAAGTGGGGGAAATTCCACCTCGGAGAGCACACAGCAGTGGGAATGGTGGATAATGTAGGGGAGCATTATCCACTTAATCTGGATTGAGCCAGAAGGGCTTTTATGGTTGGTGGGAAAAGTTTTAGTAATGCCTAAGTCCTGGCAATGTTTATTTATGCTTGCATTTGAATTTCTACCATGCTGTACTCATGGCATCATCATCTTACAGTCACAAACTATAAACCTGAGTACTGCATATTGGGTTTTGGCTTCTTAAAGTATAACTCCAGCCAGAACTTTTTTTTTTTAAAGTTAATTTTGTATCACATTGGTGGGGGTTAGGACGTCTTTCAGGTTTCCACTGCTGTCTTTATCAAGTTGTTTCCCCCCTCACCTGTCCAGATGTGGAATCATGTATTTAACAGCTTCTCACATTCTATGCTGTTGTCCTCTGCTACTATGGAGGAGAATGTGAAGGCAGATCTTCCTCATGGGTATTTACATAGCAATTAAAACCAAACTAACATTGTGCTTTAACTTGTCCCCATGCTATTCAATGCTAATTTGAAAAATACAAACTTGTCTGGAGTTACAAGTTAAAAAAAACGTGTATATCCTTCCTGGCACCAAGATCGTAATGCCATTTCTGAATCTCACCCCACCCCTCCTATCATCTGTGTAACCCCTAAACCTTACCACCGCCATACTTGACTGTAGGTAAGACACATTTGTCTTTGTATTCCACTTGGTAGTCACATGCTTGACACCATCTAAACCAAATAGGTGTATCTTGGTGTCAATAGACCAGAAGACATAAATCCAGTAATCAATGTCTTTAGTCTGCATGTTTTTTTTTTTTTTTTTTTTAGCAATTGGTGGGCTTTCTTGTGCATCATCTTTAGAAGCTACCTTCTGGGATGAAAGCCACATAGACGAATTTCATGCAGTGTGCGGCGTATGGACTGAGAACTGAGAGGCTGCACCCAACCCCACCCCTTTTACCTCTGGTGTCAACACTCATATGTCCATTTGCAAAAGACAACCTCTAGATATGATGCTGAGCAGGCAAATTTCTTTGGTCGACCATAGTGAGGCCTGTTCTGAGTGGACCCTGCCCTGGTAAACCACTGTATGTGGTTTTGGCCTCCATCCTGCAACTCAGAGCTCATTGTCAGGGCATTGGAAATCTTATACAGTAGCCTAGATCATCTTTATGTACAGCAATAATTCTTTTTTAAATATCCACAGAGTTTTTTTGCCATGAGGTGCTATGTTGACCAGTATGAGAGAGTGTGAGAGCGATACCACCAAATTTAACACCCCTGCTCCCCATTCACACCAAAGACCTTGCAACACTAAAAAGTAGCATGATTCCAAGGAGGGAAAATGTCTAATTAGGCAGAATTGTGACACTCTCCTTTTAGTGGTGTACACACTTTTGTTTACAGCAGCTTAGACATGAATGGGTATGCGTTGAGTTAATTTAATGGGACAAGAAATGTACACTGCTATGCAAGCTGTACAACTGACTACATTGTATCTAAGTATCGTATCTTCATTGTTCAATGAAAAGATACAATATTTAAAAATAAATGTGACAGGTGTACTCACTTTTGTGAGATACTTTATATTACTTTTAATACTTTTAGCTTATACTCTCTACAGATGAATTGTCTCTGGGATTCTTAATTACAGTACTTTTCCTTCTGTACAGGTGCAGCCAAAAGTTTGACTGATAACAAAGCATTATCTCTCTGGTGAGCTAATGTGCTTCACGCAAGTCATTATATGATCCCAGAAAAGTCTGACATCATTTATGCTGCAGGAGAGTGTGTCAGAAATATTATTTATGGGCTCTGTAAAGCATGTACAAACAAATACAGAGAAACCTGAAAAGCAGACACTGTATCCTACACTGCAGCCGTTAGGCCAAGACATTCCCCCTAACTAGTTTCATTAGTAGTCATACAGTTAAGTCAACAAGGAAGTGAAGGTAATTTTATCCCCTTGAGAAAAATCTATTATTCATTGTTTACACTTTGTGATACCCATCAACTGACACATTTCATTTTCAAATAAAAAAGAAAAAAAAATTTGTTTTAAACTTTACAAATATAAGATTAACGATACGGTATGTAGCAAAGAAAGTTTACGCACAATATACCTGCTTTTTCTTGTATTTATGTACAAATACTTACACTGACCAGCTGAAACATTAAAAATCTCAAACTAATATTGTATAGTTCTTCCCTGTTAAGTCATGGTCTCCTATCCAATTAACTTTTCTTCTGAGCCGTCTCCTAGGAGATATTGTCCTCTTCTCTAAAAAGTAACTTTTCAGCATTTAGTAACTTAGTGAACCTGAAACGGGTAAGAGTATTTAAAATACACATGATGTATCTGCAAATTAATATTACATACTTAAATTCAGAGAAGAGAGAAGGGGTTGGGCTGCTGTTTCTAAAATAAGCAGTGATTCATTATTTTCGACATAACCATAAATCTGTATCAAGAAATATGGCAAGTTATGGATAGATCTTTTGTTACATCTGAAATGCTGCCCAGCAGTGAGTGAAACTCCAGTTACTAAGTAAAGCCCCCAGCCCAGTCTTAATTACAGATAAACCTACAGTGAATTGTCTGCTGAATGTGGACAGTCTAGAGTACAATGGTCTCTATGGTTTTTCCCTGGCTAACAGCCAGCAAGTGTTAAATATTCCAGTCAGCTACACCTCTTCAAACATATTTAGAAACAAGAGACGGACTAAGTACTTGTTGCAGAAGATGAGAAACCTGAGTAAATGTAATAAATGTACTTGCGTACTGTCCTTTCTGCAGAGTCCAAGCATTTAACATCTTTTAGGAATGTTATAATTAAGCCCACAGTTTCTCTGAAACCCAGATAAGCACAAGTCATTAAATAAGTCTTAAAATACTTTTTAAGAGACTGTTATTCTCTCAGGTATTATCTGGGTGCACAGTGTTAGGTGTGCTTGTTGCATTTGCTGCCATAAATTACAAGGACTCATCTCAAAGTTGTCAGTGGACGGTGTACAGGTGAGGCTGTCGTGTTAAAGATATTCTGCAGTCAAAGATGAATACTTAAAAGACACAGCTTAACCTCCTCAGCGCTCAGTTTCTGATGGATTTCTGTGCAAAAAGTGATCCAATTAATTTTCATAACCTTTTTTCCTGTAACTTAACGAAATGTATCAAGCAGGGGTCTAGTGTACATTTTGAGTCCAATAAAAACTTGAAACACAAAATCTCTAAACTAAATTTCAAAATTACTCCCCAAAATCTCTGATCATTTATACTTCCGAGCTACAGCTGCTCAACCTGCACTAATACAATAGAGATCATGGGCAGATTCGACCAAGAGACAAATTTTTATCTAATCAAATCTGATTAGAGAGAGTTTGGTCGGCTGCTCATACTCCGCAGGCTGATTCCCGATAAATTTCAACATAAAATCACTTGAGAATCGGCCGCGCCCGTTGCCTCGTCGCTGCCCCCCGAATGTAAAAATGTACTCCCGTGTTTGCATTTTATACGTTACCTGTCCTGCGTCGCCCACCGTGTGGTGCCCATCTGTCTTCAGAATCCCCCGCAGATTATTGTAGGTAGGTAGCCAGGTCTAGGTGCCCCCAGTATAGGATAGCTAGGTACAGGTGTCACTCAGTATTAGGCTAGGTAGGTACAGGTGTCCCCCAGTATAGGCTAGGTAGGTACAAGTGTCACTCAGTATAGGCTTGGTAGGTGCAACCTCGATATCCCTCTCAATTCAGGTGTCCTTTAAAGTACACCTATGCCGTGTATAGAGAAGTGATGGATAATCACAGCGGAGAGCATTTTTCGACTGACTGAAAAACATGCTGAGATTTTTGGGCACTATATGGTTAACCTCCTGAGCAGTATGCCTGACACTGTGTCGGGCAAGGAATTTTTGCTGAAATCGTGTCTGGCAGGCTGCTCAGGGGGTTTTCCCTAGCTACAGGAGCCCCACAGTATAAGTTTGCATGACACTAGTCCCGATCCTCCGCATACCGGAAGATATGCAGAGCTGTGCTGGGAGGCTGGTGCGCTCGCTGGAACGAGTCTTGGTATGTATCTAGCGGGCAGCGGCTGCATCGGGGGGTGGGGAGCACTATGCCTGACATTACTAATGCTGCCTATAGTGTACAGGAGCCCCTGCACCTAACTCACTTATACTGTGGGGCTCCTGTAGCTAGGGAAACCCCCTGAGCGGCATGCCCGACACTGCAGAGTATGCGGCCTAATGCTGGGAATACACGGGTCGATCCGGTGCCCGATTAGCCGCCGGATCGAATCCCACCGCGTCCCCGCTCATCCGCGCGAATCGATTACCGATCGTCCCCGCGAATCGATTACCGATCGTCCCCGCCGGCGCTCCTTATCAGCTACTCGATTCCCTGCCATTGTCCGCCAGCGGGGATCGAGCGGGCAGGGGTCGAGCAGCATGATCGGACCAGGTGAATATTATCAGCTGGCCGGATCAGCTGCTCGATACACGGTACAGAAACGTACCGTGTATCCCCAGCATTAGTCTTTTAAGTTTTTATGAAACTCTTCACAGCTGGCATATATTTTACTTGTGTTTGTGTGTGTGTGTGTGTTTGTATATAATATGTATGTCTGTGTGGTTTACATGTTTGGTTTTTAGCAACAATAATCAAACTTTTTCAGATGCCCTTAAGTATGCTCTATGTACACTTTTTTGCTTTGTACTGATGCACTATCAGTTAACAACTACTTCATCCAGGTCTAACGTCCATCTTAATACATTACACAGATTTTCATAGCTTTGGTCCCATTGTTTCTGCACCCCTGCAACTCACGCCTGGCGGTAGGGGTACAGAGACAGCAGTACCACTGCTATCAAAATCTATGTTGTGTCAGAAACCAACATCCACAAACATGAAGTACATTCCCAGTAGCACAGTGGGTTAAAAAAAGAAAACATTTGTTGAAAAAATAATTTAACTATATTTGTGCTATATAAGCTGTTTGATGTTTAACATTGATAACATTTTCCTTTACATTTCGGCTTGCAGCTTTTTATCTTTTTTTTTTTTTTTTTTTTTTTTTTTTATGGTAGATGATTTTTTTTTCTTTTTACCTGTAGAAGTCAGAAAGGTTAGATTTTTTTAAGCCACATATGAAAACACAAAATAAACTATTGTGAATCACTAAGTAATAACATGGTAATTTTGCTTATTTTCACATATATACATTTATTGGCAAAATTAACATCCTTAGTTAATGTTAACATTTTATGAGATGAGTATGCAACATATACTGTTTTAAATCCCTTCCTAAACTATCCCAGTAACAATTTTTCTTGGAGTTAAATTTTAAAGGGACTCCGAGCAGTGCAGAAACTATGGAAATATGCATATCATTTTAAAGCTCTCTTTCTCCTCTTTCCGATGATATATAAACCACTGCCCTACGCCTTTTAGTTTTCGATATTTTCGCGATTGAAATTGCAGCAGCCGCTATTTCAATCGCGAAAATAAAGAAAACTAAAAGGCGTAGAGCGACGATTTAGGTGTCGCCAGAAAGAGGAGAAAGAGAGCTTTAAAATGATATCCATCTTTCCATAGTTACTTGTATTACACAGGACGACACTTTCCCCAGTGTCAGCAGCTCCATTCAGCAGAAAAAGTCGGCCTGTGTAATACAATGTAACTATGGAAAGATGGATATCATTTTAAAGCTCTCTTTCTCCTCTTTCTGGCGACACCTAAATCGTCGCCCTACGCCTTTTAGTTTTCTTTATTTTCGCGATTGAAATCGCGGCTGCGGCAATTTCAATCGCGAAAATAGCGAAAGCTAAAAGGCGTAGGGCAGTGGTTTATATATCATCGGAAAGAGGAGAAAGAGAGCTTTAAAATGATATGCATCTTTCCATAGTTTCTGCACTGCTCTGAGTCCCTTTAAGTAGACTTCATATTTAAACCTTCTCATCTGTTAGGAAAGGGACAGATTGCTACACTATATTGACATCCTTTATGCATAATTGGCCCTGTGAAGCACAGACACATTGAACTGTTCATTTCTCTTAATGGTAATTATTAACTTACAACAATATACATCAGCAGTAAAGGTGTTCATTCTCTTGTATGGGACTTTAGTTGGACTTTGACATTACTTGAATCTTAGCCAATAATATCAGTGTACACAGAATCAAACATTGATTAGTCCTATCTCAACTTCTTGGTAAATGTAAATAAAAACCATCTTGTTGCTGAGTAGAGAGAGAACTGGATGTTATTTGATGCATAGTTTAACACATTAAAAATAAAACACAGCAATGCAAATGCATGGCTAAAAGGTGTAAGGGTGTTTACTGCTAGTAAAATAATTGCCTTAGGTTTATGGTATTCTGATAAATTAGAACAAACATATATAGGACTTGCAAGAAGCAATCCGAGCAACAGAGACCTTTCATGCAGTGGTGCATTAGTAGGGGATGCAGAGGTTGCAAATATACCTGCCCCTGGACCAGAGGGGTCCACCAGGGACCGTCCTTCAACTATTTTTTTAAGACTTAATTGGTGCTGGTAATGATCATAGCTGTATGTACTTTGAATAGTGATAATCATTTAAAAGCAAAAGCTACATGCTTACCCACATAGAGGGAAGCCTCTGTATTGTTCAGAGGCTTCCCAGTCCATCTTGGAGTCCACCACTGCTATGCAGGGACCCTCTGAACATATCCGCCAAGAGCTTCTTGGATATGTTGCCATGGCCACACTTACCACTGTGTACGCGCGCGTCCATAAACTATGAGAGTGTCCCATCCAGTTGCTGTGGGGTCACAGAGGACATGGGACACCTCTGGACTATCCAGGATGACACTTCAGCTTGGACACATTTTTATGACGTCAGCACTCTGTGCCGAAGACAATTGTTCTTATTAGCTATGAGAAGATTTTTTTTCCTTCCCTTTAAAGTTTTTTTTTAATGTCTTGCTTTCTTGCCAAGAGAGGCAGGTAAGTGGGGAATGTATAGGTTGTATTTAAGGCTCACAAGTAGTAAAATCAGAGCAATGTGTTTTATATTTAACTCTGATGATAATTTGCAGCTCCTGGCATTGACTTATTGGAATGACTTCCGTGTTGCTTCCAGAGCTTTACTGTACCTATTGCTATGTTACTGTTGGCACATCATGTGATCTTCCAGATTTCTCTCAAATCAAATCTGTGACCAGCAGAAGACGTTCATAGACTAGTGCAGTATTGTGTCCATAAGGGCTCTTTCACACTAGAGCCCTTTTTCGGCATTTCAATGCAAAGTCGAAACTTTGCTTTAACCAAGGTAAAATGAAAGTTCATAGACTTTCATTTTACCTTTCACACCCGCCACTGTGTTTCGATGCGTTGTGGTGCGACACACCCGGGAACTTTTCATCATCGGGAATCGTCGTTTTCCCGTCGGATTAATTACTACCGCCGCTACTCATTGTCGCACCGCAACATCCCGATGACACGCCGCAGCCTATTCAACGCGTGCAGGAACCGACTCCTGCACACGTTGTCTAATGTGAAAGAGCCCTTATTGCAGCTGCTCAATAGGACATGTTATGGTGCAGATGCAAACTGCTGGTTACAGTGAATTTATAGAGCAAACCAACAGCTGAGTGTCCGTTTTTGTCTGACCTTGGCTTCAACTAGGCAAATGGCAGAGCTCTGTGGTGCGCATGTCTGAGAAACCCACAAGACGTTGGAGCATGTTGTATTGTAATAGCCTCTACCAGTATGGTTACCATGTAATTGTTGATTTACCCCTCCTTATTGATTTATCCAGGCATTTAAAAGATATATTTATGCTTTACTAAAAATGTACCGCAAAAAAAAAAAGAAACTGTGATATTACAACAGTAATAATATGGTTTAAAAATATTTAGATACTATCATTAAGATTGTATTACGTTCAACCAAACTTCATTTGTTAGCAATGCATTGTAGAAATTGCATGGGTTATATCAGATCATGCCTGGCAGATGCTTAGTATACTAGCACTATGAGATTGTACTCCAAGAAAAATAAAACAAATTAATAAGCGCTTTATTGGTAGGACCAAGATTCATACAGATATTGCGAAAACGGGGGGGGGGGGGGGGGGGGTATAGGGGTACAATGGGTAAACAGTCCATGGACATTTTTAGGTTTACAGTTCATTTGAGCTCCTCTCAAGTCTCTGGCATGCTGTGGCTGTAGTGTGCTCTCACACATGTATATTGGAACACATTTTTTTGGGATATTTGCCAGACTTTCAGGATCTCTACTAATTACTTGTGATCACTGATGCATCCTAAACTTCAATAAATCAAACCACAGAAAAAAGAAAGGTCCGACAATGATGAGTAATGACTGTATATCCCCCTTTTTTATGAAAAAAGAAGCAGCACAGTATTGTAGTGTTAGCCATCCATTTTACAATCATTTTTATTATCTTGATTCAAATTCCATTTTATTAAACTTCTAACTTAAAAGGTAGGACATTAAACGACAAATATTATAAAATCTTTTTAAATGTAAAACGATAATTCCGCCAGTTGGGGTCAGTCAGCGCAGGCGCAGTCCGGCTGCACGCCGTCCCCCCCTGATGCTCCTGGCCGCGGGTTCGTGATGAAGCGTGCGCACTACTCGCGCACTATGCCCTGACTGGCTGGATTATTAGGAGCCATAGCGGAGGAGGATGGCGAGGGACTGATCAGCGTGAAGGGGGCTGGAGGAAGGCCCAGGTTTGTATACATTTTTTCTTTTGGGCCATCTCAGGTTCTATTTAAAGCATCTCTCGATTTCATCATGCTAAGCATGTTTCTTTTTTTTTTTACTTTAGTTCTGTTTTAACTCCGTTCCATTTAGTCACGACGGTGTAGTACAGGCGTATACAGAAATGCTTTTAAAGTTTACATATTACATTCGCATGTCTGGCAAGGATGACCTCATCTATTGTAAATATTGTCATTGTAATGTTTAGTTCATACGCCAGGTCATTTTAGAGCAGACTTTGTGAACACCATAACCATCGCTCTGAACAAAGCCACTCCTTATTTCTCTAGGCAGTTAAAAGAAAATTTACAGTGATCTGAAAGAGCATTGCAACACACAAGTACACTTATAATTCAATGACTGTAGGCTTCTGTTTATGTATTCTTACCATGGGGAACACTTTCAGGTCAGCTGTCTGAGGAGGGAGACCATTAGTACTTCATTTAGTGCATAATGCTTGTACAGGTAAGTGTGTGGAGGGGGACTGAACTGCAACATCATACACACTGCTAGCAAAAATGTAAAATTTAAAATACATATGTACACATATGTACATATACATAAATTTGTCAATTATGTATTATTATTATTATTATTTGTCAGTTATGTAAACGCGCTGCAATTTTTTCTTTACTCACTATTTAGCAGTCCCTTTACAAATCCATATCCTGATTGAAGTGATCACATGGATAGGGAGGATGCACCTCTAATGTGTTAAAACACTTAAAATAAAATACACAAGAACAACATGTTTCATGGGCTATAACCTGCTTCTTCAAGTCAGTAGTTTATCAAAGAATGTATATCATGGTGTGCTACAGCGCAGATGTCAGCACAGTACACAGTAGAACTCATTGGAAACAAGTTCGTTGTGCAATAAAATGTTCCCAGATGCATTACATTGTAACGCAGGGAAACACAGCTGTTATGTGAATGCTAACAAAGTCTATGGACTTTCACAATGCCATGTGAAACTGATAGAGCAGCACATAGTGTGAATGAGCCCTTAGGTTTAGTACGTTGCAACTGTGATTCCAGCAAGTAGATTATATCACTTAGTACCCACTTATTCTGCACACACATACAGTATTCTGCTTGGGGAAATAATGGCTCTTTATTGGGAGTGATTAAAACCTCACCTTGGGGGGCATTCCTCCATCTCTCTTTGGGACTGGAACCCACTAGAGCAATTTTTTGAGCGTTTAGGAAGGTTTTCAACATGCTAGCGATTTCCATAAACGCTCAGCTAATGTTAATGGATGGGCCAAATTCCACTGGAGTGATTGCGATTACCAAAACCACAATCACAGGACATGCAGCATTTTTGACCGTTAGCGTTTTGCATTAGCGTTTCTGCAATGTACAGTATATAAACGCTGGCGTAATCGCTCGTCAAAGCCTACACAGAGTGATTTGCTAGCATTTTTTAAATTACTGCACACTGGCCTCAATTCACTAAACTTTATCAAACACTTCATCAAACGTTTGATAGTTTACCTCATGAGTAAAATCTAATTTTGAATTCACTAAGGTGTTATAGATTTATCAAATGTTTTATCGATAAAACGTTCAATAAATCTATAATATCTTAGTGAATTCAAAATTAGATTTTACTCATGAGGTAAATTATCAAATGTTGATAAAGTGTTTGATAAAGCTCAGTGAATTGAGGCCATTGTAAAAAAAGAAAAAGAAAAAGAAAGTTAATTGAAAGGACCAATCAGAATTAAAATCACTGGCAAAAAGCTTAGGGTTGGTTCACACTGGCAATTGCTAAAGGCAAATGCAATTGCCTAGCGATTTTGTGAATTTTTTTTCTATCGTTTTCGGGGCAATTTTGTGTCCAGTAAAAAAGCGATTTTTGAACGATTTCGGAGTGTATCGATCAGCCAGTGATTGGTGGATAGTAGTTTTTATTTGAAAAATGATTGGAAAAGCACTCAAAAATGCTGCATGCACCGCGTTTGCGATTTCTAAAATCGCAAATCTCTTAAATGAGAACAGCTCCATTGAAATACATTGCTGTAGAGCTTTTCCAGCGATTTGCCTGATCGCCAGCGATCCGAAACACTGCCAAAATCGCTAGAAAAGTGCCCAGTGTGAACTAGCCCTTATACTTTTTAAAATCCCCAGAAAACGCTCATGAAATTGCTTACAAAACACTCATTAAAAACACTAGCAATTGCGATAGCGATTTGTAGCAGGCAGCAATCATCCTGCCAGAGTCAGGTCCCATTATGCTGAGCAGGTCACATAAAAATTGATTTGTTTGTCATCATTGTGTATGTGAATTTCGAGTGTCGCTGCGTATTATTTCGAGTTTTACTCAGTTTGCAAGGGCTGCTGGGTTCTCTAAACAAGAAAGCCCAATGTTTCCTGTTAGCTTGAAGGCAGCATATCTAAACTTATGTAATGAGACGATAGTTAAGCTTGTTCATTTGTCTGAAAGAGGGAACAGATGCAAGCTATTGCTCTTTGACTTATGCTGGGCATACACGGTTAGTTTATGCGCCTGGATCGAGCCAGCAGCTCGATGCCGGCGCGTCACTGCTCATCCGATATAGATTCCGCCCGTGGGGATCGAGCGGGGAATCTATCTGGCGGGTCATCGGACCTGTCGGATATTATCAATTGAGCCATCAGCGGCTTGATTGATAAGGGAGAAACTATCCATGTATGCCCAGCATTAGCCATGTACAGCAGGAGTCTCAAACTCGCGGCCCATTTGCGGCCTTCGATACAATATTTTGTGGCCCGCGCCGGCAAAAGCTTCCTTATATTTCGCTTCAGTGCTCCCAAGTAATCCGCCGCATCCCCGCCGCTAAACGAGGGCTGCAGAGCCCCCAAATCGCCCAGGGGGCAATCCGCCGGCATTTCCTGGAAGGGGCAGAGCTGACGCCGCACGGATCACCACCTCTCCGCGCCCCTCTCTGTGAAGGAAGAGTGAGAGGGGCGGGCAGAGGCGGCGATGCGCCACGATTGACGTTAGGAGGGGCAGAGCTGAAGCTGAAAGCTCTGCCCCTTCCAGGAAATGCCGGCGGATTGCGCCTTGGGGGATTTGGGGGCTCTGCAGCCCTCGTTTTGCGGCGGGGACACGGCGGATTACTTGTAATGGGAGCACTGAAGCGAACTATAATGTAAAATAGGCAAAATAGTTCGCTTCAGTGTGAATTTGATTTTGAAATAACAATCAATGCAAGGGACGGTGTGTGCGGGAGCTGCTGATTGTGAAATTGCTTATGCGGCCCAGCCTTATCCTGACTTTGCCTCCTGCGGCCCCCAGGTAAATTGAGTTTGAGACCCCTGATGTACAGTGAAAGATAATCTGATCTCACAGCATGGCTGTAAATGCCACTTTAGTCTATGTTGCTTTCAGTGTTGCTGATTGCTGATCTATGGTAAATATGACATTTTAATCATATTTGTTTGGCAACAAAAATTAAGTTTTTTATTTTTTGTACTAAAAATAAATGCAAAAAGGACACTATACATATATTCCTTTAAGTCTTTCTCCTGCTAACATAAGTTCTGTATTTTTATATGGCTCTCCAGATAAGCAGGGGGTTGTGTTTCCCATCATTATAAATGACTGTGCAGAGGGCTAATTGATATGAAGCAATAGAATTGAATGCCGCAGATATGGGAAATGGCAAGGGAGGTTGTTCTGATGTCTACACTTAACTTGCACATTTTTTTTATCTGTAATTGTAAGACCAATAATTACACAATAAACCATATTTCCTATTGCACTTAGTAGATAATATTCTGCTGTAAGCTGAACAGTTTAGAGATCAAACAGCCCTTGCATTCCTTCAAGTAAGTTTCAAATAAGTACAGCTATAAATTACTGGATATCTTCTAATTTAAAGAGGAATCTGCATATTTATCCACATGTCTAGGCTAACTACATAGTACTTGCTGTTCTTCTCCCATAGCTCAGTCAGGTCTCTGTTAAAGAAAACCTGTATTGAGAAAAACCTCTCCTGGGGGGTACTCACCTGGGGTGGGGGAAGCCTCCGGATCCTATTGAGGCTTCCCCGCCCTCCTCTGTCTCACGGCGGCGGAGATAAAGCTCCCCGAACAGCGAGGAAGTAAATATTTACCTTCCCGGCTCCAGCACAGGCGCAGTATCGGCTCTCCACCTCGGAGATAGGCGGAAATAGGCGATCGCTGTCGGGCCACTCTATTGCACAGAAGCAAGTCTCCTGTGTTTGCGTAGTAGAGAGGACCCGACGGAGATCGGCTATTTTCGCCTGTCTCCATGCGGAAAGACGCAACAGCGCCCCCGCTGGAGCCAGGAAAGGTAAATAAATCAGCGCTCATCAGCGCTTGTCAGCCTTGTCGAAGGAGGATTCCGGGACATTTCGGGGGAGCCAGCACTGGACTGCCTGCAGCTACAGGGGAGGGGGAAGCCTCATTGGGACCCTAAAGGCTTCCCCCTCCCGAGTTGAGTACCCCCCAGGGCAACTTTTTTTTATACAGGTTCTCTTTAAGCCTCGTATACACGTACGGGGCATATCGTACGGGGCATATCGGGACTTGATCACTTGAAGGTGGCATTGCAAGGCCTAGTCTGTACAGACACTAGCCTGCTGGCATTGGCCTCAATTAACTCTGGGCAGTTCGGTAAAATAATTTAGGTTGGTAAAATACCTACTTTGGTGTTTTACATGTTTTGTTTCCAAATTCTCTACGCTTTCCCGCATGCAGTAGAAGTTTGGTAATTTACCGAACAAACATGCTTCAATTTAAGGCATCAGGGTTATCAGGGGCCCTGTATACGTATGTGTGTGCATGTGTGTGTATACACAGCTTAACACTAGCAGCTGCAGGCAGTGCATTCACCGTATAAGCAACCGAAGAGAGGTTCTTGCGCATCCCTGCATCTGCTGCTATAGGCAGTACATTAACCAATTTAAATTATATTTGGTATATATATATGCTTTATACGGTGACTTCACCATGTATAATTAGCATACAGTTAAGGAAACAACACAGGAGCCACTTAGCTCTAACCACACAATCCACATAAACTGCCTACTTCATCTAAACACCTGGAGAGAGGTTCTCTTTTTAATACTTTTATTCCCAACTTTTATAATAACTATGAGCAGTAACAGTGAAGCATGCAGAGCTATCCACTGGCGTAAGTAAGGAGTTTGGGGCCCCTTGTGTGGGTTTTACATGGGGCCCCAACCATGGTAGGTTTTGGGGCTCCATATCAATACAAAGGACAGTTGCAGTATCCTAGGTGTAAGCCTGAACAGTTTGTTTAGGATTACCAATATGCAATGTACATATAGAGGTGTTCATTACCAGCATTGCATCAATAAAAAAACGAATAAGATGGATGAAGGAGGGGCCCTCTGGTCCAGGGGCCCTGGTGTGTTCGCAACTTCTGCATCCCCTATTGCTACGGCACTGGAGCTATCAATGGGCTTCTTACTGCTACACTCATTCAACACAGACACCAAGACCATATACAAGACAATTAAGAGAGAACAACCAATCGCACAAATGTTTTATCTGGCTGCAGGCGGCCAACCTGACAGCCCTGTCCAGACTGGATGACAACTCTTCCGTAGTGTGTGAGCATGAGGAGCACTGAAAAGAACAAGATTAGTTTGCCTCAGTTGTAGCAAACGGCAAAAAGTCTTCTTCTAGCTTCAAAAACAATAAGTTTCACTTCACAGTGGTCAATAAGCATCCTCTTCACTCCCCGTTATGCAGAGCGCATCTTACCTCTATATTACAAGCCTGCACGACTCCAGTACAAGCAAACAATGCTCAACCACTGGACCAGGCAGACCCTGTTCTTCAACAAATGTGATGGGCGGCCATATGAAGTTTGTAAGTCTGTAGCATAAAGTTGGTGACTTGTGTACAATGTGCACCTATCACTTTATGGCTGAGCTGGTGTTGTTCCCAACTGCTAGCTCTTTCTTATAATACCACTAACGGCTGACCGTGGTATATTAAGTAGCAAGAACATTTCACCAATGTGCTTATTGCACAAGTGGCATCTTGTCACAGTACCACACTGGAATTCAGTAAGCTCCTAAGACCAACCTATTCTTTCACAAATGTTTGTAGTAGTCTGCATGCCCAGGTGCTTGATTTTATATACCTGTGGCTACTGAAGTGATTGTAACACCTGAATTCAATAATTTGGAATCCCGTCCCAATATTGTACTGGCAAACATTGTACAGTGTATATTCTTAAGCTGAAAACAGCAGTGAGTTCCAGTGGATCAGCAATGTCAGGGACAGTGAATGGAGAGACAGGGCTGCTGCTAAGTTTTCTGGTGCCCCAAGCGGCACATCATTCACTCTCCAGTCAGTATAGGTAGGTAGCCAAAGGTGTACTTCCCCACTATAGGTAGCCAACTCCAGTATAGGTAGTCAAGGTGCACCCCCCCCCCCAGTTCAGATAGCTACCCCCAGTAGAGGTAGCCAAAGTATACCCCAGTATAAGTAGCCACTCCCAGTATAGGTAGCCACACCCAGAGGCAGAAATTTGGGTATAGCCATAGACCTCAATGTTAATTGTGGCTATAGTAGTGTCCAGTGTGTAATTTTGGTGCTGGCAATAGCCGGAGCACAAATTACATAAGTGTGTGATTTGACAGGGATGCAGTGGCAGCCATACAACACAGACAAGGTCTGCCTGGCAGGATGGGAAGCCCCTGCTGTGGGTGAGGCCCCAAGTGGCCACCTGGTTCGTCTGGGCCAAGCAGCACCCTGTGGAGAGACAGTCCAAGGGGCCTGAAACTGTAAAAGGAGGACAGGATCCCCAAGGGATCTTTCAGCTAAGTTTTAATGTGCAATGTAATCAGGATAGACTATGCCACAATATACAGGAGCTTTGTTGCTATATGTAATATCCGTTTTACCATCGCCATTGCACTTTGATGTGTCTTGCTAAAAAAAGTTCCTTCTCTGCTGTAAATCTCATGTGCTGTTAGCTAGCTACTGAAAAAGTGGAGATGTAATAGTTAAGTTTCTTTTTACCTTAATAATGATTTTTGCATCAATTGATTTCTTATGTCATTAATTTTATAGTCATGATAAGGGAGAATGCGTCTATTGATCATAAAAACCTGAAGCGATAAGGTTTGCAAATATGAGTTTGATTTTATTTTTATTCTAATTTATATACTAAACAGATAAAAGGCATTCACAAATCCTTTGTGTCTGTGTATATTTACACTGGGTAAACTCACTAGGTTCATCATGCCATCAGCAAGTCAGTGACAGATTGTACACTGTAGGGAAGAGCTGTCACTGATATATCGTTTGGCCATCTTTTGTTGCAGGATTTGTGCTGGAAGAATGGTTTTGTCTTTCTGTAGAGACACTGGTGCAACCCCGATTGGTCACAGAGACTTTCTACTAGCTGCAATGCC
Organism: Hyperolius riggenbachi; assembly: GCF_040937935.1. Lineage (NCBI taxonomy): Eukaryota > Metazoa > Chordata > Amphibia > Anura > Hyperoliidae > Hyperolius > Hyperolius riggenbachi. The sequence goes on along the minus strand of NC_090649.1, from coordinate 364,366,493 downwards.
AAAGTGCAAAAATAAACACTACAGACTCTTATCAGGGAGATTATATACAGAGCTGTTTTGGAGCTGTTTTCATCCTGGAAATCGAAACAGTGTTGCTACAATCGACACAGCAGTGCTTTAGGTGTTAAAATTGCCACCTGCCCCGTTCTTAATGGATTTAGCAATTAGCTATAATAATTCCACAATGAACAGTGTGCTAAGGGTAGCTCTGTTGGGCCCCCTCCTACAGTTGTTAACCCAGGCCTGTGCTTGGTTTGCATATGCTTAAAACAGCCCTGATTATAGTGTATAATTAGGGCCGGTAGTGGATAGTGTAATGGTTAAGAGGCTCTTCCTCTGACACAGGCGACCTGGGCTCGAATCTCTGCTCTGCCTGTTCAGTAAGCCAGCACCTGTTTGGTAGGAGCCTTTGCTTAATCCAATCCACTGCGCGCTTCCAACCTGCAAAGATAGCCTCTAATAGCATAATCCTGTTTCGCTGATGTTGTTACATATGAACATCTCCCATCAAAAAGTGCTTGTGACTTCCAGAGTGTCCACTCGTGACCCCACCACCTTTGATATAAAAGCAGTTCACCAGATTGTAGCCACCTATGTACAGGTGGGAATCTCGCTCAATATGTGGCACACTAGGACCATCAGTAATCCACATCCATATACTGTATAAAAAGGCCTCACTTTATTCCTCAATAAAACAAATAAAATATCATTGCGCAACATCCATATTCTTCTTAAAAACAAAACTGCGCCTCTCGCGCCCACCATACACTTAGAAGCTTCTAGATGGAGATATTCAGCGTGTCACAGCGGCAAGGCTTTAGGTTCCAATGTGCTCTATCCGGATAGATCGTTCGCAGCGTCCCGCTTGATCCTCTCCTGCACTCCTCCAGCACTTCCGCGTTGTGCGTCAGGCGTACTGGCTCCGCCCCGGAACCTAAAGCCTTGCCGCTGTGACACGCTGAATATCTCCATCTAGGAGCTTCTAGTTTCACCCTCGGGTTTTGCGCTGCGCTTCCTTGAAAAACAATTTAGCAGCGCAATAAAGGGAAAAGTCGCATTGTGCATTATGCATGTGATGCAATGCATACTGTAAATATCTGGTAAAGCACAACATGCCTCATGTTATTCCAATGGACTTCGCCGTATCCCAGAGCTAACACACCCATGTGAACCTATCATTACAATAAAATGGCATTGTGTTTGCCATACAATTATATTGCCCAGCCCAACATGTCAGTGTGAAAGTAGTCTGAGACTGGTTTCACACTGTAAACATACCTGCTGCACCGCAACTGCTTAAAAAGATCTGCGTCGCCACAGACTAACATGACTTTTGGGCTGATGCAGATCGCTGCAGGTCACTGCAGAAGACCCTCGATAACGTAGTTTTGTGCAAGCATTAGATTTACCACTTCTGGCGCAGCGTACCGAGTGTGAACTCCCCCATAGGGATACATTTGGCTGCGGTAGTTGCACCGTGCCAGTGTGAATGGGCCCTTACACTTTTTTAGGCAAACCTAGTACACCCGAATGCCCCTCAACCCACCTCCTAAACGGCATCAGCCATGAGATACTTGGAGTACCCAGGGCCGGCCCTAGACTTTTTGCCGCCTGAGGCAAATTTTTTTTAAAAAATTGCCACCGCCGCCCCTACCCCCCCCCCCCCCTCGGGGGGGGGGGGGGGGGGGGCGCTCTGGGGGGCCGTCGAGCTGGAGGGGTAGCTGGCAGGACGGGGGTATTGGGCCAGCGGCGGGGAGGGGGGTCGGACCCCCCCCTCCCTCGCCTGGGTCCCCCGTCCTCCGCTCCCCTCCAGCCTAAATAGACGCAGCCGTATATGTAAGAGGCACGGGCGGGGAGGACACTCACCTCTTCCCAGCATGCGCTCCACTGACATCACTTCCTGCAGCGTTGCAGGAAGTGATGTCAGTGGAGCGCACGCTGGAGCGAGGAGGAGGTGAGTGTCTCCCCGCCCGTGCCTCTTACATATACGGCTGCGTCTATTTAGGCTGGAGGGGAGCGGAGGACGGGGGACCCAGGCGAGGGAGGGGGGGGGTCCGACCCCCCTCCCCGCCGCTGGCCCAATACCCCCGTCCTGCCAGCTACCCCTCCAGCTCGGCGGGCCGGCTCCCCGCACCCACGGACGGGCGGGTGCCGCCCCTGGAAATTTGCCGCCTGAGGCAAAAGTTTCACCCCGCCTCATGAGCGGGCCGGCCCTGGGAGTACCTTAAAGGGAACCTGAAGCGAGTAAAATTATTTAAAATAAACAGATGACGTAGCTGCAAATGAATATCACATACTAAACTTCCTGTCAGTTCTTTTCAGCAGCTCACCATTTTCTTCTTACAGTGATCCCTTCCAGTTCTGACAATATTTTGTCAGAACTGAAATATACCAGTTGATGTCAGTTATACATCAGCAGCTGTCAGTTAAAAACTGAATGTGCAAGGTAATGTCCATGTTTCCCTATGGCTCAAGTGGGTGATATTACAGTTTAACAGTGTGCTGATCAGGAAGATGTTATGGGTAATGGCCATTTTTAATATGGAGGACAGCGAATTCCAATGATCACAGTGGACAAACGGGAGGCAGGAGAGGAGAAAGAGATTGAGCAGTAGACTACGCAGGAGGCAAGTATGACCTGTGTATGGTTATTTTGACTTTTTAATTTCAGTTCAGGTTCTCTTTAAAGGGAACCTGAAGTGATATGGAGACCATATTTATGTCATGTTAAACAATATCAGTTCCCTGGCTGTCCTGCTGCTCCTTTCCCTCTAATACTTTTAAGCCATAAACCCTGAACAAGCATGCAAATCAACTGTTTCTGACAAAAATCTGACAAGATGAGCTGCCTGCTTCTTTCAGGTGTGTGATGCATACACTACTGTAGTTAAAGGGATCAACATGATGCCCTGCAACTGGGATTGTTTATAAGGAAATAAATATGGTCGCCTCCATATACCTCTCACTTCAGGTTCCCTTTAAGAAGCATACAGTCCCTTTCTAGTGGCCTGAGTGAAAATCTCTTGTTCATACACTTTTAAGCCATAAACCCTAAACAAGCATGCAAATCAGCTGTTTCTGACAAAAATCTGACAAGATGAGCTGCCTGCTTCTTTCAGGTGTGTGATGCAGACACTACTGTAGTTAAAGGGATCAACAGGATGCCCTGCAACTGGGATTGTTTAAAAGGAAATAAATATGGTCGCCTCCATATACCGCTCACTTCAGGTTCCCTTTAAGAAGCATATAGTCTAGTGGCCTGAGTGAAAATCTCTTGTTCATACACTTTTAATTCATAGAAGTGATAGCTGTTTCTGACAGCAAACTATTATGCGGTATGCTACAGCAACTTCAACTCTGGGTGTTTTTTTTTTAATTATTTATATCTTCTCATGTAATCTACGATTACTCACCTTTCTTTACATGGTCGCTTTTAGGTCCCAGTCCTTAGATATCTTCACTTCCTGTCTTAAAGCCCGTACCCACAACGCGATTTTCCGATGACCAACAATAATTTGAGTGACAACCAATTGTTTCCGCAATCTCGCGATGTGAGCACAGATGCGCAATCTTACGAACGTTGTTTAGCGGCATGTGGCGATAATGGCTGTCACAGTGGATTGGATCTTTAAGATCCCCGACAACTCCACGCAAAGTACCGCAATCACTTGACTTCCCTTGGCGCCCGTCGTGTAACATTGCGTGTACCTGCCGGGCGGAATATGGATCATGGAATGCTCGTTGAGAGGGACATCGCTGGCAACATCTTCCTCTGTCGGGTGGGGAGTATTCAGCCTTAATAATTCCCTCTCTATTTGCAGCAGTAGCTGGGACCCTGAACTCCCTGGGGAACTTTGGATGCCGCCATAGGCACCCATGTTAATAGCCATGATTAGTGGCTATAATAGCTATTTATAGCTGCAGTTAGTATGCTATCTGTATATTTTTAATACATTTCCTGTGGAAAGTACCATGGGTGCCTATGGCGATAGCCTGGCGCATCTACATACAAACTGCAGCTAGGAATAACAGGCACCTCTATTTTGTCATCATCACTGTTAGAATTAGGCATAGATGGAAGAGGTCAGCATGATTGCTTTCAGAATTTCCCTTGGTCCATTTTTGGCTTAGCTGAGTTTTAAGGTGTTGTTTATGCATTATTTAGCACAACCGTCTGCTAGTAATGTACACAAGCTGAAGCATGAGTGTTCAGCAGATTTATGCACTTATATGCCTGCATATACAGAAAGCATAAGAAAGGACAAGTTGGTTATTTCAGGACAGCAAAATGGTCAGAACGGATTTATTTTGTAAATGATTTTATTAATAATTTTTTCTAAGGCTAACTACACACAATTCAATAAAATATTGACCTCCCCTCTTCACAATCAATAAACATGTCAGAGATGCATGCTTTCTTGTTCTTCTCAATGCAGTATAAACATCCACACTGAACATACAGGCCCCTTTTACACTTACTGGGGTGAGTCGCGTTGTGGTACTCTCAGTTGCCATTAAGGTCAATGGGACATGACATAATGCCTGTGGTGTGATGCAATGCAACCGCTGAATAAATACACAAGCTGCTGTGCGTTATTGTACGACTTCTGTGGTAATCCCGGAAGTGCTACCGAAGTTGCATGTTAATTTTTCTTCAGTCGCACTGTAGCTATAACGCATGGTGCACCTTTTGGGTGCGGTGCCATTGTTCTAAATCACGCCGCAACTGCAGTGCAACAGTGTAAAAGGACCCTCAATGTGACAGGGATTTTCCACCTCTTCCATGTGCATTCACGGTAATGGCAATTCTGCACTTAAAATTAATTAAACATTAGTAGTCTGACTGAGAAAAGGAACATCAGGAGTCCATGCCTCTCTGCTTAAAATCATTCAAACCGATCAACAGATTAGATTACAGAATCTTTAAAGTGAACCTCCAGACTAAAAATCGACTCAGCAGCACTGAAAAGGCTTGGCGTTTCTTTAAAGAGAGACTTGAAGCGAACAAAAATTGCTATTTTTACCTCGTAGTTCGCTTCAGTACTTAGTAGAGGTAAACCATAGCATCCCCGAGCCAAAACGAAGGCTTTAGACCCCCCAAATCCCCGGGGCTCTGCCTCTACTGATGTCAATCACTGCAGATCTTCGCCTCTCCCCGCCCCTCTTAGCCTTCCTTCATAGAGCGGGGCGGTGGCAAGGCGGAGATCCGCATGGTGATTGATGTCAGTAGAGGAAGAGCTACAGCTCAAACCTCTGCCTCCCCGGGCAGCAAAATACACGACCAAGAAAGTTGTGGGATTTGGGGGATACAAAGCCCTCGTTTTGACTCGGGGATGCAGCGGTTTACCTCTACTTAAACTACTGAAGCAAACTACGAGGTAAAAATATTTGTTGAAATTTGTTCACTTCAGAGCCTCTTTAACAGTTTCACAGCATCAGAACTTTGTTTTTCTTACCCAAGCCTCATTTTTAGCTGCACAGAAGAAAACTGCCCGGGCATTTTTCCCTGATGCTGTGCAAAGCATGATGGTATTTCTGTTGTTGTTGTTCTCGTTCTGCTGTTTTGAAGCAATTTTTTTTCTTCAAATTTGAGATTTGAAGCCTAGTGCACGCAGCTGGGAGGGGTGATCAGGACACCGGACAGTTGCAACTGCCTCATGCTCCCTGTCACCTCCTTTCAACCAAAAAGGTGGCTGCCCCAGGAAAAAGATAGCTGCCCCCATGAAATCACAAACATTTGCCTGTTCTTTTAAAACAGGGTGGGTAAGAGATTATATTACCTATTTTAATTAACATAACTAATGTTATGACAGTATGTTTGTTTAGGCTGAAGTTCCTCTTTAAAGGCGCGTACACACGCCATACTTCCACTGAGCGGATCGTTCAGAAACAGTCTTATCAGTCTGCCGACAGCACGTACACACGTGCTACTGTCGGCAGAACGTCCTCCCAGCGGGAGGGTCTGGCGGACCCATCGTGTGCGGAAGTATGGCGTGTGTATGCGCCTTTAGGCTCATATACACATTCAACATAATGCATGACCAACCACACAACAAGTTGTTTGCAAGACATGTACATACACATACGCCAACCAACCAGAGCCGGGACAAGGTCCTCCAGCACCCAAGGCTGAGACACCAAAGTGCGCCCCTCCATCCCTGTCACCCCAGCCATCACACACTGATTGCTATTAGACTAAGAGGCGCCACAGGGCCCACAACCTCCCCAACATCTTAATATCTAGTTATCTGGCTTGCAGTCACTGCCATGTATCCCCTTTTCTTATTTCTTTCTGTTTCAAACACAATTAGGAATGAGAGCTGAATGAATTTTGCGCCCCCTCCTACACTGCGCCCTGAGGCTGGAGCCTCTCCAGCCTATGCCTCGGCCCGGCCCTGCAACCAACTAAACAAACAACTCGCTTAAATACTATGGACGCAAGCTAAATGACAAACTGCACAACATGTCCACATTCAAAAACAAAGTTGTTCAAAAGACTTATACTCACGTGACCAACCTGAACGATAGTTGATCCACTGGTTGGATCTGGCAAACAACCTGTTATCTGTAGGTTATCTTGTTGTTTTTCAGCTGTACATGCACCTGTACATATCTTCCAACAGACCGAGCTTAGAAGATAGTTGGGCAGATTGATTGGATGTGTGTAGGCCTTTGAGCCTCGTACACACACCTGACTCAAGTAGGCCGAGCGGCCGATAACGACCACCTCAGTAGACAATCGGGCGTGTGCAACCGACACCCAACCCGTGACCGATTCTCCCTCCTGACAATTCAACTTCCCCCCGCATACCTCACGCATGCGCCCCCTCGTCACCCCCCACGTAGTAATACAGCGCGTTTCCGTCTACACAGCTGACGCGCATATGCAGCAGGGCTCAGCGATGTCATACGGGTGACATCTATTGTCAATTTGTCAGAGCTCTTAGACATAAAATCAGCCAAACTTCCAGGCAGTTATTTAATTCTTATAGGTGCCATGAAGTTTTTTGATTTTCAATGTACAAACCAGACTGTACTTCTCTTGTCTAGTGGTTTTGTTTTGATAAGTAAGGTATTTGCGATTTATTCAGGTTGTAGTGAGCATATGAGGTCTCCCACAATGCAGTGATGCATCGTGGCACACCTCCAATATAATCAGCACCTGATGTCAAATTCCCTAGGTAAGCCACTGTTGTAGGAAAACAAATGGGGTACGAATATCTTAAACCTCCTCATTGGCCTGTCTCACCCATAAAGAATATGACAATAGCAATAAAAGGGATACGGGGAGCACTAGGCTAGTTACAAAAATGGTATCAAATTTATAAAAAAAAGCTGCATTTAGTGTCGCACATTCAAACCCCCTTAAAAACAAGCAAAAAAGCCCTGGCTATGAGCCTCATGTGAAAAGAGCCGATCGGTTCCCCTCAGGAGTGCACTCCTATAATTAAAAAAGAACTGACATGTCAAGTTTTTTTAATCTTCGGGCCCATATGCTGCATAACCAAGTTGTAGACAATTTCCAGAAATAGCACAAAAGTCCTGCACCATGTATAATTTGGACCACCAGTGTGCTGATAGAAGGTAAGCACGCCTCTGTGTAAAGGTACACACACGCTCTCATTACAGACACATAAGCAAGTGTCTAACCTCTAGCTCCTTTTGCACGCAACCCCTTGTATAGTGGGGTACCAGAGACTCACGTGACCCGACAGTTCGGCAGGCGCCCGCGCGGAGGAAAGCCACCTCTATTCTTGCGGCGCGGCGTGCGCTTCCGGATAGAGCCTTCTCACGTGACGCGTTTCGTCACTCACACGTGACTTCCTCAGACGTCTGAGGAAGTCACGTGTGAGTGACGAAACGCGTCACGTGAGAAGGCTCTATCCGGAAGCGCATGCCGCGCCAACGTCCCCCGTGCCTCCGCTTCTCTTCCTCCTCTCCTGCCGCATACCAGATGGGACCGTCCAATATGCCCAGGTCGACCGGCCTTGTCAACATATGTGCGCCGCAAGAATAGAGGTGGCTTTCCTTTGCGCGGGCGCCTGCCGGACTGTCGGGTCACGTGAGTCTCTGGTACTTTTGTGCTATTTCTGGAATTTGTCTACAACTTGGTTATGCAGCATATGGGCCCGAAGATTCAAAAAACTTGACATGTCAGTTCTTTTTTCATTATAGGAGTGCACTCCTGAGGGGACCGATCGGCTCTTTTCACATGAGGCTCATAGCCAGGGCTTTTTTGCTTGTTTTTAAGGGGGTTTGAATGTGTGACACTAAATGCAGCTTTTTCTAATAAAGCCACTGTTGTAACTTTGATATGTAATGATATTATATTTCTAATGCTGTGTTTCTTCATTCTATTTTCCTGCAGAGTTCAGTGAAGGGAAGTGTGTGGGCAGTGTCTTGTATCAGTCTAAATTTGTTTTCCTTCATGCAGTACAGCCTGCTGTTATGTTGTAAAGCCCCTGCTGTGCCCACTGATTGCTTCTCTGCTATCTCTTGGAATGGATGGAGTTGCTGGAGCTCAAGAGAAAATTGCTTCAGATGTTACTCAAGCAGAGTGCCATTACAGCAAATGCAATTGACTAAGTAGAGCATTTAATTATATTATCCACTATAGTAAATGCTAAGATGCACAGGACTGCTGGCATTAGTATGACATGCACCTCACTGCATTCACTCATTACTGACTCCGAGATCCTAGTGGCATTTTAACCCTGCACAGATTTTTTTTTTTTTACTTTATTAATGAAATGGCTTCACCATTCCAAAAATCTGTATACTTTGACTATTTTAAGTTAGCTGGAGAAATGTATCAATAGATGTCTGACACTCAAGCCATACCAGATTATAATGTACTAACTAAAAGTATGTTTATAATACATGCACAGATTCCGTCTGTATACATTTTTGATTTATTTTGTTACAGTGATATTTGCTAAATTAAGACACATATCAGCTGTTTCTGGCAGCATTTGTTTATGCAGACACATAACTGCCAAAAGGCTGTGATGCCCTTAAAGGACCATTACCGCGAATCATTTAATTTTCAGCCATCCCACAGTAGATATAACAAGTATATAGAAGCCTTGCTGTTGTTTTTGTTTTGTTTTTTTAAATTTGTGTTGGCCCTTTAATTTTACACATATCACTGTATTCTGGGTCCATCAGACCCTGACATAATGCTGACTGACTTTTGTAAATAGCAGTCACAGCAGGGGGGGGATGGGGCCTTTTCAGGTTTTTGAGGAAAAAAACAGATGGTTTAGCCCTGCTTTTGCAACTGCCAAAAACTGTAGTGCAGAGCTCACCTGCTGCCCGACTTCCCTATTATGATCTGCTGTTACAGCCGCTTCTTCCCTCCATTCATTCATGCAGAGCCGGCTCATGAGCCGCTTTATAAGATGCCACTCCTTCCCTCCATTCATTCATGCAGAGCCGGCTCATGAGCCGCTTTGTAAGATGCCACTCCTTCCCTCCATTTATTCATGCAGAGCCGGCTCATGAGCCGCTTTGTAAGATGCCGCTCCTTCCATTCATTCATGCAGAGCCGGCTCATGAGCCGCTTTGTACGATGCCGCTCCTTCCCTCCATTCATTCATGCAGAGCCTCGGCGGTAGACGGCAGAGCGGCTCATTAGCCGCACGTCATCAATAGCAGACAAGCGGGGAATGGATAACAGAGGGAGAGCGGCTCATTGCGCAGTAGAGTCTGCGCTGACAGCTACCTCCCTCGAAGCCTGATGAATTGCAGATTGCAGGGGGGGGGGGGGTTATCCTTCGGCTGTAAAGGCAGGTCATAATGGGGAAGTCGGGCAGCAGGTGAGCTCTGCACTACAGTTTATGGCAGTTGCAAAAGCAGGGCTAAACCATCTGTTTTTTTTTCACCAAAACCTGAAAAGGCTCCGGCTGCTGTGACTGCTATGTACAAAAGTCGGTCAGCGTTATGTCAGGGTCTGACGGACCCAGAATACAGTGATACATGTAAAATTAAAGGGCCCTCACAAATAATAATAAAAAAAACACAGCAAGGCTTCTATATACTTGTTATATCTACTGTGGGATGGCTGAAAATTAAATGATTCACGGTAGTGGTCCTTTAACTCATTCTAAGGGTGAATTCAAACTATGCACATTGCAATGTGCTGCATGTGAATTCACTGCTCAAACAATTGGCTTTTTGGCCTGGTGCACACCAGAGGAGTTTTTCTGAGCGTTTTGAGTTTTTAAATCTGCTGCTAATGTTATCCTATGTGTCTATGCACACTGGAGCAATGAGGTTTTGTAAAAAAAACCCATAGCATTACATTGGGAAGAGCTTTTGAAACCTCTTAAAGCTCTTCCCAATGTAATTCTATGGGGTTTTTTACAAAAACTCATTGCTCCAGTGTGCACAGACACATAGGATAACATTAGCAGCAGATTTAAAAACTCAAAACGCTCAGAAAAACTCCTTTGGTGTGCACCAGGCCGTTGACATGTCTGTGTTGTGACAAACCACATTATTTTACTGCACTTTATGCAGCGCAATTCTGGATAATGTGTGCAAAATTGCACATGTTGATTTGCAATTGTTCCCTGCTATGAAAATAATGTGCATGTTTTAACATGCTACATCATGCACACATTATACGGCATGCACACATTATAGGGTGTTTGTGGCGCAAGGCACATAATGTGAGCGTAACCCAAGGCTGGCCATACATGTATCGATTCTTCTGATCAATTTCTGGCTGATTTGATTACTTTTATTGCATCTGCCAGTGATCCATATCTCCAACATATCCGATCGATTGACTTTTGATTAATTTAGGAAGTTTATCAATCAATAGTCTGATCAGCATATTGTAAATTCTCTGTGTGAATGGAGTGAAGGGGATTAGTCCCGTTCACAATGTAGAGTGGCAGCGCAGTGTTATACATTACATGCTCCTGGCGACTATACAGGACCCTCTTCACTTCCTCTTTTGCAAGTGCTATACAGCCAGCAAATCACCATTTGGTTTCAGTCCCATGTCATATGACAGAGCCGGGAACCGCATGGCAATTGGCTGGCTGCATGGCACTTGTAAACTGAAGAGGAAGTCATAGAGACCTGCATTGCCACTGGGAGTAGGTAATGTACAGGGTGGGCCATTTATATGGATACACCTTAATAAAATGGGAATGGGTTGGTGATATTAACTTCCTGTTTGTGGCACATTAGTATATGTGAGGGGGGAAACTTTTCAAGATGGGTGGTGACCATGGCGGCTATTTTGAAGTCGGCCATTTTGAATCCAACTTTTTTTTTCAATAGGAAGAGGCTCATGTGACACATCAGACATATTGGACATTTCACAAAAAAAACAATGGTGTGATTGGTTTTAACATAACTTTATTCTTTCATGAGTTATTTACAAGTTTCTGACCACTTATAAAATGTGTTCAATGTGCTGCCCATTGTGTTGGATTGTCAATGCAACCCTCTTCTCCCACTCTTCACACACTGATAGCAACACCGCAATAGAAATACTAGCACAGGCTTACAGTATCCGTAATTTCAGATGCTGCACATCTCGTATCTTCACAGCACAGACATTTTCCTTCAGATGACCCCAAAGTCTAAGGGGGTCAGATCGGGAGACCTTGGGGCCCATTCAACTGGCCCACGACGACCAATCCACTTTCCCAGAAACTGTTCATCAAGGAATGCTCGGACCTGACACCCATAATGTGTGGTGCACCATCTTGCTGGAAAAACTCGGGGAACGTGCCAGCTTCAGTGCATAAAGAGGGAAACACATCATCATCATGTAGCAATTTTGCTGGCCCCCAAGGTCTCCCGATCTGACCCCCTTAGACTTTTATCTTTGGGGTCATCTGAAGGCAATTGTCTATGCTTTGAAGATACGAGATGTGCAGCACCTGAAACTACGGATACTGGAAGCCTGTGCTAGCATTTCTCCTGCGGTGTTGCTATCAGTGTGTGAAGAGAATCATTTACAATAATTTACGTTATTGGTGCTGTGCGACTAGCACAAAGCACCATCCTCCCCCTCCTGTGCCCCATGTAGACCTCATTCTGCTCAGTCGTAAACTTCGACTGAGACAGAGCGTTGAATATGGGCGGGGAGGAAGTGGCAGTTCTTCGTCCCCTCTGCCTGTCCATAATGCAGCCCCCTCCACCTGCCGCTCTAGTTCCGCTTATGAACCACTGCACAAAGCGGGCCGCGTAGCTGCGCTGTGTGCAGACTTGTGATTATTGAGGTTGGATATCCTTCCAACCTCAATCACCAAAAGATTGCACACAGTGCAGCTCCCCTGCGTGCTGTCTGCAGCAGATTATAAGTGGAACTAAAGCGGCAGGTGGAGGGGGCTGATTTGAGGATGGGCAGAAGGGAAGAAGAACTTCCACTTCCTCCCCGTCCATATGTGATGTCAGAACGGGGCAGCAGGGAGCACTGGAGGTGGGAGGATGATGCTGTGTGCTAGTCACACAGCACTAGGGAGGAAAACATATGTCATGGGTCGGTGTCATGGGTACTTAAATGCAGCAATGTTTCACCATAAAATAATAGTAATGCAGCAATGTTTCAACAGAAAATAATCATAATGTGGCAATCTTTCACCAGAAAATAATTGTAACGTGCAGTATATGTTACCTGTCTGTGTCCGCCAATGGCTCCGTCTCCGCACTGCTTCACATACACATGCCCCACGTGGTTACCAGCGTATATGTAGGTGCGTGTGTGATGTCACATACGCACCCACATATATGCCAGCAATCACATAGGGCGCATGTATGTAAGGCAAAGTGGAGACGGACAATGACAGGTAACCTATACTGCACAGGGCACCTGGGGACACACTTTACATTAGGGGGATAATGTCGGGTGGTCAGATGCGGTGTCACAAGTCCAATTCCTGATCAGTTTCAGGATGAAATTGAACGGAAATCAGACTGTGGTGTATGGGCAGCTGACAGATCTCTCTCTAATCAGATTCGATCAGAGAGAGATCTGTCTGGGATGTATGTGCAAAGTCCTAGATAATTGCTTGCTCTTACTCTGTGTGCCCTTGTTCATCTCTCCTCACCCCCCCCCCCACCCCCCACTGTCAGTTTGTATGCAGCCATTCATTGCTTCACTTCCTCCCCAGCAGGTGGCGGTCAGACAGTGTTTTTATCAGGAGTGATGATCTCCTGGCAGCAGTGCTGAAAAGAGCAGGGGATGTGTGAGTCTCCTGACAGGCAGCATTGCACTATAAGCTGCTCAGAGCTGTGTATATCAGCGTCATTCAGCTCACATGCTACAATGCCGATATACACAGCTCTGGGCTCACACAGTGCACAGCTGCCTTGTCCTCCTCTCTCCTCTGCACTGATCAGCATTGCTGCGCTGATTCCAGGCTTCCCCCTTGCAGCTCACCCTTACCTCTGCCTGCTTGTCACACAGAGGAAGCATATGGATCAGACAGCGGGAAGCCTAGGGACCCGAACGTCTGGCTGGCGGGGGGTGAAGTTAGAGGCGGGGCCAGAGGCAGATTCACACTCTCTGTGGCTGCTATAAGAAAGGGGCGGAGAGGTGGGGCTGAGCTGTCTCTCTATTGGCCGAGGGGAGGAAGGGGAATGTAGGAAGTACCAGGAGCCGAGCCGAGCTGTGCAGCAAAAAGGAGAGGGAAATTTAAAAGATAATGAACCTTAGTAGCGGTGGGCAGCGCTTTCTGAAAGGCATGCGCCCCTGATCCAACACAATGGGCAGCACATTGTAAACATTTTATAAATGCAGTAGATACAGAGGCGCGAACAGGATAAAAGAAGAACCAGTTAAATAATAATAAAATCTGGGGAGATTTTATTATTATTTTACTGGTTCTTCTTTTATCCTGTTGGCGCCTCTGTATCTACTGCAAAATTATTATCCACCTGGTGGATGGGTGTGAACACCCCCTCATTTTTCCTACTACAGAGAGCGACTTCTTAGCCTGAGTGGGGACAGGCCTAATTTCCTCATCTGCACTAATAGTGGTTGCCTAGTTTCCGGCAACCCATGTTTGTGAGTATACCTTTGTCTGTTATCATTTTGGAATCCATATACCATCAATAATACATTATTGGGGGCTCCCTTTTGTTTTTTTCTGTTTTACATTTTATAAGTGGTCAGAGACTTGTAAATAACTCATAAAAGAATAAAGTTAGGCTAAAACCAAGTGCACCATTGTTTTTCTTGTGAAATTCCCAAAAAGTTTGATGTGTCACATGACCCTCTTCCTATTGAAAAAAACAAAAGTTGTATTCAAAATGGCCTACTTCAAAATGGCCACCATGGTCACCACCCATCTTGAAAAGTTTCCCCCCTCACATATACTAATGTGCCACAAACAGGAAGTTAATATCGCCAACCATTCCCATTTTATTAAGGTGTATCCATATAAATGGCCCACCCTTAATAGCACTCCACAGCCACTCTGTGCAGGACACCCCCCCAGCTCACGTGTCTCCACTCCCCCCCCCCCCCAGGTCCTGGGCCCCCCATAATGGCAGGGGTTGTGGGGGCTATTATTATGTCCCTGGATACATATAAAGAAAAAATATCTAAGTTAGTAAGAAGAGAGACCACGTTTTAATTTTTATGTCAAGGGGGAGGATTCATCTACTAAAAAGCCTGTATGAATATTTATTCTCGTGGCCTGAAGCAGCACAGAGTTCTCAATTGTTCCTTTTTCAGAAGGACAATTCCCTCTTTGCATCCAATCCCTTTGTCACTCATTTGTGCTGTGTTTTTTTGGTCTGATGTACACATTTACTAGTTCTCAATTTTCCTGAGCTAGTAAATAAAAGATGGGGGAAAACCTTCCAAATAGTGGTCTATCAGCTCATGTTGCTGATTTTTGGAACGATTTACATTACAATGCAAGATAACTCATACGTTTGTGTACCAGGCCTTTTTTTTTAGCAGTTTTGAATTGCTACTCATTGAAAATAATACAGATTGATGCAGTGCAAGTTTTTACATTGGGCCTCCTAAGCATTCTATACATAACAATTAATACAGCACACCAAAACCTGCTAAGGACACAGACAGTGTCAAATGTGCAAGAAGGGGATGGGAACAGTTTGTTAATGATTACTACTATCCAAAGCATCTATAGAAGTGATCATCACCTGCACAGACAGGACCAAATAAAGAGCTAATACTGCAGTTCAGGGAGTGCCCCCAATGCAGTTGAAACCTCTGCATCCCTTATTGCTACGCCATTGGATTGATGAGAAATAAACAAATGTTACTTTTAAAAATCACAGCAGGAAACTCCTTAAAAGTAAGAATATTTTTTTTATACTTTTCATAAATAAAAATAAAAATCAAATTAAAATCTTAATCAATATCCCAGACATACTTATAGTGAATATTTTGTTGTTCTTGATTATAAATATTGTTTATGTAGAAAAATCTGTCTTATAATGTAGGTTGTCTATAAAGATTGATTCATATATGCTAGCAGACCTACAAATTGCTGCTCATACAAACAACTAGTGAGGCATTAAAAGGACGAAAAGTCAATACAATAATAGTGTCCTGTTAAAGCTCAACACCCCACAAAACTTGAATAGAATCAGGGATATGTTTTCATGTTAACTAACCGGTATTGTAAGGTTGGTGTCATCTGAACTGAGTCTTTGCAGGTATAAAGATAGGGTGATCTTGTTTAAACTGGAAAAACAAGCTTAATACACTTGATATAGTGGATTACAAGAGACCCTTGTAACAGTATAGTACTCTGGCAACATGAAATGCGTGACTTTTGGATAAGTAGAATTATCCAAGATTTAATTGCTGCTTGGCAGTCACTCATGTAAAACCACAAAACACTGGTTCACACGACAGTCAGGGGTCCCGGAATCTGCCACAGACCGGGGCCCCTGAACTACCATGACTACAGTGAGTCACTCATGTAGCCAGAGTGGGGACAGGGTCCTCCAGTGCCCAAGACAAAAATGAGGTCCCTCATTTCCCCCCCCCCCCCCCAAGAACATTTTTACTGCACAGCCACAGAGCTAACCAATGCAATTTTAATGATATTTTATAGTAGACTGAAAATACACATCGTGCCACTGAACCACCTGCTAATGCTTCTGAGATGGTTGCCTCCTCTACCCACCTCTCGACCCTGCCCTGCATGTAGGCATAGTCCAGTGGTTGTTGTCATTTAGGTTTGTGCATATGGACATGTACATTTGTGTAAATACTCTCTTGTAAGTTCGATTCAAGAGAGATTTCCAATTAAAACTCTTGATTCAAAGGATAATTCAGTCATTCTCCAACTGTTCTGATTAATTTCTGGAATTTAATGATCAGCTAAAACATTGATCACTGCTGAAGAGAGTAAGAGAGAATGTGTTAAAAAAAATGGCATTATTGAGTTGAATTGTTGATTCTTGCTGGGGTTGGCCATGAACCTTTAGACTGACAGTTTGGTCAAGTCGCAAGGTTGTAGACCATGTGGCCAGCAAAATATTTGTGGCTACAATTTGCTGTCTCCAAAAAAAGATATTTTAGAAACTCAAGGAATTTTTACCACTCTGTTGAAAGTACGTGTCTAACATGTGGAGTACTGGTGGCCTTGGGCTGCAACCTAAACTATTATGTACTTTTCAGGTAGTAGGGTAGTGGGGGACATATTTCTTACTAGTCTCAGGAACAATCTTCAGAGATAATAGCTGCCATGTCCTAATAAAAGCACAACATAGTTTACATTTGTGGCTTGCTATAATTAAACAGAACCTAAAGTAAGAGGAATACGGAGGGTGCCATATTCGTTCCCTTATAAACAATGCCAGTTTCCTGGCTTCTGTGTTACTCTGCCTCTAATACTTTAAGTCAATGGCCCAAACACTCTGGCTAAGTTCACACTATGTGCATTACATAATGCATGTATTATAAAGCATGCATACTGCACGTTAAAATATGCACACTATTTTAATGGCATGAACAATTGCACCCTAAACCTAACATAAACAAGAAAGGTAAACATTATTTAGTGCAGAAAATGTGACAATCTTGCATATCTGAGATGTGTTTGGTCTTCACCACCCACTACAATAAGGAACAAACATCAGGTGAACGCAAGCTAAATGCAATTTCAAATGTACAGTATTTTAAATCTGCATAAATACTGCCCCGCAAGGTCTTATTCAAATGTATGCACTGCATTTAACCAGTTCACCACTAAGGGGTTGTTCCCCTTATAGACCAGAGCAATTTTCACCTTTCAGTGCTCTTCCCATTCATTCGCTAATAACTTTATCACTACTTATCACTAGAGATGGCCCGAACCTCAGATTTTAGGTTTGCGAACCTCCGCAAAAGTTCGGTTCGTGTGAACTTTCGCAAACCGCAATAGACTTCAATGGGAAGGCGAACTTTGAAAACTAGAAACACTTATGCTGGCCACAAAAGTGATAGAAAAGATGTTTCAAGGGGTCTAGCATCTGAGTTTTTGCATGGATGAGTGGGATAGACGCGGGTCTTGGTCTTTCCACAGCTCAATTTTCGGTGGCAGAGAGTACAGATGGCATTGCTCTTATCTGAGGCAGACACACAAAAAAATTTCCACACCGCTGAGCCCTGGGGTGATGGCACTTTGTGGTGGGGGCCAACTGAATGTTAAGTGAGGTGCCAGAATCAGAGCAGGAGGAGGAAGATATGTCACGCTTCCATACGGAAGCTGAGAAAGATGAGGTGTTCTGTGTTAAAGTGAATGTTTACCTTTCAAAAAAAGGAAAAGTCAGATACTCACCTAAGGAGAGGGAAGGCTCGGTCCTAGTGAGCCTTCCCTCTCCTCTCCCGGTGCCCGGTCCCGCGCAGGATCCCCCGTAGCAGTATTCGACCAGTTCGGTCAAATACTGCCACTTCCGCATGCCTTCAGGAGCTTTCGGAAGCCTTCGGGAGCACTCGGGCTCCCGATGACGCGGCCGCTCCATACTACGCATGCGCGAGCGCCCTCTATGACGCGCTCGCGCGTACGCAGTATGGAGCGGCCCGTCTTCGGAAGCCCGAGTGCTCCCGAAGACCTCCGAAGTCCCTGCGGCGGCGGACGCGAACGGGGGAGCCAGCGCAGCACCGAGGGCACCGGGAGAGGAGAGGGAAGGCTTTTTAGGACCGAGCCTTCCCTCTCATTAGGTGAGTATCTGACTTTTCCTTTTTTTGATCGGTACCCATTGGCTTTAAATAGTCACCTATGTCCTGACAATATTGGGGGTTGATGGCACGTGCCTTCTTCTGAACACTGTACTTTGGTCGAGGGCTGCGCAAAATCACGACAGCGCGACCTCGAACAGACCTGCCAGATGGCTTGCCTCTGCCATTTGTTTTGTCCACATTTGGAATGAGGTGAAACGTATGCACTGACTTGACTAATACAATGTGCAGTCACACAGGTGCAGTTAACAGGTATGCACGGAGTGGTATATCACACTGCGTGCACTCACGTAGGTAGGTGGGTGCACTCAAGTGAACAACAGGTAGGTATATGCAGTGATGGGTATTATAATGTGCACCTGTCACACACAGACAGGTACCGGACAGGCACAGTGACACTGCGTGCGCTCACGTAGGTAGGTGGGTGCACTGAAGTGAACAACAGGTAGGTATATGCAGTGATGGGCATTACAATGTGCACCTGTCACACACACACAGGTAGTCACTAAATATGCTGGGCCTGGCAGTGGCACACAAAGTAGGAATTACCAAGGCTGTGTATGCAACACAAGTATCTGTGGGACACACACACACACACACACACACACAAAAAATCACAAGAACAAGATTAGCTCTCAAAAGAGCTGTTGAGGGGTGCTTTTTTAGCTATAATAATCAGCAAGGAGCAAGCTAAGAAGCCTTCAAGAGCCTAAATAATCTTTCCCTATAGGTCTCTGCTCAGCAGCTCTCCCTTTTCTAATTACTGTAGGCACACGAGTGAGTCCAATGCCTGACGCTGCCTGCCTTTTATAAGGGGGGGGGGGGCTCCAGGAGGGAGTGTAGCCTGATTGGCTACAATGTGCCTGCTGACTGTGATGTAGAGGGTCAAAGTTGACCCTAATGATGCACTATGGGGGCGAATCGAACTTCCGGACAAGTTTGCGGTTCTCCACGAACGCAACCCACCGACGTTCGCTGGGAACCGTTCGCCGACGAACCGTTCGGGGCATCTCTATCTCTTATCATAATAAAATGATCTATATCTTTTTTTTCGCCACCAATTAGGCTTTCTTTGGGTGGTACATTTTGCCACAATTGATTTTATTCTAAATGCATTTTAATGGAAATAATAAGAAAATAATTGAGAACATTCATTATTTTTTCAGTTTTCGGCCATTATAGATTTAAAATAATACATGCTACTATGAATAAAAGCCACAGGCTTACACCCCCCTAGTGACCAGGCTATTTTTTACAATTCATGCCACTGCAGATTTAACTGTGTGGTGCAGGGCCATACAACGTAGCACAGAAATGAATTTCTCCCCCCCTCTCCTTTTTTTGCCACCAACAGAGCTTTTTGTTGGTGGCATCTAATTGCTGCTGGTATGTTTGTTTGTTTTTATTAAGTTATACAATTTCTTTTTAGTAAATTGTCCTTTTTTATATTTTTTTATTTTCCCCTCCCTCCCGAGATCCAATCAGCATGATTCCTCTCGTAGGCATCAGCAGAGCTCAGATTTACCAGGATGGCCTTGGTGGTGATCCTTGGATTCTTTTTCACCTCTCTCACTATCCTCCTGGCCAGCAGAGGTGTCACTTTTGGCTTCCGACCATGTCCTCTGAGATTTTTTTACAGTGCGGAACATCTTGTGTTTTTTAATAATACTTTGCACTGTAGCCACTGGAACTTGAAAACATTTACAAATAGCCTTGTAGCCCTTTCCTGACTTGTGAGCAGCCACAATGCACAGCTGCAGGTCCTCACTGAGCTCCATGACTTTCAACAAACCACCTGCAGAGAGCTGTTGTTTTTCACCTGTCGAGTTGATTAACCACTTAGCAACTTCTGCCACGCTTTTCTACGTCCTTGTTTACAAACACCTATAAACACATGTAAATATTTGGTTCTGTTTTCTATTTTTAGAAAACTGAGTACGTATAGCACCATCTTGTGGCCAAAAAGTAAAACTACTTCCAAATACATCATTATTCACTTTCCATAGGAACATTAAATACATTTTCATTATTTTTGAAACTCCTTCACCCCTAACCCTAAATAAAATATTATCACCATACATTGCAATAGGGACACAATTTAAACATTGTAATAACCGGGACACATGGGCAAAAAAATATGTCTGTTTTATCTACAATAGCCCATTTTATTTTTAAACTACAATGGCTGAAAGCTGAAAAATTGTGCTTTTTTTTCATTTTTTTCTTCTTCTGCCCTGTCAAATGCATATAAAATAATATAATTCTTAGCATGAAGTACTGCACAAAGAAAGCCTAGTTTTTCCCGCAAAAAATAATGAATAGATCATTTCAGTGTGATAATTAGTTATAAAGTTATTACCAAATGAATGGGAAGAGCTTTTGAAGGGGAAAAAACCTGTGGTAGAGAAGTGGTTAAAACAGCTGTTATATATACAGTAAATATATAATGATTGCTCATTACTTTCCTTGCCTGACAGTCTCCTGTCAGGATGGTGGAGGGTAACGATCGCTCGTTACCCTCCAGTTGCCGAGTCCCACGCTGCTCTTCAGTTTCCCCCCTCACAGCGGAGGACGCCAACCCGACGGACTTCCGGGTTCAGCATCCTCTGTTGATAGGTGCGCCTCTCCTCCTCATATCCTGGTGGTGGTGGTTGTGGGCGGTACTGTGCCCTCAGTAATATTGTCTATAGTCTTCCTTGTTAGTCTCCCAGCCTGTCACTATCTTTCCCTGCTCTGTGCCTATCTAGGATCCCTGCCTGCTATTGTTCACTATTTATCCCTAGTTCCTTGCCTGTCAGTCCCCTGCCAGTGGATTTCTGCCTGTCAGTCTCCCTACAGTCACCATCCTGTCTGCTCCCCTCCTGGCAGATCCTCCAGTCAGCTCTTATGTCGGGGATTCCCCCTGCCTGTCAGTTCCCCTCTGGGAAATCCAGTCAGCTGCACCATCCCAGGGATTCCCCCTGCCTGCCAGTTCCCCTCAGGGAACTCCTCCAGTCAGCCACAACATTCCAGGGTTTTCCCCAACCTGTCGTTTCCCCTACGGGAACTTTTCCAGTCAGCTGCAGCATCCAGGGGATTCCCTCTGCCTGCCAGTTCCCTTCCGGGAACTACCTCCAGTCAGTCTCACTTCCCAGGATTCCTCCAGTTGTCTGTTCTCCTCCTGGGAACCCCTGTAGTCAGTTTCTCACTTCCCGGCTTTTCCCTGCCTGCCCATTCTCCTCCTGGGAACTCCTGCTGTTAGTACCCTACCTGGGAATCCCTTTAGGTTAGGCCTCCCTACCCAGCAAGCCTGTCCTGGCCTAATAGCTCGACAGTCTGCTCTGCTCGAACCTCCTATGCCGTCAGGTACCCTCTGTTCTTCCCATCACTGGTGCGGTAGTCCTGGGGGTCATGACCTGGCAAGCACCAGGCAGCAAAGTAGGCCGCCAGCCACTATGGATGACAGCCCATCATCCCTTGCGGGGTGCGCTGGTGAAGACCCGTGCTTGCTTAGATTCCACACCCTGGGGCTACTCGCCCCTTTATACCAGTGACGGGATCAACAGAACCCTGACGGTTTGCAAAAACCTTGAATATAATTTTTTTTTTATCGGGGGAGGTAAGGGGTAATTTTAATAGGGATTCATGTATTTGTGTGTTATTTAATGTAAATAGCAAGAAGTTTTAATGTAAATAGGGTGTATTTTTACTATTTGGCCACTAGATGTTCCCCCTACTTTATCTACCTGTGCGTACTGTTAGTATGCTAACAGGAAGTAATGTGTGTATGTTTTTCCTTTCAGTTTGTCAAGGACCATGGTATCTCATTGATGCCAGCGATCATTTATCGCATCGGTGAATGGGAACTGTGTTCCCGTTCACTGATCTGTGTACTAACGGGCAGCAACGAGAATGCGCGCAATGGTGCACACAGCTGCAATTGCAGCAAGAGACATATAACTACACACCTGAAACGGGAACAGTCCTCCCGCGGGGCGTAGATATACAATCTTTAATCTGTAAATGGTTAAAGTGTACGCAAAGCGAAAATTAAAGAGATAGTTAGAAACATCTCCTTTCACTCTCGCATCAAGGAGTTCTCATGAGTGTCACCTCTTCTTTGGAACTCTCTCCCACAGCCTGTCCATCTTGCTACAAGCCTTGAAATTTTCAATCCTATCCTCAAGACACACCTGTTCAAGCAAGCCTTAAATTAGCCATAGCTATAATTTAAAGCTCACAGCCTCATCTGCAAACCCCTTCATCTACTCCCCAGCGCCTCCACCCCACTACCCCTGCAAGGGCAAGGACCTCTCTCTTGCATTCCCTGTTTTTGTGCATTTTAACAAATGATCATCCATCAGCATTGATGTTTTTCAAACTACAAATCAATTGTATGTATCTGTAATTGTATCACTAGTTGTTGTGACTGTATAGTATGTTGAACTGCTCATGTATCTATTCTCCCCATTATTGTATGTTTTTGTACATTGTACAGCGCTACAGAATGTATTGGGGCTCTAGAAATAAAAAAGAACACCTGCTTTAGTAGAGGGGTGGCTACTCCCATCCCCCTCGAGCTTACCGTTTTAGCCCTGGGACCCTCTGAACATACTCAACAACATCTTGTCAAATGTGTTTGCGTGGCTGCGCTCCCATCCATGTGCGAGCATGGTTGCACAGAGCAGCAGTAACATGGAGCTGCTCATGCATGCCTTTTTCCTCTGTACACAAGCAGCTCTGTACTATTGCGCAGGCCATCAGTGCACCTGCACACGTACACAGATGAGAGTGTAGCCTTGAAGAAGATGACCCAATGTGCCTCGAAGGGATCCAGAAGGATCGGAGAAGCCTCTGGAGCATCCAGGGAATTCCCCCCACAAAATGTTTGTTTTTTTTAAAGTCAAAGGTTTGCTTTAAGATATGTTCATAGTGCTTCAGAAATGCAGCTCAAACACAGAACTAAACAGTGTATACAGGCCTTACTACTAAACTTAGGCAAACATTAATCTTCGTGCTTTCCATTTACCTAACACAAACTTTGGTCATCTATACTCATTACAACACGAGCCTGGACCCTAAATAAGCCTATTGTGAAGTTGTCTTACTCTATCCTTGACCCCTAAATTAACCTAACTCTAAACACTGTACTAACTGCTCTCTGACACTTACCATCCTGCATCACTAGCTTAAACAAATTTAGTCCCCTTAAAGTGAACCCCCAAACTACAAATCTACTCGGCAGCACTGAAAAGGCTTGGTGTTTCTTTAACAGGTTCACAGCATCAGAACTTTGTTTTTCATACCCAAGCCTAATTTTTAACTGCTTAGAAGCTAAGCTTCACCCCATCAAAGAAAACTGCCCGGGCATTTTTCCCCTGATGCTCGTCAGTGGCTGGAGGGTGTAATGGTTAAGGGCTCTGCCTCTGACACAGGAGACCAGGGTTCGAATCTCGGCTCTGTCTGTTCAGTAAGCCAGCACCTATTCAGTAGGAGACCTTAGGCAAGTTTCCCTAACACTGCTACTTCCCTAGTGGCGCGCCCTAGTGGCTGCAGCTCTGGCGCTTTGAGTCCACCAGGAGAAAAGTGCGTTATAAATGTTATTTGTCTTATCTTTATGCTGTGCAAAGCATGATGGAATTTCTGACGTTGTTCTTGTTGCTTAGCAACTGGAAGGGGTGATCAGGACCCAGGACAGTTGGAACTGTGTCTCATGCTCCGTCACCTCCTTTCAACCAAAAAGATGGCTGCCCTCATGAAATCACAACCCTTTGCCTGTTCTTTTAAAACAGGGTGGGTAAGATATTATATGACCTATCTATTTTAATTAACATTACTAATGTAACCTAATAACAGTATGTTTGTTTAGGCTGAAATGCCTCTTTAAGCTATCCATACTAGCTGCTCCAAAATGATGCATTGCATGTGACAGCTCTAGACTGTTTTTGTTAGGTATTGCATTAAGAGATATCCAGATAAAAATACTGGACAGTGCATGATCATTTAGGGCTGTTTTAGAAATACTGTGTGTTCACTGGGTAAGTGAAAACTGTGTTGACTTGAAACCCAGATATTTGAAGTGTAGGGAAAATGAGTACTCAAGTTTCCATAAGAAGTGACATATAGCATGTGCTCCAAATGTTGTCACCAAATGACTGCTTGGCTCCACAGTTCCCTTCTTTCTATTACAGTGTGTTTATATAAGGCTTATTCCGCTAAATGGCACAAAGCAAAACATTCTTGCAGTGTAATGGGAGACACCATATGGTAAAAAATACAACCTTGCAGGTCACAAGTTTCTTAGCCGGTGCTTTACATTTTAGCCCTGCCCATGGTTTTAGATGTCCATTAGCTGAAGGAAAAAATAGGACGATTTTGTTTATATTGCACAGCATACATTGGTGTGTGATGTTAGTGTAGCTAAGTATGTAGTGTGCACATGACACAGAGCTTCTTTACATTTGCTTTACATGGATGCAGGAGCTGGATGTAGAAATGCTGCCATTCATCCAGAATTCTTACAAAGTAAAGTAAAATGTTTGTGCCGCATAAATGCCCTAATCCGTTACTGTCTATTCATTTTAGCATGACTTAATGCATAGGTTAGATTTAGTGATATATTGTGAAGTCTTTGTGTGGGTAGTACTTAATGTACATCATTTACACTACCATCAAATTGTGCTTTTCATTTGCTAGAAACATTTGCCATCAGACATATTATGCAACAACAGATATAGAGGTTCATCAGTTGTTATAACACTCATTCAGTCCAAACTGTCACGGTGCAGAAGCTCTCTATCAACAGAAGATCACCCTAATTTAATTGGGCAAGGGCAATATGACTGCATGAGAACTGCTCAAAAAAAAAAAAAAATCAGACCCGGATGTTTATCCAGACCTCTTATAATCTGTACTTGTGGGAGAGCTGGCAGGCACTCGGGATAAGCTGCAATTAGCTGGCATGGATATGAAAACACCCAGTAAACCATGTGCTCAAGACATAGGCAAAGTGAATGCAAGCAGGCTGGGAGACAAGAAAAGTCTGGCACTATGGTTTATTCGTGCAGCAAGTGGCAAAAAAAGTGATGTCGCATACATTCAAAATGCAACATGTGCAGCTGGATAAGCATCAAATCAAAAACATCACAATACGTTGCGCTGTACCTGGGTGTGAGGGAGGTTGCTGGTGTGGGCGCCAAAAGGTGCACGGCCCTTACGACCATTTCGCAAGGCGGCTGCCAAGCTTCATCTGAGGTGTGCACAGGTGGCTGGAATGACAGCGGGACTTTAAATGAGCGTCTATTACAAGACGCACTTCCGTGACGCTGAGAAGACCAGCCCTCGGTAAGTGATTGGTCCAGCGTATTGCTCCAATGAGTAATAGGTGGGAGGTGCCCAGCTACGGGAGAGAGGTCGCGTGCATGCATCATAGAAGACGCAACGAACAGCGGCCAATAGCTGAGCATCTCAGCACACGAAAGTAAACAAAGGCTGCGATAGCTTAACACCAGACAAACAATCACCATGGCAATCCGAGCAGCCCCGCCCACATAAACAATGTAGCTGGACAGACACGGAGAGCCACAGCAAACATAGGTCTGATGGAAAGCAAAGAGTGAGCCGGCCAGTTACCGCAGCTAACAAAAAGTAGCGCGGCCACTCGCACTAGTCACTAGGAGTGTGGAGTATTCTCACACACTAGAGCTTATTAGCTAATAGTTATAATGCAGCAAAGGAGTAAAAAATACATAGGACCACAATAATATCGGGGTGGGAGGTGAACTGGGGTGTACCTATGAGTGTGGGTGAGATAAGGGTGGGAAAAGAAAGAGGTGGGAAGAAAAAGGGGAACGTGAATAGTACACCGATGAGGTGACTTGAGAGAGAGGTGGAATTTCACAACACCAGGCAGTCATTAAGCATATGGAGGAGATCAGATTACATCATGGTAATTGAATTACAAATTTTATTAAGTAAAAAATAGTTAAGTCCCAAAAGGGTCAAGCTACAAAAAGCCATGTAGAAAAAATGGTAAATGGCTAAAAAGCTAGGATCAAAGGGTAAAGGGAATAAATACCATGATGCAAACAAGAGGGCAACAAGAAGTGGCTTAGAGAGAAATAGAAATAGAGGAGAAAAACCTACGGGTCCAAGAAGCATGCAAGATCGACATAGTCGTTTAGGCCAAACGCACCCATAGCATTAGTACGCAAAATCCAATGCGCTTCTTGTCTGAGCAACAGCTTTTTCTTATCACCACCCCTACGAGGGGTGTTTCAGACATCAATGCATGCAAAGGATAAGAGATTGGGGTCGTTTTGATGGGCAGCCGACATGTGTTCGACTATCCTTGGACAACCAAACGCACATGCTCTAGAATACGTTCTTTGACCATCCTGGTCGTCTTGCCAACGTAAAAACGTTGGCATGGACACCAGAGTGCATAGACCACGTAGCTAGTCCTGCATGTGGCAAAAAATGGAACATTACAAAGTACAGGACCCAGCTGGAAAGATCGGCCTGTTTTCATTAGATGACAAGCTTTACAAAAACCGCAGCGATAATTGCCTGTGGATGTAAATTTACTCAGCCAAGTGCGCTGTGGATTTTTTCGAAAGTCACTGTGAACCAGAGCGTCACCAATAGTAGGTGCTCTTTTGAAAGCTATCAATGGTTGAGGAGGTAGGCTATTTTTCAAAACTGGATCTTCGAGTAGAAGTGACCAATTTTTGCTAAATGCCCACTGAATTTGTTTGGCCATAGGGGAAAATTCAAAAGAGGCGGGGCTGCTTGGACTGCCACGGTGATTGTTTGTCTGGTGTTAAGCTATCGCAGCCTTTGTTTACTTTCGTGTGCGGAGATGCTCAGCTATTGGCCGCTGTTCATTGCGTCTTCTATGACGCATGCACGCGACCTCTCTCCCGTAGCTGGGCACCTCCCACCTATTACTCATTGGAGCAATACGCTGGACCAATCACTTACCGAGGGCTGGTCTTCTCAGCGTCACGGAAGTGCGTCTCGTAATCGACGCACATTTAAAGTCCCGCTGTCGTTCCAGCCACCTGTGCACACCTCAGATGAAGCTTGGCAGCCGCCTTGCGAAACGGTCATAAGGGCCGTGCACCTTTTGGCGCCCACACCAGCAACCTCCCTCACACCCAGGTACAGTGCAACGTATTGTGATGTTTTTGATTTGATGCTTATCCAGCTGCACATGTTGCATTTTGAATGTATGCCATATCACTTTTTTTGCCACTTGCTGCACGAATAAACCATAGTGCCAGACTTTTCTTGTCTCCCAGCCTGCTCTTATAATCTGTAAATGACAGTCATTTGAGAAGTAACAATCGTGCTGAAAAGATAGCACTTTCAGTCGATCAGCACAATATGAATGTGATATGAATGTTGCATAGTGCATAGAAATCTTGCCTGTCTACAATGAAAAAGGGGTGTAAGAAATTGCTGGTATTCTACTATCTTCTTCTATGGATAGAAGAATATTGGTAGTGTTCCAGATATTCTTCTATACTCCTATGTTATCCTATTTTCACACTAACCTTCCCTAAATCTATGCCTAACACTAACCTCCCCCGACTACGTCTAACACTAACCCTCTCTCCTACCTACATCTGTCACTAACCTCCCCCCATCTACATCTAATACTAACGCTCCCCCTACATCTGTCACTAACCTCCCCCATCTACATCTTACACTTACACTCCCCCACCTATGTCTAACACTAACCCTCCCCCCACCTACATATAATAATAATCTTAACATTTGTATAGCGCTTTTCTCCCGTCGGACTCAAAGCGCTCAAGAGCAGCAGCCACTGGGATGCGCTCAGGAGGCCACCCTGCAGTGTAAGGGAGTCTTGCCTTGAACTCCTTACTGAATAGGTACTGACCCTAGCCAGGATTTGATTCGAACCCTGGTCTACCATGTCAAAGGTGGTGCTCTTAACCAGTACACTATCCAGCATACTAACCCTCCTCCCTACATCTGTCACTAACCTCCCCCATCTATATCTAACACTAACCCTACCCCCACCTGCATCTAACATTAACCTCCACCCCATTTATGCCTAACACACAACTTCCCTGTCTAAACCTAACACTGCCACCTCCACTATGAGTTCTGCTACAAAGTAAGGGAACTTCACCGCCGCTATTGTCCTTGGGTGCCTCACTGCCTCCTGTGCCCAATTTACCAGCTGTAGCCAGTAAATCAGGAATTTAACATGGGTCAGTATGTCAGCGCCTAATCTTACAGGCTGTGAATCGTGGGCAAATTTACTGCTCTGAACTCACCTTGCAGTGCTAGGAATCCCGTTCTAAATCTGGGCCAGGACAGATAGATTAATGGGTCACCTTCCCCCCCCCCCCCCCCCCCCCCCCAACAGTAGGAACATAAGACAAAGACTGACTATGGTAGAGATCAGTCTTTGATGTCCTCTGAGGGACATTTAGTGACATGAATATATACAATATGTTAAGTGGTGTGGAAGATGTAAGCACTGTATTAATAATATGCTGTAATTCTAAAGAACATTCATTTTTTCAGAAAAAAAAAAAGACCAGCGTTTGTTTTGAACATCCTATTATTCCTTTTATTACTAGATCTAGCTGTATATATCTGCTGACTGTCCAAAGCACATACAAAATTCAGACAAAATGTTGTTTGTTTGTGAGTTGCTCTAGGCCGGACAAACTGGTGTGCAGAATATGGTCAGGGGAAATTGATCAAGCAGGCTGGAAAACAGTCTCCAATAATTACTGTTTTCCCATCAGGATCTGCTCAGCATTTCCTATTTACCGTTCTGTAGCATAAACAGTTGTGTCCATATGCTCAGGATGTGAAGAAGGGAATCCCGCCCCAAAGTCGATCCTTTAAGAAATGATTGTTGGTGCCATTAAAGAGAATCACAACTAGCACTCAACCTCTTGGCCAAAATCACTGCTCCTGTTTGTGGAGATGTCACAGAATGAGGACTTTGGGCATGATTAATTGCCTACTGAAAGGAAAAGTGGACTTCCTATCTCCCCTTGTGCCAACTAAAGAGAAAAACATTTGGAAGACTAATCCACTGTGACCAAGATCCCATCAGTAAACAATCAATACTGTACCAACAGGTTCATACTGCTGTGATCATTAACAGTAACATAATGAGATGGTGTCTTTGATTGCAGAAAAGCTGACAATATTAGCTCATTGTAACTACTTAATTAGTGTCTGATCACTTTTGTATTTACCCAACACAAAGAATTGATTTCCTATCAGGTACATTTTATGTATCTTTGCCATGGAATTTTTATAACAGATTATATTCGTTGTTTTTTTTCAAATTATAGTGAAGCTGGCCATACAGTATAAGATATTTTCATTTTAATGGAACGGCTAAATAACTTGTGGGGTATAAAAATTGATAAAGGCGTCAAGGAAAATAATTTACGAGAAGTGTTAAGTTTGTTGTGGTGTTTGTTTGTTTGTTGTTTGCTAATATATTAAAGGTAACCACTCTGCAGTGGGGAGGGGAAGAGAGACACATTTTTCAGCTGTGCAATGTTTTGTGACTTAGTAACAGTATTGAACTACACATATACAAAACAATACAGTTGCTTTGTGTGCTGATGTAGAATAATGTATTTAGTTTGCAATACAATAAAACCAGTAAACAATCAACTCATCTAGAAAAATTCTACTTTCCCAGTTTCCTTCAGATTGCTCCAACCAAACGAGGATTCATATTGGACCTGACCATCCAGAGACAGAGGGAAACTGCAGATCAGTAGATCCACCAGCACAAAGGGTGAGTTATTGTCTGAAGCTTTTGAGGGCTGGTACCCACTAAGGCATATTTAGCAGCGTTTTGGGATCGCCAGCGATTCCAAAAAATGCTTTGCCAATGAAAGTGAGTAGTTGGGAACCCACTAGTGCGATTGCGATTAGGGGTAACCACAATCACAGGACATGCAGAATTTTGAGTACGTTTGCATCTGTATAGTAGCACTGCAAAATCACTTTGAACATCGATTTTGCAGGGATTTAGGGGGCCAGCGATTGAAAATTTTAAATAAAGATATTTATACTTATCTGGTATCTGTATTTCCGGCTTCGGTCTGTAGCCCCACCCCCTAGCAGAAGAGGTCACAGGCACTTCTCTTATTGGTCCACTCCTAGAGAAGCACCTGTGACCTCTTCCTTTAGGGGGCAGGGCTACGGACAGAAGCCAGACACCTGGTAAGTATGATAAAATTTATTGGAAAAAAAAAAGTGAATCGCTAATCGAAAGTGCTGTACAGTTTACTTACAGTGATTCTAAGCATCGAGAATCACAAGCGCAAATGCCCTAGGAATCGCTGCATGCAGCGCTGTGGCAATTTGAAAGCGCTGCAGCGATTCCTAGTGGGTTCCAGGGCTGACACCCTATAAGGGTCATTTCACGCTGCCAATTGATGTCAGTTATAACTGAAAAGGACAAGTGATGTGCAGAGCAGGTAAAAGTAATGTCAGAATCAGAATCAGATTTATTTCGCCAAGTACAACGGTGAGTTGTACCCGGAATTATTTTTGGCACAATCAGGGTCGGTGATGGTACAGTAAACATAGGTTATGCATTACACAAGTTACAGTAGACAATACAGTAGACAAACAATAAGCATTCCTCAGAGCATACCTTACATATAACGCATTGCACATTGACGAGAGAAAGACAAGAAAGACCAGAGGGGTCTGTCCAAGAGCTATGTCGAGCGGAGCTGCCAGCTACAATCTGAGCGGCGCTCTCTGTCCTGCAGCCCTCCAGACCCCCCACATGTAGTGAGAGATAGACATAGAGTCCCTTCGTCCCCATAGTTGTTAACCAGTCCACATGGTCCATAAAAGTCCCAGCCCCACAGCTCCCACACAAATTTGCAAAAATTAGCCCCTGGCCTGCGCCCCCCCCCCCCAGCAGATAATCCAAAGGGGGCTGATGATGATTGTGATGACCGCTGCTGTGCTTCCCTCCGGCCCCTCGACCCGGCAGATGTGTCCATGTGACCTCCTGGCTGCGGCTCCCAGACCCGTTACCTGAGATAAAAGGCTCAGCAGCGGCAGCCTGGTCCTCCATGGCTGCACAGCGGAGCGGCTCCCACTGGGGAGGGGAGGCTATCCCAAAACGAGCAGCCCCTCGTGATCGCTGGCGCCTGGCCTGCCGTTGTCACTGGCAGCGGCGTTGGCTCGCTGGAGGGTGAAGCAGGAGCGGCGTGCACGGGGGTCCGCAGCCAGCCACGTGGGTGGCGGCCCGATCCCAAAACGAGTGGCCTCCCGTGACCTCCGGCCCGCATCAGGTGTCCTGCACGCGGCCATGTCCCAGTCGTGGTAGCTGGGCGTCCTGGGTTGCCACAGCGGCGGGTGCTGTTGGAAATGCGGAGCAGCCGGAGATGGGCGTGCACGGGGGTCTGCAGCCAGCCACGTGGGTGGCGGCCTGATCACAAAACGAGCGGCCTCCCGTGACCTCTGGCCCGCTTCAGGTGTCCTGCACGCGGCCATGTCCCAGTCGTGGTAGCTGGGCGTCCTGGGTTGCCACAGCGGCAGGTGCTGCTGGAGTGCGGAGCAGCCGGAGATGGGCGTGCATGGGGATCCGCGGCCAGCCACGTGGGTGGCGGCCCTATCCCGAACCGATCGGCAGCTTGTGACTGCCGGCGCCTGGCCTGTCTGTGTCCCCTGGATGAGAGGAGTCCATCCCGCCCAGAAAGACGAGTGGACGACGGGGGAGAAGGGCAGCAGAAGAAAAAGAGCCGGAGCCCTGTGTGCCGTGGCGTCTTGCTACAGCCAGTGGCGTAGCTAAGGAGCTCTGGGCCCCGATGCAAGTTTTACAATGGGGCCCCCAAGCACTCTATACATAATAATTTATATGGCGCACCAAAACCTGCCAATGGCAACTACAGTGTCATAGGTGCAAGAAGGGGATGGGGAACAGCTTGTTAATGATTACCACTATTCAAAGGATCTATAGAAGTGATTATTATGAGCACAGGACCAATAGAGAGCTAATTCTGCAGTTGAGGGAGAGCCCCTTGGGGCCCCTCTGGCCCAAGGGCCCCGATGCGGTCGCAACCTCTGCAACCCCTATTGCTACGCCCCTGGCTACAGCGCCATCTTAGATTAGATGTCCATGATTAATGACATCTACATGACATGATTAATGTCCATGATTACCTATGTCTCAGATCACATTATACACCTTTTAACTGAAAGCTTTTTCACAATGCACTGCTATAAGAGAGCTGATCAGTTACAACACATCATTTTTTCAACAGAGGGCATGGAAGCAGGCAGCATACCACTGTACAGATAAGGACTGTATTGGTAGGAAATAAAGGGTTCACTTACCTGGGGCTTCTATCTGCCCCCTGCAGACATCCTGTCCCACGCCGGTCCTCCGGGATCCTCCGATCCCCGTGCTGCGGCTCAATTATCATTCTTTTTGTCTAACTAGACGGATGCCACTGTGCCAGCGCACGTCTGTGGCCATGCACGTCCTTACTCTCGTTGCTGGGAGCATCCTGCGCAGGCGCAGAACAAAGTTTTCTCGAATTTTTCTCCCACATTGTTTAGATTTGATGCATGTACAATGGGAAAGAAGTAAATGCATCAATGTTGCTTGCATGTAGTACAGGTGTGTGCATCCAACTGCACCCCTGCTGGCTACAACCATGAATGGTCCGGACCATATTAAGGGCTGGAACCCACTAGAGCGATTTTTTTGAGCGTTTAGTGAGGTTTTCAAAACACCAGCGATTTCCCTAAACTCTCAGCTAATGTTAATGGATGGGCCAAATTCCACTGGAGCGATTGCGATTACCAAAATTGCAAACGCAGGACATGCAGCATTTTTGAGAGTTACCATTTTGCTTTAGTGTTTCTGCAATGTAAAGTATATAAATGCTGGTGTAATCGCTCATGAATCGCTATACAAGCGATTTGCTAGCGGTTTCAAATTACTGTACACTGTAAAAAAAATAAAATTAATTGAAAGGACCAATCAGATTTAAAACCGCTAATCGCAAATAGCTGCACAATCACTGGCAAAAACCTTCCACTTTTTAAAATCGATACAAAAATCGCCGAAAAACGCTCATGAAATCACATACAAAAAGCTCATTAAAAACACCAGCGATTCTGATTAGCAACAGCGCTTTGTAGTGGGTTTCAGGCCTCCGACATTAGATGACCAGAATAAATATTGCAAATGGTACATCACATTTGCACGTTAGCAGTGTGGCAGATTCATCAGAATAATGTGAGGCATGCTGTGGGCTACTGGATGACGTGTGAGATTACAGTTGGGATGTGAGCTTACATTTATGCACTGTATACTTTACAATTAGCTAACATGTCTTGAAATGTGATTACAATTGAAAATGTTTTTTCCCATACCTATTTTCCATTTGATCCTGAAAGTGTATCACAAAAAACTTTGCTCACCAAAAACTATAGCAGCATTTAAAAAAAATGTAAACACCTTTTGTGCTTTGAGTAGCTCACTCCACAGGCTGTCTGAAGAATCCAGTCATTCCAGCCTCATTTACACACAGGGAGCATTGCAATTAAACTCTGCCATTATCCTCTATTGCTTCCACAAAGAGTTTAAAAGGAATAGCTAATTGCCTTTACAGATGCTTACTGTATGTTAACATTGTAATAAACACAGGCTATTAATTTACAAGGAAAGAAATTAATCAGCAAATCTGCATTCCGTTAATTACCCCTGTCTTCCACTGGCAGGACTAACGCACCTTTTAACTATTAAAATAGATTTCTGTTAACTTACTGAGTGGGGAGGAATACTGACTCCACAATATAGTGAACCTTTCCCTCTCCAGCATGTGTGTCTTTGTACTGGAATAATGGTAGAGAGAGGTTGCCACAGAGATTACAGTTTGAAAAGTGAGCATGTCGCCTAATAGCTGTTGTCATAGGCTTGGCTTCATGCACATAATGCCATTGGCTAGGTCCTCAAGCGGTTCCCTGTACTTTGCATCTAACTGTTCAATGTGCAGCATTGTTCATCCCTCAGAAAGTTCCTGGGTAGCTGTAAATAAGTCTGGACAGAGTGATAGAAACTGATTTTAAACTGGCAGCTTTTTTTTTTCCCTCTGTGAGGACTGTGCTTCTGGGAGGGATAGGCAGGGGGAGGGGTGACAAGGCTATTGAGTTTTACAATCCTAAACAGGTTGGGTATCTTTTTACCACTCATATGGCTTTTGCTTGTCTTGTGGAGAGCTCCTCCAGGGGATTCTGTGCAGTCTAGGCATTTCGCTGGACGGGTTTCAGGAAAAGACTGCCCACTGTTGATCTTGCTTTTTGTGCTTTTAGCTCCTTGAGGAATGTTGAAATTTACTTTTTACTTCTCTATGATTTACTGATTTTTGGAGCAAGCTTGCATGAAGAATATATATGTAACATATACTTCCTGGAGTGGATTATCTGATTACAGTATCAGAAACCAACAATGCCTACAGGTGAGTAATGCTTACTCAAATGTTGCTACAGCAGGACCCAGTTATCAAATAATGCATTCATGCAGCATTAGATCAGATATATATAGATACAGTATATAATGTATATTCATTTGCATTTTAGTTCATCTTTACGTTCAATCAAGCTGCAGCGAAATTCCTTTGACGTAGGGATGTCTGAAGCCTGTTGTGAATAATTATCGTTTGAGGATTAGTTACATTAATTGTTCTGCAGGAAAAAAGTAATTAATAAAATGGTCCTACAATGCTTTCACTTGCAAAGACATCAGAATCTCCTGCAGGGCTTTAATTAGAAACATTTGCAAGAGCTTCCCATACAATTTGCAAAGCTGTTGTCACAGTCCTGTAGTCTGCTGGCTCCTTGTAGCTGGTCTTCTGTGTGTAACAGGGAGATAATGCTTGCCAAGCATAATGGTCACATTTTTTTTTTATTTCCTGCCACCATAATATTGTACTATTTTTGGCCTGAATGTACCAAAAAGATCTGAAAATGCAGGGACTTTCTGCAGACTCATTTCCGTGCATATTTGGTGCATTTTTTTTTATTTTATTTTTTTTAAATAGGACAAGGAAATAATTGCAGACTCCTTTCTACACAGCATTCCTTGCACTTTAAATAAAATGTACAAGTCAAACCAAATGTAATAATGTTCTTTGTTAAAAACCTTAAAGGGAAGACCCAAGGAAAAAAAAAAAGTTCTACTTACCCGGGGCTTCCTCCAGCCCCTAGCAGCTGATATGTCCCTTGCCGCAGCTCTGGTGTGCCGGGGTCCCCTCCGTTGCAGTTGGGGACCTCGCCAGGTCAGCATCTACTGTGCCTGCGCAGAGCGCTCCAGACCACGTGAGCGCGATCACGAGCAGCCCGGTCAGGTGTTTGCACAGTAGATGCTGATCTGGTGAGGTCGGCATCTGCAATGAAGGGGACACCGGAGCTGCAGTAAGGGACATATAGGCTGCCAGCGGCTGGAGGAAGCCCCGGGTAAGTAGAACTTGTTTTTTTTCCCTCTTAGATCTTCCCTCCAAGGCTAGGTTTATAGTGAGCGTTGCGTTTCCTTTAAAAGCAGGAATGGAGAAGTCGTGCCACACGTTATGTGGCCATTGCGTTGCATACAGGCAATAAAAAGTATGCTCACCATCACTGTTAACACAGATTTTGCGGTAAGGCACTGCATGCAGTGCATTGAGATGCCACATGCAGTTAGGCCTAATGCATACCAGAGCGGTTCTGCTGCGGTTTGCATTCCGCTTGCGGGTGCGGATCCGCTAGGGTAATGTATTTCAATGGGCTGGTGCACACCAGAGTGGGAGGCATTTTGCAGAAACGCATACTCCCGGGCTGCTGCAGATTTTGGATTGCGGATGCGTTTCTGCCTCAATGTTAAGTATAGGAAAAACGCAAACCGCTCTGAAAAACGGCACTTCAGAGCGGTTTGCCAGGTGGTTTTTGTTACAGTAGCTGTTCAGTAACAGCTTTACTGTAACAATACATGAAATCTACTACACCAAAAACGCTTCACAAAACCGCAAAATGCTAGCTGAAACGCTACAGAAAAAGAAGAAAAATCGTTTCAAAATCTGCTAGCATTTTGCGGATCTGCTAGCGGTTTTTGGTGTGCACCAGGCCTTAGACCTCACCGTAACATGAACTGCACATAGTTGTTGCAGTGCAATGAAATTGAGGGGGGGGGGGGGGACCCATTAGTGTGATTGCAATTAGGAGTAATCACAATCACAGGACATGTAGCATTTTGAGCGCGTTTGCACTTAATGCTAAGTATATAAGCACTGCTTTTCAAACCAATTTTGAAGTGCTTTGGGGGACAAGCGATTAGCTTTAAATAAACTTACTGGATGTCTGTATTTCCTGCTTCTGTCTGTAGCCCTGCCCCTAAAGGAAGAGGTCACTGGCACTTCTCTGATTGGTCAGAGAGAATCACCTATGACCTCTTCCTTTAGGGGGCGGGGTTATGGACAAAAGTCGGACACCTGGTAAGTATAATAAAGTTTTATTTTTAAAAACGCGCAAATAAGTAATCAGAGGCGCTGTACAATGCTTCCAAGTGTCAGGTAATTGCGAGTGCAATCTTACTAGGAATCTCTGCACACAATGATGCAGAGATTTTAAAGCGCTGCAGCGATTCCTAGTAGGTTCCAGGCCTGAGGCTCTGTTCACACCTAAAACTGCAAAACGCCGGCGATTACCGCTAGCGTTTTGTGGGAGTGATTTTTCCGCGATTACCGTGGAAAAATCACTGGACACTGCAGCGTTTTGGGAGCGATTGCGATTAGTGGTGCTATGCATGCTAATTGCGAATCGCCGGCAAACCGCCGGCATGTAACACGTTTGCGGTTAACGCTAACCGCAAACGTGACAGTGAGAACAGTGCCATAGTGTTACATGTGCTGGCGATTTTTTTAAAAAAACGCTAGCGGTTTGCCTTGAGCGGGAATCGCACGATTCCCGCTCAGATGTAAACAGAGCCTTAGGGTCCTTTTGCACTTGGAGCGGTGGGATTTGTGAGTAGCAAAATTGCTATTGCAAGGCACGATTAGGCCTGGAATCCACTAGCAGCACTTTTCTAAGTGCTTGTGATTTGAAAAGCTCTTGCTAATGTAATGCTATGTGCGTGATCCAACTTGAAGGATATGATTTTTAATAAATCCCCAAAAGCATTGCTTTATCAAGACCTTTAAAAATCACTGGTGCTTAGAATGCGCTGATAGTGGGATCCAGGCCTTAACTACTTTGGCCTCCTGGACGTACTAGCTATGCTCAGGAGGCCATGTGCGCGTCTGCCCGCTCCCGCGGCCGATCGCGCGCGTGCACGCGCGCTCCCGGCCGCGGATCGTTAGCCCACGAATCAGTGTATCGGGCTATGGTGCCCGATCACTGATTCCTCTCCCCCGCAGAAAAAGCGACAGCTTCTCTCAGAAGCTCCGCTTTTTCTGGCTGTTGCGTCTCCCGTGCGTCCCTCTAAGCGTATGCTACGCTTAGAGTGACGTCATGTAAACAAACTCATGGCCGCCATCTTGTGGCCAAAAAGTAATACTACATCTGAAATTTAAAAAAAATAAAAATTAACACATTTACATTATAAACACATTGTTTACCTCCCACCCTCCCAAAACTACCCAAATAAAATGTTTAATATAAAAAAAAAAAAAAAAAATGTAAATATTTACCTAAGGGTCTAAACTTTTTAAATATCAATGTAAAGATGAAATATTTCTATATATTTTTTATTCTAAACTTGTAAATAGTGATAGATGCAAAACGGAAAAAATGCACCTTTTATTTCCAAATAAAATATTGTCGCCATACATCGTTATAGGGACATAATTTTAACGGTGTAATAAACGGGTCATATGGGCAAATACAATACGTGAGTTTTAATTATGGAGGCATGTATTATTTTAAAACTATAATGACTGAAAACTGAGAAATAATGCATTTTTCCGTTTTTTTCTTATTCTTCCTGTTAAAATGCATTTACAGTAAAGTGGCTCTTAGCAAAATGTACCCCCCAAAGAAAGCCTAATTGGCGGCGGAAAAAACAAGATATAGATCAGTTCATTGTGATAAGTAGTGATAAAGTTATAGGCTAATTAATGGGAGGTGAACATTGCTCGGATGCATAAAGTGAAAACGACTGAAGGCTGAAGTGGTTAAACACACTTTATGGCCTGGTGTACACCAGAGGAGTTTTTCTGAGAGTTTTGAGTTTTTAAATCAGCTGCTAATGTTATCCTATGTGTCTGTGCACACTGGAGCAATGAGGTTTTGTAAAAAAAAACCATAGCATTACATTGGGAAGAGCTTTTGAAACCTCTAAAAGCTCTTCCCAATGTAATGCTATGGGTTTTTTTGTACAAAACCTCATTGCTCCAGTGTGCACAGACACATAGGATAACATTAGCAGCAGATTTAAAAACTCAAAACGCTCAGAAAAACTCCTCTGGTGTGCACCAGGCCTATATGCAGAGACTGTATTGACAGGGAAATTGCAGGAAACCTGCCTTCAAAAACTCGCACCGTTCAGTCATGTGTATAGTACTGCTGAACAGGAAGTACATCATCTGAAAATCTGCATCTGCGCACCAAACCGCAAAAGCACCAAAAATACAAATGTTCCTGTTACCATTGACTTTTATTGCTTTCAGTGCGCGATAACTCACTGTCACTGTACGTTGTGATGCCACATCCCGTTATACTACAACGCACCTGCCTGACTGTGAACATTGCATAGGTGGTGCAGTGCAAAAAAAACACGTTTCAAAGCGACTGTCACACCACAGCGCTACACACCACTGTGAAAGTAGCCTTATACGTTTTGATTTTCACTGCCCCAGTTTCAAGCTGCATACAGATTGCATACAAGCCAGATTTATTAGCACCTCATTGACCATATTTACCTATGGGAGGACATTTTTAGAAAGTGCACACACCAGTTCTATCTAGAGATAGTAGAGGCAAATAATTCCAATGTGCAAGCAAATTGCATGCAACTTTAAATCAAATGCACTTTTTTAGACTGGCTCCATTCCAAGCTGAATGCAATTTGTATTATATTTGCATGCAAGTTGGAATGATTTCCATTTCTAGTCCTCACAGAGCAGAATCCATGTGGCTGGCTAGGGAAGTCCTAAATCCCTGCACACAGCTGCTCAGTGAGCAGGAATAATAAGTGCCACTGCATACCACCCAGCATTGTGAGATGGGAGGGGTGACCACCTTTTACAGAAAAAAATATTTCTTCAGTAGACACGCCCCTGCCACATATCTAGCTAGACAGTTTTTTTTCCTTACATTCATTTTTTTTTCAAAAATAAACAATGCATTGATGTAAAGGTTGAACAAGTTCAGCACCTCAGCAGCTAAGCACTATTTTCAGTATATCCATACATTTTCTTATTTATCCGTATATCAGACATAAAGGAGGGGCAGACGAATTTGGTTCCTAAAGAAGAACTCCCTTTCAAAAAGGACAGTTGGGAGCTATGCATTGACCACCAAGGATGGTGTGTGACACAAACATTCAAGTTGAATTGTGCAAATTTTTCATCCGAATTTATGCAACATGAAGATGGTCCTATACCGAAGTTAGAAATTTTTGTTTGCTTTCCTGGGGCTTCTACCAGCCCTCTGCAGCCGCTCTGTGCCCAGGAAGTCATTCAAGGATCCTCTGGTCCCCCGCCGCTGCTCAGTTTCATTGTGGAGCGACTGGCCAGTCGATGACCACTGTGCGGCCCTGACCGCTTGCGTCCTCGTTAATGCTCCCATCGCCGGGAGTGTCCTGTGCAGTGCTAGAAAACCTCATCCCGCGCAGGGTGCTCCCGGGAGCATGAACGAGGACACGCGTGGCCAGGGCGACGCAGGAGCAGTGGCCATCGACTTGCCAGTCACTCTAAACTGAGCAGCGGCGGGGGACCAAAGGATCCTAGAATGACGGTGCGGGCACAGAGCAGCTGCAGGGGGCTGGTAGAAGCCCCTGGTAAGTGAAACTTTTTTTTTCCCTTACTTCGGTTTAGGTTCACTTTAAATCCCATTTCTGTTTCACTAGATTCATTTTCAACTATATAAATTTGCATTAAGATGTGCATAATTCTGCATAAACTTAGAATTTGCATCCTAATGACTATCCCTATTGACCACTCTCATCTGCCGCCATTGCAGATGTTCTCTGAAAAGTGCTGGGATGATGGGTGTGCAGGTTGCTCATGTAGGCCTCTTTTCCATGGGTAGGTGAAGGCAGTGAATTCACCGCCTGCTATCTGCTCCTGTTCAGTCTGGGGGCTTGCTAGTGCTGGGCACAGGCAGAGTAAAGACGACGCAACATGGCGTTGCATCTCAGCACGACAGTTGCCATCCTCATATTTGGCATGAGACTATATTTTGTGTCCGGGTAACACCACTGTGACGCGTGTGGTGTTAACAAGCTGCCATTACATGCAGCTGAAAGATGCCCGTTGCTGGCAGACAGGAGGCTGAACTGTCCGACAAGCAAGCACTTCAACCACCTGTGAAAAAAGGCCTGAGGCTTGGAACCCACTACAAAATGCTATCGCTAGGTGCAGTCGCTAGAGTTTTGTATGAGCAGTTTGTAAGCGATTTCATGAGCGTTTTAGGGAGCGATTTTAGAAAGTGTAATTAATTTTCCAGCGGTTGTGTAGCGATTAGCGTTTTCAAGTCTGATTGGTCCTTTCAAGTATTTTTTAATTTTGTTACAGCATAAATTAACTTTAAAACTCTAGCAAAATCGCTCTGTGCAAGTTTTGATGAGCGATTACGCCAGTGATTATATACTTTACATTGAAGCGCAAACAATAAGAAAATGCTGCATGTCCTGCTTTTGCGATTTTGCTAATCGCAATCTCTTCTGTGGAATTTGCACCATCCATTTACATTGGCAGATCGTTTAGGGAAATCGCTAGCGATTTCTCACGCTCACTAAACGCTCAAAAATGGTGGGTTCCAGCCCTCAAGGTGCAGCCACACATGATACAATAAATGATCTTTTGAGGGTTTTTTTTTTTTTTGTAGTAGTAGTTTGTAGAGGAATCTGATTATAGGCGTTTTTGTTACATTTTAAGCAAGAGCGATTTTCAAAATCGCCCTGAAAGCGATTGTGCAATGATTCTCTATGAGAGAGTTATTATTATTATTATTATTATTGTATTTGTAAAGCGCCAACATATTACGCAGCGCTGGACATTAATTTAGGTTACAGACAATATTTAGGGGTGACAAACAGCAATATGACAATACAGGAATACAAGAAAACCAGATCACACAGCACAGTATGAGTATAAGGTAATGCTTAGTCAGTCACTGGATGGAGCATGGAGATTAGGCAAGTTAGGTTCACTCAAATGCATAGCATAGGTGCACAGTAATGCACAGTAATGGAGGTGCATGATCAGGTAGGACACAAAAGGAGGAGGACCCTGCCCAAAGGCTTACAATCTAGAGGGAGAGGTAGGGACACGAGAGGTAGGGGACCAGAGTTCAGCTGTGGGTTTAGAGCAATTGTGAGGGGTGGTAGGCCAGAGTGAAAAGGTGAGTTTTGAGGGCCTTCTTGAAGGTGTTTAAGGAGGGGGCTGCCCTAATGGGTGGAGGTAGGGAGTTCCATAGTGTTGGAGCGGCTTTTGAGAAGTCTTGGAGGCGTGCATGGGACTGGGTGATGCGGGGGACGGTCGGGCGAAGTTCATTGGAGGAGCGGAGTGAGCGGCTTGGTGTGTATCTCTGAGTAAGATCAGAAATGTAGGTTGGACAGGTTTTGTGGACGGATTTGTAGGTCAGACACAATATCTTGAATCTGATTCTGGACTGGATAGGAAGCCAGTGGAGGGATTCACGGAGGGGAGCCGCCCTGGTGGAGCGATGGGAGTAGTGGATAATTCTGGCTGCCACATTCATGATGGACTGCAGTGGGGCTATTCGGGTCATAGGGAGACAAGACAGAAGGGCATTGCAGTAGTCGAGGCGGGAAATTATGAGGGCATGGATGAGGAGTTTGGTGGTGGCTGAGGTCAGGAAAGGGCGACTCTTACAGATGTTTTTGGATGTGGGGATTGAAGGAGAGTGCGGAGTCCAGGGTGACAGCGGGCTTGAGAGGTAGGGCGAATGGTAGTGTGGTTAACAGTGACCTGCATCTGGGAGGTCCAAGGATGACCGGGGTGGGAAGATCATAAATTCAGTTTTGTCTAGATTTAGTTTCAGGAACCTAGCGGACATCCAGGAGGAGATGGCAGATAGGCAGGAGGAGACCTTGTCCATGGTAGTGGTGGATATGTCAGGGGTGTGGAGGTAGATTTGGGTGTCATCTGCATACAGATGATAGTTAAAACCCATGGAGGAGATAACCTTGCCAATGGAGGACGAGTATAGGGAGAACAGTAGGGGGCCAAGGACCGAGCCTTGAGGGACTCCCACTGAGAGGTGGCTCGGGGTGGACGAGGACTAATTGAAGGAGGTCGTGAAGGAGCGGTTGGAGAGGTAGGATGAAAGCCAGGTCAGGGCGAGATCGTGAATGCCCATGGATTGGAGGGACTGGAGGAGTAGGGGATGATCTACTGTGTCAAAAGCTGCTGAAAGGTCATGGAGGAGGAGAATGGAGTATTTACCTTCCGCTTTAGCTAAGGCAAGGTCATTGACCACTTTGGTGAGAGCCATTTCGGCTGAGTGGGCAGGCCGAAATCCAGATTGCAGTGAGTCTAGTAGTGAGTTGGCATTGAGGTACTGGGTCAGACGCTCAAGGAGTTTTGAGGCGGGAGATCGGGCGGTAGTTGGAGGGTAGCGAGGGGTCAAGGGAGGGTTTCTTGAGCAGGAGCAGTACTGTGGCCTGCTTGAGGGGAAGGTGCCTGTGGATAGTGAGAGGTTAAACAGTATAGTGAGGACTGGGGCCAGATCCGTGAAGTGAGGCTGAAGTAGATCAGAAGGGATAGGGTCAAGAGGGGAGGTAGTGGTATGGGAAGTCTGCAGTAGGTGGTTGACTTCCTCAGTGGTAGTAGGAGTGAAGGAGGTGAGGGGAGGAAA
Source organism: Hyperolius riggenbachi (assembly GCF_040937935.1). NCBI lineage: Eukaryota > Metazoa > Chordata > Amphibia > Anura > Hyperoliidae > Hyperolius > Hyperolius riggenbachi. Next base: position 364,323,277 of record NC_090649.1, on the reverse strand, counting down.
GCGATTTGTTTGCGATCATGTTTGAGGCAATTTGCCTCAATGGAAGGTATAGGAAAAAAATGATCACAAAATCGCTTTGGCAAGTGATGGTGTGAGCGTTGTTTTTTTTTTTTTTTTCAAAAATACATTGTATTGTTTCCAGATTTTTTTTTTCCAGAACAAAAGACTGTAGCGCTCTGCAAAAGCGCTTACAAAAAAACGCCCACAAAAAATGAGCTAACGCACAGAAAATCGACGGAAAACGCTCCAAAACCGTGTAAAAAAGCCCGCCGCGGACGGATACGCGAGCCAAACGCAATGTGAACAAGGCTTCAGGGCAGGTTTACACTACTAGCATATATTAAACAACCTCCTTATTGGTAATCCCGAGTCAGGCTCGGGACGGAAAGCCACAGAACATGGTGGTAATCCCGTGCCTGAGTGAGTTTCATGCAGTAGCTGCTGCAGACCTCTCTGAGGTATGTTATTTTCTTTTTGTTTTTAGGGTCTAAAAGCTTATGAAGAAAATGTTATGGCTTTTAGACCTTGAATCTGGAAATAATCATATCGCCAGGGAGGTTAAGCGCCAGTGATGCTATGGGTGGCTTTTGAAAAAAAAATCATGTCACTCAAGTGATTTGCCCTTACTAATGTAATGCTATGTGTGTGTTCTACACACATAGCATTACATTAGCAAGGGCAAATTACTGACGCTTAGAAAAGCACTTGAAGTGTGAACCAATCCTAAGGTCCTTTTTTCCACGAGCTGCTGACAGGTGGTATATTCACTGCCAGTCAACTGCACTCATCCACCGACTGAGCATGGCTCAGATGTGACTAGAGATGTTTTTGTGCCGTCCGGTAACATCGCCATGTGATAAGTGCGGTGTTACGAACCCTGCCCTTCAGCTGCATGCAATTGCTAGCAGAATAGCGCTAGGGGTCGGTAGCTGGAGTCACACTTGTCCATGCAGAAAACCATTTGTTTTCTGCCACAGGCATTTTTGAATTTTTTCCTGTGCGTTTGTATGCATTTTTCATGCATTTTCATTTGCATTTTTAGGTAATATATTTTACAAGTAAAAAAAAAATCATTTTCAAATTAGTTTTTACCTCATTTGGGCAAAAACGCATCAAAAATGCATGCAAGATGCGCTTTTTTAAACGTAGGAAAGCATTGCATGCAGAATGCATGCGTTCTGCATGCAGTGTGCAGAAAGAATGAATTTGTTGAGCATTTTAAAAACGCATAGCAATGTGTTATTTGTTTTTTGTTTTTTTGCAGCTCATAGACCTATGTACGTTTTTTTTCATTTTTCATGTGTTTTCAAAACTCATGCGGTTCAAATAAGTGTGATCCCAGCCTTATGGTGTGTACACACTTGAAAGATTAATGAAATATATCCCATACCTCCCAACTTTTTGAGATGAGACAGCGGGACACTTAAGCCACGCCCCTGACACACCCACAACCACACCCCTGACACACCCATAGCCAATCATTATTTATCTATATCTATATCTATATCTATCTATATCTCTATCCTTTATTAAAAAAAATAATTGTGGGTGGGAAGAGGGTGCCCATGGGTGAGGAGGTAAAAGAAATGATCGAGGCCCCAGCCGGCGGATCCGGTGTGTGGGATGCGGGTCTGGGATAGTATTGTCCCCCCCCCCCTCCCTCCGAATGTGCCCCCCAGTGTCCCCCTGTATGCAGAGATAAGAGCGCAGCGGAGCGGGCAGTCTTACCATTCCTTCTCACGTACGGGCATCTCTTGCTTCCATCTACTTCCTGTGACGTCGCAGGAAGCGGAGAAGACCAGATGCCCGTACGCGAGAAAGAATGGTAAGACTGCCCGCTCCGCTGCGCTCTCATCTCTGCATACAGGGGGACACTGGGGGGCACATTCGGAGGGAGGGGGGACAATACTATCCCAGACCCGCATCCCACACACCGCATCCGCCGGCTGGGGCCTCGATAATTTCTTTTGCACATCTGACCCCCCCAGCCGCCCGGGACACTGGGGGGTCATAACGGGATAGCGAGACAGCCCCCCCAAATCAGGACGGGACGGTTGGGGGGCTATGTATATCCGACCAATTTTACCCCCTTCCATGTGGTATGAGAGCCATACGCTACAGAGTTTATTCTATTGAGCTGAACTCCCCATCAGATAAAAATCTTTGAAAGATGATGTGCACAAAGATGCTGTATACATTCAAAAGATCAGTATCTGCAAAAGATCCGTTCCTGCAAAATGCATTCATAGTCTATGATATCTGCAGATCCTCATATACACCTTGTTTAAAGGATACCGCAGCTGAAAATAAGATTGCGGCAGTGTGTGGGGGAGTATATTACACTAAGCGTCACATGATTAGCATGTGACACTTAGTGTAATGGAGCGCACACGCAGCCCAGGGGAGGCAGAGGAATCGGCGTCCTTCTGAGCCGGGCGCTATGCGCTGGCCAGAAGCAAAGTGGAGATGACATACTGCGCGCACAGGGCGCAGTATGTCCAGGTTATAGGTCAACAAAGTCGCCGGACACCGGGAGGGTTATTAGAGGAACGGCAACAGACGGAGGGGGGCAGGAGGAGCTAAAGGTATTTACTTATACTCCCCCCACACACTACCGTAATCTTATTTTCAGTTGCGGTATCCTTTAACAGACATTCATCTGCAAGTCAGATCCACCAGGATGGATCTTCAGATCTGCAGATGATTGTCAGATATGCAGATGAATGTCTGTTAAACAAGGTGTGTATGAGGATCTGCAGATATCATAGACTATAGCTAAGTACACACCGGGGACAAAAATGGCTAGTCGCTAGCGCATAGGGGACGCGCGCACGACAGCCTGGCGACAGCTGTCTACACGTCTCTGCCCAAAGGCAGAGACGCGGCGGAAGCTGTAGCCGAAGGTCCCACCCCCTGCCGGAAGCTCCATACATTGTGTATGGAGTTGCTGTCGCTAGTCCGCATACACACGGCGGACTAGCCACAGCTGCGGCAAAGTTGTGGCAAAAGCTGTTGCAGGCGACTGACCAAGTCAATCACCCGGTGACAGCTCAGACTAGCGACGGTTCGTGGCATACACACGGGGGATCTGTCGCTGCAACATGCGTGTGCCACGCGGTTGCAGCGACAGTTGTAACCCGTGTGTATGTATGTACCATATGAATGCATTTTGTAGGAACTGATCTTTTGCAGGAACAGATCTTTTGCAGATACTGATCTTTTGAATGTGTACAGCATCTTTGTGCACATCATCTTGAAAAGATTTTTATCTGATGGGGAGTTAAACTCAATAGAATAGACTGTGTAGAGTATGGCTCTCATACTACATGGAAGGGGATAAAATTGGTCTGTGAACTTTCATTAAACTTTCAAGTGTGTACTCACCATTAGTCAGCAACACCAGGTACTTTTTCTAATGTGTAGTAATGGCTAGCGAGGAGTTAACTTTTTGACTGCTTCCCACATGTTTCACAGCAACACATGTTGGCTGCTAATGTTATTTTATATCACCTCACTTTTTATAGATGCCTGTTAAAGTGATGTCAGGTTAATCCTTTTTCTAATCACTTTATTGCTTGTTTTTCACCTCTGTAAGGCCTTCTTTGTTTTGTATATGGTTGCTTCACTATTTATAGAACACTATTTTCACTATAACTGCTGTTTATTTAGTTCTTGTGTTCATGTGGCACAAATAGAGGTATAGGTGTGTAGGTGCCTCTGATTCAGCCTTGCTTGGTGGTCCTCTAAAGATAGAACTCCATATGATACATTTATTCTGGAATTTTGAGTTTGTGAAACAATACAAACAATACATTGTTATATTAAAAGTCATACCTAATTTGTTTCAAAATCACCAAAATGATAAAAAAGACATAGGCTTTTTGGTCTCTTTGATTCCCCTTCACCAAAATCAGGCTTCTCACCCTAGGGCCCCATTTCACACAAACATCTAGGCATTTGCTTTCCCAGTGGAGCTGAAGAGAGGTCAGATTTACTTCCAGTCTATCAGGTCCCTTACGGTTTTCCTCTCCTGGGTGCCGAAGGTCACTCTGAAAGATTTGCCTACCGTACATGTAAAGGACTATTCAAATGCCTCAGTCAAGCTCATTCTGTGCATGCACAGTTCAAGTTTTTGTGAACTACGCAAACCGAGGCAAACGGATGTGGTCTTGCACGGTAGCTGTGACCAGAGTTCTGGTCGGGATCTTTCAGAGAGGGCAGCAGCACCCTGGAGAGGATTGGAAGTACAATGAGGGACCCTGATACACTGCAGGGGGATGGAAGAAACTTCAGGTAAGCCGGGAGATGTCATCACATTAATGGACTACATCTCCCAGCGTGCTTGCAGAGGATGCTCAAAAAGAACTCTGCCATATAAAACTGCATTACTGCCAAACAGGAAGTAGCAAGGAGGATGGCCTCATCATATAGATGGAGGGCAATGGATCAGGCCCCAACCCTCCCTCCATAGTTAAGCAAGTCGCTTCAAAGCCCCAGACCATTTATAAACCTTTCTGGGGGGAGGGGGGTGTATTATATGATTGTTAAATTTGGTGCTTTTTGCCTTTAACTGACGGAAAGTGCAAATCACTCTGGCAAAGACAAATCACAGAAACAATCAATTTTCATGCAAAACTGATCATAATTTATTTCTGTGCAAGCGATTACCTGAAGATTTATTACCAGTCTAGCCATACTGTGATCTCTGAAACAATAACTCGCTGTGGAGCTTTAAAATGTTTGTGTACTTTGTAAGTTACATTTTGTATTAATTTACCTCAGTTCCATAGCCTTCTTAAAGCATTTTTCACAAACATTTCCTGAGAGAGTTCCCATAAAAAGTTTATATTTTTTTGCCCTCCTCCTTTTAAATCAATCGCCACAATTCTTGCTGCTGTCTCTATCCATCTATCTTCTCAGCAATGTCTCTTCAACTGTCAGTTAATGTTAGCAGCTATGGGCAATGGAAACCACTCAGCCATGTAACGCCTTGTCCAGAAGGAGTGTATAACACAATCAGTTGCTATTTAGTGCTTCAGGGTTCAGAGCTGATGTGCCGCTGATACTTTGCTCCCTGTTGCTCCTATTGTTGCTAGTCCAGGGTTGTCTATTGTGATCTATGTCTTTACATACGCTCTGCAGTACAAATCTGCATAGACCAAATTTTTTTTCTTTTGTACTTTTATGCACATCTGCAGAGCAGAAGCATCCGGCATTCCTGAGGGGGGAAAAAATGAACCACTACAGCGTTTCAAGTACATAAAACAGAGTGTTTGTTAAAAAAAAAAAGTTTACCATTTTATACATATTGCTGTTCAAACGCCATGGTCAAACGCAACAAAGCAGGTGGTTATTTAGTGGTGGCAGGGATGGTGTTGTAGAAGCTGATGGAAAAGATTGGACCAAGGGCTCTAATGCTCCAAAGAATAAAGTAATTGGGAATCTATATAAATAAAAATAAACCTATTCACTTTAAAGGGCCTTTCACACTCTAATTTGCATTATTTTTACATACCTATTCCTGTGGACTTTCAAAGAATGGGGTGCATTGGGTTAACATTTTTTTTTTTTTTTTTTTAATGCATGGAACACACATTTTTACTGGCCTGTTTATGCAGATGTTAACGCAAATGCATCCGTCATTGTAAGTGTGAAAGGCCCCTCAGTCAATTTAGGGCCCATTTCCACTAGGAGCTGTGCGATGCGGCTACATAGCCGCATCGCACCGCATGTGTGCTGAAACACATGCACGGCAATGGAAGAGTATCCACTGCGGGCATATTGTGCGGAGTGATGCGGTGCGATCCGAGAATCTGCAGCATGCTGCAGTTTATCGCATGGCCGCATCCTCCCGCAGCCGTGTCCCACCTCCTCCATTGACTTCCGCATCGGGAGATGCGGTAGTGATGCGGCCGGCGGCAGAAGTGATGCGATGCAGCTAGCTACCCGCATTCGCATCATTTACTAGTGGAAACCAGCCCTAAGCCATTTCTTGTTAACCTTAATTCTCCTAAATCAAACTCTGCCAGCCCTGATGTTCTTTAGTTAGAGAGTTCGGTTCGTACACACTTAAGATTTACTAAAAGCGAGAATCTACAGTGGCCCCAATACATTGGGAATACATCTGGCATGCCGGATCATCTCCCCTAGACACAGCCTGATGCTATTGTTCTCTGTCTCACTACACCCCTCCTTCATGTCACAACATCATCCCTCCTTAGCTCTCCAGAGTGGCAGAAAGTGTTGCTAGCCTACAGGCCTGAAGGTTGTCTAGCTGAAGAATTTTAAAGGATACCGAGGTGACATGTGACATAATGAGATGGACATGGGTATGTACAGTGCTAAGCGCACAAATAACTATACAGTATTCCTTTTTTTTCTTTCTCTGCCTGAAAGAGTTAAATATCAGGTGTGCAAGTGCCTGACTCAGTCCTGATATTCCAACAGTAGATCCACAGTGGGTGGGGATGCGGTGGGTTGTATTGGACAACACGGATGTTTACTACAGTGGCAGTGAAGCATACTTTCATTGTACTGTATGCTTCACTGTATGTCTGTACCACATGTCTAACGTGCGATGCGACTTTTTGGCACAGTATGAAAGAACCCTTAGGCTAGGTTTACATTGGTTAGTTGCATTGCAGAATAATCCTGCATGTCAACTCACTGCCTATACAATTCTATGGGTCTGTTGACAGTACTGCATTGTAACTGATTGTGTTATTCTATCTTACTGCATGCAGGCTTTGTATTAAAGTGTATGTCCAGTCTTCATTGCAGGTCACAAACATTATAACACATAATAATGCATAAGTTATGCAATTGACCACTGTGACCCTAGCCTATGGCTAGGTTCACACTAGAGTGTTTCTTACCCTGTGAAATCAGGATAGAAGAACAACATAGGAGATAAGTCGTTTCGTACTTTACGTGTAGCACAAGAAGCATCCGGTTCATGAAAACTATGCTTTGCTGCATCTGTAAACTTGCGTAACACACGTAGTAACACTAGCTTCACACTGCTGGCAATAGTAACGGTAATATTACCATGCGCTGCCTGGACACAGCATTATTACTGAGGGTTAAGTGGATCCAACTCCGATGGGCCTTGTGTATGTGCAAACAACCATTTTGATGAAACAGGAACTTGCCTGAAATAAAGGAATAGTTAGAAAGCCATTGCATAAGTGTGTGGCCAAAAAGTTGCCCATCGGTCAGCTTTGTGTACAAGCCCTAAGCCTTACAATAAATGCTTTGTTTTTATAAGATATTGCAGTTTTTTTTTTTTTAGCTTTCTTGGCCCCTGTTGCATGCAACAGAGGTCCCGGGTAAGCAAGGCTATTAGCCCCATGCACGGAAAAAGCGTGAGTGCCCTAAAGCACCCCCACAAAACGTGCATGAGTAGCCACAGGCCCCACAATGCTGCAGGGCCCTTCTGGTTGTTCCCCGAAGGGAACCTTCCCCCTTTGCCTTCGGCTCAGGGGGTGGCATCCTCCAACACCCGAGGGGTTGGAGGATCCTGGGGTCCTCCGAGGAGGACCCCTACTGCGCCCAGTGGTTACCCAAAGGGCCTGGCCATGTGGCATCCGTGTCCACATGGTCCGGGTGGCTCCCCCGAGAGGGAGCCGGGTGGGAACCGAAGTCCCCGTGCCAGCAAGCTGGCCCCGACCTTGCGGCCGGAGTGATAAAAATTCCGCACTCTCCCTAGCCAAAAGGCCGGGGAGCTGCGTTAGTTGGCGATGCATATGGGCAGTACAGACCAAAGCACCCTACTTCCGCCTGAGATCTGCCACATCTCAGGTTTTTTCAGGTGCACCTGGAGCGCCACTTCCAGGGGCAGTACGCCTAAGCAAAGCCCTCAGCCATTCAGCCTCGACCATGGTATAGATCCATTCAATCAACTCCTGGGAATTACGACCAGGAAGGACACCCTGCCACAGTGCCATCCTTCCAGGTCCCCCCAAAAATTTCAAGAACAGATACTACACTTGAAGGCGCAGACTAACCAGCAAGCTCATGGTGACCCAGAACTCATTGGGGTGTGTAAGGGACTACAATGGTCCTAAAAGCCCCCTTACTAAGATGTTAAGAAAAACAAAAGTTTGCTTTCCTAAAACAGAAAGAATTTGCGATAATTCAGGTTGGAGTGAGCTCGAGATGTCTCCCAGGCACCACTGCTGAATATATGCAAATTAACCATTGTACCCTTAGAAACTAAACACACCTCCAGAACCGCTGGAATGCAATGATGTGTCAGCTTGTTAGTATGTACAGAGCCATAATAATCCAACATGCATACAGACTGTTTCGGATTTTTTTTTTTTTTTTTTTTCCATTTTGGCCTTTCAGATTAAAATCACTTAAAAACCAGCCATCACGCGGATCTCTCCATCAGGTTGGCAGCGATATTGCCCATCCTTCATAATTAAATCATCATACCGGCCTTTATTTAATCTGTTCACTTTTTATATCAATGAGCTCCATTCTTTTTGTTTCCAACATTCCTGAGCCTTCTCCTCTCCAACACTTTTTTTATCTGCCAAATACACCACATACAATCTCGCCAAGAAAAAATTGCATACTGCTTCCAATGACAACTGCTCCTTCTTGAATACAATTAGATTCCTTGCATCCCACAGAACTTCCTTGAATACAGAAAACACGATCCACCCCTTCCTATCCTTTTCCTTTGCACCCAGTGACACTCCACCCATCACCATTAAAAGAGATGTGCCCCTAACCTCCACCACCACCTCTAAAAAAAACCCCAACTTCCTCCGAAAATCCCTTGCAAAATCACACTCCCAAAAAACGTGATCCACATCTTCTTCCCCTCCGCACCCTTCTCTTGGGCACCTTCCTGAGGGAGTCATACCCCTCCTTTTGCAAAAAACCCTAGTAGGGAGTGCTGATACCAGGGACATCCACACCACATCTTTTTGTCTGTTTGTTGTTCCTTTAATGTTCATTCTTTTCCATATTGTCTCTGCTTGTGCACTTGTCATTCCTTTTATATAACATATTATATCATTTCTTGTGATCCATTTTTTTATGTTCTGTTTATTTATATCCGCCAAGGCTGCTCCTGTCATATTGAAATTGTACAGAATTTCTTTAACCTTTTGATAGCATAGCGTGGTTGTGAATGCAACAGGCTTGCTCAGGTCCTTAGCAACCCATCCCAACTTGTTCCACAACCATCCTCCCAAGTATCTTACAAAATCCTTCACCCTCCCCTCTGACTCCAATACTCTACGGACAGACACCAGATAGTGCAGAGACAAAAAAGAAGCAACATCAGGGAAATCCCAACCACCCAGAGACACACCCTTGTGAACCGTCACCCGTGCCACCCTCTCCATCTTTGAACCCCAGAAGAAGACAAACAACATTCTCTGCACCTCTTGCATCCATCTTTTGCCAGGAGGCAAGACCAAACAGAAGTACAACAACAACGGCAATATCACAGCTTTCACCACCAACACTTTCCCTGAAAAAGACAACTTCCGCAACCTCCACAAGTTCAACTTTCTTACTACTTTCCCTTTCACCTCATCCAAAGTCTTTCTACCTTTCATCTCTGCATCAAACACCACACCCAACACCTTGATCTCCTGACTCACCGGCACTTTCTCCACATTCAAAGGTACAGGCCTCCCAAAGGAAACCAGCTGGGACTTCTCCCAATTCACAGCCATTCCAGACATTCCACAAAACACCTTCACATGCAAATTCACCCTATCAATATCAGCCTGAGACCCGCCCACAAACGCCACATTATCCATATAAGCCAAATACTTCACCTGCTCTCCACCACCACCTGGCACAACAAATCCTTTCACCACCTTGTCCCGTTGGACATACCTCAGCAAAGGCTCCACCACACAAATAAAAGCCATAGGCGACAGTGGACACCCCTGCCTGACTCCGGACAAAACGGGGAATGACCTGGACAAAACCCCATTTACCAAGACGTGGCTCGAAATTCCAGTGTAAAAACTTCTAATAACTTTCAGGAGACAATCAGGGACCCCTAATTTTGCCATCACCCCGAACAGGAAGGAGTGTGATACTCTATCAAATGCCTTTTCCAAATCGATACCCTCAATGACCATCGGCACTTTATTTTCCTGTGAAAAACTTATCATGTCCCTTAACAAAACCAGGTTATCGGCGCTTCTTCGACCGGGGACCGCACAGGTCTGCCCCTCTCCAATCATAGATGCTATCACACTCCTTAACCTGTTTGCGACCAATTTCGCCACTATCTTGTAGTCCACATTCAACAGCGAAATCGGCCTCCAATTTTTTATCAATTTTTTGTCTCCTTTCTTATAAATCAGGGTGATGACTCCCTCCCGCATTGATGGGGACAACCGTCCAGAAGAAAAAACCTCCTGGACCACCTCCACCACTTCCCCACCAATGACAGGCCAGGCCCACCTAAAAAACTCCACTGGGAGCCCGTCCTTCCCTGGAGTCTTGCCTGTTTGCATGGCACCCACTGCCGCCCATACCTCCTCCGTGGCCACCGACTCTTTCAACTGCTGTACCTCCAATGGATCCAAACACTCCTCCAACACCTCATCACAATACTCTTCCATCTCCACATCTGACACAACATTCCCTCCTCCATACAAATCCACATAAAACTTCTGCACCTCTTCCACCACTTCAGGACCAACTACTTCCTTCTCATCCACCACCACTGACTCTAACACATCCCTACTGGACACCACCTTCTTAAAGAAGAACCGGGAGCAAGACTCCCCCTCTTCCAAATCTCTCACTTTCGCCTGATACACAATCCTCTTCCCACGCTCCATCAACATCCCCTTCATTCGCTGTCTTGCCTCCTCCAACTCTTCCTCCACCTCATACCCCCATTCCTTCATCTTCACCAAATACTGCAATCTCACTTTCCACTTCTCTTCCTCCTCTCTCTGCAAACACCTCTTCTCATACGCCAAATTCCTGAAAAAGCCAGAAATCCTCCTCTTTGCCCAATCCCACCATTCTAACAAATCCACAAAACCTCTCTTCCTACACACCCATCCTGCATATTCCACCCTAAATCTTTCAAGTACGTCCACATCCTCCAACAACTCCACATTCAACTTCCAGACTCCCTTCCCAAACACCACTCTCTCCGACGTTTCCAGGGAACAAAGAATGGCTCTGTGATCAGAAAAAGTGACCTGGTGATAAGAGACAGCAGAAACCAACACATACCTAGAAAGTAAAAAGTAATCTATGCGTGACTTAACCGTGCCCGTATCCGAAAAGTAAGTATATTCCCTGTCCCTACTGCCTGCTGCCAAAGCTGCATCCTGCAGTCCAAAATCTGTCACAATCTGGTTGAGGATCCTACTGGTGGAGTCCAGCTTGGTCTCTCCTGACCCCACTCGATCCCCAACCGATCTTATACAGTTCAGATCGCCGGCCACAATGGTCTTAATGCGGCCTGGCAGATTGAACTTAAGCACCTCCAAAAACTCCGCCCTCTCATTTTTGTCTGCAGGAGCGTAACAGTTAAAAAGACGGTACTGGGAACCAAAAAAAATCAAAATTCACAACCATCATCCTTCCCGGAATGATGACAGCATGTGACAAAACCTTTATGCCTGGGTTATTAAACAGCACGCCAATGCCCTCATTCCTACTCTGGCAGGCAGGGGACCAGATGGCATTGCCCCCTGCCCATTCCCCAGAGCCTGGTACCGTCTTCAATATACACTCCTGCAGACAAAAAATATCCGCCCTAAAATTTGCAAGGTCCTGCAGGACTGCAGCCCGGCGGTATGAGGAGCCGATCCCCCTCACATTTACAGACAGCAGGGACAGCACCATCACCAAAAGACACCACGTGTTATGCACCCTACACTCAGCCATCATCACTTCTTGGATGCCCTGGGACTCTTCCTTAAGCCCACTGTAGCGGGCTCCTGCTTTCCTTTTCTGTTTTTCTTTCTTTTTTGTTTTTTTGACTCCGCCATATTCCAGTCCTCTGGACCAGAATCTCCAGCAGCACTTGGCCCAGGCACCTCTGGGTTAATCCTCCTAGATCAGGGGTCTCAAACTCAATTTACCCGGGGGCCGCAGGAGGCAAAGTCAGGATGAGGCTGGGCCGCATAAGGGAGTTCACATGTCCCCGCCGCAAAACGAGGGCTGCAGAGCCCCCAAATCGCCCCGGGGGGCAATCCGCCGGCATTTCCTGGAAGGGGCAGAGCTTTCAGCTTCAGCTCTGCCCCTCCTGAAGTCAATCGCGGCGGATCGCCGCCTCTGCCCGCCCACTCTAAACATAAAAAAAAAAATTGGGAAAATAGGAAAAAATGCCAGGAATCTTCATACAGCCATATTACGGCTGTATAGCGATCCCTGGCCAAAGCGCTGCGGCTGCGTATGGACCCCCTGGAAACCCCGTCAGGAAATGTATTGCTCTTTCTTTTGATACATGTAAAATTACACTACCGTTAGGCTTGCTACTAAAAGTGACATTTACCGCATTTAAAAGTATACTATTTTCCTTTGAAACTTTAAAATCGATTTTCTCAAAAACTATAAGGTCTTTTTGAAAAATTGTTTTTTCCTCTTATTCCTAATGATCTCCTTAACATATCCTGCAAATTTAGGGTTTCTAGCATTTAAGGTGGATTTGCTATTAACCATTAAAGTCGGCGGGTTTTTAAATGTGTATTTTTTTCCTTTGCAACTTTAAAATCAATTTTCTCAAAAACTATAAGGCCGATTTGAAAAAAAAATTTTTCCTCTTGTAGCCACTGGGGGCCCCTACAAGCTCTGGGGCCCTGGGGCCACAAAATATTGTATCGCGGGCCGCAAATGGCCCACGGGCCGCGAGTTTGAGACCCCTGTCCTAGATGGTTTGGTGTTTTCCCAGCTAGTGGGTACAGGAGACTGCGTCATGTCAACTTTTAACTCTCCCTCAGAAATGTCACTGACAATACGCATTTTTGCCACATGGGTATCATTACTCTCTGATTCTGTCACAGCCTCTTTTCTTTCCTGATAAGGTGGTGGATAATCGCTGTCACTCTCTTCTATCACCACCTCTTTCTCCCCTTCCACCTTCCCAGGGTCTGTTATGTCCATCTCACACTCCTCCTCCTCATTTGCATAACCTCCTCCCACCTCCTCTGACATCATGCTGGCTGATTTCCCTCCTTTATTTGAATTTGGGGAGCTGTTATTTTTGGAGGGAAGTGAGGGAGTCCCCTGCTGGGATCTCCCCACAGCAGTGTCAGTCTTTGTCTTTTTCCCTGCGCTTTTCACAGGGCTAGAATGTGCTGGCAGAGTCTTCTGCGAAAGAGCAGAAGAAGGGGCGGGCTTAGGATTGTGCAGGGGGTCAGCTGACTGCACAGCTGTTTCCCCGCCTGCATTCTTCTTGTTCTCGCCGGCTGAGCCGGCTCCAGGAACTGTGGCACTACTGCTCCCAGCAGACCTGCGGCTACAAGCGTCCATGGCAGGCCGCTGGGGGTCTGTGCAGACATCAGGAACCTCTGCCTGGCTCACGAGAAGCACGGGGGAGGCTTCTGTACTGGTGGCAGGGGTCAGGGAAGCCTCAGCACACTCTCCAGGCTCACGCTGCGGGTCCCGCTCAGTAGAAACTGAGCTTATGACGTCACCAGCGCCAGGGGAATCCCGCTCTGCTGGAGAGCCGGGCACATCTTCGGGGAGCTGCTCCGGGGGGTTTCCTCCACAATCCCACTCTGCACAGCCCCAGCCTGACTCTCCACAGCGGGGGGACTCGGGGCAACCTCAGTCACAGCACATACATCGGCCTCTCCTGTCCTGCTCGCTGCAGACTTGGCAGCGGCAGCCTTCTTACAGGCAGGACTGGCAGCCTTCTGCACATCAGAGGGAAACTCTGCAGACAGAGGCACGGCGTCCTCTTCACCCCCACTCCCCACAGCATCATCATTTTCATCCACATCCTCACCCAGTTTTCTTTTCTTCACTCGCTGCAGCTTTGGCAACTCCTCTGCCTGCAGCATCTGGGAATCAGTTACTTCATCCACAGGGAGGCCAGGGGGGGTCTCAGCAGCGGTTGGGCCCTTATGGACTACACTGGTGCCCTCTCCAGCTGCATCAGTAAGAGGGGTCTCAGTAACAGCCTCAGGGTCCCGGGGCTCCACACGGGGAGCCAGTGACCACCTCCTGCCCCTACCATAAGAACCAGCGGCAGCAGCATACGTGTAAATCCTTGTTTTGCCACGCTTTTCACAATCTTTGGCCAAGTGGCCGCCCACACCACAGAGGTCACACACTTTCACCTTCTTGCAGCTGGAGCCAGGGTGCACTGGCTCCTTGCAATGTCTGCACCGCTCCTCCGAGACACAACTTCCAGTTCCATGCCCAAACATATAGCACCTCCGGCAGTAGAGAGGCTGCCCAGGATACGTGACATAACCTCTCTCCCCGGCAATAGAGAAGACAGGGGGTGGGTGAACTACATCATGCCAGCACCCCGCCTGCCTCTTGAACTTCACAATAAACTTCATTTTGCTTCTGTATACTCCTATGTGATTGTATATTTTTTCAGCATAGCTCACCTCCTCAAAATATCGCAGCATGAACAGCCTGACCACATCTGGCTCCACGAAAGGATTGTACATATGCACATAAATCTGTCTCGCCTTTTCATTAAATAATGGCGTGACCGACTCCAACCAATTTACATAATCTTCCCTGCTCTCTCTATAATCTGCCAGCACTTTTAGCGCATCTTCCTCATTATGCATTGTTATATCATAGGCCCCTTGTCCTGGGAAATCTTGTATTGCAAACATCTTGCTCTTATTCAGCTTCAACCCCTCCACCAGTACCTTATCGATGAACGCCTTCGGTCCATGTCTCCTCCAATCCGTCTTTACGACAAATCGAATTGAGTTCCGCAGTTTTGGCATGCCTCCTCCACCTCCTCCACTCGACGCAGCTGCCATCCTGTCCCCGTTTATCCAGGGCCCCCACAAGGAGGACCCTTAGAATACCCCTCGTGCCAAGTCCAAGTAAATTTCCTCCACCTGATCTTCGCCAAAAGTCCTAGAAGCCTCAGACTGTTTCGGATTGTTTGATCCTCATCAGTGCATGGCATGGATTAATTTGGCTCTATGGAGTAGGGCTTGTAAATCCGAGAGGCGCAGACTAACCAGCAAGCTCATGGTGACCCAGAATTCATTGGGGTGTGTAAGGGACTACAATGGTTCTAAAAGCCCCCTTACTAAGATGTTAAGAAAAACTAAAGTTTGCTTTCCTAAAACAGAAAGAATTTGCGATAATTCAGGTTGGAGTGAGCTCGAGATGTCTCCCAGGTACCACTGCTGAATATATGCAAATTAACCATTGTACCCTTACAAGATAAACACACCTCCAGAACCGCTGGAATGCAATGATGTGTCAGCTTGTTAATATGTACAGAGCCATAATAATCCAACATGCATACAGACTGTTTCGGATTGTTTGATCCTCATCAGTGCATGGCATGGATTAATTTTGGCTCTATGGAGTAGGGCTTGTAAATCCGAGAGGCAGTGCCATGCACTGATGAGGATCAAACAATCCGAAACAGTCTGTATGCATGTTGGATTATTATGGCTCTGTACATATTAACAAGCTGACACATCATTGCATTCCAGCGGTTCTGGAGGTGTGTTTAGCTTCTAAGGGTACAATGGTTAATTTGCATATATTCAGCAGTGGTGCCTGGGAGACATCTCGAGCTCACTCCAACCTGAATTATCGCAAATTCTTTCTGTTTTAGGAAAGCAAACTTTTGTTTTTCTTAACATCTTAGTAAGGGGGCTTTTAGGACCATTGTAGTCCCTTACACACCCCAATGAGTTCTGGGTCACCATGAGCTTGCTGGTTAGTCTGCGCCTCTCGGATTTACAAGCCCTACTCCATAGAGCCAAATTAATCCATGCCATGCACTGATGAGGATCAAACAATCCAAAACAGTCTGTATGCATGTTGGATTATTATGGCTCTGTACATATTAACAAGCTGACACATCATTGCATTCCAGCGGTTCTGGAGGTGTGTTTAGTAGAGATGGGAAGTTTGGATCTTTTCAATGATCCGGATGATTCAAATCTGATCATTGAAAAGATCCGGATCTTTGATCCGAATCTCGGATCATTTTACTAGAGAAGCATTGGGGGGGTGAAATGACTAGCAGGGCAGGAGAGGGGGGTGGACACACAGAGAAGGGGAGAAGATGGACAGAGGGCAGGGAGTGGGCAGAGATGGGAGGAGGGGTGAGCAGAGAGCAGAAATGTTTGCTTGCACACAATACCCACATGCTGCAATCATATGCTTTACATATATTTCACCTGTATGTTCATCTGTGCACTTTGAAAGCAAACGTGGCACAGTGAAAGAAAGCATTCCCAGAAGATAAGTGCAGCTGTTTAGAGCAGTGCACAGTGGAGGATCATATTGCGCTGCAAACACAGTGCCTGCAAAGTTACTGAGCTGTGCTGAGCTGAGCCAAAAGCTTCCAATGTGTTCACTGTGCACAACTACGGAACAGACAGCCTGTAATGAGCAGCACATTATAGCCAGTATGGGCTTGATTCACAAAGCGGTGCTAACCTACTTAGCACGTCTAAAGTCTTTAGACGTGCTAACCAGGGTGCTAAGTAGGTTAGCACCGGATTTCTCAATTGAGAAAACCGGTGCTAACCTACTTAGCACCCTGGTTAGCGCGCCTAAAGACTTTAGACGTGCTAAGTAGGTTAGCACCGCTTTGTGAATCAAGCCCTCTGTGTGCTCTACACATATCTGGCAGTGGCACCCATGTCCCCTCTCTACCATCTGTCTCCCTGCAAGGCTGCCTCCCATCCAACAGAGCGATCCATCTCTGCTCTGCTTCCAGGACCCCGCTGCTCGCGGAGAGGGGGCGTGTCGCCCCTGGCCCCGCCCCTTTTGCGATCCGAATCACTCATTTTGATGATTCGACTCACAAAATAGATTCGGATCAAAGATCCGAATCGTTCATGATCCGGACAACACTAGTGTTTAGCTTCTAAGGGTACAATGGTTAATTTGCATATATTCAGCAGTGGTGCCTGGGAGTCTAGTCTGCGCCTCTCAGATTTACAAGCCCTACTCCATAGAGCCAAATTAATCCATGCCATGCACTGATGAGGATCAAACAATCCAAAACAGTCTGTATGCATGTTGGATTATTATGGCTCTGTACATATTAACAAGCTGACACATCATTGCATTCCAGTGGTTCTGGAGGTGTGTTTAGCTTGTAAGGGTACAATGGTTAATTTGCATATATTCAGCAGTGGTGCCTGGGAGACATCTCGAGCTCACTCCAACCTGAATTATCGCAAATTCTTTCTGTTTTAGGAAAGCAAACTTTTATCAAGAAAGGTTAGAGGTTAGGGTTTATTTAGTCTAGAGAAAAGACGCCTTAGAGGAGGTCTAATAAACATGTATAAATACATCAGAGGGCAATATAATAGCTTGGTGGATGAGCTTTTTGTCCCTAGGCCTTCTCAAAGGACTAGAGGACATGATCTGCGCATGGAGGCAGGGCAGTTTCTAGGCTAAATTTCACCCAGTTCGAGAGTCAAAAAATTGCCCCCCCCCCCCCCAATCAAAGCTGCTAAGTGAAATCACGTCAAAAGGCTTCTTGAAACCAACTCACCATTTTTATTTTATTTTTAATTTTTTTACTCTGCGTCTGACCACCTGCCCAGGGAAAAAAAGAGTGACCCCCTCCGCCCCCTAGCCAGGGAGTCACAGTATGGTGGTCTGACCACCTGTCCAGGGAAAAAAAGTGTGACCCTCTCCCCCCCTAGCCAGGGAGTCACAGTCAGACCATGGTGGTTTGACCGTCAGACCACCATGGTCTGACTTTGACTCCCTGGCTGTGGGTGGTAGGGGGGGTGCTCTTTTTGCCCTGGGCTGGTGGTCAGAGCCCACCATGGTCTGACTGTGACTCCCTGGCTGGGGAAGGGGGGTACTCTTTTTGCACTGGGCTGGTTGGTGGTCAGACTCTGACCACCAGCCCAGGGCAAAAAGAGTGCCCCCCTACCCCCAGCCAGGGAGTCACACTGTTAGACCATCACCATGGTGGGTTCTGACCACCAGCCCAGGGCAAAAAGAGCGCCCCCCTCCCCCAGCAGCCACATCAGAAAGAGAGAGGCAGTGCTGTACATAGACTGCCTGCCTTACTGCCTACTTACCATGAGGTCCATCTCATGGCAGGTGGAACTGGAAGAAGGCGCCGGGCCAGGAACGGTGGGGGTCGAGGCAGGGGACCATAGAGGTGCTAGCGGGCAGCGGCAGCAAGGGCCAAGGCACCCACTAGCAGCAGTGGCAGCGAGGAGCCCGAGTCCAACTGGCCAAAAAGACTCCACCTTCTGGGGCTGGGCTCCGCCGCACACTGCTGCTGCACACAGGGGTGAGCCTGGGGTGCCTGGCACCTGGCAGCAAGATTTTCTCTGGCGCCTATGGGAGTGGTTAAATTAACCGCGCCCAACCACATAACCACACCCATGTCCTGCCTAATCACACCCACACCTTCCACCTCTTTACGCATGCATGTGGTACCCCATTCCTACCCCTCTTCCATGGGCTTGCTCCTGGCTGGCTTTGACTGCCTGGCAGTCTGCTAGTCTCTGGACTGACTCAGGTTGAGAGGCTCTGCGAGTGCGACGCAGTCACACACTGCGTATTTATGGCTGCCTGCGGCCACCGTACTCTCGCTCGCTGTCGTCGGCTCCTCCCCCCGCCAAGCCCAAGCGTGAGGTGGGCTGCCTGTATCTTTCCCGTTGCGCCGCGCAGCCTGCCAGTGTTGCCAACCTTTCACGTTATTTTTTACTGACAAATACCTAAAAATTTACTGACAAAAGATTATTTTTACTGACAAAATTTCCCCACTAAATGCACATAAGAGACAGCGTTTCACCAGTAAATGCACATAATAAGAGACCGCTTTTCACCAGTAAATGCACATAAGAGACCGCTTTTCACCAGTAAATGCACATAAGAGACCGCTTTTCACCAGTAAATGCACATAAGAGACAGCTTTTCACCAGTAAATGCACATAATAAGAGACTGCTTTTTACCAGTAAATGCACATAATAAGAGACTGCTTTTCACCAGTAAATGCACATAATAAGAGACAGCTTTTCACCAGTAAATGCACATAATGACAAACAGCCAGTTTCCCCAGTACATGTAGCCAGCCTGGACCCCCATTAGGCAGTGAGTGACAGGGAGCCCCTTTAGGCAGTGAGTGACAGGGAGCCCCTTTAGGAAGTGAGTGAGTGACAGGGAGCCCCTTTAGGAAGTGAGTGAGTGACAGGGAGCCCCTTTAGGAAGTGAGTGAGTGACAGGGAGCCCCTTTAGGAAGTGAGTGACAGGGAGCCCCTTTAGGAAGTGAGTGACAGGGAGCCCCTTTAGGAAGTGAGTGACAGGGAGCCCCTTTAGGAAGTGAGTGACAGGGAGTACCTTTAGGAAGTGAGTGACAGGGAGCCCCTTTAGGAAGTGAGTGACAGGGAGCCCCTTTAGGGAGTGAGTGACAGGGAGCCCCTTTAGGAAGTGAGTGAGTGACAGGGAGCCCCTTTAGGAAGTGAGTGAGTGACAGGGAGCCCCTTTAGGAAGTGAGTGAGTGACAGGGAGCCCCTTTAGGAAGTGAGTGAGTGACAGGGAGCCCCTTTAGGAAGTGAGTGACAGGGAGCCCCTTTAGGAAGTGAGTGACAGGGAGCCCCTTTAGGAAGTGAGTGACAGGGAGCCCCTTTAGGAAGTGACAGGGAGTACCTTTAGGAAGTGAGTGACAGGGAGCCCCTTTAGGAAGTGAGTGACAGGGAGCCCCTTTAGGAAGTGAGTGACAGGGAGCCCCTTTAGGAAGTGAGTGACAGGGAGCCCCTTTAGGAAGTGAGTGACAGGGAGCCCCTTTAGGAAGTGAGTGACAGGGAGCCCCTTTAGGAAGTGAGTGACAGGGAGTACCTTTAGGAAGTGAGTGACAGGGAGCCCCTTTAGGAAGTGAGTGACAGGGAGCCCCTTTAGGAAGTGAGTGACAGGGAGCACCTTTAGGAAGTGAGTGACAGGGAGTACCTTTAGGAAGTGAGTGACAGGGAGCCCCTTTAGGAAGTGAGTGACAGGGAGTACCTTTAGGAAGTGAGTGACAGGGAGCCCGTTTGAGCAGTAAGTGACAGGGAGCCCCCAGCCGCCGCTCCCGCTCCCCCCTTACCTTGCAGACCTCAGGATCAGCGGCGACCCGACCAGTACCGGCGGGCGCCGGACGCA
This sequence comes from Hyperolius riggenbachi, assembly GCF_040937935.1. Taxonomy (NCBI): domain Eukaryota; kingdom Metazoa; phylum Chordata; class Amphibia; order Anura; family Hyperoliidae; genus Hyperolius; species Hyperolius riggenbachi. The sequence continues at coordinate 364,302,987 of NC_090649.1, read as the reverse complement.
ACCGCTCTATATGCGGAAGTGATGTCACTTCCGCATAGTGCGGGCGCTGGGTCCTAGCGCCCGCACGATTGGTCGCCGCCTGATCGAGGTCTGAGTGAGGCGCCAGGAGGGAGGGAGGGGGAGCAGTGGCGGCGGCCACAGGGACGGCCTGGCGCCCCCCAATCTGTCACTCATCGGCGCCCCGTTCAGCAGAACCGGCTGAACGGGGCAAGAAACGGCCCTGCATGGAGGAAAAACGTTTTAGCCATTTATTTAGGAAAGGGTTCTTTACAGTAAGAGTGATTAAGATGTGGAATGCATTGCCACAGGAAATCGTTATGGCAAACTCTATACCTGCATTTAAAGGGGGCTTAGATGCTTTCCTTGCGTTGAAAGACATCCATGGCTACAATTACTAGGTAATGCCTAATGATGTTGATCCAGGGATTTTATCTGATTGCCATCTGGAGTCGGGAAGGAATTTTTCCCTTTAGGGGCTAATTGGACCATGCCTTGTAAGGGTTTTTTCGCCTTCCTCTGGATCAACAGGGATATGTGAGGGAGCAGGCTGGTGTTGTACTTTATACTGGTTGAACTCGATGGACGTATGTCTTTTTTTTCAACCAAAATAACTACCGGTATGTAACTATGTAATAAGTATAAAGATTAAAATATGGGTGGTATTCTTAAAATGCACTACACAGAAGTGAGTATTTGAGAGATGCTATTGTTTTCCACTTGAATGCAGATTTAATGCATGCAGCTCAGAACTTAGCTGATAGTTGCTGCAGCATACCTTAGAAAATATACCTACTTACCCAGCAAGCATGCTAGATCCAGCACCTTCTCTGATTCACAGAGTGACAGAATTGTTAGGAGGAAGGGAGTAAAGTTGTCTATGAACACCAGGGGGTGGTGAGACATGGAAGCCCTCAAGGTTTTACATTGTCTGGCAGCACTATGGACAGGAATTCTTGGTTCAGTGGAGTGCTCTTGTTAATTTTGTGAAGAGAAAATGGGGGATCTGTATGCAGAAAGGGCCTATTAGGAACACCTGCCTATTAGGAAAAAGCCTATTCAAAATGTGATTTAACTCAAAACTAAAGTTTTGCTCTAAAATATAAACAAAAGTAAAATAAGGAGCATGAAACGCTGTAAGACTATTCTGATGTCATTTGAATGCACATTTACAACTAACTGAAGCTAATTGATATTGTTGCCATTTGCGGCTTGTTAGCAAATACAGGAGAGAAGTTCTCTGCTTCTGCCCCTAGATACAGCAGAAACTTCTCTGCATTGTTTACACAGTTCAGTATACTTCTGACAAAATCTGACCTGAAATGGCAATCTTATAAATTATCCGCTTACTGGAGTAAAACGCTTTGTTAACCCTTCCAGTAGCTTGGAAACCAGTCAAGTGGTTTTGCTTTTAATTTTATGCTTTAATGCTTAAAGTGGTATAAAACTCAACATTTCCTCTTTGCTGTAAAAGATTATTTACAGCATAAAATCTACAACCACACAAAAAAATGTAGCAAAACAGTATTCAAACAGTTAAACACATAGCACTTTGTTCTTCAGTGGAAAGCTCCTTGCTTCAGTGGGCAGCTTCTGGCCACATCCAAAGAAGTGATAACATTATTTTTTGTTTGCATTCCTTTGTCAGATACATTTAGTTAAAATGAGCAAGCTTTTTTTTTTATTGAATTTTATGTCGGGGTTGTATCCTACTTTCAGGTCATAGATGAAATTTGAGTTTCATCCCACTTTTCCAAACATCTGAACATTTGTATAGCACTTTTCTCCTGGGATGCACTCAAGAAGCCACCCTGCAGTGTTAGGGCTCGTTTCCACTACAGCGAATCCGAATGCGTTGTCCGCATGCGGATTCGCACAGCCAATACGAGTGGATGGGCCTGTTTCCACTTGTGCATTGTGCGGAGCGTTTTTGTGTGCGGGGAAAATCTGCACGGCAGAGCCGTCAGAATTCGCTCCCTGCACATCGCTGTGTGAATCGCATTCAATGTATTTAATAGGGAAATCGCATGCGGTTTTGGCATGCGTTTTTCCCGCGATTTCGCATGCGATTCCGCATAGGAAGTAATGTTAATTTACACAGGCAGTGACATGGTTAAAATCGCATACCTACTACCCTATGCGAAATCGTGGGAAAAAACGCATGCAAAATCGCACCCGCATGCGATTTCGTCCACGGTGATTTCCCGGCGATTCCGCAACGCTATAGTGGAAACGAGCCCTTAGGGAGTCTTGTCTTGAACTCCTTACTGAATAGGTACTGACCCTAGCCAGGATTCAAACCCTGGTCTCCCATATCAAAGGCAGTGCCCTTAACCAGTACACTATCCAGCCACTATTCTCAGGGCAAAGTTTTTCTACTAGTCTGTTTACTCCCTTCTCCCACCAGGAGTCAGCTGGTGGTACATGTGACAAAGTACAGGCTCAACAATACCTGAACTAGGCAGATTAGGCAACAGTCTTGCTTGTTTGGTATCTTTTAACCATAGCTTATGCAAATTAACTGATCTTGAACAACACAAAAATGGAAAAAAATCCCAGTGGACTTGCCCTACAACAACCAATTGGCTTTAATGTTTTTAGCCAGATAATTGATGAGCCCAAAATCCTTAAAGCTAAAAAAAAAAGACTATGCTAAATGTCAATTTGCATTCCTGTTCGGGGACACTTCATAAAAGTGTTGTGTTGCCATCACAAAATGCCCTGTGTATTCAGCAAACAGCACTGAACTAGTAATGAGCATTGAACATGCATGTGTCAGCCCTACATAATAGATGTCGACACACACAGTTCCAGTAAAAGAACATTCAGTGTTTGCTGTTACTCATTTCAGTCACTTGTAGCAACAAAAGATCCTTAATTCATTGTACAGTAGTAAAAGTGTTGCATGTTTCACCCCATAGTCCCACTCCTGACAGAACGTAATCTACTCCAGGCGTGACGCGATAGATTTAAAAGGGATCCCGTGAATTAGGCATTTATTGAGATATCAGTTAGCTATATAGATTTTGGGAGTGCACTTCAAAGGGAAGGGCCTTTTTTCCCCTCTGCAAACATCTGCTGTTCAGACCATTTTTATGGCTCACTTTTGCCCATAAACCAGAATTCTTTAAACAGGTGTCCCTAAAATGCGGAGTTTGAAACCTTTCACTTATACCCTCAATTGAAGGAATAATTAAAGCCAAATTTTAAGCTTATTGTAACGAAAAGATGTCATTTTCCTGCTGAGGTTAAGAGAACAGCTGTGCAGCTTCACAATGAAGACTTGTAGCCTGTGCTAATAAAATGGGGGCAGTGAAAGACTGATGAGTTTGGTTGCTTATGAAATGAGTGAAATTCGATGAAATGGTTGATTCTGCAGGACACGGAATACAGTGTATGCCAGGACACCAGCCAAGACAGATTACAAATTGCATTTCTCTTGTTCTTACAAAATAATTCAGCAGTGAATTAATTAAAGTTGCCATATCTTACCCACAGTAAAATGATTCTTTGAATTACGGTCCTGGATTCTCTGCCACATACATCATGTATTAGTGTATGATAATTAGTAGCGGCAGGACAGTATTACTGTCTGCTGTGCCAATATGCTTTATTTGTCAAGGCAGTAAAAATTCAGTATGTGGTTTCTAAGAAGAAAAGTAGTAAGCTTTCAGCTATGAAGCCTTCCTCAGACTTTATTCCAGTATACAGGAACCAAGTCTGAGGAAGACTTCATAGCTGACAGTTTACTCCCTTTCTTCTAAGTTAGCCAATGCATTGTATAATCCTGATTCAAAACTTCTTCCTTTTACGGATGGTATAAAAATTGTACCAACACGGTACAATACCCCACTGCTACTACTAATCTACAACTAAAGGTGGGTACACACATCAGATATCAGCTGATGGCTGTCGGCTCCGAAGTAGGCGGAAATACCCGATCGCCGTCGGGTCCGCTCTACTGCGCAGGCGCAAGTCTCCGGCGCCTGCACAGTAGAGCGGACCCGACGGAGATCAGGTATTTCCGTCTATTTACGAGCCGAATGCAGCCACAGCGCCCCCGCTGGAGCCAGCAAAGGTAAATATTGAAATTACAGTCGGGCCTGTCGCCGGCTGTTCAGAGGGCTGCAGCGAGACCCCCGTGGGACGCAGGACGGCGTGGGAAGCCTCATTAGGATCCGGAGGCTTCCCCCACCCGAGGTGAGTACCCCCCAGGGGATCTTTTTCAAGTTACAGAGTCTCTTTAATGAAATTGCAGCAAAAATACAGGTGAAATAAAATGACAGCAGGCATTTACATTTTAAGCTCCCTGCAGTTCAATTTCTGCTGGATGTTTGTGCAAAAAGTGTTGCATTAAATGTTTGCCTGTAACTAACAAAAATACACAAAATCATGTAAAAAAAAAATAAAAAAAAATAAATGTCTCTTTCTACCAGGTCACAATATCCCCAGTCTTCAGCTTTTTGGCAGAAAACGTGCAATTTTTTGCATGCTTTTTTTCTTGCATTAAAATTTGCATTTGTGTGCACATTTTTGAATGCAGCTTTTCAAGAGCATGGAAAATGTTGCATACAAACATTTTTTTAAATGTGAAAACACATGCAAAAAAACATAACCCTGCCTTAGAACTACTTGACAAGCCTGACATGTCCATACCATTTTCAGCTATTTTCCCCTGGATGAGTAAGACTCGTCCATACTGCCAGCAAGGCTATAGGTCTTTGTAGCTAAGGTGAGGAAAAGTGACAGAAAAAGTGACTCAAAAAACAAAAACAAACACTTTCTACTGGCTCATGGGTTCCAGAGTATCTCTGAATTTAACCAATAAGCTGCCATGCTGCTCTAAATACAGTAAGGATTTGTTCACATCTAAAATCGCTATTGCTGAGGCCAGCAGTTTGCGATTTTGTGAGTGATTTTTTTCCCCTCCCAGCACTTACTTTCGCGCTACGATTTTTTGCAAAGCACTTTTCAAACCGCTTTTGCGAAACAATTTATTTTTCCACTTCCTGACGCAAGTCAGGAAGTGAAATCTTTGACCCGGAAAATAATAAATACAATGTATTTATGCTTAAAAGCACGAACGCAATCGCGCACAAAGCAATTTTGTGAGAGTTTTGCACTTTTCTCATACCTTCCATTGTAGCAAAAATGCCCTAAAAATGGTAAATGCAACGCTTTGCTGAGCGGAAAGCAGACAAAATGCTCAGATATAAACTATCCCATAAGGATTCATTGCACAAGCAATTTTAGGGCGTTTGTTTAAAATCGGCAAAACGCAAAACGCCCTATGTGTGAGCAAGCCTTAAAAGTGGACAATGCAGAAGCACCCACAAAGGACTCCCTAATACCTAGAGTAACTCTGACCCAGAAAAATGTAGTAGGTGCATGCAGCCACCAAGCTGCCATTACCTTGATGAGGAACTTAGTCTAACACTTGATTACTGAGTCTAAAGGTGGGTACACACATCAGATAAAAGTCTTTGGAAAATGAAAGATCACAGACCAATTTTACCCCCTTTCTTGTAGTATGAGAGCATACTTTACACAGTCTATTCTATTGAGCTGAGCTCCCCACCAGATAAAAATCTTTGCAAGATGCTGCACACAAAGATGCTGTACACATGCAACAGATCAGTTCCTGCAAAAGATCCGTTCCTGCAAAATGCATTCATAGTCTGATATCTGCAGATCTCATACACACCTTGTTTAACCCATTCAGGTTCCGTCGTTTTCACGTGAGAAATGTTCACCTCCCATTCATTAGCCTATAACTTTATCACTACTTATCACAATGCACTGATCTATATCTTGTTTTTTCCGCCACCAATTAGGCTTTCTTTGGGGGGTACTTTTTGCTAAGAGCCACTTTACTGTACATGCATTTTAACAGGAAGAATAAGAAAAAACTGAAAAAATTCATTATTTCTCAGTTTTCAGCCATTATAGTTTTAAAATAATACATGCCTCCATAATTAAAACTCACGTATTGTATTTGCCCATATGTCCCGGTTATAACACTATTAAAATTATGTCCCTATCACAATGTATGGCGACGGCTGAATGTGTAATGGTTAAGGGCTCTGCCTCTGACACAGGAGACCAGGGTTCGAATCTCGGCTCTGCCTGTTCAGTAAGCCAGCACTAATTCAGTAGGAGACCTTTGGCAAGTCTCCCTTACACTGCTACTGCCAATAGAGCGCGCCCTAGTGGCTGCTGCTCTGCTTTGGCGCTTTGAGTCCGCAAGGAGAAAAGCGCAATATAAATGTTATTTGTCTTGTCTTGTCTATTTGTCTTGTCTTGTCAATATTTTATTTGGAAATAAAGGTGCATTTTTTCTGCTTTGCATCTATCACTATTTACAAGTTTAAAATAAAAAAAATATAGAAATATTTCATCTTTACATTGATATTTAAAAAGTTTAGACCCTTAGGTAAATATTTACGTTTGTTTTTTTTTTTATTGTAATGTTTTTTTGTTTTTTTTATTGTAAACATTTTATTTGGGTAGTTTTGGGAGGGTGGGAGGTAAACAATAGATTGATAATGTAAATGTGTGTTAATTTTAAATTTTTTTTTTTTACAGGTGTAGTATTCCTTTTTGGCCACAAGATGGCGGCCATGAGTTTGTTTACATGACGTCACTCTAAGCGTAACACACGCTTAGAGTGACTCATCGCAGAGGGAACGGCCAGAAAAGGCGCAGCTTCTGAGAGAAGCTGTCGCTTTTTCAGCGGGGGAGAGGAATCAATGATCGGGCACCGTAGACCGATACATTGATTCCCTGGCTACCGAATCCGCGGCCGGGAGTGCGCGTGCACGCGCGCGATCGGCCGCGGGGGCGCGCGGTAGCGCGGATGGTTCCTGGACGTAGAAACTACGTCCAGGAACCAAAATGGGTTAATAGACATTTATCTGAAGATCAGACAATCCTCTGCAGATCCAAAGATCCATCCTGGTGGATCTGATCTGCAGATGATTGTCCGTTAAACAAGGTGTGTATGAGATCTGCAGATATCATAGACTATAAATGCATTTTGCCAGAACGGATCTTTTGCACGAACTGATCTTTTGCATGTGTACAGCATCTTTATGTGCAGCATCTTGCAAAGATTTTTATCTGATAGAGAGCTCAGCTCAATATTTATTATTTATTTATTTATTTATTTGTTGTATTTATAAAGCGCCAACATATTACGCAGCGCTGGACATTAATTTAGGTTACAGACAATATTTAGGGGTGACAAACAGCAATATGACAATACAGGAATACAAGAAAACCAGATCACACAGCACAGTATGAGTACAAGGTAATGCTTAGTCAGTCACTGGATGGGAGCATGGAGTTAGGCAAGTTAGGTTCACTCAAATGCATAGCATGGGTGCACAGTAATGGAGGTGCATGATCAGGTAGGACACAAAAGGAGTGAGGACCCTGCCCAAAGGCTTACAATCTAGAGGGAGAGGTAGGGACACGAGAGGTAGGGGACCAGAGTTCGGCTGTGGGTTTAGAGCAATTGTGAGGGGTGGTAGGCAAGAGTGAAAAGGTGAGTTTTGAGGGCCTTCTTGAAGGTGTTGAAGGAGGGGGCTGCCCTAATGGGTGGAGGTAGGGAGTTCCATAGTGTCGGAGCGGCTCTTGAGAAGTCTTGGAGGCGTGCATGGGACTGGGTGATGCGGGGGACGGTCAGGCGAAGTTCATTGGAGGAGCGGAGTGAGCGGCTTGGTGTGTATCTCTGAGTAAGATCAGAAATGTAGGTTGGACAGGTTTTGTGGATGGATTTGTAGGTCAGACACAATATCTTGAATCTGATTCTGGACTGGATAGGAAGCCAGTGGAGGGATTCACGGAGGGGAGCCGCCCTGGTGGAGCGATGGGAGGAGTGGATAATTCTGGCAGCCGCATTCATGATGGACTGCAGTGGGGCTATTCGGGTCTTAGGGAGTCCAGACAGAAGGGCATTGCAGTAGTCGAGGCGGGAAATTATGAGGGCATGGATGAGGAGTTTGGTGGTGGCAGGGGTCAGGAAAGGACGAATCTTACAGATGTTACGAAGGTGGAAGTTGCAGGACTTTGTGAGGTTTTGGATGTGGGGAGTGAAGGAGAGTGCGGAGTCCAGGGTGACACCCAGACAGCGGGCTTGAGAGGTAGGGTGAATAGTAGTGTGGTTAACAGTGACTTGCACAACTGGGAGGTCCAGGGATGACCGGGGTGGGAAGATCATAAATTCCGTTTTGTCTAGATTTAGTTTTAGGAACCTAGCGGACATCCAGGAGGAGATGGCAGATAGGCAGGAGGAGACCTTGTCCATGGTAGTGGTGGATATGTCAGGGGTGTGGAGATAGATTTGGGTGTCATCTGCATACAGATGATAGTTAAAACCCATGGAGGAGAACACCTTGCCAATGGAGGATGTGTATAGGGAGAACAGTAGGGGGCCAAGGACCGAGCCTTGGGGGACTCCCACTGAGAGGTGGTTGGGGGTGGACGAGGACTCATTGAAGGAGGTCGTGAAGGAGCGGTTGGAGAGGTAGGATGAAAGCCAGGTCAGGGGGAGATCGTGAATGCCCATGGATTGGAGGGACTGGAGGAGTAGGGGATGATCTACTGTATCAAAAGCTGCTGAAAGGTCAAGGAGGAGGAGAATGGTGTATTTACCTTCAGCTTTAGCTAAGGCAAGGTCATTGACCACTTTGGTGAGAGCCGTTTCGGTTGAGTGGGCAGGCCGAAATCCAGATTGCAGTGGGTCTAGTAGTGAGTTGGCATTGAGGTACTGGGTCAGGCGTTTGTGAACCAGACGCTCAAGGAGTTTTGAGGCGAAGGGGAGGAGGGAGATCGGGCGGTAGTTGGAGGGTAGCGAGGGGTCGAGGGAGGGTTTCTTGAGCAGAGGCAGTACAGTGGCCTGCTTGAAGTCTGAGGGGAAGGTGCCTGTGGATAGGGAGAGGTTAAACATGGTAGTGAGGACTGGGGCCAGATCCGTGAAGTGAGGCTGAAGTAGATCAGAAGGGATAGGGTCAAGGGGGGAGGTAGTGGTATGGGAAGTCTGCAGTAGGTGGTTGACCTCCTCAGTGGTAGTAGGAGTGAAGGAGGTGAGGGGAGGATAGGGTGGAGAAGGAGTAGGTTGTGAGCAGATGGGAGGTGAAGATTGAAGATTGGATATTTCCTGACGGATGGAGACTATTTTGTTGGTGAAGTGGGTAGAATAGACTGTGTAGGTATGGCTCTCATACTACATGGAATGGGGTAAAATTGGTCTGTGATCTTTCATTTTCCAAACACTTTTATCTGATGTGTGTACCCACCTTTAGACTCAGTAATCAAGTGTTAGACTAAGTTCCTCATCAAGGTAATGGCAGCTTGGTGGCTGCATGCACCTACTACATTTTTCTGGGTCAGAGTTACTCTAGGTATTAGGGAGTCCTTTGTGGTAGCTTCTGCATTGTCCACTTTTAAGGCTTGCTCACACATAGGGCGTTTTGCGTTTTGCCGATTTTAAACAAACGCCCTAAAATTGCTTGTGCAATGAATCCTTATGGGATAGTTTATATCTGAGCATTTTGTCTGCTTTCCGCTCAGCAAAGCATTGCATTTACCATTTTTAGGGCATTTTTGCTACAATGGAAGGTATGAGAAAAGTGCAAAACTCTCACAAAATTGCTTTGTGCGCGATTGCGTTCGTGCTTTTAAGCATAAATACATTGTATTTATTATTTTCCGGGTCAAAGATTTCACTTCCTGACTTGCGTCAGGAAGTGGAAAAATAAATTGTTTCGCAAAAGCGGTTTGAAAAGTGCTTTGCAAAAAATCGTAGCGCGAAAGTAAGTGCTGGGAGGGGAAAAAAATCACTCACAAAATCGCAAACTGCTGGCCTCAGCAATAGCGATTTTAGATGTGAACAAATCCTTACTGTATTTAGAGCAGCATGGCAGCTTATTGGTTAAATTCAGAGATACTCTGGAACCCATGAGCCAGTAGAAAGTGTTTGTTTTTGTTTTTTGAGTCACTTTTTCTGTCACTTTTCCTCACCTTAGCTACAAAGACCTATAGCCTTGCTGGCAGTATGGACGAGTCCTACTCATCCAGGGGAAAATAGCTGAAAATGGTATGGACATGTCAGGCTTGTCAAGTAGTTCTAAGGCAGGGTTATGTTTTTTTGCATGTGTTTTCACATTTAAAAAAATGTTTGTATGCAACATTTTCCATGCTCTTGAAAAGCTGCATTCAAAAATGTGCACACAAATGCAAATTTTAATGCAAGAAAAAAAGCATGCAAAAAATTGCACGTTTTCTGCCAAAAAGCTGAAGACTGGGGATATTGTGACCTGGTAGAAAGAGACATTTATTTTTTTTTATTTATTTTTTACATGATTTTGTGTATTTTTGTTAGTTACAGGCAAACATTTAATGCAACACTTTTTGCACAAACATCCAGCAGAAATTGAACTGCAGGGAGCTTAAAATGTAAATGCCTGCTGTCATTTTATTTCACCTGTATTTTTGCTGCAATTTCATTAAAGAGACTCTGTAACTTGAAAAAGATCCCCTGGGGGGGTACTCACCTCGGGTGGGGGAAGCCTCCGGATCCTAATGAGGCTTCCCACGCCGTCCTGCGTCCCACGGGGGTCTCGCTGCAGCCCTCTGAACAGCCGGCGACAGGCCCGACCGTAATTTCAATATTTACCTTTGCTGGCTCCAGCGGGGGCGCTGTGGCTGCATTCGGCTCGGAAATAGACGGAAATACCCGATCTCCGTCGGGTCCGCTCTACTGCGCAGGCGCCGGAGACTTGCGCCTGCGCAGTAGAGCGGACCCGACGGCGATCGGGTATTTCCGCCTACTTCGGAGCCGACAGCCATCAGAGCGCCTGCGCAGGAGCCAGGAAGGTAAATATTGCGTCACGGCTGTACGGAGGGCTACAGCGAGACCCCCGAGGGATGCAGGACGGCGTGGGAAGCCTCATTAGGATCCTGAGGCTTCCCCCACCCGAGGTGAGTACCCCCCAGGGGACGTTTTACCGTTACAGTTCCTCTTTAAGATACACCGACTTCCTGACTCCAGGAATTTGTGGAGCATTGCCTTCAAATATTAAATCTGACCTGTGATTTGGCCTATCATTAATTGGTGGGAGCCCTGTGGCATCATGCTTTGGAGCTGTTGATGCTCTTGAAATAACTCTAGGATCAGTCTTGTCAAATATCTTGAGGATGAAGTAAGCCTCTTCAGTTCAAAGTGTTTTCAGAGAGACCAATACTCTCACATGAAGTGAGGCATAGTGGAAGGGATGAGACAGCTAGGCTAGAAAAGTGCTGCATAGTTTGCAATCCTTCCAGGCATTTTTTATGCGTACGTTAAAAAAGGGCGTCGGGGAAAAAAGGGCACATGAATAATGTTTAAAAAAAAATTGTGCTATATTTCGTTTAAAAAATAATGTTTTATACAGTTATAAATCATTAAATAATGTATATGAAATCGGCAATTGTAAAAACGTTAATCTTCCCGGTTTAAAAAGTGAAATGTATAATAACGTTTTCTAAAAGATTAATAAGGATTTGACTAAAACTATACCTAACCCTACTCTCACACAGAACCCTCCCTGTATCTACCCCTAACCCCTAGACCCCCCTGGTGGTGCCTAAACCTAAGACCCCCCTGTGATAAGCATTAATAACGTTTAAAAAAAATATTGTGCTGTTTTTCGTTTAAAAATAATGTTTAAAAAATTATAAATCATTAATGTGTAATCATAAGAAGCAGGTACAAAACATTGAAAGTCTCCAGGCGCCGCTTTTCCTGTTGGGCGCCCATTAAACCATATTAATTATGGGAGTGAATGGTGGCGCCCTTTTTGTCCACCTGCCTCATGCGGCCAAATTTCCTGCCTCCATTTTTTACACACACACACACACACACACACACACACACACACACACACACACACACACACACACACACACACACACACACACACACACACACACACACACACACACACACACACACACACACACACACACACACACACACACACACACACACACCCACCATATATCTCCAGTGTGGCTCAGTTTGCTTCCTACAAAATTGTTTTTCTCACTGGCAATAAGTTGACTTAAAGAGACTCTGAAGCGAGAATAAATCTCGCTTCAGAGCTCATAGTTAGCAGGGGCATGTGTGCCGTGCTAAACCGCCGCAATAGCGCCGCTAAACGGGGGTCCCTTCACCCCCAAACCCCCCACTGCGACACTTGGTCGCATACTTGGTCGCTCCTGGAGGCAGGGCTAACAGCTGCAGCCCTGCCTCCAGTCACGTCTATCAGACGCGCATCGCCGCCTTTCCCCCGCCCGCCCCTCTCAGTGAAGGAAGACTGAGAGGGGTGGGGGAGAGGCGGAGATATGTGCTGACAGACGCGCGTGGGGCAGGGCTGCGGCGGTTAGCCCTGCCCCAACCAGGAAGCGCTTCCCCGCATTACGGAGGGGATTTGGGGGATCAGGGACCCCCGTTAAGCCGCGGGATAGCGGCGGTTTAGCAGGGGCACACGTGCCCCTGCTATATATGAGGTCTGAAGCGAGATTTATTCTCGCTTCAGACTCTCTTTAAGGTGGCCACTAATGGTCCAATTTCTAGTGAAAAATCGTTCAAGCCATCAGGTAATTCTGATCGGAAGTGAAATAGTTCACTACACCATCAACAAACCAATTTTTGCTTCCTATCCATCACAACCAACAAGAAAATCCAAATTTCGGTTAGACGAAAATCCAGTCAGACTGGATTTTTATAATAACGCTTTTATAATCATTCATAATGGATTGTGCCCATCAATGTAGATTTACAACCAATCCAACCAGAATTTCTGATCGCTCAAACGATTTTTCACTAGATATTGGACCGTTCGTGGCCACCTAGCAGCTGTATAAGCTAAAATAGTACTTTTATTCAATAATTTAAAACCATATATACATCAAGGAACCCTCACCCTCAAATAATATTGATAGGTTCTGGGGTATGTCAGAGACAATGAGCTGTAGGGTTCTTTGCTGATTTCTCCCCCTCCACCCCCCCTTCTCCCAAACCCTGTAGTTTGGGAAACAGCACATGGAAGGGTGTAGCAAACCCTTAGGCCTCTTTCCCACCAAGACGTTGCGTTTTAGGGGATGTTAAGGTCGCATAACGTGCCCCTAACGCAACGTGTGGTGGTGTTGAAGTTGGACGTCAGATTGAGCCGTGTTATGTGGCTCTCAAAGCAGCCGCTCCAGGATAGTGATGGGAAGTCCAGATCTTTTTAAGGATTCGGATCATTCGAATCGGATCATTGAAAAGATCCGGATCTTTGAACCTAATCATTTGAATCATTTTACTAGGGAAGCAGACTGGGGGTGAAATGACTAGCAGGACAGGACTTTCCCTGCACTGTACATTTTGTATGTTCCTGTTTCTTCCAGACAGACATCCACTGTGAACCGAATCGTTCATTGTGATGATCCGGATGATTTGACTCACAAAAAAGATCCGGATCAAATGTTCATGATCCGGACAACACTACGAGTCCCACCACGAGTCACCACAGTGCAGTGAATATTAATTAGCCATGTGGCTAGTCACTGAGCATGTGCAAACAATCTAACGCAGCTCTATATGGGTATAACGTACAGCAAGCTGCACTTTCAATTAACGTGCAGCGTTATACCCTAACGCAACATGTGCACTGTGAACAGCACATTGATTTTACAGTGCTGTGAGTTAGGCTGCGTTACTGGGTGCTGTAACGTGGGACTTTAACGTCCCACTGTGAAACCAGCCATAATGTAAATTGTTGCGAGGAAAAGCTGCAGTGGCCCCACACTCCACACTCAAATAAGAGACTGCTGAACTGCATTTTACACATACAGTGGGTTGCAAAAGTATTCGGCCCCCTTGAAGTTTTCCACATTTTGTCACATTACTGCCACATACATACATCAATTTTATTGGAATTCTACGTGAAAGACCAATACAAAGTGGTGTACATGTGAGAAGTGGATCGAAAATCATACATCATTCCAAACATTTTATACAAATAACTGCAAAGTGGGGTGTGCGTAATTATTCGGCCCCCTGCGTCAATACTTTATAGAACCACCTTTTGCTGCAATTACAGCTGCCAGACTGAAATCCTTGCCCATTCTTCTTTGCAAAACAGCGCCAGCTCAGTCAGATTAGATGGACAGCGTTTGTGAACAGCAGTTTTCAGATCTTGCCACAGATTCTCGATTGGATTTAGATCTGGACTTTGACTGGGCCATTCTAACACATAGATATGTTTTGTTTTAAACCATTCCATTGTTGCCCTGGCTTTATGTTTAGGGTCATTGTCCTGCTGGAAGGTGAACCTCCGCCTTATGCTACGTACACACATGCGACAATGATCGTTCGTTGAGGACGACGAACGAACTTTTAATTGACGAAAGAACGACCGAAGTAAAGTTAGTTGTAAAAATTGTGTAACGATCACATCGTTAGAACGAACGTTACACCACGTAAAAGCACTTAATGCGCCTGCGCATAAAATTGTAAAGTTCCTTGGAGAAAAAGTGAAATACGCATGTCCAGCCTGGTACGAACGATCGTTTCCAACGATGTACCACTTTTGCTAACGATCGTCGGTGGTAAAAATCCGCCAAGACAGAACTTTGTTTTGTAGCGATTTGCCTCGTTCGTCGTTTGCCTTAATAGTCGTTGGTTCGTTTTTTGTAACGATTGTCATTGGTAAAGATCGGGGAACGATCGTTACAAACGACTATAGTCGCATGTGTGTACGCACCTTTAGTCTCAAGTCTTTTGCAGTCTCCAAGATGTTTTCTTCCAAGTTTGCCCTGTATTTGGCTCCATCCATCTTCCCATCAACTCTGACCAGCTTCCCTGTCCCTGCTGAAGAGATGCACCCACGAGCATGATGCTGCCACCACCATATTTGACAGTGGGGATGGTGTGTTCAGAGTGATGTGCAGTGTTAGTTTTCCGCCACACATCGCGTATTGCATTTTGGCCAAAAAGTTCCATTTTGGTCTCATCTGACCAGAGCACCTTCTTCCACATGGTTGTTGTGTCCCCCACATGGCTTGTGGCAAACTGCAAACAGGACTTCTTATGCTTTTTGTAAACAATGCCTTTCTTCTTGCCACTCTTCCATAAAGGCCAACTTTGTACAGTGCATGACTAATAGTTGTCCTATGGACAGAGTCTTCCACCTGAGCTGTAGCTGTCTTGTGTGTTCTTTGGACTTCACGACCTCTGAGGCCCTCACAGAGCAGCTGTATTTGTACTGACATTCGATTACACACAGGTGCACTCTATTTAGTCATTAGCACTCATCAGGCAATGTCTATAGGCAACTGACTGCACTCAGATCAAAGGGGGTCGAATAATTATGCACACCCCACTTTGCAGTTATTTATTTGTAAAAAAAATGTTTGGAATGATTTATGATTTTCGATCCACTTCTCACATGTACACCACTTTGTATTGGTCTTTCTCATGGAATTCCATTAAAATTGATGCATGTTTGTGGCAGTAATATGACAAAATGTGGAAAACTTCAAGGGGGCCGAATACTTTTGCAACCCACTGTATAACAAAATCTGGGTGAGACTGAAAATTATGTGGTACGTAACACACCGTGCTGATAGGAAGCTGCTGTTTAATCAGCCTCCCTTCCTTCAGCAGATGCAGATAGTGTGCTCTGCACTGTCTCCCAAACAAGTGTCTGCATGCAGTCAGCTGTTAAATAGACTGCTGAGAAGATAACATATAAATAAACACAGGGGTGCACTTTGTACAGTGACATATCTAGACTCTACATGGCAGGGGCGTCTCTAGCCATTTTGTCACTCCAGGCGAGAAATCCTGTGCCCCCCCCCCCCCCCCCCCCGTGATTGCCCCCCCAGCCCCATACCCCCCACCCCCCAACACCCCTGAAAATCATATTACAGCTGCGTTTCACCAGAAATTACACTTATTGTGAGTGGAGTGAGACTGAGAATTATTATTGATTTATAAAGCGCCAACATATTTCGTGACGCTGTACAAAGTAAGAAACAAACATGGGGTACATAATACAGACAATGGTGTACACCAATATACAAGATACATAATTAGTGACAAAATACAAAAAAAAGATACAATATACAGAATACAAAATACAGAAGTGGTAATAACAGTGATAAAAATAACATGATGAATAAAATGTATAATGATTTCCATGACACAAAAGGGGGAGAGAGCCCTGCCCTTGCGGGCTTACAGTCTAAAGGAGAATAGCAGGAGATGGAGCAGAGAGCTAATCTGTATTGCAGTCCCAAATTACACAGAGACTAGTTACCGGTAATAGGACTGCTGTCCGTGCCAGTCTCTCACACAAGTCAGAAAGAAGTCCTCCTGGAGTCTAGGGACTGTCAAAACTTTTCAACCTGTTTAACACCTTATCTGCACATGCAGTCATTATAACAATGGTGAGAGACAAGACAGATGTTTGCCCATGGACTCTCCAGGCAAGCTCTGCATCATGCTGTGTATATTTACCAGCTTGCCTGTCCTCTAATTGCACTTTTATCAGCTAGCCTAGTGTTTCACATTGCTGTACAACAACAAACCTGAATACACCAGACCATCCCTAAATCACTGAATAAAAGGCAGCCTGGGGGGCAGTCCATGCCAGGCTGCTAATCCTGCTATGCTCAGTCTCTACATCCACTCAGTTACCAGTAGCAGAGAGAGAGGAGCTGAATGAATCAGTGAATCAGAGTGAAGAGTCAGGACTCAGGAGCTGATGCTGTACTTCGAGCCTTCTCTCACTGACTCAGTACTGTGGTTCTTTGAATCATTGAGCTGAAGGAACTGAATTAATCAGTCAGTGAATCCAGTTATGAGTGGGCTGAGAGGCATTTATTCTCTCAACTCTCAGCAGCGCTCCTGGCTCCTCCTGCCGCTCTAGGCAGGAATTTATAGCTGCCTGGTGGGTGAGACGGCTCTGCTACATGGTTCACCCAATACGGGCTGCATCAGGAGTATGTACAGACAGTGTATCAAATGAAAAATCAGGTAAAACCCCCACCAGATCACAAACTCATCCGATGTACAACAGCATAATGCTCAAGTTAGAGATGAATGGCCCTGTTGGGTTCAACTTTAAATATAGTTGCCAGTGAAGTGAACCACCGAGTCTGGGTGTGTCCTCCATCTTAATTACCATTAAACACTAAAACATTAATTTATCTGATTATGTAAATGCATTTGTGTTATGGGTTATATTGGCCCCAGTGAAAATGGTAGATTAGATGAACATGTTTTCTTTAAGGGCCCTTTTCCACCAGCGCGTTTGCGCTGGCTGAATCGCAAAGACGCAAACTGCTAGCGATTTTACAATCGCTACGGTTTGCTTTTTAACATAGGAATCGCGGTAGGTCACTTCCAGTACCGCGGTTCGTTTTATTACGGGAACGCGAACGCGCGGCGGAGCGATATTTGCCGCAATTTTGCTATGCATAGCATAGCAAAATCGCGGCCGCAAACGTCGGGGAATCGCCGGTAATTGCGATTCAGCAATTGCTAGCGTTCAGCGTGAACGCTAGCGACTGCTAGTGGAAAAGGGCCCTCAGAACGCTAGCGACTGCTAGTGGAAAAGGACCCTAATAGTTATTAGATTGTTGTGTCCAACCTAGAACTAATGCTAAAAAAGACAGCCATTGTGCTGCCCATTATACCCCTAACATGGTACAGGCAGTACTGCTGCTGAGGCTGCATGGAAGAGAAATTAGAGCTTTTGTCTCTTTTGTGAATTCTTAGTTGGCTATAGATTTAAGTGGAGAGCTGTTTTTAATAAAATTAACACTTTTTTTTTTTTTGAAAAAGTGACGGGAGAATTTGCAATCGTCCCTAATACTAAGGAGATGGCATCACTAGTACAAACATTTTCTGCTGTCTTTTTATGGTAACTGGCTCAGTTTTGGTTCAATTATTCCATTCCCTGTTTACTTTATGGCTTTCCGCTTTTGGTTTTCTTTTTATGAGGACACTTGTAAATATTGTTTTAAAAATATGCTGGATGCAGTCTGGTCAGGCACTCTTTTTCTGTGTGCCTGTCCTGTTTATAGGCATTTCACATTTTACATAAATGCTAACATATTATAAATATTTTAATTTACCGGTAAATGCTAAGGGCCCATTCACATTTGTGCGTTTTTCAGAGCGATTTCAGCATCGCTGAAAATCGCTAGCGGTTTGAAAAACGCGTGTACAATGAAAGTATATGGAAGTGTTCTCATCTAAGTGATTTGAGATTTGCTGAAACGCAAACGCGCTGCCTGCAGCGTTTTCTGAGCGATTAGATTTTAATGTTGAGTATAGGAACGCTGGAAAATCGATCAGAAATCGCTGGCCTGTTCACAATCAATCAACTGTTTTCCCAGTGAGTTTACCCAGCCAATCTTGCAGATTACCCACAAAAGGCTAATTGAACTAGAAATCGCAAAACACTAGTCGCTGGAAAAATGCTTTCTATACAGTGGGAAATCGCTAGGAAAAAATGCTGAAAACCCCTGAAAATCGTTCAGTGTTTGCATTAGCGAATTCTAGTGGGAATGGGCCCTAACACCTCTCAACTGTCCTGCTTCCAAGCATTTCCACAGCCTGCAAGTACATTTATCCAAGTGTTTTGATGTTTCATAACTATTTTCTTAATTTATTTGGGTGGAGTTGGTGCAAGCTCTTTGTGTGTGGATGTGTATATATCTTTTTGTATAAAGTAGTTGATATTGTGACTAAACAACAAAACTCTCTCCCTCCCTACTCCCCATACCGATGATACTGTTGTTTTACATTTTAAAGAG
This sequence comes from Hyperolius riggenbachi, assembly GCF_040937935.1. Classification (NCBI taxonomy): domain Eukaryota; kingdom Metazoa; phylum Chordata; class Amphibia; order Anura; family Hyperoliidae; genus Hyperolius; species Hyperolius riggenbachi. The sequence continues at coordinate 364,284,135 of NC_090649.1, read as the reverse complement.
AACCCGAGGTGTGTTTAAAGAATGTTATCTGCATACAGAGGCTGGATCTGCCTATACAGCCCAGTCTCTGTTGCTATCCCAAACCCCACTAAGGTCCCCCTGCACTCTGCAATCCCTCATAAATCACAGCCGTGCTGTGAGGCTGTGTTTACATCTGTAGTGTCAGTCTCAGCTGCTCCCCCGCCTCCTGCATAGCTCCGGTCCCTGCCCCCGTCCCTTCCCTCCAATCAGCAGGGAGGGAAGGGATGCAGGCGGGGACTGGAGTTCTGCAGGAGGCGGGGAGAGCAGCAGACTGACACTATAGAGATAAACACAGCCAGCTCTGACAAGCTGTTTGTCAGCAGTGTGGCTGTGATTTATGAGGGATTGCAGAGTGCAGGGGGACTTTAGGGGGGTTTGGGATAGCAACAGAGGCTGGGCTGTATAGGCAGATCCAGCCTCTGTACGCAGATAATATTCTTCAAACCCACCTCGGGTTCTCTTTAAGCAAAAGAAAAAAAAATGTATGTACCAAAGGAAGGAGAAAATACTGTAATCCACAACTCCCATTAGCAAATCATAGATAATCCAATTTAGTAGGAGACTGAGGCGTAGGAGTTTGCATGCAAGCTTTAGGGGAAGACATAACGATGATTAGTTTCTCCCTGCCAACCTCCCAAGATTGTATACTAATGCCTCCTTCCCCCATCCACCCATATACTATGCAGTTTTCTCTAGGCACATTGTAAGCATGACTATACAGTGGTGTGAATAACTATTTGCCCCCTTCCTGATTTCTTATTCTTTTGCATGTTTGTCACACTTAAATGTTTCTGCTCATTAAAAACCGTTAACTATTAGTAAAAGATAACATAATTGAACACAAAATGCAGTTTTAAATGATGGTTTTTATTATTTAGTGAGGAAAAAAAACTCAAAACCTACATGGCCTTGTGTGAAAAAGAAATTGCCCCCTGAACCTAATAACTGGTTTGGCCACCCTTAGCAGCAATAACTGCAATCAAGCGTTTGCGATAACTTGCATCGAGTCTTTTACAGCGCTCTGGAGGAATCTTGGCCCACTCATCTTTGCAGAATTGTTGTAATTCAGCTTTATTTGAGGATTTTCTAGCATGAACCACCTTTTTAAGGTCATGCCACAACATCTCAATAGGATTCAGGTCAGGACTTTGACTAGGCCACTCCAAAGTCTTCATTTTGTTTTTCTTCAGCCATTCAGAGGTGGATTTGCTGGTGTGTTTTGGGTCATTGTCCTGCTGCAGCACCCAAGATCGCTTCAGCTTGAGTTGACTACCAGATGGCTGGACATTCTCCTTCAGGATTTTTTGGTAGACAGTAGAATTCATGGTGCCATCTATCACAGCAAGCCTTCCAGGTCCTGAAGCAGCAAAACAACCCCAGACCATCACACTACCACCACCATATTTTACTGTTGGTATGATGTTCTTTCGCTGAAATGCTGTGGTACTTCTACGCCAGATGTAATGGGACACGCACCTTCCAAAAAGTTCAACTTTTGTCTTGTCGGTCCACAAGGTATTTTCCCAAAAGTCTTGGCAATCATTGAGATGTTTTTAGCAAAATTGAGACGCGTCTTAATGTTCTTTTTGCTTTAAAAGTGGTTTGCGGCTTGGATATCTGCCATGCAGGCCGTTTTTGCCCAGTCTCTTTCTTATGGTGGAGTCATGAACACTGACCTTAATTGAGGCAAGTGAGGCCTGCAGTTCTTTAGATGTTGTCCTGGGGTCTTTTGTGGCCTCTCGGATGAGTTTTCTCCGCGTTCTTGGGGTAATTTTGGTCGGCCGGCCACTCCTGGGAAGGTTCTTCACTGTTCCATGTTTTTGCCATTTGTGGATAATGGCTCTCATTGTGGTTCGCTGGAGTCCCAAAGCTTTAGAAATGGCTTTATAACCTTTACCAGACTGATAGATCTCAATTACTTTTGTTCTCATTTGTTCCTGAATTTTTTTGGATCTTGGCATGATGTCTAGCTTTTGAGGTGCTTTTGGTCTACTTCTCTGTGTCAGCTCCTATTTAAGTGATTTCTTGATTGAAACAGGTGTGGCAGTAATCAGGCCTGGGGGTGACTACAGAGATTGAACTCAGGTGTGATAAACCACAGTTAAGTTATTTTTTAACAAGGGGGGCAATCACTTTTTCACACAGGGCCATGTAGATTTGGAGTTTTTTTTTTCTCACTAAATAATAAAAACCATAATTTAAAACTGCATTTTGTGTTCAATTATGTTATCTTTGACTAATAGTTAACGGTTTTTGATGAGCAAAAACATTTAAGTGTGACAAACTTGCAAAAGAATAAGAAATCAGGAAGGGGGCAAATAGTTTTTCACACCACTGTATACATACAATACACTGTATTAGGATTATACACGCACGCACGCACGCACACACACACACACACACACACACACACACACACACTCTCTCTCCTTGAGATGAAGGAGACAAATGCACGCATTCACTCAGAACAAGCACATGGACACATGGTATACACAAAGGTGCACAGATAGGTTGGTTGTTAAGGTACATATCGCAGGAGGAGAGATACATGGCCGAGCTAGGGTTGTGCAGGTAATACATACATGTGCAGTATATCTTGTATTAAGTGTATAAAATGAAGATTGAAAGTCAATCAGTACAGCAATAACAAGATGCCCCAAAGAAGTTTTAGAAACCACGATATCACTTGTGATGTAGGGTATTTATTGTATAACATGCTACATTCTATTTTCTGCTTTGCAATTCACAAAATGTAAAACAATGCAACCCTCCTCATCTCCTCCACCTATCTATGAGCTCTGCTACAAATGTTCAGCAGCTGCAACAAGGGAGGAAACATAAAATATGCTACAAAGAAGATAGAAATACAATGCTCGCTAGATCCTGAATCCTCCCCCCCCTCCCCTCCTCTTTTTTCATGTGCCACCAATGGTGCTGACCCTTTATTCTCTAATGGCACACAAACAGTTGTGCCCCTTCCCACAGGGCAAACTACAAAAACTTAAAACCCTTATTTTGACAGTGTTTGTGATTCATGAAAGCAAAGACTTTTTTTGTTCCTCATTAGTCCATATTGCCAGAGGAATGAATTTCATCCCTAGCTGTGAGTGAAATGGATGACCTTTCACTGTCCCTTTAGTATATGTACTGTATGTATGTAGTCTGTATTTTCGTTTTGAACTTTAACCTTATCCAGATGGGCTTGTTACTCTGATCCTAGATGTACATGTTTCACCTGTCAAATGTCACATTTTCAATAATGTGATGTAATAAGTGGCATTTAAAATGCTTCTTTAGTCAGTTCAAATGGTGATGTGTCAAGTTTATTTAAATCGAACCCGAGGTGAGAGGGATATAGAGGCTGCCATATTTTTTTTTAAGTCATACCAGTTGCCTGGCAGTCCTGCTGATCCTGTGCCTCTAATACTTTTAGTCATAGACCCTGAACAAGCATGCAGCAGATCAGGTACTCTGACTCAACCAACTCAGGTTTTACTGGATTAGCCATATGCTTGTTTTAGGGTTTTTACAGACACTACTTATGCCAGGAGATCAACAGGGCTGCCAGGCAATTGTAATTGTTTACAAGGAAACACATATGGCAGCTTCCATATACCTCTCACCTCGGGTCCACTTTAAGATGAACCACAGTGACAAGTCGGACGAGTTGGACGCAGGGCTGTGGAGTCGGTACAAAAATCCTCCGACTCCTCAGGTTAGTATAACACCGACTCAGACTCCTCGACTCCGACTCCTCTAATTTGCATATTACAATCTTGTTGATTGAAAGTATGTAAAATAAAATGCATCTCTTAACTGCCAACGCTTAGGAATTTTAAAAGACAACTGAACTGAGAGGGGTATGGAGGCTGCCATATTTATTCCCTTTTAAACAATACCAGTTACCTGGCTATCCAGCTGATCTTCTGCCTCTAATACTTTTAGTCATAGACTTCGGACTCGTTCACATCATACACGCTTCCGTGCGCATTTGGAAGTGCGTATGGCGTGGTAACATGCAAGAACGGCAGAAGGGTATAGACAGCCCTTCTACCGTTCACATCAAATGCGCTGCGCAGCAGTACGATGTGCTATGATGCACTTGCGTACTGCTGCATGCATTCTGCCTGCAAGCGCAGAGCTAACCTATTCACTGTCCATGGATAGGATCAACAGTGCAGCGGGTAGCAGCGCAGATGGCATGCGATCGTACGCGTTGCGTTCCAATTGCACAGTCATCTGCGCTGCATAGATGTGAACGAGGCCTAAAACTAGTCCTTGGTAAGAGTACTTGTAGAGGGTGCAGACAGGAACAAAGAACATCTATCAGGCCCTAGGAAATGTAACTGTGGGTGCATGTAAGAGTGATGTGCAGGTACTCTGCAGGGGAATGAGTGGATTCTTCCTCCATTACACATTCTTCATGTACAATCTGAACCAGGTTTATGGGTGATAGACAACACCTCTGTGTTCAATGTGCATAACATTCTCAGTGGATTCCCTGCAGCTCAGTGGGGAGTGCATATGTAGAGCATAGTACTACTGTATAACTTAAAGTAAACCTGAGACAGATTAAAGTTTTATACATGCCTGGGGCTTCCTCCTAATCAGTCCCTCACTGTCCTCTTCTGCCACCTGGATCTTCTGCTATGGGTCCAGGCACTTGAGCTAGTTGGGCGCAATGCGCATGCAGACACTCCGCCGCCAGGAACGTACTACACCTGCGCAGCAATATTGCGCAGATGCCGAACGCTCCTGGCTGTGGAAGCGGAACACGGCCAGACTGCGCTGACTAGCTGAATTACCGGGATTCATAGCAGAAGATCCAGGTGGCGGTGGACAGCGAGGGACTGATTAGCCCGAAGGGGGTTGGAGGAAGCCCCAGGTATGTATAAAACTTTTATTTTCATCTGTATCAGGTACCCTTTAATTCGTAGTCACCAAACCAAATTTTAACATAACAAATTTGATTTCATGAGCAGAAGGAGTGAATAAATTTGCCTAAACCAGCATCAACGCAGCATTATTTGCTCTCACTGACCATCTCTATTAGAGACACAGCTACACATCAGGCTTTATTCTTACAGCATAGATGTTATTTTTAGTATATATAAAAGATTCCTGTGTACACATCATATATACAGTCACAATCAGATATGTATATCTGACTTCATAAATATGGGGACTGCTTTATTGAAACAGCACAAGTAACTATTGATTTTTGATTGGTTTATTTATTTTTTGTGGGCTAAGCACAGCTATTACTGTATATATAATTTATGATGACTATTATCTGAGAAATAGAACATTTTACCATGTTTTCTATTTTAATTACAGTTTAAATTCATTAGGAGACAGAGTTGGTGCATTTTTACCCCGACTCCGACTCCAGATACCCAAAAATTGCTCAGACTCTGACTCCACAGCCCTGGTTGGACATGTGTGCACGTACCTTTATACCTTAATCATCCCTATCAAAATCTTAATTAGCATGACAATGGAAGGTCATACAATAAATACCCTACATCACAAGTGAAAATAAAATGGTTTCTAGAACTTCAGTTGTGTTATCTTGGTTTTGCTGTACTGGCTGACATTTTCAATATTTACTGTATTCATATAACCTCCTTAGCTGTAACCCTGAATCATGCTCAGGCTGGAAATTTGCAGCTCAGAGCAGTGACCCGGAGCCTGACTCTGGGTAGCCACTGGGAGGTATATGCAGAGTCTGCACGCAGTAGGCATTTGTAACTCGCCTCCCCCGGGATCCAGACGGTGCAGCCATTCTTCTCTCGGTACTCTGAGACTCTCGATCCCTCTGGTGAGATCACTGTCTGTCGTCAGAGTAGGGTAGAGAGCCACCTGGTGGACAGAGGGAATTGCAGCACTGGATCCAGGGGAGGTGAGTAATGTAAAGATTTGCCACAGATCTATCTAGGTGTATGATTTTTTTTCCCCCTTGCTTTTGAAAAGCTTGTGAAAAAATTGCACCACTTTTAGACCCTAAAATCCCCCTGGCATCCTGCTGATCTTTCATGCATCAATAGTCACTTAGAGTCACTAGGGGGCCAGTTAGCTCTTCCCCTACATATTTCAAGATGTGGTGCACCACTAGGCCCCTGGGAGGAGGTCTGATCTACTATTTTTGTATTCAACTTTAATTGTACTTCCCACTTCCAACACTGAAGTTATGAAATCTACCTGGCAGGAGGACTTTCAGATACAGCTAACACCTCAGCACTGGATAAACTTTTTCATCTCACTTATGTAAGGCATTCTCTACGGGAGCTAGTTAGTTCTTCCCCTACATGTTTCGAGAGGTTGAAGACTTGAAGTTATAAATCCCCACCTCTTGTTTCCACCTATTCCTTTAGATTGTAAACTCGCAGGGGCAGGGTTCTCACCCTTTTTGTGTCTTGGAATGTTATTTATTTAATACCTTGCACTCTGTTATACATTTTAGTCATCATGTTAAATCTGTTATTGTAATCACCAGTTCTGTATTTTGTACCAGTGTCCATACTTGATGTATATCATTGTGCGTATCATTATGCATCCCTTGTTTGTTTTCTTAGATTGTACAGCGCCACGGAATATGTTGGCACTTTATAAATAAATAATAATCTACCTGGCAGGTGGACTTCAGATACAGCTAACTCCTCAGCACTGGATGAACTGTTTCATCAGACTTATGAAAGGCAGTCTGTATTTTTGTATCTTTGAGTCCTACTTGACGCCTGTTAGACTGCACAGATATTGGTTTGCGAGGTTGTGGTCATGCCCATTTGTAGACAGGTTTTGGAATGAGGTGACTGCTGTTATTTTCAGGGTGATTGATTCCTAATTTCAAAAAAACTATTGTGTCCTTCTTCTGAGGCATAGGAAGTCCTCTACCATACACCCTACCCATCAATTCAATTCATTGTTCTTTCAGCAAAGAACTATTTGGCCTCTCGGTGGAAGCCTGGCTCTCTCCTCCTGGCCCCTGTGATTAACTGGGTACATTATATTTTTTAGACAGATGCTAGCCATTTCCCACAATAGTATGCCTTACTTTTAGAAGACTTGGGATTCATGGATCCAGTATGCCACTAATAGTGGCTTACATTATCTAATACACTTTAACTTTGAATTGGTCCTGTCCAGTTCTGTTTTTATTTCCGTCTATATTTAATTATTGTTTATAGGATTGACGTTTTTTTTTACTATACTTTTTGTACTGATCATATTGCCATTTTGGACTACTTTTGGCACGTTGTGTTTGTGCTTGCGGTCAACATTGAACACTGAACATTGAATTTAATGGATTAGGGAGTAGTGAATTACTTTTCCTCTTCCTTTGGCCAATTTAATAGCTTGTTTAATAGCTAGTGTTTACTGTGTATATCAGGCATGCATAACGGTGAAACAAGTTTTTCAAACCACTAGCAATCATCTCACACAAGTAGGTTCCCCAGCAGATATTGCCTTAAAGTGAAGTTTGTGGGAAATTAGTAGGTTGGCTGGCATTGCTGTTACTGTATTTCATAAGCTGTGCTGTTGAGGCCCACACCACTACCACCATTTGTGGAGCTGCCCCATAAATCTTCCCCAGGGGCACATTATGGCTGTAAATGTTGCTACTCTTGCATGGCCAAGTATATACTTTGCGATTGTGGAGCTACTTTACACAATTTCCAAAGCTAAAATTGGAAAAAAAATAATCCTGGAGCTGGGCTTTGAAGTCTGATAGGCCTGACTTGCAAGCTTGTCCCAAGGCAGTGACTTGCTTGTCCGCATACAGGAATTGAGTCTGAAGGAGGCTGATTAGCCGAAAGCTTACTCTTTTTTTTTTTTTTTTCTTTTAAGCTAGTCAATAAATGGTATCACTCTGATTCAAAACTTCTTGCTTTTGCTAATAGTGAAACATTAACCTAAACTTTACATCTAGAAAACTATTAACTACTGTACAAAATACAATAGCTCCCAAGTCTCTGTCATCAGAAGTTCACTGTAAGAAGATGATTGATGCCTATGGGAACAGTGTGTGTTCATGATCTATTTATGTTTGTTTATTTTGAATTGCTCAGCCCACTCTGTTGCACAAAGTGCCTTTGAAGTTGCAGTCTTGCCTCACCACATTACTATGAGAAGCATTGCAGCAAGCAACAACTGCATTGCAGCGAAAGCTGAATGCATTACCTAGGAGTACAAAGGAAACATACTGGGCTGCGAAAGAGACGGCATTTTCACTTAGTCTAAGTGCAACCATTTTTTTTTTTTCAATAGGTTTTAGCGATGAGGAAAAAAAATCAATAATACAACAAGACATTAATGAAATCGTCAAAAATGGGCAGATCATCCCTTTTAAATTGTACAAAGCGTTAACAACAAACAATAACTGTTCAAAAGGAGGTATATTTACAGGTGACATTCACTTAACTGGGTATGACCATATTCATCTGCGTACACCACTGCGCAGGGCAATGCTTGGCACAATACGTTACCATGTTGGTCAGTTAATAATTTTTTTTTAGTGACTTTTTTTTCTTTTAATTTTTAGATGTATATGGTAGTTAAATTGCATTAAGTAGCCTGTGCTACCCAGAAGATGAAAGATGATTGGATAGGGTAGCACAGTCATTCTTTTTTGCCTTTACCATTCATTAATGGGTGATTGTCATCCTTGCAGGTCTTTAGAATGGTGCATTCCTTTCCTTCAAATAACTTCATTCTCCAGGTTGCAGGTGCCTATCTGGGGTTAACCGAGAATGAAAATGAAATACATTATTTTATGTAGATAAGCAAGTTGGCACAATGAAAACAAAGTACCTTTGTTAATAACCATTTAAATGCCTCATTGCAGACATTCCTAGTGTCTGAATACTCCTTATCAATTGCTTTAAAACCAAGCTGCGGAGCATAAATTGCCTAAATCTTTGGAGTGCAGCCTTGTGACTGGGAGAATCTGGACGGGTGCTGTTCAGAGAAGGCTACCCACAGTGATTTCTATTGTTCTGCCCTGAATTGCATGATGTCATGTTTCATTTAAGGCTCTTATCCTTGCTGAAGGCTGAGGTTCCTCACATTAAAGGAAGGGTGATTTCAAGTAGTGTTCAGGAAGGGGGGTGGGGGGTTGTGGGCAGTTTGGTGAGTCAGGTTTCATCCAAGCCTTTTGTGCTTCATTTTTCACCTGATAAAAGCTGACTCATGTTTTATTCCTGTGAAACTGAATGTTGACGACCAAGCTAAGGACTCTTATTTCACCTGACAGTCCAGTGAAGTAATCCTGGCACAGATGAAGGCTTAAACTAATTTGTCCACGGTACTGCACTCAGCTAGGTCACAGAAGGCTGCTGTATGATTTGAAGATTTAAGATTGTGGGCTTGGTTTTATTCATTCACTGTACAAGGAAGGACATTCTTCTGTGGTGAGATACAGTGAGATGCTCTCTCCCTTCTAAATACAGTACAATAGTGTTGGGATGTCTGTAAATCTGTGGTATAAAACAGAAAGCCTTTCTTTAGATGACATTAGCACACTGTCACTGCCTAAAGAGGCTGTTGACATTTTTTTTCTTCTTTTTATCTTTTGTCTTAATGACATTTACTTATTACAATTTCTTTCATCTCATTAACTTTGGTGCAATTGTTAACAAATTGGTCAATTTATGTACAATTTGTTACAAAGATATGTCTTTAGTATAGATTTTTATATTGCTACAGGGTTATGGCCCATACTCACGGGCTACTTTTGTGGCCTGTCGCTAGCACACGGGAGCGTGTGCGCGACAGGCTGGCGACAGCTCGTCGCCAGGTCCCTCCGCATACACACGCGGAAGAGGGATCAGTGCAGCGACGGAAGCTGTCGCCAATGTTCCTCCCCCTCGCCGGAAGCAAGGGGGTTGCTGTCGCTAGTCTGCATACACACGCGGACTAGCAACAGTTGCGGCGAAGTTGCGGCGGCAACTGTCGCCATGCGATTGACCGCCGCCAATCGCCTGGCGACAGCAGCGACGAGCGACGGTTCGGGGTGCGCGCCTCATACTCACGGGCGACCTGTCGCTGCAACGCGCGCGTGCCACGTGGTTGCGGCGACAATTGTAGCCCGTTAGTATGGGCCATTAGAGAAGTGCTTCTCAAAGTTCTTTTGTCATCAATGTGTAACCAAGTCACTGATGGTGAGGGCCAGCTACAACCACTTCCTATCCTGTAATAATCACCTGACACTATTAACCCATAACTACATGTAACGATTGCATTTTATGAGGGGAAAAAGTGTCTTGCCAAATGAAATTGAACAATTTGTATATAAAACTATAGCAGAATCAAACCTTTCTTCAGACACAAATTAAATCAAACCTAGACATTTTATTTTTACTGAAATGTGATCTCCTTCACCCATCAAGGATGAATGGGGAAGGCTTAGTTCCTTTTATACATGCTTCTAAAAGGTCTGTTGCTATTGAACCTATTCCTCCATGCTTACAGAGAGCCAATTATTTTCAGAAGGTTTGGAAGGTAAGTTACTTGGTGGAACTTTTCTTACTCAGGAGCTTTCACTGCAGTAAGTCATTTAGAAAGTGGAACTTGTTTAAGGGCCCATTTCCACTAGTATCGCCGCATCGCCTCGCATCACTCCACAGGTACTTCTGGTTGTCTTCCGTACAACCAGATGCTGCGTTGTGCGGCTCCCTGTCGGCGGCTATGGGGACTCGGATGCATGCTGTGGAAAACTGCAGCACGCTATCCATAATTTCCCCCGCGTCGCATCGCCGGATTGCGTAAGTAAATTTGTGTCAATGGAAATTACATGAATTGGTTGCAGTTTCCTTGCGTTGCGATGCAGAGCGGTTTCCACACAGCAACGCGTCTAGTGGAAACGGGCCCTTAATGCAGTTAGAATGTTTCAGCCTCTGTAAATTTTTCTTTACTGTTCTGGATTCCATTTGATTTGATTAGATTTCACCTCCATTCCAAATGTCAGGATCAAATGGGACAGAATGAGGCGCAGATCCCTACAAGGACAAGCAACACTTTGTTGTATTGGCTAGCATTTTCACGTTTCTGCATTGTGTTAGTCGTGAGTTCTATTCCATGCCTAAGACTCTGTGTGTGGACATCGTATAGAAATGGACCTTCTTCTGTTTCAGGGGTGGTCGGTTATGATTGGGGTACACAAACGATCATGGTACATTAACGCCCGTGTGCTCCAATTGTCTGTAAGTACCCACTGCTCTTCTTGGCTGCCCATAAAGTTTGCGTTTTACAGGAGAAAAGTGTTTCACAAACAGGCATCGGTATAAACATTATAGTGTAGACTGTGTACTCTCTTGCACTGCAGAAGTCTCTGGTGCAGGTTGTGCTGAGTCAGTACACAGTTCAAATCAGATTACTTACAGAATACTTAAAGAGACACTGAAGCGAAAAAAAAATTATGATATTATGATTTGTATGTGTAGTACAGCTAAGAAATAAAACATTAAAATCAGATACATCAGTCTAATTGTTTCCAGTACAGGAAGAGTTAAGAAACTCCAGTTGTTATCTCTAT